>NW_027362761.1:549765764-550965764 GCF_046119375.1 Phyllobates terribilis
AGCTTTCTGCCCCCCCCCCTCCCCCCGCTGAAAATTGCAGTGCGCAGCCACCCCGGAAAATGGCACGTTCATAGAAGCTGGATGCTGTACCTGGCTGGCATACAAAAATATGGCGAAGCCCACGTCAAAAGTTTTGGGAAAAATTAATTAAAAAATAAATAATAATTTAGGGACTGCATCTTTATTAACTCCTCAAATGTCATTTAGTGTTAAAATAAAGGACTTATTTTAAAAAAAATTGACGTGGGGCTTCGCCCTATATTTGTGTCCAGCCAGGTACAGCAGGCAGGAACAGGCTGCCCCCAACCACCAGCTGCCTATTTGTACCTGGCCGGACACAACAATATAGGGAAGCCCTTTTTTAAAAAAATTATTTCATGAAATAATTAAAAAAAAATTGACGTGGGGCTTCGCACTATATTTGTGTCCAGCCAGGTACAGCAGGCAGGAATGGGCTGCCCCCAACCACCAGCTGCCTATTTGTACCTGGTTGGACACAACAATATAGGGAAGCCCTTTTTTTCTTAATTATTCCATGAATTTCATGAAATAATTTTAAAAAAAAATGCGTGGGGCTTCGCCCTATTTTTGTGCCCAGCCAGATACAACTAGGCAGCTGGGGGCTGGAATCCGCAGCGCAGGGAGACCCAAGCTTTCTGGGCCACCCCCGCTGCAAATTGCAGTCCGCAGCCGCCCCAGAAAATGGCGCGTTCATAGAAGCGCCATCTTCTGGCGCTGTACCCAACTCATCCAGGGCCCTGGTGCGGTGGCTCACTGGGTAATAAAGGGGTTAAGGCCAGCTTGGCATTATCAGCTGGCCCTAAGCCCAAAATTCATGGGGTCACGCCAATATTAGACATGACCACCATGAATTTCTAGTAAAGTATTTAAAAAAACACAACACCCAGAAAAAAGTCCTTTAATTGAAATAAACACACAATTCTTTATTGTTCTAAATTAAACCATACTTACCACCACGCCCATTCCAGCTGAAGCCAACGATCTCCTGCAATAAAAGTAAAATAATAAAGCAACCTCATCCTTACCTTTCCATGGCTCCCACGACAGCTTCAGCTCTGCTACATCGAGATGACAGGCTGGACCGCAGCAGAACGCTGCCATCCATCCTGTCATCCCGCAGACACTGAGAAGCGCAGGCATACTTCCACTCCTCAGTGTCTGGCTGTGACGGCATCCAGATGAGCCGAGGTCATGTCCAATGAACTCCGCTCACTTCATGTACGTCACTGACAGCGTGGGAAAATTCTCCTGCACTCAGCACTTCAGCGTGAGAATTTTCCCACGCTGTCAGTGACGTGCATGAGGTGAGCTGAGTTCATTGGACATGACCTCACCTCATGTATGTCACTGACAGCGTGGGAGAATTCTCACGCTGAAGCGCTGAGTGCAGGAGAATTTTCCCACGCTGTCAGTGACGTGCATGAGGTGAGCTGAGTTCATTGGACATGAACTCGGCTCATCTGGATGACGTCACAGAGAGACACTGAGGAGCGCAAGCATGCCTGCGCTTCTCAGTGTCTGCGGGATGACAGGCTGGATGGCAGCTTTCTGCTGCGGTCCAGCCTGTCATCTCGATGTAGCAGAGCTGGAGCTGTCCTGGGAACCATCGAAAGGTAAGGATGAGGTTGCTTTATTATTTTTCTTTTATTGCAGGAGATCGTTGGCTTCAGCTGGAATGGGCGTGATGGTAAGTATGGTTTAATTTAGAACAATAAAGAATTGTGTCTTTATTTCAATTAAAGGACTTTACTCTGGGTGTTTGTGTTTTCTTTTAACTTTGACTATGGGGTTAGTAATGGGGGTGTCTTATAGACGCCTCTCCATTACTAACCTGGGCTTGATGTCAGCTGGCATTATAAGCTGACATCAACCCCAACCCTATTACCCCCTGCCACCGCACCAGGGCAGCGTGGAAGAGCGAGGCTAAGTGCCAGAATTGGCGCATCCTATGGATGCGCCATTTCTGGGGCGGCTGACGGCTGGTGTTTCTAGCCTGGGAGGGGGCCAATATTCATGGCACCCTTCCTGGGCTATTAATATCAGCCCCCAGCTGTCTGCCTAGCCTGTGCTAGCTATTAAATTAGGGGGGACCCCACGTCATTTTTTTGGGGGGGTCCCCCATTTTAATAGCTAGTAAAGGCTAGGTATTCAGCTGGGGGCTGATATTAGTAGCCTGGGAAGCTCCGTGGGTATTACCCCCTTCCCAGGCTTCAAACATTTGCCCCAGCTGTCTGCTTAACCTCCGCTAGAGCCTAAAATTAAGGGGAACCCCACGCCAATTTTTTTTTAAATAAATCCTTTATTTTAACACTAAATGACAAGTACAGTAATCAACACTGTCACTGTACTTCATATATATGTGACTGACATGTTTCTATCTATCTAATCTATGTGTGATTCTCTATTCCTTCTATTCTAAATTGTCGGGTACAGATGCTGAATTGCCGGCCGGCTTTCTTAAAGAGACGGTGCATGAAAACACTATTATTTTTTTAAATAAATCCTTTACACTAAATGACAAGTTCTGTAAGCAACACTGTCACTGTACTTCTTATATATGTGACTGACATGTTTCTATCTATCTAATCTATGTGTGAAGCTCTATTCTGTCTGTTATAAATTGTCGGGTACAGATGCTGAATTGCCGGCCGGCTTTTTTAAAGAGACGGTGCACGAAAACACTAATATTTTTTTTAATAAATCCTTTACACTAAATGACAAGTACAGTAAGCAACACTGTCACTGTACTTCATATATATGTGACTGACATGTTTCTATCTATCTAATCTATGTGTGAAGCTCTATTCTTTCTGTTGTAAATTGTCGGGTACCGGTGAATGCCGCTGATGAATTGCCGGCTTTTCATGTCATTCTACATTATTCTTAGTTGTTTTACTTCATGTAGAATTAACCTACAAGGAAAGAAAGGGTTTATTTTCATTCCGATATTTGTGTCCCATTGACTTGCATTGGTTTCCGGTATCGGAATCGGCGATATCCGATACTTTTTGGGTATCGGCCCGATCCAATCCGATACGATATTTCCTGATATCGGAAGGTATCGCTCAACACTATATAAGACCCATGCTTGATGGGCACACTTTTAGGAAGTGACCTGGGAGTAAGAGATGCTTCCAGGGGCCTTCCCCATGCTGTTCTCATGTCTTTTCATCACTTTAAGCATGTGTCTGATGATGTGTCACACACCACATGGCCAGATAAGGTTGTAAAATGTTAAAATGACATTTCCCAGTGAATGCATTTGTCTTGGTTGAAAGCAATGCAAAAGTGCAAAAACGTCTGAACATAGCCCAAGATGTGGAGGAGCATTTTTGTTTTTGCATGTTTATTTTGACTTATATACAAGTCATTGCCCTGGAAAGGATGTTCCTTAGCATATTTACCAGAAAAATCTATTTTGGTTTGGTTTTTGTATGTTTTATTGTGAGTCTGTAAAAGTGGCATAATACCTCTGACAACGTTGTTGACAGCAGTGACCTGGGAGTCATAAATGCTTCCTGGGGTCTTCCTGATGCTGTTCCCATGTCATTTGAGCACTGTTCCCATCGATTTGGGCAATTTTTAGGCCCTCTGCAGACCGCCGGGGGGAGCCGGCTGAAAAATGCTCGAGTTTCCCATAGACTTACATTGGGCTCATTGCTCAGGTTGAGCACCCGAGTATTCCAATGTGCTCGACACGAGCATTGAGCACCTGAGCATTTTAGTGCTCACCCATCACTAATGTTAATTGAACATTGTGTGGGTCCTGTGGCTTGTTGGCCCACAAAACAAAGAAGGATGAACTGTGCAGATCGATTAAATGCTCAAACATTGAGAGTTAAACTCATCCCACCTCCTCCCTGACCTGTGGATGATGACCTAAGTCACAGATGTGGATATAAAAAGGGATTTCTTTAATTCTGCTAGAAGAATCAGAGTGAATTGCCAGAGCATCAGTTAGAACAACATGACTCCATCAAGAAGGGCACAGATGTGACTATACGGGATGTCAGCTTAGGGGACCACGGCCCCAGCTGGAAGAACAAAGATCTGCTCCATTGAAAATAACTGAACCCATGGATATGCTTGGGGAAGCAAGGATTGAGACCCTCTGGTCACCTGACCCCAGGGATAAATTCGGGAAAACCAGGCTGGACCCTCCAGTCATCTGGTCCCATGTACATGTTGGGGGTAGCCAGGTTGGGACCCTCCGGTTACCTGGAACCCATGAATATGTTTGGGGTAGCCAGGTTGGGACCCTCCAGTCACCTGGAACCCATGGATATTTTCAGAGAAGCCAGGTTGGGAGCCTCCGGTCACCTGGCACCATGGAGACATTTATAGAAGCCAGGTTGGGAGCCTCCAGTTACCTGGTCACATACCTCAATGGACTGTCAGCTTCCAAAGCTTGTCGTTACCTCCTCTCTGTGGGTGTCCACCAAAAGCAGGGTACCACTGGTGGGGGTAGTCAGCCTTTGGAGCCCAGAAGTGGCAACGGCTTTAATCCCAAGGAGCCAGTGGAAGGGGGAGACTCTAATTTTCACCATCTTGTGTATTTGCTGGTTCTGTTCTATATGTTATTGTTAGAGATGAGCGTTGTTCTACTCGAACTGTTCGCCAATCTCAAATTCGAGCTGTTTTGGGCGGTGTTCGAGCCGTTCGGCGAACACGAACAATTTGAGAAAAATTCGGCTGTTCGAGGTTATGTTCGATAACTGTTCGTGCACCAAAATCATAACTGGATTTTTTCTCAGTAATGATGAAAATTAATGTTAATACGCAGTTTGAGTGTACAGCGGGGTGGGGGGAGGGGCAGGGGATGGATCTCTGCAGGAACAATGAAGATCTCCATTTTTTTTTCTCTTTCCCGCATTTACAGTGGGGAGGTGCAATCTGTCAGCCTATCAGCAGCGCACACACGGAGCGAAGTGCTTTTTTTCACACAAGCAAGGGCATGTGGCATTGGCAGTGTATGTCACATGTCCTTGCCCTATAAGACCAAGCCATTTTCCCCGTCGCCACCATTATCTCACTGCTGCAGCTGCGTGTTAGACGGCACCGCTGTTGCTGTGTGCGCTATACCTTGTTAATTTCAAGCCAATTTTCGCACAAATATACAGATAGCTTGGGAGTAGGGAATAGTTGTGATTGCAGTCCTTTTAAGGACTAGGTTACAGCATTTCCTACGACTTTTATCAGGGAGGTCTGTGCTCTTAAATAGATAGGTTGTGGGAGTAAAGACTAATTGTAATTGGAGTCCTTTTCAGGACTAGGTTACATGAGTTCCTATCAGTTTTTGCCAGGCAGGTCTGTGCCAGTGCTGTGCAAGTTTTTTTCACAGCATTTGGCTGAATCTAGCAAAGCTAATCCTTTTTGGCCTATTGCAGAGTGTGTTAGTCAGTGGAGTAGCCTATCTGTGTTGCAAGATATACCACCTGTGTATAGAATACCAATTTTTTTACTGCACCTAGTGAAGTAAAATCTTTTGGGCATAGCATCATTCTATTAGTCGATCTATACTGACCTCCATCAGGTTGCAAATTAAAACTAATTTTTATCTGCATCTACAGTACCTCTGAAAAAATATTTGGGCTTCTAGCAGTGTGTGGGACTTGTTCTATTAGTCCATCTATACTGACCTCCATCAGGTTGCAAACTGAATATATTTTTTTCTGCATCTACCTCTGAAAAAATATTGGGCTTCTAGCTGTGTGTGGGTCTTGTTCTATTAATCCATCTATACTGACCTCCATCAGGTTGCAAACTGAATATAATTTTTTTCTGCATCTAGCTCTGAAAAAATATTTGGCCTTCTAGTAGTGAGTCGGACTTTCTCTATTAGTCCATCTATACTGACCTCCATCAGGTTGCAAATTAAAACTAATTTTTATCTGCATCTACAGTACCTCTGAAAAAATATTTGGGCTTCTAGCTGTGTGTGGGACTTGTTGTATTAGTCCATCTATACTGACCTCCATCAGGTTGCAAACTGAATATATTTTTTTCTGCATCTACCTCTGAAAAAATATTTGGCCTTCTAGTAGTGTGTCGGACTTTCTCTATTAGTCCATCTATACTGACCTCCATCAGGTTGCAAATTAAAAATAATTTTTATCTGCATCTACAGTACCTCTGAAAAAATATTTGGGCTTCTAGCTGTGTGTGGGACTTGTTGTATTAGTCCATCTATACTGACCTCCATCAGGTTGCAAACTGAATATATTTTTTTCTGCATCTACCTCTGAAAAAATATTTGGCCTTCTAGTAGTGTGTCGGACTTTCTCTATTAGTCCATCTATACTGACCTCCATCAAGTTGCAAATTAAAACTAATTTTTATCTGCATCTACAGTACCTCTGAAAAAATATTTGGGCTTCTAGCAGTGTGTGGGACTTGTTCTATTAGTCCATCTCTACTGACCTCCATCAGGTTGCAAACTGAATATATTTTTTTCTGCATCTATCTCTGAAAAAATATTTGGCCTTCTAGTAGTGTGTCGGACTTTCTCTATTAGTCCATCTATACTGACCTCCATCAGGTTGCAAATTAAAACTAATTTTTATCTGCATCTACAGTGCCTCTGAAAAAATATTTGGGCTTCTAGCAGTGTGTGGGACTTGTTCTATTAGTCCATCTATACTGACCTCCATCAGGTTGCAAACTGAATATATTTTTTTCTGCATCTACCTCTGAAAAATATTGGGCTTCTAGCTGTGTGTGGGTCTTGTTCTATTAATCCATCTATACTGACCTCCATCAGGTTGCAAACTGAATATATTTTTTTCTGCATCTACCTCTGAAAAAATATTTGGCCTTCTAGTAGTGTGTCGGACTTTCTCTATTAGTCCATCTATACTGACCTCCATCAGGTTGCAAATTAAAACTAATTTTTATCTGCATCTACAGTACCTCTGAAAAAACATTTGGGCTTCTAGCAGTGTGTGGGACTTGTTCTATTAGTCCATCTATACTGACCTCCATCAGGTTGCAAACTGAATATATTTTTTTCTGCATCTACCTCTGAAAAAATATTGGGCTTCTAGCTGTGTGTGGGTCTTGTTCTATTAATCCATCTATACTGACCTCCATCAGGTTGCAAACTGAATATATTTTTTTCTGCATCTACCTCTGAAAAAATATTTGGCCTTCTAGTAGTGTGTCGGACTTTCTCTATTAGTCCATCTATACTGACCTCCATCAGGTTGCAAATTAAAACTAATTTTTATCTGCATCTACAGTACCTCTGAAAAAATATTTGGGCTTCTAGCAGTGTGTGGGTCTTGTTCTATTAATCCATCTATACTGACCTCCATCAGGTTGCAAACTGAATATATTTTTTTCTGCATCTACCTCTGAAAAAATATTTGGCCTTCTAGTAGTGTGTCGGACTTTCTCTATTAGTCCATCTATACTGACCTCCATCAGGTTGCAAATTAAAACTAATTTTTATCTGCATCTACAGTACCTCTGAAAAAATATTTGGGCTTCTAGCAGTGTGTGGCACTTGTTCTATTAGTCCATCTATACTGACCTCCATCAGGTTGCAAACTGAATATATTTTTTTCTGCATCTACCTCTGAAAAAATATTGGGCTTCTAGCTGTGTGTGGGTCTTGTTCTATTAATCCATCTATACTGACCTCCATCAGGTTGCAAACTGAATATATTTTTTTCTGCATCTACCTCTGAAAAAATATTTGGCCTTCTAGTAGTGTGTCGGACTTTCTCTATTAGTCCATCTATACTGACCTCCATCAGGTTGCAAATTAAAACTAATTTTTATCTGCATCTATAGTACCTCTGAAAAAATATTTGGGCTTCTAGCAGTGTGTGGGACTTGTTCTATTAGTCCATCTATACTGACCTCCATCAGGTTGCAAACTGAATATAGTTTTTTCTGCATCTACCTCTGAAAAAATATTGTGCTTCTACCTGTTGTGGGTCTTGTTCTATTAATCCATCTATACTGACCTCCATCAGGTTGCAAACTGAATATATTTTTTTCTGCATCTACCTCTGAAAAAATATTTGGCCTTCTAGTAGTGTGTCGGACTTTCTCTATTAGTCCATCTATACTGACCTCCATCAGGTTGCAAATTAAAACTAATTTTTATCTGCATCTACAGTACCTCTGAAAAAATATTTGGGCTTCTAGCAGTGTGTGGGACTTGTTCTATTACTCCATCTATACTGACATCCATCAGGTTGCAAACTGAATATATTTTTTCTGCATCTACCTCTGAAAAAATATTGGGCTTCTAGCTGTGTGTGGGTCTTGTTCTATTAATCCATCTATACTGACCTCCATCAGGTTGCAAACTGAATATAATTTTTTTCTGCATCTAGCTCTGAAAAAATATTTGGCCTTCTAGTAGTGTGTCGGACTTTCTCTATTAGTCCATCTATACTGACCTCCATCAGGTTGCAAATTAAAACTAATTTTTATCTGCATCTACAGTACCTCTGAAAAAATATTTGGGCTTCTAGCTGTGTGTGGGACTTGTTGTATTATTCCATCTATACTGACCTCCATCAGGTTGCAAACTGAATATATTTTTTTCTGCATCTACCTCTGAAAAAATATTTGGCCTTCTAGTAGTGTGTCGGACTTTCTCTATTAGTCCATCTATACTGACCTCCATCAGGTTGCAAATAAAAATAATTTTTATCTGCATCTACAGTACCTCTGAAAAAATATTTGGGCTTCTAACTGTGTGCGGGACTTGTTGTATTAGTCCATCTATACTGACCTCCATCAGGTTGCAAACTGAATATATTTTTTTCTGCATCTACCTCTGAAAAAATATTTGGCCTTCTATTAGTGTGTCGGACTTTCTCTATTAGTCCATCTATACTGACCTCCATCAGGTTGCAAATTCAAAATATTTTTTTTCTGCATCTAACCCAGCCAATAGTTTTGGCCTAATACCACAGTTTGGCCACTATGCTCTGCTCGGTTACCATCCATTGTTTTTTTGTGCAAACAACTCCAGAGTTGTGAATTATTTAACCACCAAAATGAGTGGAAAAAGGCCTGCTGCTGGTGGAAAGGGGAATAGGCGTGTTGGGAAGGGGAAAAAAGGTTGTGTCCGTGGGGTAGGTGTTAAAGCAACAGTAACATCTGCAGAAGAAAGACCATCTTCCAGCCAAACTAAAATGTCTACTTCTTTTAGCGGACAATGTGATAAGATCCCTTTCTTACGGCCACGCCAATCGCTGCAAATTCCAGATGAAGCACAAAAACAGCAGGTGCTTCAACGGATATCAAGTGCTCCTTTAAGTGGGCTCTCCTCCACATCAACTTCAACATCACAAATACTCCAGTCCTCAAAGGTGTCACCCAAATCGCACTTGCTTCCTCACAGCTCCCAAATCTCCAGCTGCCCGTCTGAGTATGAGGTAGAACAGATGGTTGAGTCTGCAGAGCTGTTTACTCATACTATAGCCTGGGAATCAGAGGTCGACTCCAGCGCTTCTGTGAATCCAGACGAGGAAATGATCTGCACTGATGCCCAGAATCTTTATGAGTCGGATCCAGGACCAGACGCAGAAGGTTCTGACCATAATGTAGACCCTCATTCCCAAACTGTAACTCCTGTTGGTGGAGACAATGAGGAAGACGATGATAAGACTCAAATACCTGATTGGAGCGACAACTTTAGTTTTTTGTCAGGGCAGGAACAGGTTGGCTCTGAGGACGACGGGTGTGATAACGCACAGGGTGATGATGATGAGGTCGGAGATCCCACTTACTGTCAACCCACAGTCAGCCAAGAGATGAGGTCAGCAGAGGAGGTGGAGGAAGATGCTAGTGACGACGAGGTCAGGTTGCGCCTTCCTGGACAGAGACGTAGTACTGGAAGCACGTCAACAACTGCATCCTCAAACACAACTCTGCCTCTCACCACAAGTCGTGGTGGCTCTTCAGGTCGCATGGGTGCTAAGAGTTGCATAGCCTGGGCATTTTTTCAGATCGATAAAGATGACCCAACTCGTGTTATCTGTAACATTTGTCAGCAAAAGCTAAGTAGAGGCCAAAAAATACATAGTTTGAGTACTTCATGCATGAACCGGCACATGGACATGAAGCATAAGTTGCAGTGGGAAGCTCAGTGTGCTACAATGCGGCCTAGCCGGCCGGGCCAACCACCGTCTGCCATATCTTGTGCATCCGCGGCCTCTTCATCCTCTGTGACTGGGGGGACAGCAGTCACACCTGTTTTGGGGCGCAGACCTGCCACCTCTTTACCCGCAACAGCCAGCGTGATTGGCAGGTCATCATTTTCTTTGGAGGTGGTAACACCAGCTGGTGTTGAGCGCTGTCCGACATCGATAGCACCACCTTTGGATGAAGGCAACCTAACATGTCCGCCTGCATCTTCCTCACAGACCGGCAGTTTGCCGGGGACACCCTTATCAACCCCGTCTAAGCACAATAGCCAGCCCTCGGTCCCTCAGATGTGGACAAGTAAAAGACCATTTCCTCCTAGCCATGAGAAAGCTAAGAGGTTGAATTTCACCATCTGCAAGCTCTTGGCTACAGAAAAGCTGCCTTTCCGCCTGGTGGACACAGAGGATTTTCGAGACCTTATGTCCGTCGCAGTGCCCCAGTACCAGATGCCCAGTCGGCACTACTTCTCAAAGAAAGGTGTGCCTGCGCTCCACCAGCATGTCGCACACGACATCACCGCTTCTTTGAGAAACTCTGTGTGTGACAGGGTGCATTTCACCACAGACACTTGGACGAGTAGGCATGGACAGGGGCGTTACATGTCGCTGACTGGGCACTGGGTAACTATCGTGACAGAAGGACAAGGGGCTGCTGTCCAAGTCTTGCCGTCCCCACGAGTTGTGCGTCAATCCTCTTTATGTCAAAGTTCCTCCACTGCTTCTGCCTCCTCAACCTCCTCTCGGTCTTCCACCTGCAACCAAAGCCTGTCTGGTCATGCCACAAGCTTTCTAACTGCGCAGAAGGGATCCTGCACACCTCCTTACTATGCTGGCAGTAGGGCTCAACGTCATCAGGCGGTTTTTACATTGAAATGTCTGGGAAATGTGAGTCACACAGCTGAGGAGTTGTGGTCAGCTCTGGAGAACCAATTTCATGAATGGTTGTCTCCACTGGACCTGAAACCAGGGAAGGCCGTGTGCGACAATGCTGCAAACCTGGGTGCGGCCCTTCGACGGGGCAATGTCACACATGTGCCTTGTATGGCTCACGTGTTGAACCTGGTTGTCCAGCAATTTTTAGCCCACTATCCCAGACTAGATGGCCTTCTGCAGAGGGCACGGTCGCTGTGTGCTCACTTCCGCCGTTCGCATCCCGCAGCTCAGCGACTTACATCTCTACAGAAGTCGTTGGGCCTGCCACTTCACCGGCTAAAATGCGATGTGCCTACCCGGTGGAATTCAACTCTGCACATGTTGCAGCGACTGTGGCAGCACCGACAAGCCCTGGTGCAATACGTTCTGACATATAGCCTGGGCCAACGAGATTCAGAGGTGGGGCAAATCACGCTGGAGGAGTGGTCTCAGATCAGGGACCTATGCACCCTTCTGCACAGTTTTGAAATGGCGACGAAGATGTTTAGTGCTGACGATGCCATTATCAGCATGAATATTCCGGTGATTTACATGCTGGAGCACATGTTAAACAGAATTCGGAGTCAGGTGGTGGCACAAGAGGAGGTGGAGGAAGTAGAGGAGGAGGAGTTGTATGCGGAAGGGCTAACATCTGCAAGGTCCAGAAGGTCGGCAGCACCAAGGCGGCAGGCATGTGAGGGTGGGGGAGATGGTTTTACCAGGGCGCATGGTAGCAGCCAAACTAGTGAGGAAGGTGCAGGAGCCCAGGAAGAAGTGGAGGACGAACTGATGGAAGACTCATCAGATGAGGGAGATCTTGATCACATTTCTGTTGTGCGAGGTTGGGGGGAGAGGACAGAGGAAGGAAGCATGATTGTTACCTCGCCACCAACACAACAGGGACTTGGTGCTCCTGGATGCGCAACACACATGAGTGCCTTCTTGCTGCACTACCTGCAACATGACCCTCGAATTGTGAGAATTAGAAATAATCCTGACAACTGGGTTGCCACACTGTTAGATCCCCGGTACAAAAGTAAATTTGCAGAAATTATTCCTGCCATAGAAAGGGATGCACGCATGCAGGAGTATCAGCAGAGACTGTTGCAGAATCTTACATGCCAGTGGTGCACGTAGTGAATCTCACAGTTCCAACTTGCCAACCGTGGGACCGTCAAGTGTTCAGCACTCAAACCGTAACAGAACCACAGTATCTGCTGGTAACATCAATTTTGCGGAATCATTTCACCACTTTTTTAGCCCATCCTTTGCAAGGCCACAGGAGACAAGAAGTCTGACACATAGTCAACGCCTAGAGACGATGGTACAGGAGTATCTCCAAGTAAACATTGAAGCCACGACTGTGTCACTGGACCCTTGCTCTTTTTGGGCTTCCAATCTGGATAAATGGCCGGAGCTAGCCACTTACGCCTTGGAGATCTTGTCATGCCCCGCAGCCAGCGTTCTGTCTGAACGTGTGTTCAGCGCTGCTGGTGGTGTGCTGACAGATAAGCGCACGCGGCTCTCCACTGATAATGTAGACAGACTCACGTTCATAAAGATGAACAAATCATGGATCCGAAACGACTTTTCTACCCCTGTGTCATCCTGGGGAGAGTAAAAGCTTGATGATTGGTTAAAATCACCCTACCAAACGTTTTAAGCTTTCAAATTACTAATCATGTTTATCTGTATCTTGACTGGAAAATAATTTGGGCTTTGTAGCAGTGTGCAGCACTGATCCTATTAGGCCATCTATAATAAGCTCCACTAGATTTAAAATTAAAAATAATTTTTAGCTGCATCTAGCCCGGAAAATAATTTTGGGGCTCCGAGATGCGCAAGACACATAAGTGCCTTCTTGCTGCACTACCTGCAGCATGACCCTCATATTGTCAGAATTCGAAGTAATCATGACTACTGGGTTGCCACACTCTTAGATCCCCCAAACTTTTCGATCAACCTTTTCATTTTAATAAAGACCAAAAAAATGGTCATTTTTGAAATTATAAGCATTGGCAGGTTGTTAGAAACTGAAATCAAACAGTTTTCAACTCAAAACTTTATTCTAGGTGATGTTACATTTTCACATAGGACCCCTTGTTCGAAAGGAGCTTCTGAACTCTCTCGTCCATTGAATTTGTCAGGTTTTGGATGGTTTCTGCTTCAATTGTTTTGCATGAGGACAGAATACCCTCCCAGAGCTGTTGCTTAGATGTGAACTGCCTCCCGCCATCATAGACACTCCTTTTAATGATGCTCCAAAGGTTCTGAATGGGGTAGAGGTCAGGGGAGCATGGGGGTCACACCATAAGTTTGTCCCCTTTTATGCCCATATCAGCCAGAGATGCAGATGTTTTATGTGCAGCATGAGATGGTGCATTATCATGCAGAAAAATGATCTTGCTGTGAAATACACGGTTCTTCTTCTTGAACCATGGCAGGAAGTGCTGTTTGAGAAAATCCACATACATTATGGAGTTCATCTTTAGCGCCTTCAGGGATCCTAAAGGGGCCGACAATCTCTCTCCCCATGATTCCAGCCTAAAACATTACTCCACCTCCTCCTTGTTGGCGCTGTAGCCGTGTTTGCGTGGGGTGTCCATCAACCAGCCATCCTCCACTCCATCCATCTGGACCATCGAGCGCTGCACGGCACTCATCCGTGAACAAAACAGTTTTGAAATCAGTCTTCATGTAATGTTTGGCCCACTGGAGCCGTTTCTGCTTGTGTGAAGTGGATAGAGGAGGTCGACAGGATGGCGTATGCACAGCTGCAAACCTCTGAAGGACCCTGCATCTTGTTGTTCGGGGGACGTTGGAGGCACAAGCAGCTTCAAAAACTTGTCTGCTGCTATGACAAGGCTTTTTTGCCGCTGCTCTTTCAACCTGACGTAATTGCCTGTAGGAAAGAGTCCTCAATTTGCCCTTATCAGCACGCACACGTGTGTACTGTGAATCAGCTACATACTTCTTGATTGCCAAGACACTTCATCCTGATCATCACACAATGTTGATTGTAGTCATGCCTTGACCTAAACACTCCACAATTTGTTGCTTCTCAGCAGCCGACACATCCTTTTTCTTTCCGATTTTGGCAGAAAATGTAGGCTGCTTAATAATGTGAGAGAGCCTTCTTAAGTAGTCTTGCCTTTCATTGGACACACCTGCCAAACTAATTAGCACAGGTGTCTGCAATTGCTTACAGTGATATAAAGAGCCCTGACACACATCACCATCAATGAGTTTAACTGACAAACAAACAAATTCTTCCCTTATCACTCCTAAACACTTTTTGCATAATAATTTGGAACGCGGTGTACATGTGCTTTTCCACAAAACACCAGCGGTTCACGTAGTGAATCTTACAGTTCTAACTTGCCAACCGTGGTCTGTATGGAATTGTTCAATAAAGGGCCCAAAATTAAGATAACATAGATGGGAGAGGTCTCTATGAATAGGAATTCCTAAGTATTTGATACCCTGTGAGGGCCAGGCAAAGGGAAAGTTGGACTGGATGGAATCCTATATGGATTTGGGGAGGGAGACATCGAGGGCCTCAGACTTCGCTGCATTGATTTTAAAATTTTACCATGTAACAAAGTGATCTATTTCAGCCATAACAGCATGGATGGATATATGTGATTGAGTGATATATACTAGGACATCATCAGCAAATAGAGAGCACTTGTACTCGGTGCCTCCCACCTCAATCCACCTAATATTGGGGTTATGGCGAATTGATGAGAGCAGGTGCTCCGTCACTAGGATGTATAAGAGAGGGGACAGAGGACATCCCTGCCTTGTCCCATTGGTGATTGTGAAAGGTGATGAAAATGTTCTGACGCACCCCCTGGGCCTTGGGACACCCGGAGCCGGACCCTTTTTGGTGGATGCTGGTGGTTGTAGTCTTCGTGGCGGCGACCCGGTTCCGTCGCTCAGGGCGGTCAAACCAGTGGCGGAACTATTTATGTGGTTTTGATGTTTAAATGTCCGACTACGCCACCCGTGGATTGCGGTCAGAGTGAACCGCTGCTACAGGGCAGACCGCTGAGGCTGGTGTTGTGGGTGCAGCAGAGCGTAGCATAACTCCCCACGGGAGGAGTATAGCCTCAGGGCAGTGTATGCGGAGGATGGGGGTGATGGTGCAGGGCAGCAGCAGTAACGACACGGAGTCAGTGATGCAGTCCAGGGCCTTTACTCACAGTTCTTATTATCCAGACCACGTCTGCAGGTAACGGCTGCCCACGTCGTACTGTGCTCACCAGGTGAGGGGCTCAGACAACTCCCAGATAACTTTGGAGCGCTTCACAGGACCCCCTTTGTGTGTCCTTTGTCTGGCCTTTCTTACCAACACTTCTGTCCGGCTGCCTGAGGGCCTCCTCTTGGTAAACTTAGCGCCAGTTTCCCTGACCCTATGTGGTGCCTTCCTAGCGGGTGTAGCGAGGGGCTGCGCCACATAAAATGTCAGAGCCTCCGGTTTCTAGCTGAGGGTCGTTTCCTGCCTCCAGTAGTTCGGGGACCGGTCTCCCCCTTTGGCCTGACCCCTCCACGCAGGTGGATTCGGGCGTGCGGTGGCGACTCGCCCGTCCGCACCCCTGGGATCCCTTCATTCCTCGTTCCTGGAGCCTTCTCCGCTCCTTTTCCTTCCTTCTCCCTCTTCCAGGCCTGGGCCTCTGTTACTAGGCCCGCCTCCGGAGCAGAGCTCATGCAGAGCCCCTGCTCCCTGCCACTTCTGCTCAGACTTCTCTGCACTGAACTAAGATGGTGCCCACCTTTTATACTCCCTTCTCAATGCACCCAGGAACTGCTTCCTCCCTGCTCCTGCACTACAGGGTTCCCCTTCCTCAGTGTTCCCTCCCCCCACTCCAGCCAGGGACAGGGACTGTCGTGCCCATCTCAGGGGCATATTGGTCGCCCTGCCCTACGGCAATGTGGTGTAATGCATGCAGGTGTTGGGTCCTGATCCACACTCCATCCTTACCTGAGAGTGAGATATCACACCTCTGGGTGAGGTGCAATACGTCTGTAGCAACCGAGCTCTCAGGGTGCTATAGTTCCATTTATCTTCAGCCTAGGTGACGTATTGCGATACAGGGCCGTGATTTTGGCTATAAAAGGGTCCCCTAGACCCCTACCCCAAGCTTTTTAAGAGAATCATATATGGCGTGCCAGGAGACTCTATGGAATGCTTTCTCAGCATCCAACGAGAGTATCTAATTACAAATTTTTAACTGCATCTAGCCCAGGAAATACTTTGTGCCTAGTAGCAGTGTCTGCTAGTCAGCGGATTATCCCGGCTGTTAAGCAAGCTACACCACCTGTAGTTTAGACACTTAATTTTTTCAAAGGAAATGCTTCGGGACCATGGGATACTCAGTGAAGAGCATCAGGAGGCACCCCAAGGCATAGGGGCTGGGACTGGCAGTAGGATGCCTTGCGGTGGACAGCCGAGCTCGACCCTTATAAAAGCTTTTTAACTGCAGCAGCTTTAGTGGACGCTACTGGAGCTGGAATTACGCGGCTGCTGGCATGAGACTTGCCCTCCAATAGATCCTTGTAAATGGATTTAAAGTGTATTCATTCAAATTAGAGAGACAATTTAAATTAAAAAGCTTAGAGCTGCCTCCACCACAGGGGGGCTCGCTCGACCCACCAGCGGACAGGCACCAGTATTGGGAGAGGGGGGCTGGCCATCAGGGTTCACCGGGGCTCTGGCACAAACCCGGCGACACGGAGGTAGCACGGGCAGGAGCGGACTGGCCGTGTCGGCTTCTCACTTTTTGGATTTTAGAAGGGCATGACATGCCTATATCTGTGTCTCCCCCTCCTTTTACTCATCCACCTCTTTTATTTTCGCATGACTATATGTACTTGTCACTTTTCCATGTGTTAGTTGTGTCTTCTGAGCAGTTTGTCAGCTTTTGGACACCTTTGAAGGTGTTTTCTATGTGTTTCTATGTGTTTTTGTTTGCCTGCCATTGGTTTTAACGGTGTTCGAAGGTGTTTGACGAACAGTTCGACGAACAGTTCGGCGAACACACGGGTGTTCGACGAACCGAACCGAACTCGAACACTACGGGGGTGGCTCAACACTAGTTATTGTCTGTTTTTTGGGTTCAATAAAGTATAGCCGCACTGTTTTACCTGAAACCTATGTTGTCTGAGTAGTATTCTGCCCATGGGAGACCCCTGTGTCTCCACACTGGAAAACACCCACTGAGTCAAAATCATCACTGCATCTGCAGATGAATTCCCAGAGGGAATTTTCAAATTGGGTTTGAATGAGGAAGGATTTTCCTCTTCTGGCACTTAGGGGCTCCACAAATAGAGTCTGCAAACTATTCTAGAAAATCTGAACTCCAAAGGTCAAATAGGGCTTCTTCCCTCCCGAGTCTTGCCATGTGGCCAAATAGTATTGTACAGCTACATATGAGGTATTGCCACTTTTCCAAGAAATTGTGTAAGAAATTATGTTGTCACTTTTACCTATTTCATCTTGTGAAAATGTAAAATCTGGGGCTAAAAAATTTTTTAATGGGAAAAATGTAACTATTTTTGCTTCACTGCCGAATAATACTACATTTTGTGACCAATAGGAAGATTCTGGAAGACATTTTTTGCAAAATAGGGTCTTGACTGAATATAGGATATGAGAATAGGCGCAGGGATGTGCTCACTTGGCAGGGTTGTGTGCCACAACACCAAAGAAAGCTCAGTAGAACTGCTGCAGATCCAAGATACATGCAATGGAAGGAAAAAACATAGAGGATAGATATTTAACTGTGCTGCTGGAGACACCATATGATGAATAAGGAGATCCTGGAGTCGATGTGTTTAAAATTGCGGTTTTATTAGTCAATGGGTTTCAAAGTTCACAGACTTCTTCAGGACAAAACAACATTGCAAGGAAGCGTGCATCCACATTGAAATATATATCACATTCAAATAGATGTGCCAAAAAGACTGCTTCTATTTAAATTTGATATCTATCTAAATGTGGATGCACACTTCCTTGCAATGTGGTTTTGTCCCGATGAAAAAGTCTGTGAACTTTGAAACTAATCGACTCCTGGATCTCCTTCTTCATCTTTTTCTGTCTTTGGCAGTGCAGTTAAAGATCGCTCCTCTATGTTTTTTACTTTCATAACACATTGTGAAACACATGTGGTGTCAATATGCTCACTGCACTGCTAAATTATTGCATTAAGAGGTGTAGTTTGTAAAATGGGGTCATTTAGGTGGGTTCTGCTGTCCTGACATATCAGAGGCTCTGCCAATGTCACATGGTGTCCACAAAACATTCCAGGCAAATCTGTACTACAATATGGCACTCCTTCTCTTCTGAGCTTTGCACTTTTCCTGAAAAGTAGTTTTCGACCACATATTGGGTATTGACATACTCAGGAGAAATACCATAACATATTTTGTGGTCAATTGTCTCCTATTAGCCATAAATAAATAAAAATAAAAACTTGGGGTTAAAATATAATTTTAGTGGAACAAAGGCAATTTTTCATTTTCACAGCCCAATGCTATATAATTCTGTGAAATACATGTGGGATTAACATGCTCACTACACCCCTAAAGGAAATCTTAAAGATGTGTAGTTTCCAAAGTGGGGTCACTTGTGGGGGTTTCTGCTGATTTGGGATTTCAGTGGCTCTGCCAATGTAACATGGCATCCACAATCATATCTAGCAAAAATTGTGCTAAAGAAGTCAAAGGGTGCACCTCCCCCCTTTGAGCCCAGATGTGTGCACAAACAAGAGTTTTTTATCTCTATGTGGTATCCCTATGCTCAAGGGAAATTATACAACAAATGATGTCCATTTTCTCCTGTTACTCCTTTAAAAATTAAAAATTTGGTCCTTCAGCAACATGTTTGTTGTAAAAAGGTTATATTTCATTTTCATACCCCAATATTAACAAATTCTGTAAAACACCAATGGGTTCAAGATAAATTTCTTGAGGGTGTAGTTTACAAAATGAGGTTACTTTTGGGGTGTTTCTACTGCTTTGTAACCTTGGCGGCTCTCCAAATGCGACACGGCATCAGCAATCCATTCCAGACAATTTTGACCTTGAAAAATCAAATAGCGCTCCTTCACTTCCAGGACCTGTTCTGTGCCAAAACAAGAGATTCTGACCACAAATGGGGTTTCCCTGTAGTCAGGAGAAATTGCACAACAAACTATGTGGTCCCTTTTCTCATGTTACTTTTGTGAAATTGAAAAATTGACTGCTAAACAATATTTTTTGGGGAAAAAAATAATTTTTTACTTTTCACGGTCCAATGTTTTAAAATTCTGTGGCACCTGTGGTTCAAGATGCTCATCACACCTCTAGATGAGTTCCTTGAGGGATGTAGCTTCCAAAATGAGGTAACTTGGGGGGGTGGTTTCCAGTGTTTAGGCACGTCTGGGCTTGTGCAAACACAACATGGCATCCTCAAGTTTAGAGCACCAAGGTTTTGTGTGTTTTATATAGTTTTCTTCCATTCCGACTCTGACTCAGTAGACAAATCGACGACATGGCAGGACGTTATCATACAACCCTATAGACTGATATAGTGTTTCTAGTCTGCATTCTCCACCAATCAAAGCATTACGAGATAAGACCACACTGTTGTCATTTTGTATATTTTCTCAGACTGTTCATCCTACTACACCAAGCCTGTTTCTTGCCGTGCATATAAATAAATATCCTATATATGAATTATCTAGAGCCACATGATTTCCCTTGGATAATGAAAGTGCTAAATATTCCATAGTAAAGAAGCAGTTTCCCTGATAGAAAAGTAACAACTTCTCTCTATAAATGACTCGGTGCGGAGGATGATTCTTTCCAGAAGCTAAAGTTTAATGTTTAATACTTTGCCGTTAAGTCATCAATATTGAACGTTAATTTTCCTGCACTGCACAAGGTTATCATCCGTCTTTAAAATCCATCCTATCATATTCAGATAGTCGTTTTCTATTAATTTGAGATTTCCGAACAGTATTTTAGAAACATGTTGATAAGTCACTCGAATTGATGCATTTCTATGTATATCAGGTAAGAGATAATGGGAAAAGTTGACAGATGACTCCATTGAAAACACCCATTGCTACCATTTACAATTCTCACATCCAAGGACATGTTCAAGGACAAGATTTTGAACTCACTAACAAACTAATGACATGCTTTCTTCTGTTAAATTGCTTATTCAATTGCAGGCATGCATCTCTACCTCTTTACTCATAGATAACATGCATATCTAGTTTTATTCCTCACACTCTTGGTGTCTTCATTTATTTATACAAGATGACATTATATGATAAAAACCAGAATGGTAGGAATAAAATAGATATTTCATAATATTTAATCAGTGGAGTTTAGCTTAAAGTTAAATCAAAGCTGTAATAAAATGTGCTAGTTATCTCAATGGAGTTCTAAGGAAAGTTTGAAAGCTTCTCCTCTGTGACTTTTAGGCAGTTTTACTGACAGAACATTTTTGTATTTCATTGCAAAATCTACTTTAAATATTAACCCATAATTATACTCTCTCCTGTATGACTTTCAAATCAAACTAGATGGGTTAAAGGGAGTTAAACAAGCACTCCTCCTCCCATCAAAGTGTTTATCATCTTAATATATTGAGGTCATCATATTATACAGCATTGTGTACTTACAATTGCTCATTTTGCCTTTCTACCCAGTTTATTATTCTCTTTTCTTTGTTCTATGTAGAAGCAGGAAGTGTCTTGTCCCTGCATGAGTCATCCCTCTCTTCAACTCCTGACCCACTGCTCCCTCCTCCCCGCTGCCAGGAACTTTTACATTGACTCATGACTCGTACAGGGAAAATAGACTTCCCATTTCTCTGTAGAGCTTAGAAGGATTAAAAGAAACCAGTTGCCAGAAAAAACACTATTAACCCACAGATATGGACTTAATCTGCAGGTTAATAGTGTTATAAACCTACCCGGCGCTTGCACTTAGCCGAACGTTGAGGGGAGAAAAGAAACATTATCTCCTTGGCAGCATTCAGGTTTCAGTCACGGGGGGTAGTAGCACCAGCGCGGTTTCACTCACCGCTCTGAGTAAAGATAGTGGTTGCTACAACTGAGCACCCGGCCACAATGCAGATCCAGTATCAATCAGGGTCGGGAGTGTGGTTACAGCCGCTGCTCTGTATACCAAGAGTAGTGACTGAACCCGCGCCAGGCCACCCCCATTACTGAAACATGGCAGAGAACATAACGGATCTTTGTTTCCCGCCAGTAGAGGTCAGACACATGTGGATGGCGCAGGCAAGCAGATAAATGAGAGCTATGGAGCCCAGCACGGAAATCAGCTGTGACATAGCTAGCTTGCAAGTGGGGATAAGTAGCACTCAAGATTAGACATAAGTGAATACATTTGCAGCACGCTTGTCCAGTGGTAAGGTCAGTGCTCCATGGCTGCTTGTAAATAGCCCTGGAAACCATACCCTACCTGTCAGAATCACTGGCTCCTCTTTTGATTAGCCAGCCAGTTGCGTCACCCTCTGTACTTCGCACCGCAAAAATGACATCATGCCAGGTCGGCTAGTCAAAAGAGAAGCCAGCATATAAGAAGCAGCTCACAGTGCTCCCTTCCAGTGGCTAAGAAGTAGCCATTGAACCAAAGTCCTGTGAATCGATTGGCTCATGAGAACTCACTGTGCAATGTGCGCTATGGATAGATTAATAGAGAATCATGCAAATAGACTGATCACTGTGTGTGAGGGACTTATACTGCAACAGTGAAATTAGGCTGCACTATTGTGCAAGATTGCTAGACAAGTTATAGCAGGGGCAGGCATATCATTGGTGCAGCCGCAGGGGCCGCCAGAAAGGTAAGGGGCCCATTTTCACCTCCAAATTAGCAAGAAGCTTTTTTCATAGACAAAACTATTGCACTGAAAATGCCCCATATAATACTCTTGCACAGGGGCCCATTTCTATCTGTGCCCACCACTGAGCTATAGTAGTGTATTGCTGCCAGAGAGATATGACCGAGAGAGTTGCTATTAGAAGCATTGAGATAGTGTGCTGTGCTGTAGTGACACCAAGTCAGCCCGCCATTTTTGCAAAAACCATCTGCGTGCAAACCAAGCTTTTGCCTCTTGTAATTTTGTTGAAATCATCAATTTTGTCAGCTCATACAAGATTCTGCAACCATTTAGCATGTAGTGCCTTTGCGAGTAATGTTGAACTGTCTTCTTATGTAAGTCAAAAACAAGAAAAAATCAGTCAGCACTACTAAATATGAATTTCCCAGGAAGCACATCCAAGACAGGGGTGAACATTCTCTCACAAAGATGTTGTTCCATGAAGCAAACAATAAGTAAAATCCACGGCACTCACCAAATATTGCAAATCTAATTTTTAACTGTAATGGACAACGACAGACCACAGTAGTATCGTGCTTGGATGATGCCTTCTCAACTGTTTTGAGTAATTCTTCATGTTTTCTGCCATTCCTAAGCAGGAAACACTTCCACCAAGGACCACTTTATACTTTACCTTTTTTAATCCCCAAATATACAAAGAAATGAGTGCGCTAATAACAATGTTTCCAAGCTGAATATTCAGATTCTAAAGGAATATCAAATTACCTTAGATTGAACACATAAATGTGTATTAAATGAAAGACGCTACCATCTGGTAGAGTTGTTCCTACCATGTGCGAGAAATGTGCCATGGCCTTCTTAAATGGATACATGGAAGCAAGTGAAGATATGAGTTGCCAACAGAAGTATTTGATGGGTAAGGAAGTGGGGCTCACCGCATCCCAGGATGTGCTGACATTTTTACTGATACCAGAGTGGGATAGGTACGATGTTTTGATCACCTGATGCCAATTTTTCGGCAGCCAAAAAAACAAATTTTGGTGCTTTTGTTTTCTTCTGTAAGCCATTTACTGATTGGATAAATTTATTTTATGTTTTGATAGATTGGCTAATTCTGAAGGCAGCGACACCAAATATATAGGGGGGGGTAATTTGAACTTTTGTGTTTTTCCATGTTTTTCATATTTTTAACTTTTACCTTTTACTGCATCTAATAGTCCTCATAGGGAATTGAAGCTGTGATCATTCGATCGCTTGTGCTATACAGCACTAATACAGATATGTATAGCGAAAATTCTGATCTTCTATGAATGCCACTCCACCTGTGGCTGTTAGAGGCACATGATGGTTGATTACATTAGTCATCATTTGCAGGGAAAGATGTGAGCTTACAAGACTTTCTCAAACTTATGAAGCCAGAATATGACGTACTGGTAATGTCATATGTCTGTAAGGGGTTAATGATGAGCGTTACATATTATTTTTCAGATTCTTTTCAGAATTTTGATTTACATAAAGGATGTCTATTTCTACTTTTAATCCACTTGTTTGATTTTTGCAGCAAAAATTGAAATCAATCTGACGGCGGATACATGTTGCCCAAACCATATGCAGGATGTATCAGACACTGGCTGTTTGGTTTCATTTCATAGAAATTCATGAAATTCATTTCATAGAGAAACATACTTTAAAAGCCGCACAGGTAACTAGACCAAAAAGTTGGTGTCCAGTGGCTTAGCACTTCTGTTACATTTGATCATTTACTGCATGTGTATGAGAAGAGACTTGTCAGTCATTGGCAGTGGGCAGGAAGAAGCTGCTGAAGGACCAGTCTGTACGACTCGTCTCCCATGCCGCTCAGTCCCTGGCTGCATTTATGTATTTTTTTTTATCTGAAATATCACAGTGTTTCAGAGTCAAACAAAAATGGCTGAAATCATACCGTCAGTGTCTGATACATGGGATTGGGCAGCATGTATTCACTGTCAGGTTCCATTTACGAAGGCAAATAAAAAAAAATTATATATATATATATATATATATATATATATATATATTTTTTTTTTTTTAATTTAAAACTTTTTCTATTTCAGCAAGGTGCAGCATGGTGGCTCAGTAGTTAGCACTGCAACCTTGCAGCCCTGGGGTCCTGGGTTCAAATCCCACCAAGGACAACATCTGCAAGGAGTTTGTATGTTCTCACCATGTTTGTGAGGGCTTCTTCGTGGTTCTCTGGTTTCCTCCCAGACTCCAAAAACATACTGATTGGAAATATGCTGTAGATTGTTTGCCCCAATGGTTACATTGCTGATAATGTCTATAAAGCACTGTGGAATTAATGGCGCTATCTAAGTGAGTAAAATAAACTTCATCTGTATTCTGACTCTTTGTCTTCTAAATATCATATTGTCATGTTGAAGTAGGACATGTTTACCCCTAAAATAATTTTTTTTTTACCGTCGATCTCCATAAAGATTTTCACTGATACCTGGTAGACATTGTTATTTGCACATATTTTCTCATATTGCTTATTTTGATAAGTAAGTACAACTGATATTTCTTTTATTCGTGTTGATTTTTCTGTTTTTCTGTGCTTTGCATATTGACCTTTGCTGTTTTTTTGCCTGGAAACTATCTGCTATCAGTTTAGTGCAATAAAAACTATATATATAGCAAGATTTACAATGATTATAAGGAAAGTAATTTTTACAAGTTCCTATGGTGCCCAGATACAGCATTGCCAGGAGCCTTGATAAATTGTAAACAGGGGGAGGCTGGTTTGACTTGTAAGAAAGTGAGACAATTGGAATTTATCAAGATATACTTGTCAGAATTAATCAGCAAAGTATTGCCAGAAGCTCTGTAATTCTCTGGGATACTATCCACAAATAGTCATGTTTTTCTCTCTTCCTCTCTTGTTTTATTTTTCTAACATAAAATCAATGACTGGAATAGGCAACGAAAAAGATAATTGAACAATAATACTTTGAATACTGTAGAAGTACAAAAAGTAAATCAGAAAAGTTCTAGAACTTTTTGGAACTTTTTTTAACTAGATAATAATAAATTAATTAGCTAGTCAATGTAAAACATATGATGTTTTTGCACACTGTTACACTTTAGGCCGCTCTATGCAAGTCAGAGAGAGTGTCAAAAATATATTACATATAATAAAAATTGTATGCAAGTCGTGAAAGACAGCTTTTTGTGGAAAATCTAGCTTCCCAAATCTCCTGCTTTCTGATTAGTTTTCCAAATGTTTCCAAGATTTCTGCTTGCAGTCAGCAATTGAGGTCATTCATGTTCATATTCAAGGCTGGAAACTTGCATAGTAGATGCAATTATGTCCAGTCTAAATAATTCTATGTAAGTAAAATAACCTAGACTACAGGCTGGTAGGTACATTACCTACAGTATGTTGATTTGTGACAGGACCTGCCCTCCTGTCTCTAGTGTCCAATATACCAGATCTATGTTTACAGTCATTGTCGAACTGGCCCACCGGAGTAGCAAAGCATTATCTGGTAGGCCCTGGCCTCTCCTAATGCAAAGTTCTTCCTGCAGAGGAGAAGGCCCCACTGACCAGTCACCATGGCCATCTACCAGGGTGGCTTATTGGCATTAGTTTATCTAATACCTTTCCTGACTAACTGGAACAGTCTGTGGGGCCTCCTAATCTTTTTCCTGCACAGAGTCTCCAAGGCTTTAGGTCAAAGAGGAAGAAAAGGGGAGACTCAAAGCAAGGGAGTCTTCAGAGTCTAAAAAGATCATAAGGAAAGAAGCTGTGCTCCCTCCTCCCCTAGATGATCTTATTGCCATAGTATCTGAAGTCCAGTTGTCCTAGAGTGAGGCAGTTGAAGCAAAGGAGAATGTTAGCTTACTGTCTGAGTGTATATAAGTGCACATGAATGGGTGTGTGTGTATATATATATATATATATATATATATATATATATATATATATATATATAAATATACAAACCAGAGAAACCTGACCAGCACCTCCTAGTGTAAACTGGTGCCAGCTGCTGTAACTATAAAGTATATCAAAAGAATACAGCACTCCATATGGCCAAGATACATCTTAAGTATGAAAATATTAGATCTAAACTGTTTTACTCTATCAACAAGCACTTGCAAAAAACGAAGGTTTTTAGCTCATAAATTGGCCAATTCATGTGTGCCCATCAACCATGGCAAGGTAACCTCCCCTTGATGGGTAACTACTCTGCCTTCCTTGCCACTTTTGGGCTGCAAGCCTACAACTAAACGGACAAGTATGTCTTCTTCTGGGCTAAAAACACCTACATTTAAAGGGCAAGCAGAGCAGTTTATACAACACCTGCTGGTTAATGGGAGGAGTGCTTGCGAGCGCTGCTTGCCCTTTAAATGTAGATGTTTTTTGCCCAGAAGAAGACATGTTTGTCCGTTTAGTTGTAGGCTTGTAGCCAAAAAGTGGCATAGAAGGCAGAGTAGCTACCCATCAGGGGGAGGTTACCTTGCCGTGGTTGATGAGCACACATGAATTGGCCAATTTATGCGCTAAAAACCTTCGTTTTTTGTAAGTACTTGTTGCTGAGCAAAAACAGTTTAGATCTAATATTTTCATTGTTAAGATGTATCTTGGCCATATGGAGTGCTGCTGCATTCTTTTGAAATATATATATATATATATATATATATATACACACACAGTGCCCTGAAAAAGTATTCATACCCCATGAACTTTTCCACATTTTTTCATTTCAGACCCATACAGTTAAATGTATTATGTGATATATATACATATATATATTTATATATATATATATTTATTTATATATATATATATATATATATATATATATATATATATACACATACAGGGTGGTCCAAAAGTAGGTGGCCAGAAAATAATAACATTTATTTTGATTTACATATAAAATTCTATTTACTAACACAAGCATAACATTGACAATTAAATTTTATTCTGAACAATAATGCAAAAGTCCTTGAATTTTATCAATGCAGGTGCTCAAACTGTTTTCCATTACAATTTGCACAGCTTTGAAGTCTGCCTTTTACACTTTGGCAAACTTTTTTGCACAAGTCTCTTTGGGTATTAATTTCTTGAAATGCATCTCTTATGTAATTTTTCAAATCACTGACACTTTTTGGTTTTCGACTATAAACTTTGTCGTTGAGTACTCCCCAAAAGAAAAAATCTATTGGGGTCAAGTCTGGTGAACGTGCCGGCCAATCAAGTGGGCCTCTTCGGCCAATCCATTTATTAGGAAATGTTTCATCAAGATACTCGCGGACTACTCTTGAATAATGTGGAGGGGCCCCATCTTGTTGGAAATAAAGGTCATTTGAATTAGCCTGTTGCTGTAACTTGGGAACAACTTGATTCATTAGAATTTCGAGATACTTATCTCCTGTGACTGTTCCATCAAAAAATATTGGTCCTAAAACACCAAAACTTGAAATACCACCCCAAACATTGACACCAGGCTCATTTAGTTGTTGCTCTAATGTTCAATGCATGTTCTCATTATACCAGTAAATACAATTATGTCTGTTAATATGGCCGGATAATTTGAAAGAAGCGTCATCACTCCACATAATGTTATCTTAAATTACTGGATTTTCTTCAATTTCGTTAAGCATAATCTCACTAAATTGCAGCCGCCTGTCTGGATCATCCTCCAATAAACCATGAATTAGACGTGGACGATAAGCTTTCCACCCAATGGATTTCAGGATAGAAGCTCGTGAAATTCCCAATTCCAAAGAGGCTCTTCTGGTGGACTTTTTTGGACTCTGAACAAATGTTTCAGCAACAAGTTGTTTATTATCTTCTGTACAGACTGTTTTGGGTCGACTAGTTTTTGGAGCATTAAGGATTGAGCCAGTGGCATTGAATTTGTCATGAATGCGGTAAATGGTTTGTCTCTTTGGGGCTTGGGTACCAAATGTTTCAACCCAATTTGCTCTAACGGTTTCAGCATTTAGAGATTTCCAATACTCTGTTAAAATCCATTTTCTTTGATCTGTATTTAAATTATTTGTCGTTATGTGTTATCTGAATTGTCTGAAAAGAAAACAGATTTGGGGGAGATCTATCTGTGAAATCTAGATCTGTGAAACTGGTTCAGTTGCCCCTAGTAACCAATCAGATTCCACCTTTCATTTTCCAAAGAGTCTGTGAGGAATGAAAAGTGGAATCTGATTGGTTGCTAAGGGCAACTGAGCCAGTTTCACTTTACACCATGTTTGATAAATCTCCCCCTTCATAACCTTATTACACTTTCTGTCCACCTACTTTTGGACAACCCTGTAGATATATATATATATACACTGCTCAAAAAAATAAAGGGAACACTTAAACAACAGAATATAACTCCAAGTACATCAAACTTCTGTGAAATCAAACTGTCCACTTAGGAAGCAGCACTGATTGACAATCAATTTCACATGCTGGTGTGCAAATGGAATAGACAATAATGGAAATTATTGGTAATTATCAAGACTCCCTCAATAAAGGAGTGGTTCTGCAGATGGGTACCACAGACCACATCTCAGTACCAATGCTTTCTGGCTGATGTTTTGGTCACTTTTGAATGTTGGTTGTGCTTTCACACTTGTGGTAGCATGAGACGGACTCTACAACCCATAAAAGTTGCTCAGGTAGTGCAGCTCATCCAGGATGGCACATCAATGCGAGCTGTGGCAAGAAGGTTTGCTGTGTCTGTCAGCGTAATGTCCAGAGGCTGGAGGCGCTACCAGGAGACAGGCCAGTACACCAGGAGATGTGGAGGGGGCCGTAGGAGGGCAACAACACAGCAGCAGGACCGCTACCTCCGCCTTTGTGCAAGGAGGAACAGGAGGAGCACTGCCAGAGAACTGCAAAATGACCTCCAGCAGGCCACAAATGTGCATGTGTCTTCACAAATGGTTAGAAACCGACTCCATGAGGGTGGTATGAGGGCCCGACGTCCACAGATGGGGGTTGTGCTCACAGCCCAACACCGTATAGGATGCTTAGAATTTGCCGCAGAACAGCAGGATTGGCAAAGTCACCACTGGCGCCCTGTGCTCTTCACAGATGAAAGGAAGTTCACACTGTGCACATGTGAGAGTCGTGAAAGAGTCTAGAGATGCCGTGGAGAGCAATCTGCAACCAGCAACATCCTTTAGCATTACCGGTTTGGCAGTGGGTCCGTAATGGTGTGGGGTGGCATTTCTTTGGAGGGCCGCACAGCCCTCCATGTGCTTGCTAGAGGTAGCCTGACTGCCATTAGGTACTGAGATGAGATCCTCAGACCCCTTTGTGAGACCACATGCTGATGCGGTTGGCCATGGGTTCCTCCTAATGCAGGACAATGCCGGACCTCATATGGCTGGAGTGTGTTAGTTGCTGCAAGATGAAGGCATTGAAGCTACGGACTGGCCCGCCCATTCCCCAGACCTGAATCCGATTGAGCACATCTGAGACATCATGTCTCGTTCCATCCACCAACGTCACTTTGCACTACAGACTGTCCAGCAGTTGGCGAATGCTTTAGTCCAGGTCTGGGAGGAGATCCCACAGGAGACCATCTGCAACCTCAGTCATTAGGAGCATGAACAGGCATTGTAGGGAGATCATACAGGCACGTGGAGGCCACACACCATACTGAGCCTCATTTTGACTTGTTTTAAGGACATTACATGAAAGTTGGATCAGCCTGTAGCGTGTTTTTCCAATTTAATTTTGGGGTGACTCCAAATCCAGGCCTCCATTGGTTAATAAATTTGATTTCCATTGATGATTTTTGTGTGATTTTGTTGTCAGCACATTCAATGTTGTACAGTACAAAGTATTCAATGAGAATGTTTCATTCATTCAGATCTAGGATGTGTTATTTGAGTGTTCTCTTTATTTTTTGAGCAGTGTATATATATATATATGTATATATATATATATATATAACAGGAAAATAAAGCAGCACTAGCAAGGAAAAAAATGTGAAAAATGTGGGTGCCAAGTACACAGGCATATACTAAACCTTCATGTATTCAAAAAATAAAAGACAGCACTTCTTTTAACAAAAAATCAATGGTGATTTTAACGGCCCCTATGGGCTAGTGGCGACATTTCGGCTCCAATGTGAGGTTGAGAAAGGCTCATAGTGGAGCCAAAACATCGCCACTAGCCCTTAAAGACCATTGAAATCTCCATTGATTTTTTGTTAAAAGGAGTCCTGTCTTCTATTTTTTGAATATATACAATACAGACCAAAAGTTTGGACACACCTTCTCATTTAAAAATATTTCTGTATTTTCATGACTTTGAAAATTGTACATTCACACTGAAGGCATCAAAACTATGAATTAACACATGTGGAATTATATACTTAACAAAAAATTGTGAAACAACTGAAAATATGTCTTATATTCTAGGTTCTTCAAAATAGCCACCTTTTGCTTTGATGACTGCTTTGCACACTCTTGGCATTCTCTTGATGAGCTTCAAGTGGTAGTCACCGGAAATGGTCTTCCAACAATCTTGAAGGAGTTCCCAGAGATGCTTAGCTTTTGTTGGCCCTTTTGCCATCACTCTGCGGTCCAGCTCACCCCAAACCATCTCGATTGGGTTCAGGTCTGGTGACTGTGGAGGCCAGGTCATCTGGCGTAGCACCCCATCACTCTCCTTCTTGGTAAAATAACCCTTATACAGCTTGGAGGTGTGTTTGGGGTCATTGTCCTGTTGAAAAATAAATGATGATCCAACTAAACGCAAACCAGATGGAATAGCATGCCGCTGCAAGATGCTGTGGTAGCCATGCTGGTTCAGTATGCCTTCAATTTAGAATAACTCCCCAACAGTGTCACCAGCAAAGCACCCCCACACCATCACACCTCCTCCTCCATGCTTCACGGTGGGAACCAGGCATGTAGAGTCCATCCATTCACCTTTTCTGGGTCGCACAAAGACACGGTGGTTGGAACCAAAGATTTCAAATTTGGACTCATCAGACTAAAGCACAGATTCCACTGGTCTAATGTCCATTCCTTGTGTTCTTTAGCCCAAACAAGTCTCTTCTGCTTGTTGCCTGTCCTTAGCAGTGGTTTCCTAGCAGCTATTTTACCATGAAGGCCTGCTGCACAAAGTCTCCTCTTAACAGTTGTTGTAGAGATGTGTCTGCTGCTTGAACTCAGAGTTGCATTCACCTGGTCTCTAATCTGAGCTGCTGTTAACCTGCCATTTCTGAGGCTGGTGACTCGGATAAACCTATCCTTAGAAGCAGAGGTGACACTTGGTCTTCCTTTCCTGGGGCGGTCCTCATGTGAGCCAGTTTCTTTGTAGCGCTTGATGGTTTTTGCAACTGCACTTAGGGACACATTCAAAGTTTGCCCAATTTTTCGGACTGACTGACATTCATTTCTTAAAGTAATGATGGCCACTCATTTTTCTTTACTTAGCTGCTTTTTTCTTGCCATAATACAAATTCTAACAGTTTATTCAGTAGGACTATCAGCTGTGTATCCACCAGACGTCAGCACAACACAACTGATGGTCCCAACCCCATTTATAAGGCAAGAAATCCCACTTATTAAACCTGACAGGGCACACCTGTGAAGTGAAAACCATTTCCGATGACTACCTCTTGAAGCTCATCAAGAGAATGCCAAGAGTGTGCAAAGCAGTCATCAAAGCAAAAGGTGGCTACTTTGAAGAACCTAGAATATAAGACATATTTTCAGTTGTTTCACCCTTTTTTGTTAAGTATATAATTCCACATGTGTTAATTCATAGTTTTGATGCCTTCAGTGTGAATGTACAATTTTCAACGTCATGAAAATACAGAAAAATCTTTAAATGAGAAGGTGTGTCCAAACTTTTGGTCTGTACTGTAAATATATCAATTTATGTATGTGTGAACCCCAGGAGTCCGGTTGCCAGATTGGCATTGCCTCCCTCACAGGGGGTGATGCCATGCCTGGGAGAAAGGAGGGGTCCCCTTATCAGGTAACACCAGCATCCAACAATATTCATGGCTCCAGACCAGAAGGGGGAGCTCTAACCCGGTTTCAGGGGAGCTTCCCCTTTAAATTGGGTCCCAGAGGCGGGGGTTAGGAGAGTCTGTTTGGGACAGAGGAGAGTGAGTAAAAGACAAGGGAGAACCTGGGGAGGGGAGCTGTGACCAAGCTCGCCCAAGATAAAAGCGCCAGAAACAGGACACCGGAGTCCGTGGTTGCTCGGGTACTGAAGTCCCGGCAGCTAAATCTGGAGGACAGGGGATTGCAGGTCTCCTGGCCCCACCAAACAATCGGCGGCTCAGCAGCATACTAGAGCTCGGAGCCGCCACGAAGGAGCGACACCTGTAAAAGGCTCGAGCTGCCTGCCATATGGGCTAGGATTTACCGATCACTCAGGAAAGAGGGCCGCAGCATAGCTTTAGGCAGTAGGGCCAAAGAGGACAGCGCAGAATGAAGGTCTACAACTCCACCTGGCGAGGTGGATCCCAAATTTCTTCTAGGCTGCCCAGATCTCCATTACCTTCTGTTACCAGCGCCCCGGTCTGCCCCATCAAACATCAAGTAAAGGTAGAGGAAATCACCATTCCTGTGTCATCTGGTCATTATCTGCACCCTCAGTCCTGCACCCCAACATCCACAATTCCCTACATAAACCGTACCGGTAGCCCTGGGGCCCTGCTCTACTCCTGGGGAGCAAATCCATCCCAGCTGCATCACCAACGGCCCCAGCAGTCTCTTTCAGCAGCGGCGACCACCTATAGCTGCATGCCACTGGTGGCATCATGAAACTTTTCCCCTAAATAAACTGTCCTTTTTATTGAGCGCCCAGGGCCCCGGACCGGGTCACGCCCTCGTGACTATCCCAAGGACCCGACCTATTCGGTGGCGAGTACCCCTCGGTCCTAGGGGGCGCGTTATATATATATATATATATATATATATATATATATATACAGTACAGACCAAAAGTTTGGACACACCTTCTCATTTGAAGATTTTTCTGTATTTTCATGACTATGAAAATTGTACATTCACACTGAAGGCATCAAAACTATGAATTAACACATGTGGAATTATATACTTAACAAAAAAGTGTGAAACAACTGAAAATATGTCTTATATTCTAGGTTCTTCAAAGTAGTCACCGTTTGCTTTGATGACTGCTTTGCACACTCTTGGCATTTTCTTGATGAGCTTCAAGAGGTAGTCACCGGAAATGGTCTTCCAACAATCTTGAAGGAGTTCCCAGAGATGCTTAGCACTTGTTGGCCCTTTTGCCTTCTCTCTGCGGTCCAGCTCACCCCAACCATCTCGATTGGGTTCAGGTCTGGTGACTGTGGAGGCCAGGTCATCTGGCGTAGCACCCCATCACTCTCCTTCTTGGTCAAATAGCCCTTATACAGCCTGGAGGTGTGTTTGGGGTCATTGTCCTGTTGAAAAATAAATTATGGTCCAACTAAACGCAAACCGGATGGAATAGCATGCCGCTGCCAGATGCTTTGGTAGCCATGCTGGTTCAGTATGCCTTCAATTTTGGATAAATCACCAATAGTGTCACCAGCAAAGCACCCCCATACCATCACACCTCCTCCTCCATGCTTCACGGTGGTATCCAGGCATGTAGAGTCCTCCATCCAAGACATGGTTGTTGGAACCAAAGATCTCAAATTTGGACTCATCTGACCAAAGCACAGATTTCCACTGGTCTAATGTCCATTCCTTGTGTTCTTTAGCCCAAACAAGTCTCTTCTGCTTGTTGCCTGTCCATAGCAGTGGTTTCCTAGCAGCTATTTTACCATGAAGGCCTGCTGCATAAAGTCTCCTCTTAACAGTTGTTGAAGAGATGTGTCTGCTGCTAGAACTCTGTGTGGCATTGACCTGGTCTCTAATCTGAGCTGCTGTTAATCTGCGATTTCTTAGGCTGGTGAATCGGATAAACTTATCCTCAGAAGCAGAGGTGACCCTTGGTCTTCCTTTCCTGGGGCGGTCCTCATGTGAGCCAGTTTCTTTGTAGCGCTTGATGGTTTTTGAACTGCACTTGGGGACACATTCAAAGTTTGCCCAATTTTTCGGACTGACTGACATTCATTTCTTAAAGTAATGATGGCCACTCGTTTTTCTTTACTTAGCTGTTTTTTTCTTGCCATAATACAAATACTAACAGTCTATTCAGTAGGACTATCAGCTGTGTATCCACCAGACGTCAGCACAACACAACTGATGGTCCCAGCCCCATTTAAAAGGCAAGAAATCCCACTTATTAAACCTGACAGGGCACACCTGTGAAGTGAAAACCATTTCCGATGACTACCTCTTGAAGCTCATCAAGAGAATGCCAAGAGTGTGCAAAGCAGTCATCAAAGCAAAATGTGGCTACTTTGAAGAATCTAGAATATAAGACATATTTTCAGTTGTTTCATACTTTTTTGTTAAGTATATAATTCCACGTGTGTTACTTCATAGTTTTGATGCCTTCAGTGTGAATGTACAATTTTCATAGTCATGAAAATACAGAAAAATCTTTAAATGAGAATGTGAGTCCAACCTTTTGGTCTGAACTGTATATATCTTATGTGATATACCACTGGACGAATAACTGAGGGCTCCACAAATTAAATTGGGATCAATCAAGCACATAGTGATTAAAGTATGCAAATGCTTTGGGATCACCAAATAAAAGGAAGTCTTTAATATGAAGAACAAGAAGGGGACAAGGAACACACAAAAAACATTTAAAAAGTCACCAGGGTATAGATTCACTTATTAGTTGGGTCCATGATAAGAGCATCATCTATCATCAACTGCCCGACAATATGAATGGACAGGATATCTGATAACCTTTATGACCATTCATTATCCAATAAGTATTGCCACCAATATGTGGCTTCTTCAGGGTAGAGTACGTGTGGGGTTTCTTCCTCATCACATTCAATGCCTGACTTCACAGGTTTATTCATTTTTTTCTTGCTCTTACATAACCACTCTTGTTATCCATCCCGTGGGTTTCCTTTGGCTCCACCATTTTTCATCATTTTTGCCGAGACCATTTGTATTATTTTAAAAATTGTGACATGCATTTGTATTCAGCCCCTGTAGACTAATACCCCTAAATGATATTATGAGTAACCATTTGCTTTCAGAAGTCACATAATTAGTAAATGGAGTCCACCGGTGTGTAATTTATTCTTGTTATAACCACAGCTGATCTGTGAAGGCCTCAGAGGTTTGTTTAGAAACATTAGGAATCAAACAACACCAGGAAAACGAAGGAACACACCAGACAAGTCAGGGATAAAATTGTGTAGAAAAGTAAAGCAGGGTTAGGTTATAAGGTTATATCATGGAGCCCTGTTAAATTTACAGTAACATTATAAAATGGAAGGAGTAAATCACAACTGCAAACCTACCAAACATGGCCCTCCAACTAAACTGACATCCCAAGCAATGAGAACACTAATTAGAGAAGAGGCCCAAAGTTGCTATGGAGATTCTGCAGAGATCAACGCCTCGTGTGGGAGAATCTGTTTACAAGACAACTATTAGTTATATATTACAAAAATCTGGCTTTTATGAAAGAGTAGCAAGAAGAAAGCCATTTTTTAAATCAAGACATAAGAAGTCCCATTTGCAGTTTACAAAAAGTCATGTAGGGGACACAGATAGCATGTGAAAGAAGATGCTCTGGTCAGATGACACTTTTTGGGCTACATGCAAAACACTAGATGTAGCAGAAAACTAACACTGCATGTAACCTTGAAAACACCATATCGACCGTCAAACATGGTGGTGACAGCATCATGCTGTGGGGATGATTTTCTTCAGCAGGGACAGGAATGCTGGTCAGAGTTGATGGGAAGATGGGTTGAGCTAAATACAGGGCAAAGCTGGAGGAAAACCTCTGGACGCAGATTCTCAGGGAGATCTATGTCTGGCCCATAGATCTTAACAGCTCATTTACATCTAAGAAAAATAAAGCTTTCTCTAGAATGAGACATCAGATTGTAGATATCCATGTATCATTTTCTACAGCTTCCTATGACCTACATGCACATATAGACGATGAGTTGACCCTACAGACAGATTCCCTTTAATTTAACCATATGAGTTCTTGTTTTTTCATGGCAAGTAATACTTTTTAATGGCAGAATTTTCATTACCATATAATGTACAGAAAAACAAATAAAAATTAGATTCCATTTTGGGTGGAATAGAGCAATAAACACAGGTCCACTATTTGTGCTTGGGTTTAATTTTTACAGCTTTAACCTTGCAGCCAAAATTGACCTGTGAACATTATTCTGCATTGACTGATGAAAGTGAGAGCTATTTTATATTGTTTTTTATACTTTAATCTTTTTTAAAAAATGAAATACTTAAAAAAAATACTGGATTGCGTTGCCATATTCTGACCTTACTTTTTAATGGAGCTGAGTGAGAACTTTTTTTGTTTTCTTTTTGTGGGTCAAGATGAAATAAAGGATAAATAATGTGGTATATTAAAAGTTTACTCTTTTTTTAATGTGTCAAGAGAAAATATGTTTTTTGTAATTTACTGAATTGGAAAAGGAAGGCGATGGTAAATAAGCATTTTTTTTTTACATTTTCTAAGGGGCTTGATTGCTAATGCAATGCATTGCAATATCTTCCAAGATAGGGAAACTAAGGGGCTTCCACAAATGCTTAAACTGCCACAATCTACGTCTGCGCTGATTGCTGCAGGTACTGGCACATGGCATCCATTTTTTTTTGGTCATAGCCATACCAGCATGCTATAGATACTCTATGTAAGGCCACTTGCACGCGTTCAGTATTTGGTCAGTATTTTACCTCCGTACTTGTAAGGCAAAATCAGGAGTGGAACAATCAGAGAAAAGTATAATAGAAACACATCACCACTTCTGTATTTATCACACAGTCCTGGTTTTGGTTTACAAATACTGATGTAAAATACTGACCAAATACTGAACGTGTGAACATGGCCTTAGGCGTAGAGGTGCAGGAGCTGATGTCTATGGCTTGCACTATTCTGATTCATAAAGCAGATCAGATTAGCACTTGAGATATTTTCCACTTGGACGCAAGGTCATATTTATCTGGCACTGAATATTTGGCACTGTTATTTTCACATAGGGCACCTATGTGTTATTTCCATCATGTCTCTTTTTTTTCTGCACTACTCAAAAATGTTATAACTAGTAATCATACCATTTCTATTGAAGAGCTGTGACCGATGGATGCATTCAGCAATTTGCTCCAATTCAGCAATTCCTACCAATTTACCTGCTTTTTAGACATGTGGGCATTCTGTACAAAAAAGCTGCAATTCAGGGATCACTTTTAAATTATCCCCTTACTGACATTTGACGCACATGTATGATGTATATGGAGTGGGCTCAGTAGGTGTGTTATTTGTGGAGACACGATGGTCAGTGGGTGCTCTCGTCTGCTGGCCTTGCTGTCCTTAAAAAGAACGCATGGCCCAGGGCTCATCCCACTGAACACCCATGGCTGAGATAAAAACAAATACAAAACGAGGCATGAATTTATGTGCACTATGTATTCAATGTGTGACAGTGTAAAAATATTCTTGTGCACATAAGCCGCAAACTCGACATACAAATGACCCTCGGTAAATGTATGATACAAACAGAAGAAGAAAATGAAACCGAGATTGTCGTCAATGGTACAAGTGAAAATATTTATTGAATTAATTGTGCAGTGGTTTATGCAACAGATTGCTAGACAAGCAGGTGCATATCAAAATATAATATCATAAAAGCAAATAAAAACAGGACATAATGTTGCAGAAAACATAATCAGAAAAATGCCCACAAGAGGGTGTATGTAATGTAATATACAAAATGATTTGACAAATCAAATTAAAAAGGATTGTCCAACCCACAAGGAAAAAGAACAGCTGTAATCAGGTGTAGTATTTAAGGCACGCCAAAACGCACGTAGGGGCGGGCGCATACCATTCCTGGCTGTGCCACTTATCTATTAAGATAACACTTTATGCTCTTTTGCAAATGTTATCATATTAGCTGTGTCAGGTCCTTGATTCATAGCACCGCACATCTGAGTATATGTACATGCATGGCAGCGGTTATGTTTTGCACTTGCACTTTACTATAGGAATGGATCTATATATGGGGTTCATTCATCTCTGCACCAGTGGCCAGATTAATGCTGTGTCGTCACATTATACAGCTAGCATCTGCCTGTAACAGCAGGGCTCAGAGATGAGCCATGATTGGTGCTATAATCCTGTCAATTTGTGTCTGTGGAACTTAATGGGGTGTGGGCCATGAGCATGTCATTATGGGACCCCTTGTCCAACCATATTCCATGATGCAATCTTGTGGTGTTGATGGGTTGACATGACAGCAAGTGGCCTGCTGAAGGCCTCTGTGTGGCTAAGGGAGTGCCCTTGTGAAACCCAAGCACAGGCTGAGCTTCATAGGAGGTAATGATGCTCTCTTTATTCTGTTGTATTGCAGTTTAGAGAGCAAGTATTCATATAATAGCAGGTTCAAGTTTCCAATGGGAACTTAAAAATAAAAGAGGATTTAAAAATAATTTAAAAAGCTCGAAAATTATAGTCTCCTGCCCTTTCTCCCATTAAAAAAAGAGGTTTATGAATTAAAAAATAAATATGCTGGATTTAAATGCATATTATCAAATCAATGAGAGTCCAATCTATGAAAATATTTAATTATTTAACCCATATGGTGGATGCTGTACAGTAAAAACAAAAGAATTGAAACACAAGAATTGTTATTTTGTAAAATAATGTAATAAAATGTAAGTAAACTGATGGATGTACCCCAAAACTGTATCAATAAAACATCAGCTTGCCCTACAAAAAAAACATTCCTTTACACAGGTCAATTAACTGAAAATTTTTTTGGGGGGGGTTTTATAAAATGGTGGATGACACCAATTTTTTTTTTTAGAAATTTCCAATTTTTTCTCACCACTTAAAAAATTATATTCAAGTTTGGTATTGGTATAATCATACTGATCTAAAGAATCACATTGTCAGGTAAAAAAAAAATAAAAACAATGGAAGAATTGCATTTTTTTCACTGTTCCACTGTATTTAGTTTTTTTTTACAGATTTTTAGCATATTATATGGTAAGGTGATTTATGTCTTTTAAAACTGCAACTCGTTTCACAAAAACAGATCCTCATAATGCTATGTAAACTGAAAAATATGAAAGTTATGACTATTGGAAGAAGGGCAGGAAATAAAGTATAAAAGAGGAAACATGGCTTGAAGAGGTGAAAGCAATATTAAAACTGAACATACAGTGTAGATGGAAGATGAGCCCCTGGAACTAATTCCTTTGAAGACCCATTATATCACTGTTAGTGACTTTTTACACTACTCTAATATTTTTAAAAAATCCAAAACTTATTTTTGCTAGACTTTAATTAAATGTCCATTGTGGACTATTAAGATGTGACAATGTACTTTTTGACAGGTGATTCTTTTTCTTAAAAATGTCTTTAACCTTATCTCAGTATTTTCCATAAAATTAATAGAAAAAAAATTGAAAAGGAAAAAGGGGAACGGAGACAAGGAAAAGAAGAGAACAAAAAGGATAGAAGAAAAAAAACAGAAAGGAAAAAAGAAAGAACTAGAATAATACCAGGACAATTCAAAAGGAGGGAATGAAACAAAGTGAAACAAGAGAGGAAGAAAAACAGAGGTAAAGAAGTAGGGGATGAAAGAAGATGAATACAAATAAGAAGGAAGGAATGGGAAAAAGAAAGAAAGATGAATGGAAGGGTAAAAAGAAAGAGGGGGAAGTAAAAAAGGAAAGAAAGAAATTGGAAGCAGAGTAGAGAGGCTAATAAGAGAAGAAAAAGGTCAAAGGAGGGAATGAAATGAAGAGAGCAGAGGAAAAAAACAGAATGAGAGGAGAGGAAGAAAAATGGGGAATGAAGAAGCGGGGAAAGAAACAAGATAATACAAAGGAAAAGGAAAGAATCGAAACAAAAGAGAAAAGATGAATGGAATGGTAAAAAGAGAGAAGGAAAAACAGGAGGAAAAAGATTGGAGGCAGAGGAGAGAGAGGAATCGGAGAAGAGGTAAAAGAAGGAGTAAGGTTTTGAAAAAAAAGATGAAGAGTCAAATGAAAAATAGGATAAGAAAGATAATTAAGGAAGAAGAGAAAGAAAAGGATTGAAAATGAAATAAATGGAGGATAGAAGCAAAAGAATAGAAAGTCGAGGAAATAGAAGAAAAAAGACAGTGAGGAAGAATGAAAAAGGAAAAAATAAGTTACAATTATTTGCATTACGGTACAAGGAGATGCAGCGTTACATTTACTAGAAAGCAAAAAATGTATACTTAGATTTAGAAGTAGAGTTGAATTCATTGTAATCATTAAGAAATATAATCATTCACTAATTTCTACTTTACTTTTAGATTTTCCTCGTATAAAAGACTTGATTGTATTATTTTTAATCAAAATTCATTTATTTATTTATTTTCAAGCAAAATGATATAAAGCTGAGATTCCGTATTGTTTACACCATTGAAAAAGAAGGCTGCATTTTATCTTAAAACTTCAAACACTATGAATTTGAAAAAAAGCTGCAAACTGAAGGCAAAGACTTGAAGGACAAATTTTAACAGAACACCCTGCAAAGAGCGTTATTTGGCTATTTTATCTGGCAATGTGGAAAAAAAATGTTAATTTACAAGGTAGTTCACCCACAACATTTAATTCTGGCATGCTACATGCAGAATCCATTAAATCTGTCATTCCCTTTGAAGTTAGTGCTCCATGAAAGACTTTGGAAAGTTTGTTTGTTTGCTGCATCCAGGTGCTTCCTGTTGGCTCCCAACTTAGTGGAACGTGCTTGCAAAGGTAATTATTTTGGGGTGGAATTAGCTATTCTCTCTAGTTGGTATCTGAATAGTATTTGCAAATATAAAGTTCCAAGGACAGGGGATATTTTGGCTCTCTGGATGTAGAAAACCTGAGTTTGTCATTAGGCACATTTCATCATAAATTAAATAGCTGTTATCTATTGTTCAACAATGTGTTGTTTAGCCTGGACAATTGATTAAAATATATCAGGTCTTCAAGCAATGAGCAGATCACCAGACATCCCCTGCAGAGTTTATACCTTCTAAAGCCCCCGTCTCACATAGCGAGATCGCTAGTGAGATCGCTGCTGAGTCAAGGTTTTGGTGACGCAACAGCAACCTCACCAGCGATGTCGCTATGTGTGAGACTTTGCAGCGATCAGGCCTCTGCTGTGAGGTCGCTGATCGCTGCAGAATGTCCTGGACCATTTTTTGGTCGTTGCCCTCCCGCTGGTCAGCACACATCGCTGTGTGTGACCAGCGGGAGCAGCGATCAGGCTGGTAACCATGATAAACAGCGGGTTACTAGGGGCACGTGTGCCCCTAGTAACCCGATGTTTATCATGGTTACCAGCCTGCTCCTGCTTCAGCAGGCTGGTAACCAGGAGCAGGACATCGTGGAAAGATTCTTTCCACGATGTCGCTGCTTCCCTGATCGCTGGTGAGCCTGCCTGTTTGACAGCTCACCAGCGACCACATAGCAACGCAGCAACGATCCCTGACAGGTTGCATAGGTGTCGGGATCGCTGCAGCGTCGCTAAGTGTGACGGGGCCTTTACAGTAGATCATTTTGTAGCACCCATCCCATGATTATTAAAATGTCTGCTAAAGAATGGGTCAATCTTTGTTTCCCTGGTGTTTTAGTGTGATTGAATGGTTAAGACTCGGGGTCCAGGAATGTCTCTATATACATGCTGGAACTGTGTAGTATATAAAATATGTATATATATATATATATATATATATATATGTATTAATATACAGAGCTCAACACAAATAAAGTATACCCTCTTTGAAAAGTAATATTTTAATCAATAATTCACTGAACACAAGAGACCAAATTTTGAGCAAATTTCATTTCGTAGAAATATTTATTATAACCCATAACATAAAAGTAAGGTTAATAAATTTCATTACAAAATCTTCAGTTTTACTTATATTTATTGATGTAAAAATTAATACACCCCACTTCAAATTTTACTACATCTAGTATTCTGTATGATTGCCATGATTTTTAAGTACAACACCAAGTATTTTAGTGTAAAGGGAGCGGGGGAAAGGAAATCGGTTGACCAAGTGCCGAAAAAATGTTACCTCTATAAATGAAGAAGTGCACGGACTCCAGACCGACTTCTGGGCAGGAACAGTACGAGGAAAGAAATTCCAGTTTCAGCAGAAAATAGAGATATTAAAACATGACTTTTAAAAGCGACATTAAAAATATCTAAGATCAAAAAAATCAAAACTAAAATAGAAAAGGGGGGAAAGGGGGCAACAGGGGGGACACAGGTTTACGCGTTTCAGGCTCACAAGCTTCATTTATAGATTTAACATTTTAGATATTTTTAATGTCTCTATCATGTTTTAATATCTTTATTTTTTAAGATGCTTTAATTTTTTTCCCCATACCAAGTCTTCTAGACATGGAATGAACAAGTTTGCGACATATAGCAACATCTAGATTTTTTCATTCTTCAAGTAGGACCTCTTTTATAGTCTGACAACTTGTCCCTTCAAAATTCCCCGTAGGTGTTCGGCTGGGTTCAGGAGATAGTTGGCCACTGAATCCCTTTTACCCTGTTCTTCTTCAGAAATACAGCAGATGTGTTTTGGAGCATTGTTCTGTTAGAAAAATGCACATCTACCAAGGACATGGAGTGACGGTAACATCTTCTCTTTCAATACAGAGCAGTACATCTGTGAATTCATGATACCACTAATGAAATGTATGAAATGTAGTTCCCCGACACCAACAGCCCTCATGTAGCCATACATAAAGACACTGTCACCAACATGTTTCAATGTAGGCATCACATGCATTTTTCTTTGTACTCTTTAGCTTTACAAAGCAAAATAGTTTTGAGTCCTACAATTTCTAAAACATTTATCTTACTTTAATCATTCCAGAGTATAGAGTCCCAGTTTTATTCATATTTATCAGCATGGGTCCTGGCAAATTATAGGCTGCTTTTTTGTGCATGGACTTTAGTAGAGGCATGCCATTCCTCTATATTGCACATCATATTGTGGCACGGGAATCACTCTCCCTGGTTTGGCTTTCTACTTCTTTAGCTAACTGTAGTGTCCTTGTATGTTGGCTTTCTTCAACTCTTCTCATCAGAAGATGCTCATGTTTAGATGTTAACTTCCGTGGTTGGCCTGGACGCCTCTGTGTGATGGTTGTAGTTCCATCTTTATTAAATTTTTGTACCACTTTAGCTACAGTATTCTGACTGACAAGAAAAGCTTTGCTGATCTTCTTATACCTTTCACCTTTATTGAGTAAATAAATTATTTTCTTTCTTAGGTTTTCTGACATTTCTTTTCCATGTGGTGCCATTGCTGACAGCATAAAATGGGAAGGGATTTTCTTTGTTAAGTAATACCATTTTATAGTCAACTGTCTGCTGTCTTGGCTGTCAGTCTTCAACTCTCTTGAAAGGAAACTAAAAGTTTTCTGACAAATATGCCAGGGTGTACTCATTTATGCTGATATATGCAGTACAGACCAAAAGTTTGGACACACCTTCTCATTTAAAGATTTTTCTGTATTTTCATGACAATGAAAATTGTACATTCACACTGAAAGCATCAAAACTATGAATTAACACATTTGGAATTATATACTTAACAAAATAGTGTGAAACAACTGAAAATATGTCTTATATTCTAGGTTCCTCAAAGTAGCCGCCTTTTGCTTTGATGACTGCTTTGCACACTCTTCGCATTCTCTTGATGAGCTTCAAGAGGTAGTCACCGAAAATGGTTTTCACTTCACAGGTGTGCCCTGTCAGGTTTAATAAGTGGGATTTCTTGCCTTATAAATGGGTTTGAGACCATCAGTTGGGTTGTGCAGAAGTCAGGTGGATACACAGCTGATAGTCCTACTGAATAGACTGTTAGAATTTGCATTATGGCAAGAAAAAAGCAGCTAAGTAAAGAAAAATGAGTGGCTATCATTACTTTAAGAAATGAAGGTCAGTTAGTGCGAAAAATTGGGCAAACTTTGAATGTGTCCCCAAGTGCAGTTGCAAAAAACATCAAGCGCTAGAAAGAAACTGGCTCACATGAGGACCGCCCCAGGAAAGGAAGACCAAGAGTCACCTCTGCTTCTGAGGATAAGTTTATCCGAGTCACCAGCCTCAGAAATTGTAGGTTAACAGCAGCTCAGATTAGAGACCAGGTCAATGCCACACAGAGTTCTAGCAGCAGACACATCTCTTCAACAACTGTTAAGAGGAGACTTTGTGCAGCAGGCCTTCATGGTAAAATAGCTGCTAGGAAACCACTGCTAAGGACAGGCAATAAGCAGAAGAGACTTGTTTGGGCTAAAGAACACAAGGAATGGACATTAGACCAGTGGAAATCTGTGCTTTGGTCTGATGAGTCCAAATTTGAGATCTTTGGTTCCAACCACCGTGTCTTTGTGCGACTCAGAAAAGGTAAACGGATAGACTCTACATGCCTGGTTCCCACCGTGAAGCACGGAGGAGGAGGTGTGGGGGTGCTTTTCTGGTGACACTGTTGGGGATTTATTCAAAATTGAAGGCATACTGAACAAGCATGGCTACCACAGCATCTTGCAGTGGCATGCTATTCCATCCGGTTTGCGTTCAGTTGGACCATCATTTCTTTTTCAACAGGACAATCACCCCAAACACACCTCCAGGCTGTGTAAGGGCTATTTGACCAAGAAGGAGAGTGATGGGGTGCTACGCCAGATGACCTGGCCTCCACAGTCATCAGACCTGAACCCTATCGAGATGGTTTGGGATGAGCTGGACCGCAGAGTGAAGGCAAAAGGGCCAACAAGTGCTAAGCATCTCTGGGAACTCCTTCAAGATTGTTGGAAGACCATTTCCAGTGACTACCTCTTGAAGCTCATCGAGAGAATGCCAAGAGTGTACAAAGCAGTCATCAAAGCAAAAGGTGGCTACTTTTAAGAACCTAGAATATAAGACATATTTTCAGTTGTTTCACACTTTTTTGTTAAGTATATAATTCCACATGTGTTAATTCATAGTTTTGATGCCTTCAGTGTGAATGTACAATTTTCATAGTCATGAAAATACAGAAAACCCTTTAAATGAGAAGGTGTGTCCAAACTTTTGGTCTGTACTGTATATATATATATATATATATATAGATATAGATATATATATGTATATATATATATATATATATATATATAGCTCTGGCAAAAATTAAGAGACCACTGCAAAATTTTCAGTTTCTCAGATTTTTCTCTTTATAGGTATATTTTTGAGTAAAATGTACATTGTTGTTTTAGTCTATAGACTACTGACAACATGTCTCGGAGATTAAAAGCTAAAAATGTTATATTTATTTGCAGCAAATGATAAAGCGTCAAAATACTAAAATAGAAACAGTGCATTCAGACCTCAAATTACTCATGTTTTCACTCAGGAAGAGTTTAGAAATCAATATTTGGTGGACTAACCATGATTTTTAATCACAGCTTTCATGCTTCTTGGCATGCTTTCCACCAGTCTTTCCATGCTTTCCAATAGAACACTGTTCAGTGGTCTCTTAATTTTTGCCAGAGCTGTATATACTGTATATATTCTATATTTATTGTACTATATTGTGTAAAAATTGTAGGCAGATGTGGAAAAAATGCTGCAAAGTATAAATAAAAGTGGTTACAATTATAGTGTTAAAAGTTTCTTTTTATCAATTTACAAAATAGAAAGTAAAAAAAAAGGAAAAATCTAAATGAAATCAATATTTGGTGATACCAAGCTTTCCTTCAGAACAGCATCAATTTTTCTAGGTACATTTGCATGGTTTTTGAAGGAACTCATTAGAGAGGTTTTTCAATACATCCTAGAGAACAAATCACAGATTTTCTGTGGATGCAACTTACCCAAATCTTTCTAACTCTTTGTGTTACCCAGACAGACTCAATGATGTTGAGCTCTGGACTTTGTAGGGGGAATATCATTGCATCCAAGACTCTTTGTTCTTCTACACAATAAAGATGATACTTAATTAAATTAATTCAATGCTTAAAATTGTAGTCCTGCTAGTGAATAAATTTGGAGCCAATTAGATGCCTTCCTGATTGATTTGTATGATGGATTAGTATCTGTCTGTAGTTCTCAGCTGTTATGCACCTGTCTCAGCTTTGATCAAGCTCCACTCTCTTCCTCTTTTGGCCACCAACCTTTGCTGTGCTCTCCGTTTGGTTTTACAATTTGCCCGGTATTGTTACACACCAGTCCCTGGTCTGGGCTCTGGTCCATCTACCCCAGTTTGATGAACTTTCCTGTGCTCCATGTTGCAAGTGGTCTGGCGTGCTTCCATGTGATGAACTGCCTGGGCCTATTTAAGGGCTTCTAAGACACACAACTGGGCATTGGTATTGACTCTGAGTTTAAGACTTGCAGTTTGTGTGTTCACAGCAATGTGCCTGCAGGCGGCAAGTCGACTCCTGTAGACCAGCAGTTTCTAGTGCCTCTACCTACTTGTCTGTGGCTTCTTGTGACTCTGGAGTTATGTTGGTTACCAGTCCCCAGGTCTCCTGGATCTCTTCTCTGTGTTCGCATGTGGTTTTCAGAACATCTCCCTGATTGTGTGAGGCCTCCTTGGTTCCGGACTTTCCCATTACCCTGGAGTGTTATCTGCTACTTGCCTGTAGTTTCCAGCATTGTATCACTTACCTGCTGTTTCCTGACAGCATCCGCCTGCCTGCAGTTTCCTGTTTTCCACCTGCTTGCCTGCAGTTTCCTGCATTCCACTTGCTTGGCTATGGTTTCCAAACATCCTCTGCCTTCCTGCGATTGCCTGATATGCGGTTTCCTGATGCCCTACACCTGCTTGCCTGTGGTTTTCTAGCATCCTCTGTCTACCTACAGTTTCCAGTCCCTCACCTGGACCTTGGGCTTAGAGAATCCACCTCACCCAGAGAGCCCATTGAATTTCTCATAATAGATGTGTCCTAATGACATCATCTCCCTAGGCCTTTTACGAACAAGTTGGACACTCCCTTGTATCATAGTGTTAATATAGTACTGTGTTCAGTTTCTGTGTGTTTGGCCACATTGTCCAGATTCTGTTGTTGCTACTGACTCCTCAAATTTCTGTGATTTCTACTGTGGATTCTATAACTTGCATTTGCTCGGTTAACTTATCCTTTGCGGTAAGAATCATGAACTGCTATTAGAGTTTTTTCATATTACTTTCATCTGTTGCTGGTTTATTTATTGCATGCTGCCAGCCTTCAAAAAGTGTTATTACAGATTGTTATCACTAATTTACCATCTGCTGTGGATTCTGTAACTTACATCTGCTTTGGTTAACCCATTATTTGCTGTACACATCTTGACCTTTTATTTGAGGCAGTTCAGACTGTATTTCTATCTGTAGAAGACATGCTACCTACATTTGTGTGCTTTGGGTATTTTCCTCTGCTGTATCTGCCCTTTTGATTTGGTGGCTTCTGATACCTCCCACTTTCCTTTTTGTCTGGAATCCAGGTTAGCCAGGTTGTCCAAGTCCTCAATATTTGACAAGTAGTGATGAGCGAGCATGTTCGCTACTGCTCGACATGCTCGGCGTTCGCAGAGTATTTTCAGGGTTGTTCAGCAGGAGCTCGGGTCTCTTCCCTGCATGTTTGGCGCTCTTTTGGGTTGAACATGCAGGAATTGCCTGCCACTCACTGTAATGCCGTAGCCATTTTGGTTGTGGCATTACAGTAATTGGCTGGCCGCACAGCGTCATCAGGTGTATATCAGACCTGGCGCCGCCATGCTCATCACAGTCACTCCGGAATCAGACAGTGTAGGGAGAGCTGCTGTTGAGCTAGGGAGAGATTTGCTTGTTTCTAGTTAGTGTAGGTGTACCAAACTATATTAGAGACACATATCCATCTCAACAAACAGTCCTTCTGAGGACTAATCCATCTGCAGAGATATCAGGCAGGTAGTGTATATAGGCAGGCAGGCAGTGTATATCGCAGAATGCAGAGCATATAGCACAAGAGGCTCCATTCCAGTTCTGTCTGCTGCTGCTGTTATATTTCTAGAAATAGGCCCAAGTCACAGGGGCCAGGAATCATTTTTTTTTAGATTTTAATCCTCATTATTCGCTTAAAAAGCAATCCAGAGAACACAGTTTTTCTGTGCCATTTGCTTGTTGGCACTGCAGAATACAGCCAGGTCCTTTCCATATTACAGCGCTAAAAATCCAGCTATATAAAACTGTGTTTTCTCCGTCACACTGATCACATATATGTTTTCAGGAAATACTGCAATTTCTGGCCTCCATTAAAAAATTTTTTCAGTGTGTCAGCAAAGTTTTTGACACCAGATTGCAGTTCAAAATAGTTACCTACAGGCCAGGTATTTAAAACTGTGTTTTCTCCGTCACATGGATCACATATAAGTTTTTCAGAAAATACTGCCATTTCAGGCCTCCATTAAATTTTTTTTTCAGTGTGTCAGTGAAGCAATTGACACCAGATTGCTGTTCAAAATAGTTACCTACAGGCCAGGTATTTAAAACTGTGGTTTGTCCGTCACATGGATCACATATAAGTTTGCTCCAAATTCAGTCATTTGTAGTGAGTGTGGAAGATATTGTCCTCCATTTAAAATGGGCAAGGCACGTGGCAAGGGACGGGGAACTGGACAATGGTGATGATGGTGCATGCAGAGGCCAAGGCCGCGGGCAAGCTGAAATTGTGCCACAACAAACACCCATATCTTCTCACTCAACCTTCCTATCCCAATTAAAAGGGGACCGCAGGACACCACTATTGAACACAGAGCAGTGTGAAAAGGTTATTGGTTGGATAGCAGATAATGCTTCCTGTCACTTATCCACCACCACCACCTTGTCTTCCACATGGTTAAGTCTCAGTAGCTGTGAATCTGGACCGCATATTCCTCACCCTGAACCTCCTTCCTCCCACCATGCCGAATACCCAGAGACAACTGATCCCACACTTGGACACTCCGAAGAGCTGTTCACTTTCCCATTTATTGATTCGGGCCTCTCACCCGATACACTTGAAGCGGGCAACAGGAGATCGTATGTAGCGATGCCCAAATATTTCAGCAGCCACGGTCACACGAAGGCGACGGTGGGAAAGTGTCACAAGAGGTGGACGATGATGAGACACAATTGCCAAAAAGTCAGGAGGAGGATCAGAGTGCAGAAGTGGAAGACGAGGTGGTGGATGATATAGTAACTGACCCAACCTGGAAGGAGGACATGCAGCGCGAGGACAGAAGCACACAGGGGGAGGAAGGCAGAGCACCCCAACAGGCAGGAAGAAGCAGTGTGGTGGCCGCAGAAAGAAGGCAGGCAACCGTTCCCCGTAACACCAACACGAAGGAAGTTGCTAGTACAACTGTTAGGTCTTCCCGAGTCTGGCTGTTTTTTAAAGACTCTGTCGATAACCCTAAAAAGGCCATTTGCACCACCTGCCAGGCCAGCATCAGCAGGGGAGGCAAAACGAAGACCTGACCACCACTAGCATGATCAGGCACATGGCAGCAAAGCCCCAGACTTTGTGGGCCGAACCCCAGGCTCCAGGAACAGTGTCTGCGGGTGGCACCATTGCTTCTTCCACTGTTGTGCATGCAAGCCAATTCCCTATCCATGGTGCATGCGAAGATCCCTCCTACCCTGCACTTGTCATTGCACACTCTCAAGTAGCAGCATCAGGAAGCACGTCCACATCCTTGTCCCAACGCAGCGTTCTGTTGTCCATACCCCAGTCCTTGGAAGGCAAGTGCAAATACACAGCCAACACCCCAAAGGCCACACTACTAAATTCCCACATTTCACAACTGCTTGCACTCGAAATGTTGCCTTTTAGGCTCATGGAGACGGAAGCATTTTGCAACCTGAAGGCTACGGCCGTCCCTCGGTACTCCGCCCCCACTAGCCACTATTTCTCCCGGTGTGCCATCCCCGCATTACACAAGCACGTGTCCCAAAACATTAGCCGTGCCCTAACACAGTTACCGGGAAAGTCCACATAACCATGGACACGTGGACAAGTGCTTGTGGGCAGGGACTGTACATCTCGCTGACGGCACACTGGGTTAACATAGTGGAAGCCGGGACCCAGTCAGACCTTGGGACGGAACACGTCCTCCCGACGCCGAGGATTGCGGGCCCTAGGTCAATCAGGGTTGCCCCCACAGTCTACTGCTCCTGCACCTCTTCCTCCTCAGCCTCCTCCTCCTCTTGAGCCTCCATCTCCGAAATGACCACATCAGTCACAAGCTGGAAGCACTGCAGCACTGTCTCAGCCAAGCGGCAACAGGCTGTGCTGAAGCTAATATGCTTAGGTGAAAAACCGCACAATGCTGAAGTGTTGTGGACAGCTCTGAAAGAGCAGGCAGATCTGTGGCTCACACCGCTGAACCTACAGCCAGGCATGGTCATGTGTGACAATGGCCGGAACCTGGTGGCGACTCGGAGGCGAGGCAAGCTCACACATGTACCATGCCTAGCCCATGTGCTTGACCTCATGGTTCAGTGGTTTCTCAAATCCTACCCGGAGCTGCCTGATCTGCTTGTTAAAGTACACCGCCTGTGTGCCCATTTTAGAAAGTCACATACAGCTTCCGTCACCCTTGCCGTGTTTCAGCAGCGTTTGCAGCTTCCGTCTCACAGACTGGTATGTAATGTCCCCACTTGTTGGAACTCAGCACTGCAGATGTTAGAAAGTATTTGTGAGCAGCAGAGGGTAGTTGTTAAGTACTAGCATCAACAAGGCCGTCGGTATTCAGTTCAGACTCCACACATAAGACCTCAGGAGAAGACATGGATGTCAGACATCCTCCAAAACTTTGAGGACTCCACCAAGATGGTGAGCGGCGATGACGCCATAATTAGCATCACCATCCCACTTCTCTGTCTTCTGAAACGCTCTCTGCTCACAATCAAAGAGGATGCATTGCAGGAGGAGCACGATGAGATTGAGCAAGGAACCATACAGGGTGATTACACACATCCCAGCCTCATCTCATCCCAACATGGATTCGGTGACAATGAGAAAGAGGAGGAGGAGGAAGAACTGGAGATAGTTTCATGCGCTATAGACAGTTCTACCTGCACAACTGTCATATCGTCTGTTCAACATGGAAGGCCAGAGGACAGAGAAGAGGAAGAGAGAATGGTCAGTCATCCTCTTGGTGAGGACACGGAAGTCTTGCCTGTTAGCAGTCTTGCATGCATAGCTGAGTTTATGTTACGCTGCCTTTCCCATGACCCTTGCGTTCTCAAAATTTTGGGTGTCAGTCATAACTGATTGTGACACTTCTAGACCCAGGCTACAAGGAGAACTTTATATCTCTTATTCCTGAGGCGGACAGCTCTACAAAAATGGGGCAGTACCAGGAGGCCCTTGTAGCAGAACTATAAAAAAAATTCTCATCTGAAAACGCTGACGGCAGAGGTCATAGTTCGTTGGACAACCAAGGACTACAGGCAAGAGAGATACAAATGCAATCCAGCAGAGGCAGGGGAAAACTGTCAAAGTTCTGGGACAGTTTTCTCAGACCCTCCCATCGCACATGCCCTGAGGTGCGGGGTACTCTCACAAGGAGTGCAAAGTTTTGGAAGATGCTGACCGTACCAACGTCCTCCGTGATTCCTCTGTGTCTTTTAATTATTGGGTATCCAATCTGAAAACGTGGAATGCACTAGCTCTCTATGCCTTGGAGGTCCTGAGCTGCCCAGCCACAAGCGTTTTATCAGAGCAGGGTTTTTAGTGCCGCTGGTGGAATTATAACTGATAAGTGCATCCGCCTGTCAACTGAAAATGCTGACAGGCTGACTCTTATAAAAATGAACAAGGGCTGGATTTAGCCAGACTTCTCAACACCACCGAATGATAACAGCATAACATAAACTCCGGTGTCTTTTCTTGGGAGGTGTATTCCCATGCACCTCTTCACACCCACACATGGGTATACGCTTCCTGATTTTGGCTATTTGCTCTTGTCCTCCTCCTTCTCCTCATCCTCCAACACCATATCACCAGGGTGACCGTCGTCCGTGATGCAACACCCACTTAATTTTTTTAAAGGGTGTTTATGATGCCTGTAAGAAAAGAAAGATTATACAGTATGTTCATGTATACCCCACAGGGGTAAATGTTTGTCAGCCCATATACTTAGTGCATGGGCATTACACTGTGTTCCGAATTATTAGGCAAATGAGTATTTTGATCACATGATACTTTTTATACATGTTGTCCTGCTCCAAGCTGCATAGGCTTGAGAGCCAACTACCAATTAAGTAAATCTGGTGATGTGCATCTCTGTAATGAGGAGGGGTGTTGACTAATGACATCAACACCCTATATAAGGTGTGCTTAATTATTAGGCAACTTCCTTTCCTTTGGCAAAATGGGTAAGAAGAGAGTTTTGACGGGCTCTGAAAAGTTCAAAATTGTGAGATGTCTTGCAGAGGGTTGCAGCAGTCTTGAAATTTCCAAACTTTTGAAGCGTGATCACCGAACAATCAAGCGTTTCATGGAAAATAGCCAACAAGGTCGCAAGAAGCGTGTTGGCCAAAAAAGGCACAAAATAACTGCCCATGAATTGAGGAAAATCAAGCGTGACGCTGCCAAGATGCCATTCGTCACCAGTTTTGCCATATTTCAGAGCTGCAAAGTTACTGGAGTATCAAAAAGCACAAGGTGTGCAATATTCAGGGACATGGCCAAGGTAAGGAAGGCTGAAAAACGACCACCTTTGAACAAGAAACATAAGATAAAACTTGAAGAATGGTTCAAGAAATATCTTAAGACTGATTTCTCAAAGGTTTTATGGACTGATAAAATGAGAGTGACTCGTGATGGGCCAGAGGCTGGATCAGTAAAGGGCAGAGTGCTCCACTCCGACTCAGACGCCAGCAAGGTAGAGGTGGGGTACTGGTATGAGCTGTTATCATCAAAGATGAACTTGTGGGACCTTTTCGGGTTGATGATGGAGTGAAGCTCAGCTCCCAGACCTACTGCCAGCTTCTGGAAGACAACTTCTTCAAGCAGTGATACAAGAAGAAGTCAGTATCGTTCAAGAAAAACATGATTTTCATGAAGGACAATGCACCATCACATGCATCCAACTACTCCACAGCGTGGCTGGCCAGTAAAGGTCTAAAAGAAGAAAAAATAATGACATGGGCCCCTTGTTCACCTGATCTGAACCCCATAGAGAACCTATGGTCCATCATAAAATGTGAGATCTACAGGGAGGGAAAACAGTACACCTCTCGGAACAGTGTCTGGGAGGCTGTGGTGGCTGCTGCACGCAATGTTGATCGAAAACAGATCAAGCAACTGACAGAATCTATGGATGGAAGGCTGTTGAGTGTCATCATAAAGAAAGGTGGCTATATTGATCACTAATTATTTTGGTTTTTGTTTTTGCATGTCAGAAATGTTCATTTCTAAATTTTGTGCACTGATATTGGTCTATCTGGTGAAAATAAACAAGTGAGATGGGATTATATTTGTTTTTTATTAAGTTGCCTAATAATTCGGGACAGTAATAGTTACCTGCACAAACAGATATCCTCCTAAGATAGCCAAATCTGAAACAAAACCACTCTAACTTCCAAAAATATTAAGCTTGGATATTTATGAGTCTTTTGGGTTGATTGATAACATAGTTGTTGATCAATAATAAAAATAATCCTCTAAAATACAACTTGCCTAATTATTCAGAACACAGTGTACAAGTATAGGAGACCCGCTCCTTTCTAATGGGAACAGTTTTTTATGAGGCCCTCTAAGTTTCTTCCAAGTGGCATTGGAGTGCCTCCCAATTTATGGCAGCCCTTGCATTCACTGCAAAGGCCAACAATATGGGAGACCGTCTCCTTTCTAATGAGAATTTGTCATTGCTAAGGCCCTGCTCTATGTGTCATTAAATTCTTAGTGGGGTTTTTCTTAAATTTGGTCAGCCGTTGGACTCACTGCATACCCTATAACTGTATAGCCGACCCTCTCATTTCTAATGGGAACATGTCGCACTTGTTACTGTGGCCCTGCTCTATGTGTCTTTAAATTCTTAGTGGGGTTTTTCCTAAATTTGGTCAGCCTTTGGATTCACTGCATACCCTATAACTGTATAGCAGACTCTCTCCTTTCTAATGGGAATTTGTCGATACTGTGGCCCTGCTCTATGTGTCTTTAAATTTTTAGTGGGGTTTTTCCTAAAATTGGTCAGCCGTTGGACTCACTGCATACCCTATAACAGTATAGCAGACTCTCTCCTTTCTAATGGGTATTTGTCGTTACTGTGGCACTGTTATATGTGTCTTTAAATTCTTAGTGGGTTTTTTCCTAAAATTGGTCAGCCGTTGGACTCACTGCATACCCTGTAACTGTATAGCAGACTCTCTCCTTTCTAATGGGAACATGTCGCACTTCTTACTGTGGCCCTGCTCTATGTGTCTTTAAATTCTTAATGGGGTTTTTCCTAAATTTGGTCAGCCGTTGGACTCACTGCAATCCCTATAACTGTGTATCAGACTCTCTCCTTTCAAATGGGAATTTGTAGTTACTGTGTCCCTGCTCTATGTGTCTTTAAATTCTTAATGGCGTTTTTCCTAAATTTGGTCAGCCGTTGGACCCACTGCATACTCTATAACTGTATAGCAGACTCTCTCCTTTCTAATGGGAATTTGTCGCTACTGTGGTCCTGCTCTATGTGTCTTTAAATTCTTAGAGAGGTGTTTCCAAAATTTGGTCAGCCGTTGAACTCACTGCAAACCCTATAACTGTATAGCAGACTCTCTCCTTTCTAATGGGAATTTGTCGTTACTGTTGCCCTGCTCTTTGTGTCTTTAAAGTGTTAGTGGGGTTTTTCCTTAATTTGGTCAGCCGTTGGACTCACTGCATACACTAAAACTGTATAGCAGACTCTCTCCTTTCTCATGGGTATTTGTCGTTACTGTGGCCTGGAATATATGTGTCTTTTAATTCTTAGTGGGTTTTTTCCTAAAATTGGTCAGCCGTTGGACTCACTGCATACACTATAACTCTATAGCAGACCCTCTCCTTTCTAATGGGAACATGTCGTACTTGTTATTGTGGCCCTGCTCTATGTGTATTTAAATTCTTAATGGCGTTTTTCCTAAATTTGGTCAGCCGTTGGACCCACTGCATACTCTATAACTGTATAGCAGACTCTCTCCTTTCTAATGGGAATTTGTCGTTACTGTGGCCCTGCTCTATGTGTCTTTAAATTCTAAGTGGGGTTTTTCCTAAAATTGGTCAGCCGTTGGACTCACTGCTTACCCTATAACTGTATAGCAGACTCTCTCCTTTCTAATGCCAATTTGTCGCTACTGTGGCCCTGCTCTATGTGTCTTTAAATTCTTAGAGAGATGTTTCCAAAATTTGGTCAGCCGTTGAACTCACTGCAAGCCCTATAACTGTATAGCAGACTCTCTCCTTTCTAATGGGAATTTGTCGTTACTGTGGCCCTGCTCTTTGTGTCTTTAAAGTCTTAGTGGGGTTTTTCCTTAATTTGGTCAGCCGTTGGACTCACTGCATACATTAAACTGTATAGCAGACTCTCTCCTTTCTCATGGATATTTGTCGTTACTGTGGCCTGGAATATATGTGTCTTTTAATTCTTAGTGGGTTTTTTCCTAAAATTGGTCAGCCGTTGGACTCACTGCATACACTATAACTCTATAGCAGACCCTCTCTTTTCTAATGGGAACATGTCGTACTTGTTATTGTGGCCCTGCTCTATGTGTCTTTAAATTCTTAATGGCGTTTTTCCTAAATTTGGTCAGCCGTTGCACTCACTGCATACTCTATAACTGTATAGCAGACTCTCTCCTTTCTAATGGGAATTTGTCATTACTGTGGCCCTGCTCTATGTGTCTTTAAATTTTTAGTGGGGTTTTTCCTAAATTTGGTCAGCCATTGGACCGACTGCATACCCTATAACTGTATATCAGACGCTCTCCTTTCTAATGGGAATTTTTCATTATTTTGTCCCTGCTCTATGTGTCTATGTAACGGGTCTGGTAGGCGGAACCTCTGAGCTACTATACAAGGGGGCGGTCCTTGTAAGGGAGCAGGTTGCGACCAGGGAAGACGGGTAGGCAGTCACAGCAGGTGACCTGGACAGTCTCTGGGTGAACGGGCAGGAGGTCACGGCAAGTGACCGGGACAGTCTCTGGGTAAACGGGCAGGAGGTCACAGCAAGTGACTGGGGCAGTCTCTGGGTGAACGGGCAGGAGGTCACAGCAAGTGACCGGGGCAGTCTCTGGGTGAACGGGCAGGAGGTCACAGCAAGTGACCGGGACAGTCTCTGAGTATAGGGTAGGTACGACCTGTGACGGCTGAGCCTCCAGGTAGGCTAGCAGGCGGATGACAGATGAGTGCTCCCAGGTGAGCAGGCGAGAGTTTCTGGAAAAGCAGGTGGTCACAGCACGTGACGGCAGAGCCTCCAGGTAGGCAGGCAGGCAGGTAGCGGAGGAGCGCTCCCAGGTGAGCGGGCAAGAGTCTCTGGAATAGCAGGTGGTCACAGCACGTGACGGCGGAGCCTCCAGGTAGGCTAGCAGGCAGGTAGCAGAGGAGCGCTCCCAGGTGAGTGGGCAAGCTGGTCCATAGACAGACTGACAGGAGTAGGAAGGCAGACCGTCGGACCTCAGGCTAGCAAGCAGGTAGCAGGAATATCAGGCAGGAAACAGACAGCAAACTGGCAGGACTCTGGCAGGAATCAGGCAGGTAACTGGCAGGTAACTGGCAACGGGACCTGAGGGCTGAAGCAGAGTAGTGAACAGTGCAACAACATTGCTCGGGCACCTCCATTTTGGAGGAGGTGCCTTATATATGGTTAAGTCCTCCGGCCATTGGCCGGGGACTCCTTAGGACGGCGCGCGCGGCCCCTTTAAGAGGGAGGGAGCGCGCGCGCCCTAAGCACAGTGGCCGGGAAGGAGCGCGCGCTGCCAGCAGAGCGGGAGGGGGACGCCGGGCTCGGAGCAGAGAGGTGAGGGGAACAGCGTCCCTGCCTAGCAGAGGGCAGGGACGCCAACGCTACAGTACCCCCCCCCCTTTAGGCCCCCCCTTTTTTAGGCCAGACAGAAATTTAGCAAGGATGAGAGGGGCATGGATGTTCTCCCGGGGCTCCCACGTTCTCTCTTCAGGACCAAACCCCTTCCAATCTACTAGAAAAAAGGTCTTCCCTCTTACCCTTTTGGTGGCCAGAATGTTCTCTACCTCAAACTCGTCTTCAGCGGAAACCGGAGCAGGAGGCGTGCCTGTAGACTTGGAAAAAGAGTTAAGTACCACGGGTTTGAGGAGAGATACATGGAAGGAGTTAGGGATCCGCAAGTTGGCTGGGAGTTTCAATTTATAGGCCACCGGGTTGATCTGACTGATGACCTCCAGAGGACCGATGAACCGAGGCCCTAACTTATAGGAAGGAATCTTGAGCCGGACATACTTGGACGAGAGCCAGACCTTATCCCCTGGACGGAATTGAGGAGGATCCAGACGTTTTTTGTCAGCATGTCTTTTCATACGCTCGGATGACAGAAGGAGTGCGGACCGGGTACTCTCCCATGTGGAGGAAAATTTGTTAACAAGAGATTCCGCAGCCGGATTGTCCACCGAGGTGGAGACGGGAAACGGGATCTGAGAATGCTGACCGAAGACTACAAAAAACGGGGATTTGGAGGAAGATTCGCTCTCGTGATTGTTGTACAAGAATTCGGCCCATGGCAGGAGATCCACCCAGTCAGAATGGTGGGCATTAACGAAGTGCCGGAGGTAACTGGTCAGGATCTGATTGATCCGCTCCACTTGACCATTAGACTGTGGGTGGTAAGCGGAGGAGAAGTCCAGGGTGACGTCTAGCAATTTACAAGTGGCTCTCCAGAAACGAGAAGTGAACTGTACCCCACGATCCGACACGATGTGACGGGGCAGGCCATGAAGACGGAAGATGTGGCGGATAAAGTCTTTAGCCAGCTCGGGTGCAGACGGGAGGCCTGGCAGGGGAATGAAGTGAGCCATCTTGGAAAAGCGGTCAGCGACCACCCAAATGACCGTACAACCGGCAGAGACGGGAAGATCAGTTATGAAGTCCATCGCTATATGCTGCCAGGGGGCAGCAGGTACTGGCAGAGGAAGGAGGCGACCGGCTGGCAGGTGTCTCGGAACTTTGTTGCGGGCACAGGACACACAGGCAGAAACAAAGTCTATTACATCCTTGCGCAGGTTAGGCCACCAGTAGTGCCGGGAAATAAGCTGGAGGGTCTTTTTCTGACCGGCGTGGCCAGCTAGTTTAGACGAATGACCCCAGTGTAGGATCTTCTCCCGATCAGGTACCGATACGAACGTCTTACCGGGAGGGAGACGATTTAGACTCACGGGAGCCACCTGCATTACTCTGGCGGGATCGATGATATGTTTAGGTTCTTCCTCGAGATCAGATACCAGAAAGGATCGGGACAAGGCGTCTGCTTTGATGTTCTTGTCAGCCGGGCGAAAATGTAGAACAAAATCAAAGCGAGCAAAAAACAAGGACCACCGGGCTTGGCGCGGATTAAGTCTCTGGGCATGCTGGAGATAAGCCAAGTTTTTGTGGTCAGTGTAAATTATTACCGGATGAAGAGCCCCCTCGAGTAGGTAATGCCACTCCTCCAATGCCAGCTTGATGGCCAATAACTCTCGGTCTCCTATGGAATAATTGCGTTCAGAAGAGGAGAAGAGTTTGGAGAAGAAGCCGCAAGTTACCATCCTCCCGGAAGAAGATTTTTGAGTAAGTACAGCTCCGGCTCCAGAGGAGGAGGCGTCAACCTCCAGAAAGAACTGCTTGTTGCCGTCTGGACGATGCAGCACCGGGGCGGAAGAGAAGGCCTGTTTTAAGGAAAGAAAGGCCTCCTCTGCTTCGGGCGGCCACTCTTTGGGATTAGTACCCTTAAGGGTAGCGCGGAAATTGGGGCAGTCCGGGAAGAGAAGTGTGGTATGAAGAGGCGGTAGTAGTTGGCGAAGCCCAGGAACCGCTGAATGGCCTTCAACCCCTCCGGTCGGGGCCATTTCTCGATGGCAGACAGTTTCTCTGGATCCATTCATAGGCCGGTCTGAGAAATAATGTAGCCCAAAAACGGAAGCGAGGTCTGCTCAAAGAGGCACTTCTCATATTTAGCGAAGAGGTGGTTCTGCCTGAGCCTGAGCAGGACCTGACGAACGTCCCTCCGGTGAGTCTGGAGATCCGGAGAGAAGACCAAGATGTCGTCCAGGTACACCACAACGCAGGAGTAGAGAAGGTCCCGGAAGATGTCATTGACCAACTCTTGAAAGACGGCAGGAGCGTTACAGAGACCAAAGGGCATTACCAGATATTCATAGTGGCCGTCCCGGGTGTTGAATGCAGTCTTCCATTCATCCCCTTGACGGATACGGACCAGGTTGTACGCCCCACGGAGGTCCAGTTTGGTGAAGACTCTAGCCCCCCTCAGGCGATCAAATAATTCTGGAATGAGCGGAAGGGGGTACTTATTCTTCACCGTGATCTGGTTAAGGCCTCTATAGTCTATACAGGGACGGAGAGAGCCGTCCTTCTTTTTTACGAAGAAGAAGCCTGCTCCCGCCGGGGAGGTAGATTTCCGGATGAATCCCCTGGCCAAATTCTCCTCAATATATTCGGACATCGACCGGGTCTCAGCAGCGGACAATGGGTAAATACGCCCACGGGGAGGAGCAGTACCGGGTAACAGGTCGATAGGACAGTCGTATGGTCTATGAGGGGGTAATGTCTCTGCCTCCTTTTTATTAAAGACATCAGCAAATGACCAATAGGGAATCGGAAGTCCAGGTAGATTAGTTGGGGTAGGAGAAGGACGGACGGGATGAACAGGAACCAAACAAGTCTTATGACAGTCCTGTCCCCAGCGAAGGACTTCTCCGGTCTGCCAGTCAAGCACGGGTGTATGTCTCTGGAGCCAAGGTAGACCTAGTAAGAGGGCGTGAGAGAGTCCAGGCAGAACATGAAAAGAGATGCTCTCAGAATGCAGCATTCCCACCTGCAGAGTTACGGATTCGGTGATGAGTTGGATGGGACGTGGTAAGAGGCCCCCATCCACAGCAGCGACAGATAATGGTACAGCCAGAGGTTTGGTGGGAATGCGGTATTTTTCTACCAGGGACTGTGAGATAAGATTCCCGGCTGCTCCAGAGTCAAGTTGGGCTAGTTCGAAATAACGATTCTCCCCGCAGATAATAGAGACTGACAGTAGCAGAGATGGAGAGGATTTATTCTTGTCTAGGTTGACCTCTCTGAGCGAACCTAGACACAGGCATTTCCCGACCTCTCCGGGCAGGTACGGATCTGGTGCTCCTTACTGCCACAGTAGAAGCAGCTCCCTTCGGCACGGCGTAAGTCCTGACGGGTTTTGACCATCTTGGTCTGGTCGACCTGCATAGGCTCAGGAGAGTGTACCTGGGGAGAGACGGATTTCTGAAAAGTAGGAGCTAGACGTGGAAACCTCCTCTCACGGGTGACCTCTTTGGCACGCTCCTGGAACCGTAGGTCAATCCGGGTAGCAAGAGTTATTAGGTCATCGAGAGTGGTAGGAATGTCCCGACCGGCAAGTTCATCTTTAATACGGCCGGACAGACCCTCCCAGAAGACGGATACCAGAGCGTCGTTATCCCAGGCCAGCTCCGAGGCAAGGGTACGGAACCGTATGGCAGATTGGCCCACGGTGAGACTTCCCTGACGGAGGCGTAGCAGAGATGATGTGGATGAGGTCTTCCGTCCGGGTTCGTCGAAGACTTTCCGGAAAGCCATGAGAAAGGCAGGCAAGTCGGACACCAGGGGGTCTCCTCTCTCCCATAGAGGATTTAGCCAGGCCAGGGCCTCCCCGGTGAGATGGGACATGATGAAGGCAATTTTGGCCCGGTCGGAGTTAAACTGGTGGGACAGGAGTTCAAAGTGCAGGGTGCACTGATTTATGAAGCCCAGAGCCTGGGCGGAGTCGCCTCCGAAGCGAGGAGGTGCAGAAAGCCGGGGTCCGGGGTAGGATACCATGGTATTGGTGGGCAGCGGAGCTGCCGGTTTGCGAGTCATGGCACTGGCGGTGGTTGCTGGTGGAGCAGTCAGAGTGTCCAGGCGAGAATTGACATTCCGCAGGTGACCCAGGATGGACTCCTGTTGGGACCTCTGACGGGACAGTTCATGACAGAGGTCCGAGAGCGAGGAAGCTTGGATGCCACCGGGTTCCATGGCCCGAGCAAACTGTAACGGGTCTGGTAGGCGGAACCTCTGAGCTACTATACAAGGGGGCGGTCCTTGTAAGGGAGCGGGTGGCGACCAGGGAAGACGGGTAGGCAGTCACAGCAGGTGACCTGGACAGTCTCTGGGTGAATGGGCAGGAGGTCACGGCAAGTGACCGGGACAGTCTCTGGGTAAACGGGCAGGAGGTCACAGCAAGTGACTGGGGCAGTCTCTGGGTGAACGGGCAGGAGGTCACAGCAAGTGACCGGGGCAGTCTCTGGGTGAACGGGCAGGAGGTCACAGCAAGTGACCGGGACAGTCTCTGAGTATAGGGTAGGTACGACCTGTGACGGCTGAGTGCTCCCAGGTGAGCAGGCGAGAGTCTCTGGAAAAGCAGGTGGTCACAGCACGTGACGGCAGAGCCTCCAGGTAGGCAGGCAGGCAGGTAGCGGAGGAGCGCTCCCAGGTGAGCGGGCAAGAGTCTCTGGAATAGCAGGTGGTCACAGCACGTGACGGCGGAGCCTCCAGGTAGGCTAGCAGGCAGGTAGCAGAGGAGCGCTCCCAGGTGAGCGGGCAAGCTGGTCCATAGACAGACTGACAGGAGTATGAAGGCAGACCGTCGGACCTCAGGCTAACAAGCAGGTAGCAGGAATATCAGGCAGGAAACAGACAGCAAACTGGCAGGACTCTGGCAGGAATCAGGCAGGTAACTGGCAGGTAACTGGCAACGGGACCTGAGGGCTGAAGCAGAGTAGTGAACAGTGCAACAACATTGCTCGGGCACCTCCATTTTGGAGGAGGTGCCTTATATATGGTGAAGTCCTCCGGCCATTGGCCGGGGACTCCTTAGGATGGCGTGCGCGGCCCCTTTAAGAGGGAGGGAGCGCGCGCGCGCCCTAAGCACAGTGGCCGGGAAGGAGCGCGCCCTCCCAGCAGAGCGGGAGGGGGACGCCGGGCTCGGAGCAGAGAGGTGAGGGGAACAGCGTCCCTGCCTTGCAGAGGGCAGGGACGCCGACGCTACAGTCTATAAATTCTAAATGGGGTTTTTCCTAAATTTCGTCAGCCGTTGGACTCACTGCATACCCTATAACTGTATAGCAGACCCTCTCCTTTCTTATGGGAACATGTTGAACTTGTTTCTGTGGCCCTGCTCTATGTGTCTTTAAATTCTTAGTGAGGTGTTTCCAAAATTTGGTCAGCCGTTGAACTCACTGCATACCCTATAACTGAATATCAGACTCTCTCCTTTCTAATGGGAATTTGTCATTACTGTGTCCCTGCTCTATGTATCTATAAATTCTTAATGGGGTTTTCCCTAAAATTGGTCAGCCGTTGGACTCCCTGCATACACTATAACTGTATAGTAGACTCTCTCCTTTCTAATGGGAATTTGTCGTTACTGTGGCCCTGCTCTATGTGTCTTTAAAGTCTTAGTGGGGTTTTTGCTAAATTTGGTCAGCCGTTGGCCTCACTGCAATCCCTATAACTGTATATCAGACTCTCTCCTTTCTAATGGGAACATGTCGTACTTGTTACTGTGGCCCTACTCTATGTGTCTTTAAATTCTAAATGGGGTTTTTCCTAAATTTAGTCAGCCGTTGGACTCACTGCAATCCCTATAACTGTATATCAGACTCTCTCCTTTCTAATGGGAATTTGTAGTTACTGTGTCCCTGCTCTATGTGTCTTTAAATTCTTAATGGCGTTTTTCCTAAATTTGGTCAGCCGTTGCACTCACAGCATACCCTATAACTGTATAGCAGACTCTCTCCTTTCTAATGGGAATTTGTCATTACTGTGTCCCTGCTCTATGTGTCTATAAATTCTTAATGGTTTTTTTCCTAAATTTGGTCAGCCATTGGACTCACTGCATACCCTATAACTGTATAGCAGACCCTCTCCTTTCTAATGGGAACATGTTGAACTTGTTACTGTGGCCCTGCTCTATGTGTCTTTAAATTCTTAGTGAGGTGTTTCCAAAATTTGGTCAGCCGTTGAACTCACTGCAAATCCTATAACTGTATAGCAGACCCTCTCATTTCTAATGGGAACTTGTCGTACGTGTTACTGTGGCCCTGCTCTATGTGTCTTTTAATTCTTAAAGGGGTTTTTCCTAAATTTGGTCAGCCTTTAGCCTGACTGCATACCCTATAACTGTATAGCAGACTCTCTCCTTTCTAATTGGAATTTGTCATTACTGTGTCCCTGCTCTATGTGTCTATAAATTCTTAATGGGGTTTTTCCTAAATTTGGTCAGCCGGTGGACTCACTGCATACCCTATAACTTTATAGCAGACGCTCTCCTTTCTAATAGGAACATGTTGAACTTGTTACTGTGGCCCTGCTCTATGTGTCTTTAAATTCTTAGTGGGGTTTTTACTAAATTTTGTCAGCTGTTAGATTCACTGCATACCCTATAACTGCATAGCAGACTCTCTCCTTTCTAATGGGAATTTGTAGTTACTGTGTCCCTGCTCTATGTGTCTTTAAATTCTTAATGGCGTTTTTCCTAAATTTGGTCAGCCGTTGCACTCACTGCATACCCTATAACTGTATAGCAGACTCTCTCCTTTCTAATGGGAATTTGTCATTACTGTGTCCCTGCTCTATGTGTCTATAAATTCTTAATGGGTTTTTTCCTAAGTTTGGTCAGCCGTTGGACTCACTGCATACCCTATAACTGTATAGCAGACCCTCTCCTTTCTAATGGGAACATGTTAAACCTGTTACTGTGGCCCTGCTCTATGTGTCTTTAAATTCTTAGTGAGGTGTTTAAAAAATTTGGTCAGCCGTTGAACTCACTGCATACCCTATAACTGTATAGCAGACCCTCTCATTTCTAATGGGAACTTGTCGTACGTGTTAATGTGGCCCTGCTCTATGTGTCTTTAAATTTTTAGTGGGGTTTTTCTTAAATTTGGTCAGCCATTGGACTCACTGCATACCCTATAACTGTATAGCAGATTCTCTCCTTTCTAATGGGAACATGTCGTACTTGTTACTGTGGCCCTGCTCTTTGTGTCTTTAAATTCTTAAAGGGGTTTTTCCTAAATTTGGTCAGCCTTTAGACTCACTGCATACCCTATAACTGTATAGCAGACTCTCTCCTTTCTAATTGGAAATTGTCATTACTGTGTCCCTGCTCTATGTGTCTATAAATTCTTAATGGGGTGTTTCCTAAATTTGGTCAGCCGTTGGACTCACTGCATACCCTATAACTTTATAGCAGACGCTCTCCTTTCTAATAGGAAAATGTTGAACTTGTTACTGTGGCCCTGCTCTATGTGTCTTTAAATTCTTAGTGGGGTTTTTCCTAAATTTGGTCAGCCTTTGGACTCACTGCATACCCTATAACTGTATAGCAGAGTCTCTCCTTTCTAATGGGAATTTGCCTTTACTGTGGCCCTGCTCTATGTGTCTTTAAATTCTTAGTGTTTTTTTTTTCTAAATTTGGTCAGCCGTTGGACACACTGCATACCCTATAACTGTATAGCAGACTCTCTCCTTTCTAATGGGAACATGTCGAACTTGTTACTGTGGCCCTGCTCTATCTGTCTTTAAATTCTTTGTGAGGTTTTTCTTAAAATTGGTCAGCCATTTGACTCACTGCATACCCTATAACTCTATAGCAGACTCTCTCCTTTCTAATGGGATCATGTCGAACTTGTTACTGTGGCCCTGCTCTATCTGTCTTTATATTCTTTGTGAGGTTTTTCTTAAAACTGGTCAGCCGTTTGACTCACTGCATACCCTATAACTCTATAGCAGACTCTCTCCTTTCTAATGGGAATTTGTCGTTACTGTGGCCCTGCTTTATGTGTCTTTAAATACTTAGTGGGGTTTTTCCTAAAATTGGTCAGCCATTGGACTCACTGCATACCCTATTTCTGTATAGCAGACTCTCTCCTTTCTAATGGGAATTTGTCGTTACTGTGGCCCTGCTCTATGTGTGTTTAAATTCTTAGTGGGGTTTTTCCTAAAATTGGTCAGCCATTGGACTCACTGCAAACCTTATAACTAGTGTTGAGCCACCCCCGTAGTGTTCGAGTTCGGTTCGGTTCGTCGAACACCCGTGTGTTCGTCGAACTGTTCGTCGAACACCTTCGAACACCATTAAAACCAATGGCAGGCAAACAAAAACACATAGAAACACATAGAAAACACCTTCAAAGGTGTCCAAAAGCTTACAAACTGCTCAGAAGACACAACTAACACATGGAAAAGTGACAAGTACATATAGTCATGCGAAAAGAAAAGAGGTGGAGGAGTAAAAGGAGGGGGAGACACAGATATAGGCATGTCATGCCCTTCTAAAATCCAAAAAGTGAGAAGCCGACACGTTCAGTCCGCTCCTGCCCGTGCCACCTCCGTGTCGCCGGGTTTGTGCCAGAGCCGCGGTGAACCCTGACGGCCAGCCCCCCTCTCCCAATACTGGTGCCTGTCCGCTGGTGGGTCGAGCGAGCTCCCCTGTGGTGGAGGCAGCTCTAAGCTTTTTAATTTAAATTGTCTCTCTAATTTGAATGAATACACTTTAAATCCATTTACAACGATCTATTGGAGGGCAAGTCTCATGCCAGCAGCCGCGTAATTCCAGCTCCAGTAGCGTCCACTAAAGCTGCTGCAGTTAAAAAGCTTTTATAAGGATCGAGCTCGGCTGTCCACCGCTAGGCATCCTACTGCCAGTCCCAGCCCCTATGCCTTGGGGTGCCTCCTGATGCTCTTCACTGAGTATCCCGTGGTCCCGAAGCATTTCCTTTGAAAAAATTAAGTGTCCAAACTACAGGTGGTGTAGCTTGCTTAACAGCCGGAATAATCCGCTGACTAGCAGACACTGCTACTAGGCACAAAGTATTTCCTGGGCTAGATGCAGTTAAAAATGTGTAATTAGATACTCTCGTTGGATGCTGAGAAAGCATTCCATAGAGTCTCCTGGCACGCCATATATGATTCTCTTAAAAAGCTTGAGGTAGGGGTCTAGGGGACCCTTTTCTAGCCAAAATCACGGCCCTGTATCACAATACGTCACCTAGGCTGAAGATAAATGGAACTGTAGCACCCTGAGGGCTCGGTTGCTACAGAGGTATTGCACCTCACCCAGAGGTGTGATATCTCACTCTCAGGTAAGTATGGAGTGTGGATCAGGACCCCGACACCTGCATGCATTACACCACATTGCCGTGGGGCAGGGCGACCAATATGCCCCTGAGATGGGCACGACAGTCCCTGTCCCTGGCTGGAGTGGGGGGAGGGAACACTGAGGAAGGGGAACCCTGTAGTGCAGGAGCAGGGAGGAAGCAGTTCCTGGGTGCATTGAGAAGGGAGTATAAAAGGTGGGCACCATCTTAGTTCAGTGCAGAGAAGTCTGAGCAGAAGTGGCAGGGAGCAGGGGCTCTGCATGAGCTCTGCTCCGGAGGCGGGCCTAGTAACAGAGGCCCAGGCCTGGAAGAGGGAGAAGGAAGGAAGAGGAGCGGAGAAGGCTCCAGGAATGAGGAATGAAGGGATCCCAGGGGTGCGGACGGGCGAGTCGCCACCGCACGCCCGAATCCACCTGCGTGGAGGGGTCAGGCCAAAGCGGGAGACCGGTCCCCGAAACTAGTGGAGGCAGGAAACGACCCTCAGCTAGAAACCGGAGGCTGTGACATTTTATGTGGCGCAGCCCCTCGCTACACCCGCTAGGAAGGCACCACATAGGGTCAGGGAAACTGGCGCCAAGTTTACCAAGAGGAGGCCCGAGGCAGCCGGACAGAAGGGTTGGTAAGAAAGGCCAGACAAAGGACACACAAAGGGGGTCCTGTGAAGCGCTCCAAAGTTATCTGGGAGTTGTCTGAGCCCCTCACCTGGTGAGCACAGTACGACGTGGGCAGCCGTTACCTGCAGACGTTGTCTGGATAATAAGAACTGTGAGTAAAGGCCCTGGACTGCATCACTGACTCCGTGTTGTTACTGCTGCTGCCCTGCACCATCACCCCCATCCTCCGCATACACTGCCCTGAGGCTATACTCCTCCCGTGGGGAGTTATGCTACACTCTGCTGCACCCACAACACCAGCCTCAGCGGTCTGCCCTGCAGCGGCGGTTCACTCTGACCGCAATCCACTGGTGACGTAGTCGGACATTTAAACATCAAAACCACATGAATAGTTCCGCCACTGGTTTGACCACCCTGAGCCACGGAACCGGGTCGCCGCCACGAAGACTACAACCACCAGCATCCACCAAAAAGGGTCCGGCTCCGGGTGTCCCAAGGCCCAGGGGGTGCATCAGAACATTTTCATCACCTTTCACAATCACCAATGGGACAAGGCAGGGATGTCCTCTGTCCCCTCTCTTATACATCCTAGTGACGGAGCACCTGCTCTCATCAATTCACCATAACCCCAATATTAGGTGGATTAAGGTGGGAGGCACCGAGTACAAGTGCTCTCTATTTGCTGATGATGTCCTAGTATATATCACTCAATCACATATATCCATCCATGCTGTTATGGCTGAAATAGATCACTTTGTTACATGGTCAAATTTTAAAATCAATGCAGCGAAGTCTGAGGCCCTCGATGTCTCCCTCCCCAAATCCATATAGGATTCCATCCAGTCCAACTTTCCCTTTGCCTGGCCCTCACAGGGTATCAAATACTTAGGAATTCCTATTCATAGAGACCTCTCCCATCTATGTTATCTTAATTTTGGGCCCTTTATTGAACAACTCCATACAGACCACGGTTGGCACGTTAGAACTGTAAGATTCACTACGTGAACCACTGGTGTTTTGTGGAAAAGCACATGTACACTGTGTTCCAAATTATTATGCAAAAAGTGCTTAGGAGTGATAAGGGAAGAATTTGTTTGTTTGTCAGTTAAACTCATTGATGGTGATGTGTGTCAGGGCTCTTTATATCACTGTAAGCAATTGCAGACACCTGTGCTAATTAGTTTGGCAGGTGTGTCCAATGAAAGGCAAGACTACTTAAGAAGGCTGTCTCACATTATTAAGCAGCCTACATTTTCTGCCAAAATGGGAAAGAAAAAGGATGTGTCGGCTGCTGAGAAGCAACAAATTGTGGAGTGTTTAGGTCAAGGCATGACTACAATCAACATTGTGCGATGATCAGGATGAAGTGTCTTGGCAATCAAGAAGTATGTAGCTGATTCACAGTACACACGTGTGCGTGCTGATAAGGGCAAATTGAGGACTCTTTCCTACAGGCAATTACGTCAGGTTAAAAGAGCAGCGGCAAAAAAGCCTTGTCATAGCAGCAGACAAGTTTTTGAAGCTACTGGTGCCTCCAACGTCCCCCGAACAACAAGATGCAGGGTCCTTCAGAGGTTTGCAGCTGTGCATACGCCATCCTGTCGACCTCCTCTATCCACTTCACACAAGCAGAAATGGCTCCAGTGGGCCAAACATTACATGAAGACTGATTTCAAAACTGTTTTGTTCACGGATGAGTGCCATGCAGCGCTTGATGGTACAGATGGATGGAGTGGAGGATGGCTGGTTGATGGACACCCCACGCAAACACGGCTACAGCGCCAACAAGGAGGAGGTGGAGTAATGTTTTGGGCTGGAATCATGGGGAGAGAGATGGTCGGCCCCTTTAGGATCCCTGAAGGCGCTAAAGATGAACTCCATAATGTATGTAGATTTTCTCAAACAGCACTTCCTGCCATGGTTCAAGAAGAAGAACCGTGTATTTCACAGCAAGATCATTTTTTTGCATGATAATGCACCATCTCATGCTGCACATAAAACATCTGCATCTCTGGCTGATATGGGCATAAAAGGGGACAAACTTATGGTGTGACCCCCATGCTCCCCTGACCTCTACCCCATTCAGAACCTCTGGAGCATCATCAAAAGGAGTGTCTATGATGGCGGGAGGCAGTTCACATCTAAGCAACAGCTCTGGGAGGGTATTCTCTCCTCATGCAAAACAATTGAAGCAGAAACCATCCAAAACCTGACAAATTCAATGGACGAGAGAGTTCAGAAGCTCCTTTCGAACAAGGGGTCCTATGTGAAAATGTAACATCACCTAGAATAAAGTTTTGAGTTGAAAACTGTTTGATTTCAGTTTCTAATAACCTGCTAATGCTTATAATTTCAAAAATGACCATTTTTTTGGTCTTTATTAAAATGAAAAGGTTGATCGAAAAGTTTGGGGGATCTAAGAGTGTGGCAACCCAGTAGTCATGATTACTTCGAATTCTGACAATATGAGGGTCATGTTGCAGGTAGTGCAGCAAGAAGGCACTTATGTGTCTTGCGCATCTCGGAGCCCCAAAATTATTTTCCGGGCTAGATGCAGCTAAAAATTATTATTAATTTTAAATCTGGTGGAGCTTAGTATAGATGGGTTAATAGGATCAGTGCTGCACACTGCTACAAAGCCCAAATTATTTTCCAGTCAAGATACAGATAAACATGATTAGTAATTTGAAAGCTTAAAACGGTTGGTAGGGTGATTTTAACCAATCATCAAGCTTTTACTCTCCCCAGGATGACACAGGGGTAGAAAAGTCGTTTCGAATCCATGATTTGTTCATCTTTATGAACGTGAGTCTGTCTACATTATCAGTGGAGAGCCACGTGCGCTTATCTGTCAGCATACCACCAGCAGCGCTGAACACACGTTCAGACAGAACGCTGGCTGCGGGGCATGACAAGATCTCCAAGGCGTAAGTGGCTAGCTCCGGCCATTTATCCAGATTGGAAGCCCAAAAAGAGCAAGGGTCCATTGACACAGTCATGGCTTCAATGTTTACTTGGAGATACTCCTGTACCATCGTCTCTAGGCGTTGACTATGTGTCAGACTTCTTGTCTCCTGTGGCCTTGCAAAGGATGGGCTAAAAAAGTGATGAAATGATTCAGCAAAATTGATGTTACCAGCAGATTCTGTGGTTCTGTTACGGTTTGAGTGCTGAACACTTGACGGTCCCACGGTTGGCAAGTTGGAACTGTGAGATTCACTACGTGCACCACTGGTGTTTTGTGGAAAAGCACATGTAAGATTCTGCAACAGTCTCTGCTGATACTCCTGCATGCGTGCATCCCTTTCTATGGCAGGAATCATTTCTGCAAATTTACTTTTGTACCGGGGATCTAACAGTGTGGCAACCCAGTAGTCAGGATTATTTCTAATTCTCACAATTCGAAGGTCATGTTGCAGGTAGTGCAGCAAGAAGGCACTCATGTGTGTTGCGCATCCAGGAGCACCAAGTTCCTGTTGTGTTGGTGGCAAGGTAACAATCATGCTTCCTTCCTCGGTCCTCTCCCCCCAACCTCGCACAACAGAAATGTGATCAAGGTCTCCCTCATCTGATGAGTCTTCCATCAGTTCATCCTCCACTTCTTCCTGGGCTCCTGCACCTTCCTCACTAGTTTGGCTGCTACTATGCGCCCTGGTAAAACCATCTCCCCCACCCTCACATGCCTGCCGCCTTGGTGCTGCCGACCGTCTGGACCTTGCAGATGTTAACCCTTCCGCATACAACTCCTCCTCCTCTACTTCCTCCACCTCCTCTTGTGCCACCACCTGACTCCGAATTCTGTTTAACATGTGCTCCAGCATGTAAATCACCGGAATAGTCATGCTGATAATGGCATCGTCAGCACTAAACATCTTCGTCGCCATTTCAAAACTGTGCAGAAGGGTGCATAGGTCCCTGATCTGAGACCACTCCTCCAGCGTGATTTGCCCAACCTCTGGATCTCGTTGGCCCAGGCTATACGTCAGAACGTATTGCACCAGGGCTTGTCGGTGCTGCCACAGTCGCTGCAACATGTGCAGAGTTGAATTCCACCGGGTAGGCACATCGCATTTTAGCCGGTGAAGTGGCAGGCCCAACGACTTCTGTAGAGATGTAAGTCGCTGAGCTGCGGGATGCGAACGGCGGAAGTGAGCACACAGCGACCGTGCCCTCTGCAGAAGGCCATCTAGTCTGAGATAGTGGGCTAAAAATTGCTGGACAACCAGGTTCAACACGTGAGCCATACAAGGCACGTGTGTGACATTGCCCCGGCGAAGGGCCGCACCCAGGTTTGCAGAATTGTCGCACACGGCCTTCCCTGGTTTCAGGTCCAGTGGAGACGACCATTCATGAAATTGATTCTCCAGAGCTGACCACAACTCCTCAGCTGTGTGACTCACATTTCCCAGACATTTCAAAGTAAAAACCGCCTGATGACGTTGAGCCGTACTGCCAGCATAGTAAGGAGGTGTGCAGGATCCCTTCTGCGCAGTTAGAAAGCTTGTGGCATGACCAGACAGGCTTTGGGTGCAGGTGGAAGACCGAGAGGAGGTTGAGGAGGCAGAAGCAGTGGAGGAACTTTGACATAAAGAGGATTGACGCACAACTCGTGGGGACGGCAAGACTTGGACAGCAGCCCCTTGTCCTGCTGTCACCATAGTTACCCAGTGCCCAGTCAGCGACATGTAATGCCCCTATCCATGCCTACTCGTCCAAGTGTCTGTGGTGAAATGCACCCTGTCACACACAGAGTTTCTCAAAGAAGCGGTGATGTTGTGTGCGACATGCTGGTGGAGTGCAGGCACACCTTTCTTTGAGAAGTAGTGCCGACTGGGCATCTGGTACTGGGTCACTGCGACGGACATAAGGTCTCGAAAATCCTCTGTGTCCACCAGGCGGAAAGGCAGCATTTCTGTAGCCAAGAGCTTGCAGATGGTGAAATTCAACCTCTTAGCTTTCTCATGGCTAGGAGGAAATGGTCTTTTACTTGTCCACATCTGAGGGACCGAGGGCTGGCTATTGTGCTTAGATGGGGTTGATAAGGGTGTCCCCGGCAAACTGCCGGTCTGTGAGGAAGATGCAGGCAGACATGTTAGGTTGTCTTGATCCAAAGGTGGTGCTATCGATGTCGGACAGCGCTCAATACCAGCTGGTGTTACCACCTCCAAAGAAAATGATGACCTGCCAATCACGCTGGCTGTTGCGGGTAAAGAGGTGGCAGGTCTGCGCCCCAAAACAGGTGTGACTGCTGTCCCCCCAGTCACAGAGGATGAAGAGGCCGCGGATGCACAAGATATGGCAGACGGTGGTTGGCCCGGCCGGCTATCCCGCATAGTAGCACACTGAGCTTCCCACTGCAACTTATGCTTCATGTCCATGTGCCGGTTCATGCATGAAGTACTCAAACTATATATTTTTTGGCCTCTACTTAGCTTTTGCTGACAAATGTTACAGATAACACGAGTTGGGTCAACTTTATCGATCTGAAAAAATGCCCAGGCTATGCAAGGCTTAGCACCCATGCGACCTGAAGAGCCACCACGACTTGTGGTGAGAGGCAGAGTTGTGTTTGAGGATGCAGTTGTTGACGTGCTTCCAGTTCTACGTCTCTGTCCAGGAAGGCGCAACCTGACCTCATCGTCACTAGCATCTTCCTCCACCTCCTCTGCTGACCTCATCTCTTGGCTGACTGTGGGTTGACAGTAAGTGGGATCTCCAACCTCATCATCATCACCCTGTGCATTATCACACCCGTCGTCCTCAGAGCCAACCTGTTCCTGCCCTTACAAAAAACTAAAGGTATTTGAGTCTCATCATCGTCTTCCTCATTGTCTCCACCAACAGGAGTTACAGTTTGTGAATGAGGGTCTACATTATGGTCAGAACCTTCTGCGTCTGGTCCTGGATCCGACTCATAAAGATTCTGGGCATCAGTGCAGATCATTTCTTCGTCTGGATTCACAGAAGCGCTGGAGCAGACCTCTGATTCCCAGGCTATAGTATGAGTAAACAGCTCTGCAGACTCAACCATCTGTTCTACCTCATACTCAGACGGGCAGCTGGAGATTTGGGAGCTGTGAGGAAGCAAGTGCGATTGGGGTGACACCTTTGAGGACTGGAGTATTTGTGATGTTGAAGTTGATGTGGAGGAGAGCCCACTTAAAGGAGCACTTGATATCCGTTGAAGCACCTGCTGTTTTTGTGCCTCATCTGGAATTTGTAGCGATTGGCGTGGCCGTAAGAAAGGGATCTTATCACATTGTCCGCTAAAAGAAGTAGACATTTTAGTTTGGCTGGAAGATGGTCTTTCTTCTGCAGATGTTACTGTTGCTTTAACACCTACCCCACGGACACAACCTTTTTTCCCCTTCCCAACAAGCCTATTCCCCTTTCCACCAGCAGCAGGCCTTTTTCCACTCATTTCGGTGGTCAACTAATTCACAACTCTGGAGTTGTTTGCACAAAAAAACAATGGATGGGAACCGAGCAGATCTGAGTGGCCAAACTGTGGTATTAGGCCAAAACTATTGGCTGGGTTAGATGCAGAAAAAAATTATATTCAATTTGCAACCTGATGGAGGTCAGTATAGATGGACCAATAGAACAAGTCCCACACACAGCTAGAAGCCCAAATATTTTTTCAGAGGTAGATGCAGAAAAAAATTGTATTCAGTTTGCAACCTGATGGAGGTCAGTATAGATGGACTAACAGAACAAGCCCTACACAAAGCTAGAAGCCCAAATATTTTTTCAGAGCTAGATGCAGAAAAAAATTATATTCAGTTTGCAACCTGATGGAGGTCAGTATAGATGGTCTAATAGAACAAGTCCCACACACAGCTAGAAGGCCAAATATTTTTTCAGAGCTAGATGCAGATAAAAATTATTTTTAATTTGCAACCTGATGGAGGTCAGTATAGATGGACTAATAGAGAAAGTCCCACACACTGCAAGAAGGCCAAATATTTTTTCAGAGCTAGATGCAGAATAAAATTATATTCAGTTTGCAACCTGATGGAGGTCAGTATAGATGGACTAATAGAACAAGTCCCACACACAGCTAGAAGCCCAAATATTTTTTCAGAGGTAGATGCAGAAAAAAATTATATTCAGTTTGCAACCTGATGGAGGTCTGTATAGATGGATTAGTAGAAAAAGTCCCACACACAGCTAGAAGCCCAATATTTTTTCAGAGGTAGATGCAGAAAATAAATATATTCAGTTTGCAACCTGATGGAGGTCAGTATAGATGGACTAATAGAGAAAGTCCCACACACTGCTAGAAGGCCAAATATTTTTTCAGAGCTAGATGCAGACAAAAAATTATTTTTAATTTGCAACCTGATGGAGGTCAGTATAGATGGACTAATTGAGAAAGTCCCACACACTGCTAGAAGGCCAAATATTTTTTCAGAGCTAGATGCAGATATAAATTATTTTTAATTTGCAACCTGATGGAGGTCAGTACAGATGGACTAATAGAACAAGTCCCACACACAGCTAGAAGCCCAATATTTTTTCAGAGGTAGATGCAGAAAAAAAATATATTCAGTTTGCAACCTGATGGAGGTCAGTATAGATGGACTAATAGAGAAAGTCCCACACACTGCTAGAAGGCCAAATATTTTTTCAGAGCTAGATGCAGACAAAAAATTATTTTTAATTTGCAACCTGATGGAGGTCAGTATAGATGGACTAATAGAGAAAGTCCCACACACTGCTAGAAGGCCAAATATTTTTTCAGAGCTAGATGCAGAAAAAAATTATATTCAGTTTGCAACCTGATGGAGGTCAGTATAGATGGACTAATAGAACAAGTCCCACACACAGCTAGAAGGCCAAATATTTTTTCAGAGGTAGATGCAGATAAAAATTATTTTTAATTTGCAGCCTGATGAAGGTCAGTATAGATGGACTAATAGAGAAAGTCCCACACACTGCTAGAAGGCCAAATATTTTTTCAGAGCTAGATGCAGACAAAAAATTATTTTGAATTTGCAACCTGATGGAGGTCAGTATAGATGGACTAATAGAGAAAGTCCCACACACTGCTAGAAGGCCAAATATTTTCTCAGAGCTAGATGCAGACAAAAAATTATTTTTAATTTGCAACCTGATGGAGGTCAGTATAGATGGACTAATAGAGAAAGTCCCACACACTGCTAGAAGGCCAAATATTTTTTCAGAGCTAGATGCAGATAAAAATTATTTTTAATTTGCAACCTGATGGAGGTCAGTATAGATGGACTAATAGAGAAAGTCCCACACACTGCTAGAAGGCCAAATATTATTTCAGAGCTAGATGCAGAAAAAAATTATATTCAGTTTGCAACCTGATGGAGGTCAGTATAGATGGACTAATAGAACAAGTCCCACACACAGCTAGAAGCCCAAATATTTTTTCAGAGGTAGATGCAGATAAAAATTATTTTTAATTTGCAACCTGATGGAGGTCAGTATAGATGGACTAATAGAGAAAGTCCCACACACTGCTAGAAGGCCAAATATTTTTTCAGAGCTAAATGCAGACAAAAAATTATTTTGAATTTGCAGCGTGATGGAGGTCAGTATAGATGGACTAATAGAACAAGTCCCACACACTGCTACAAGGCCAAATATTTTTTCAGAGCTAGATGCAGAAAAAAATTATATTCAGTTTGCAACCTGATGGAGGTCAGTATAGATGGACTAATAGAACAAGTCCCACACACTGCTAGAAGCCCAAATATTTTTTCAGAGCTAGATGCAGAAAAAAATTATATTCAATTTGCAACCTGATGGAGGTCAGTATAGATGGACTAATTGAATGATGCTATGCCCAAAAGATTTTACTTCACTAGGTGCAGTAAAAAAATTGGTATTCTATAGACAGGTGGTATATCTTGCAACACAGATAGGCTACTCCACTGACTAACACACTCTACAATAGGCCAAAAAGGATTAGCTTTGCTAGATTCAGCCAAATGCTGTGAAAAAAACTTGCACAGCACTGGCACAGACCTGCCTGGCAAAAACTGATAGGAACTGATGTAACCTAGTCCTGAAAAGGACTGCAATTACAATTAGTCTTTACTCCCACAATCTATCTATTTAAGAGCACAGACCTGCCTGATAAAAGTCGTAGGAAATGCTGTAACCTAGTCCTTAAAAGGACTGCAATCACAACTATTCCCTACTCCCAAGCTATCTGTAGATTTGTGCGAAAATTGGCTTGAAATTAACAAGGTATAGCGCACACAGCAACAGCGGTGCCGTCTAACACGCAGCTGCAGCAGTGAGAAAATGGTGGCGACGGGGAAAATGGCTTGGTCTTATAGGGCAAGGACATGTGACATACACTGCCAATGACACATGCCCTTGCTTGTGTGAAAAAAAGCACTTCGCTCCGTGTGTGCGCTGCTGATAGGCTTACAGATTGCACCTCCCCACTGTAAATGCGGGAAAGAGAAAAAAAAATGGAGATCTTCATTATTCCTGCAGAGATCCATCCCCTGCCCCTCCCCCCACCCCGCTGTACACTCAAACTGCATATTAACATTAATTTTCATCATTACTGAGAAAAAATCCAGTTATGATTTTGGTGCACGAACAGTTATCGAACATAACCTCGAACAGCCGAATTTTTCTCAAATCGTTCGTGTTCGCCGAACGGCTCGAACACCGCCCAAAACAGCTCGAATTTGAGATTGGCGAACAGTTCTAGTCGAACAACGCTCATCTCTACTTATAACTGTATATCAGACTCTCTCCTTTCTAATGGGAAATTTTCATTACTTTGTCCCTGCTCTATGTGTCTATAAATTCTTAATGGGGTTTTTCCTAAATTTGGTCAACCGTTGCACTCACTGCATACCCTATAACTGTATAGAAGACTCTCTCCTTTCTAATTGGAATTTGTCATTACTGTGTCCCCGCTCTATGTGTCTATAAATTCTTAATGGGGTTTTTCCTAAATTTGGTCAGCCGTTGGACTCACTGCATACCCTATAACTTTATAGCAGACGCTCTCCTTTCTAATAGGAACATGTTGAACTTGTTACTGTGGCCCTGCTCTATGTGTCTTTAAATTCTTTGTGGGGTTTTTCCTAAATTTGGTCAGCCTTTGGACTCACTGCATACCCTATAACTGTATAGCAGAGTCTCTCCTTTCTAATGGGAATTTGTCTTTACTGTGGCCCTGCTCTATGTGTCTTTAAATTCTTATTGTTTTTTTTTTCTAAATTTGGTCAGCCGTTGGACACACTGCATACCCTATAACTCTATACCACACTCTCTCCTTTCTAACGGGAACATGTCGAACTTGTTACTGTGGCCCTGCTCTATCTGTCTTTAAATTCTTAGTGAGATTTTTCTTAAAATTGGTCAGCCGTTTGACTCACTGCATACCCTATAACTCTATAGCAGACTCTCTCCTTTCTAATGGGAATTTGTCGTTACTGTGGCCCTGCTTTATGTGTCTTTAAATACTTAGTGGGGTTTTTCCAAAAAATTGGTCAGCCCTTGGACTCACTGCATACCCTATTTCTGTATAGCAGACTCTCTCCTTTCTAATTGGAATTTGTCGTTACTGTGGCCCTGCTCTATGTGTCTTTAAATTCTTAGTGGGGTTTTTCCTAAAATTGGTCAGCCATTGGACTCACTGCAAACCTTATAACTGTATATCAGACTCTCTCCTTTCTAATGGGAAATTTTCATTACTTTTTCCCTGCTCTATTTGTCTATAAATTCTTAATATGGTTTTTCCTAAATTTGGTCAGCCGTTGCACTCACTGCATACTCTATAACTGTATAGCAGACTCTCTCATTTCTAATGGGAATTTGTCATTACTGTGGCCCTGCTCTATGTGTCTTTAAATTCTTAGTGGGGTTTTTCCTAAATTTGGTCAGCCATTGGACCCACTGCATACCCTATAACTGTATATCAGACTCTCTCCTTTCTAATGGGAATTTTTCATTATTTTGTCCCTGTTCTATGTGTCTATAAATTCTAAATGGGGTTTTTCCTAAATTTGGTCAGCCGTTGGACTCACTGCATACCCTATAACTGTATGGCAGACCCTCTCCTTTCTTATGGGAACATGTTGAACTTGTTTCTGTGGCCCTGCTCTATGTGTCTTTAAATTCTTAGTGAGGTGTTTCCAAAATTTGGTCAGCCGTTGAACTCACTGCATACCCTATAACTGAATATCAGACTCTCTCCTTTCCAATGGGAATTTGTCATTACTGTGTCCCTGCTCTGTGTATCTATAAATTCTTAATGGGGTTTTTCCTAAAATTGGTCAGCCGTTGGACTCACTGCATACACTATAACTGTATATCAGACTCTCTCCTTTCTAATGGGAACATGTCGTACTTGTTACTGTGGCCCTGCTCTATGTGTCTTTAAATTCTTAATGGGGTTTTTCCTAAATTTAGTCAGCCGTTGGACTCACTGCAATCCCTATAACTGTATATCAGACTCTCTCCTTTCTAATGGGAATTTGTAGTTACTGTGTCTCTGCTCTATGTGTCTTTAAAATCTTAATGGCGTTTTTCCTAAATTTGGTCAGCCGTTGCACTCACTGCATACCCTATAACTGTATAGCAGACTCTCTCCTTTCTAATGGGAATTTGTCATTACTGTGTCCCTGCTCTATGTGTCTATAAGTTCTTAATGGGTTTTTTCCTAAATTTGGTCAGCCTTTGGACTCACTGCATACCCTATAACTGTGTTAGCAGACCCTCTCATTTCTAATGGGAACATGTTGAACTTGTTACTGTGGCCCTGCTCTATGTGTCTTTAAATTCTTAGTGAGGTGTTTCCAAAATTTGGTCAGCCGTTGAACTCACTGCATACCCTATAACTGTAAAGCAGACCCTCTCATTTCTAATGGCAACTAGCCGTACTTGTTACTGTGGCCCTGCTCTATGTGTCTTTAAATTCTTAATGGGGTTTTTCCTAAATTTGGTCAGCCGTTGGAATCACTGCAATCCCTATAACTGTATATCAGACTCTCTCCTTTCTAATGGGAATTTGTCGTTACTGTGGCCCTGTTCTATGTGTCTTTAAATTCTTAGTGGAGTTTATCCTAAATTTGGTCAGCCTTTAGACTCACTGCATACCCTATAACTGTATAGAAGACTCTCTCCTTTCTAATTGGAATTTGTCATTACTGTGTCCCTGCTCTATGTGTCTATAAATTCTTAATGGGGTTTATCCTAAATTTGGTCAGCCTTTGGACTCACTGCATACCCTATAACTGTATAGCAGAGTCTCTCCTTTCTAATGGGAATTTGTCTTTACTGTGGCCCTGCTCTATGTGTCTTTAAATTCTTAGTGTTTTTTTTTTCTAAAATTGGTCAGCCGTTGGACACACTGCATACCCTATATCTATATAGCAGACTCTCTCCTTTCTAATGGGAACATGATGAACTTGTTACTGTGGCCCTGCTCTATCTGTCTTTAAATTCTTAGTGGGGTTTTTCTTAAAATTGGTCAGCCGTTTGACTCACTGCATACCCTATAATTCTATAGCAGACTCTCTCCTTTCTAATGGGAATTTGTCGTTACTGTGGCCCTGCTTTATGTGTCTTTAAATACTTAGTGGGGTTTTTCCTAAAATTGGTCAGCCATTGGATTCACTGCATACCCTATTTCTGTATAGCTGACTCTCTCCTTTCTAATGGGAATTTGTCGTTACTGTGGCCCTGCTCTATGTGTCTTTAAATTCTTAGTGGGGTTTTTCCTAAAATTGGTCAGCCATTGGACTCACTGCATACCCTATAACTGTATAGCAGACTCTCTCCTTTCTAATGGGAATTTGTCGTTACTGTGTCCCTGCTCTATGTGTCTTTAAATTCTTAGTGTGGTTTTTCCCAATTTTTGGCAACCCTTGCAGTCACAGCATGGGCATTACCAATATAGGAGACCCGCTCCTTTTTAATGGGAACAATTTTTTTACTGAGACCCTCCTCTATGTCTCTTCAAAGCGGTATTTGGTTTCGTCCAAATTTTTAGCAGACCTTGCAGTCACTGCGTACGCAATAACAGTATAGGAGGCCCACTTGTTTATAATGGGAACAGCAAAGCATAGCCGGCTGATGGCTCTCTAATAATAGCGAGGGCCGACTGCTGGCCTTTTAAGAATAGTATGGGCCGTCTGATGGCCCTATGAAAATAGGCTTTATGACTTTCAAAGTCCCTCCATCATAAATAAAACAGGATGTGTCTGATGATGTGTCTCACACTGTATTGCCAGATAAGGTTGTAAAATGTTAAAATGACATTTCCCGGTGAATGCATTTGTCTTAAAAAATAACGTTAAAACAACCAAAACAAAAGGATCTTTGTTTAGTATAAAAATCAGCATCACCAATTTAACCTCAATGTTATCACATTGTTCAGCTCCTGCACCTCCTCCTCCATCTCCAAAATGACCACATCAGTCACAATCTGATAGCACTGCAGTACTGCCTTGGACAAGCGGCAACAAGCTGTGCTGAAGATAACATGCTTAATGCTTAGGTGACAATCTGCCCAGCGCTGCAGAGTTGTTGAAAGCTGTAACACAGCAGCCTGATCTGTGGCTCTCACCGCTGAACATACAGCCAGGCAAGGTCATGTGTGACAATGGGCGGAACCTGGTGATGGAGAAATGACAGCCAGAGTAGACACGGTTTCCCTCTATGCCAGTCCTTTCACCGAGCTAAATATGGTTGTGGTGAAATTCAACTCCCACTGAGAATATGTTTCAGATTGAAAAACATTGTGCTCATCAGAGGATTTGATTCTGAGGGGTCACAGTTGTCCCCCGCTCAAGAGCCCCATAGCAGCTGCAAAGTTAGCGCTATCATGAACTCTCCTAAGGTTGAAGCAAGGGCACACCAGAGGATTCTCTGGTGGGACCGTCCAACCCTGCCGAGAAGCAGTCCTGGCTAAGAAAACTGTGGGGGAAGGTTCCCAGACACTCTATGGCTGCTTTTTTAATGTGGATCAGACGTGCTTATGCATGTTATTTCTCAAACCGCATTGCAGATGAGGCCATTGCCCAACTCTGTAGTCATGAAATTAGCTGTGCAAAGAAAAATGTTTGGGTGTCAAAGCACCACCGACAAGAGCAAGTTGTTGTTGGATGGGCTGCCATTGCTTCTGCAACAAGCTGCATTAGAGCACTTCCTGGGTGAAATGACACCCAGGGTAAATACGGTTTCCCTCTATGCCAGTCCTTTCACCAAGCTAAATTCAACTCAGCAAAAAAAGCTGTGGACTGGCTTCGCACTGTCCCTAGCCACATTCACCTGTCCACGTGTTTGTGGTCAGGCGGTCCTTCCCAGTAAGTGCACTGGGGAGGGCACGGGTGATGTTGTGGTACCCGTGCTTGTGGAAGGCGGAGACGATACCGGGACAAATAGTAGTGGCTGGGGACCATGTATGGACACCCGGCCGCCGCCGGCATGAGGTTATGAAAACATTCCACCTCCACGAGCCTAAATGGCCACATTTCAAGTGCAAGCAGCTTTAGAGGACTTCCTGGGAGAAATGAAAGCTGGGTGGATATGGTTTCCCATGTCCTTTCACCAAGCTAAAGGATATGGCTGTGGTGAAATACAACTCAGCAAAAAAAAGCTGTGGACTGACTCCGTACCGTCCCTGGCCACATTCACTTGTCCACATGTTTGTGGTTAGGCGGTCCATCCCAGTAAGTGCACTCGGGAGGGTACTGGTAATGTTGTGGGACCTGTGCCTGTGTTAGGCAAAGACTATATCTGGAAAAATAGTGGCAGCTGGGGACCGAGTATGGATACCCGGTCGCCGCCGCCATAAGATTGTGGACAGCTTCCGCCTCCACGAGCATAAAAGGCCACATTTCAAGTGCAAGCAGCTGTCAAAAATTTGGCAGTATAGTATTGCAGCCTGATGGAGGGAGGGTGGGTGGCTGGCTGCATGCTTGTGCTTGAATTCCAAGGAATGGGGTAGGGACAACTGAACGCTGCACTGGGACCAGGACGTGGACTGTGATTGTTGCAAGTCTGCAATGACAGGTGCATGGCGGGAGGCATCTTTGCATGCGCCAAGAATCACTTATGATGGGCACACTTTTAGGCAGTGATCTGGGAGTCAGAAATGCTTCCAGAGGTCTTCCTCATGCTATTCTCATGTCTTTTCAGCACTGTATGCATGTGTGTGATGATGTGTCACACACCACATGGCCAGATAAGGTTGTAAAATGTTAAAATGACATTTCCCAGTGAATGCATTTGTCTTGGTTGAAAGCAATGCAAAAGTGCATCAAAAATGCTAGATCTGAACATAGGTGTGAGGCTTCGGTCTTGTGCTGGATTCTAAATGGGTCGAGGACCTTCTGTGGTCTCTCATTTTGGTCCAGCTGGGGCTGATGCTCCTCAGCATCACCATCAGCCCCAACACCTAGCTACTCCACGAGCTATACAGATTGTCTCCCAGGCATTTGTACCTAGCAATGTTATGCTTAGGTTGCAGAGGGAGACAGGGCTTGTTGAGTCTAAGACCAGGATTCGCCGCACTGAGCATGTCCGTGACCTGGCGGATCATGATTGGTGGTTTGGCACCCACCTGACCCGGTGACCTGGCACCGCCTGATTTGTCCACGGGTGGAATCACCAATGGCACGTCGGTGGGCAGGGCTTACGCTTTAAAAGGCCCGCCTACAAACATGGTGGCATGCTCGGATCATTGAGCATGTGTTGCTGTGTGTGGACGACTGGTTCCACGAAGTTTCTGCAGGCAGTAGGCAGGCTAGTGAAAGTAGGCAGGTAGCTTCGTCTAGCAGTCTGGCTCTGCCAAAGGGGTCGCCTAACACCCTGAGCAGCCTGCAGACGTCCTATTCACGGCTATCGCCTGTCTGCCACGTGGAGTAGCTCCCTTCAGTCTGGTAGCACGCCAGCTGGAGGCACGTGTACCTGTTGGCGTAGTCACACCCGCACACTAGCACCAACTCCTACTGCGTAGCGCCTGTATCACAGACAGGGCTACTGCTTCTTCCCCGGTCACACGTCTCCCTGGGGGTCTTGGAGATTGTGTGTACCTTTATACCCGTTCCGTGTGCTTTAACACGGAGGGGTTAATTAGTTATTAGGTGCGTCTCCGGACGCTCATCTTCCGTGCAGTTAACGGAGATAGAGCGTACCGCTATACCGTTACCGTGTGTTGTTAACACGGAGGGGTTATCATTTAAGTTGATTGTTTCCCTTTCCACCCGGGAAATGTTCGGCAGCAGTCCACCAGGCTGCATCGCGGACCCCGGGGTCGGTTGCGTTCCATTTTATTAAAGTTGTCTGCAACCGCCCTCTTAACAGCATCCAGGGTCTTGCCGAACATGGCCGACAATCAACAACTGCAGGGTTATATACAGCAACTGGAGTCCAGACTGAGAACTCTGGAACAAACTGCTCCGGTCGCTGATATCACTGCAGTAGCTTCCCAGGCGGCTTCTCTAGCAGCCAATATTATCAACTCGGCTGCGGTGAATACTGCAACCACTGCAAGTGCCCCATTACCCCGCTCTCCCGGAGAAATTTTCTGGGGATAGTAAACTCTGCAGGGGTTTTATTAATGTATGCTCCATTCATTTTTAGATGTTGGAGGCACGGTTTCCCTCCGAAAGAGCCAAAGTGGGATATATCATCTCATTGCTTTCTCACAGGGCTCTGGAGTGGGCTACTCCTCAATGGGAGTGGAACGACCCGGTTGTAGTAAATGCGGGTCTTTTCCTTAAGATCCTAAAAAGTGTTTTTCTGGGTCTTCAGGTCATGCATGATACGGCTCTTAAGCTTCTTGCGTTGGTCCAGGGTTCGGCCACCGCCTGCCACTATGCCGTCCAGTTCAGAACCTTAGCGACTGAACTGGATTGGTCTGAGCGGTCGCTTATCCCGGTGTTCTGGAAGGGTCTGGCTGGGCATATTAAAGATGCGTTATCTACCAGAGAGATTCCAACCACTCTGGAGGAGTTAATATCTCTCGCTGAACGTATAGACTTGCGTCATGCAGAACACAAGTTAGAGCTTGAGGTTGGCAGACCTCAGTATCTGTTGGCACCAGGCATCTTTAAATCCAAATCCAAGACTCTCGACCCGGAGCCTGAGGCTATGGACATATCCCGGACTGAGTCTAGTCCCTCTCATTCCCAACCTGCACATCTCTTGGAGCACCCCGTAAATAAGGGTTCCAAGCAGTCAGTAAAACAAGTAGGTCTTACCACAGTTGGAGGAGGCGTATTAAATTCCGGGACTTCTTCCTCCAAGTTATCATATAATGTGACATTGTCCTTTGGTAAATCTGCAGTTTCTGCCAAGGCGTGGGTGGATTCTGGTGCTGAGGGCAATTTTTTATTATCTATGTTTGCCCAGAGGCATGCCATCCCTATTGAGCTACTCTCTAGTCCAATGAACATTAGTGTTGCCAATGGTTCACTCCTGGATGTGCAAATCACCCATCAGTCGATCCTTCTCACCATGTCATTCCCTCGGGGCCACCGGGAGGTTATCTCATTTCTTATTATTCCCGGTGGATTAGACGAGGTGTTATTGGGTCTCCCCTGGTTGCCTTGCCATTCTTCACACATTGACTGGAATATGGGGAGAATTTCTTCCTGGAGTGAGAATTGTGCATCTCAGTGTTTGGTCAATGTCACCCGGAGGGTAGTCTCTGATCCTCCTATCATTGCGACATCCGGTACTGATTCCTTGTCTGTTTCCAGGACCCGGGTCTTGTCAGATTATGTCGCAAAGAACTCTCAGGAAGAGAGGGTGACTGCAGTGTCCTCCAACCCGGTTCTGTTGGGGAGGACGTTTGTTTCCCCTAATCTACGGAGTATGGTGCTCTCCTGGGCTCATACCCCTAAGACCGGAGCTCACCTGGGGGTCAAACGTACCATTAAGTCCCTTCAACGGTCCTATTGGTGGCCCCGGTGGCGCCAGGACGTCAAGGACTTTGTTCTCGCGTGTCCCGTCTGTGCGAGAGATAAATCTTTTTGCCAGAGACCGACGGGTCCTTTCCCTCTGTCACCCGAGAAGGATCCCACACATGGAGAACCAGTTGTCACTTCTTGCCATCCTGCTTCCCGCCCTAAAAAAGGGAACCCTGTACACTGGAGGGGTCACAGTTTCGTGAATCCTCTCTGTTATCCGATGGACCACATCCTTGCTCCCCAGTTCATGGAGGAAAATGAGTGTCGAGGGGAGGGGGATGTTAAAGTGGGGGATAATATTAGGTGTCGGTCTGGTGCTGGATTTGAAATGGGCCCAGGACCTTCTGTGGTCTCCCATTTCAGTCCAGCCAGGGCTGATGCTACTCAGCATCATCATCAGCCCCAACGCCTAGCTGCTCCACGAGCGATACAGATTGTCTCCCAGGCATTTGTACCTAGCAATGTTAAGCTTAGGTTGCAGAGGGAGACAGGGCTTGTGGAGTCTAAGACCAGGATTCGCCGCACTGAGCATGTCCGTGACCTGGCGGATCATGATTGGTGGTTTGGCACCCACCTGACCCGGTGACCTGGCACCGCCTGATTGGTCCACGGGTGGTGTCACCAATGGCGCGTTGGTGGGCATGGCTTAGTCTTTAAAAGGCCCGCCCACAAACATGGTGGCGCGCTGGGATCATTGAGCATATGTTGCTGTGTGTGGACGACTGGTCCCACGTTGTTTCTGCAGGCAGGTTTAGTGAAAGTAGACAGGTAGCTTCGTCTTGCCGTCTGGCTCTGCCAAAGGGGTCGCCTAACACCCCGAGCAGCCTGCAGACGTCCTATTCACGGCTATTGCCTGTCTGCCATGAGGAGTAGCTCCCTTCAGTCCGGTAGCACTCCGGCTGGAGGCACGTGTACCTGTCGGCGTAGTCACACCCGCACACTAGCACCAACTCCTACTGCGTAGCGCCTGTATCACAGACAGGGCTACTGCTTCTCCCCCGGTCACACGTCTCTCTGCGGTTCTTGGAGATTGTGTGAACCATTATACCCGTTCTGTGTGCTTTAACACATAGGGGTTAATTAGTTATTAGGTGCGTCTCCGGACGCTCATCTTCCGTGCAGTTAACGGAGATAGAGCGTACCGCTATACCGTTACCGTGTGTTGTTAACACGGGGGGGTTATCATTTAAGTTGATTGTTTCCCTTTCCACCCGGGAAGTGTTCGGCAGCAGTCCACCAGGCTGCATCGCGGACCCCGGGGTCGGTTCCGTTCCTTTTTATTAAAGTTGTCTGCAACCGCCCTCTTAACCCTAGAACACATACCTGGGGCCTCGCAGGCCCGCCCTGTTAATTGTTTTCTATTTTCTGCAAGATTTCTTTAGCTAGAATTTTGAAACTCTAGGTATTCCTCAGGTATATAGTTGTTTGTCATTTCCAGTTGGTCATTTATTTATTACTTGCACACGGGCCTAAAAGGCCCCAGGTATGTGAAAATGTAGATTTTTATGGTCATGCGTTCTAGGGTTAACAGGAGGAGTATTTTTGGTTTTGGTAATTAATTTTGTCTTATATAAAGTCATTACCCAGGAAAAGATGTTCCTTAACATATTTCCCAGGAAAATTCATTTTGGTTTAGTTTTTGTATGTTTTATTGAGTCTGTAAAAGTGGCGCAATACTCTGACAACATTGTTGACAGCAGTGACCTGGAAGTCAGAAATGCTTACAGGGATCTTCCCCATGCTGTTCCCATGTCATTTGAGCACTGTTCCCATCGATTTGGGCAATTTTTAGGCCTTCTGCAGACCGCCGGGGGGAGCCGCCTGAAAAATGCTCAAGTTTCCCATAGACTTACATTGGGCTCGTTCATCACTATTGACAAGCCTTCCAGCTTGCTATACCTATGCTCTTGGTCTATGATGCTTGCATGACCTGTGACTTTGGGAACGCACTTCAAAAGGTGAGCCTAACATCAGCATTGATGATGCCAAGATATGGGCAATGTTACAAACCATAGACACAGTATTCTGTCAAGAAAACGTAGAGCAGCAAATGAAAGACACATAATGCTCTCTCCACACAGATTTGATCAGTAAAAATTACTCATTTGCACTGACCCATTAAATTACATTGGTCCTAGTGCTGTCCATGTGTGGTCCATATTTTATGAACACTACTGAGAACAAAAATGCAATCCTGTGAGCGAAGTCTACCTGTGAGAACCACTTGGTTTACTTGTTTTCTAGGACTGAACGGCCATTCCCTTTCCCTTCACACTTATTTGTATCTTTTGAACTTTATCTGTTATATTTGGCAGTTATACTATATTTGTCAGATAAAATTAAGACTGGCATTGTTGTTTCTTGTTCTTTTTAAAGAGTGAAAACTTGTCAAAATGCAAGCTTAAAAAATTTGGCAGTAAGCCCTAAGACAAATACCAGATTCTCCAAAAAATGTATAATCCAGAAAAAAAAAGAACCCAAGGTCAAATTAATTGAAAATAAAACGTATTATGTATGGAGACAAAAGGTTACATTTTCACTGTGAGTAAAGAAAAGTCTATTTTTGTTTCTATTTTTTTTTTCACTTAAGTGAAGCTGGAGTCTTTACTTTTTACTGGAATAGATAGATTGATGGATAGATAGATAGATTTTAAATAAATAGACAGATATTAGATAGATATAGATTAGATAGATATAGATGAAAGATAGATAGTCCAAAAATAGATAGTCCAAAAATTATCGAGGCAGCACACTATATAAAGATGAAAAAATAAGTGCTATTTAATAGCCCATAAGGCGACATTTTGGTTCAGAAAAGGTTCACACTTCTGAACTGAAATGTCGCCATATGGGCTATTAAATAGCACTTATTTTTTCATCTTTATATGGTGTGCTGCCTACATCTTTTTTCCACTACATTGAAGGACTGGTATAAACCTGGAGAGCTTGGCCTCCCATTTTGCTGGTGCTGCTTTTGTCTTTTTCTTGATAGATAGCTATAGATATTATATAGATAGATAGATCTAGGTATTACATAGATATAGAAAGAGGTTTAAATATTGGATATTAGATAGATAGATAGATAGATAGATAGATAGATAGAGGTATCAATGCCCTTGGTTACACACTTTTTTCAGCATATTATTTGGAAATGCAAAAAATACATTTATTGACAAATTATAAACCCACATATACCAACAGTAATAATGGAAATCATTTTACAGTATTGAAAACTTCTATAATTATAGACTATAGATAGATAGATAGATGTAAATTGTTATAATGCTTTTTTATTTTGTTATTTATTTTAGTATTCCGAAGTAATAAATAATAACTATTTTATTTTGCATCCACAAAAATAACCAGATTTCCCTTGTTTAATGTGCTCTCCATGTGCCTCGTAGAAAAAAAAATCTGAGCTCCTCTAGCCTCCAGCCACGAAGAGCAGAGAGAATTCCATTAAACAATGCTTTTGTAGCTCCTTGTTTTCTGAGAAGTGAATAACTATTAATTGTGTTTTATAAAAGAAGAAATCCGCTATTTAGAATGTAAAATTTGTATTGGATGAAAGCAACACTTAGCATATTTTCATAATCCTTCCAGCCTAGCAACAGCAATAGTGGAAGGTGTGAGGAGCATGCAATATTCATGAAATTAAGGAGACTTGAGATGAAAGGGAGTTCCATTAGAGAGACCAAGTGTGACAATATGACACATATTTGCATATTTTACACTTTAAATCTTTTCAGCACATCCAACTTGATATATGGATGTAAACATGTATTGCCAGTTTTTTAGCATATTATAAGCCCTCAAGACTTTGCATGCATTTTAATATGTTTCATTATTGCTGTGGATTTTATTTTCCAACCAGCAGACGCTTTGATGGAGGAAATCTGGAAGAAAAAGCATCTGGCCCGTGCTTCAGGCAAGCAAAGATTTTTTTTTTTTTTCCCTTGAATACTTTAGTGAAAAGTAGCCTAGTCATTCTCCGAGGAAAATTCAATATAGAAAAATACATTTGTTTTCACACATACTGATTAAGAATTAATTTTCTTGACCTTGACAAAAAGGTTTCAATTAAATTAAAGGAAGTCTAATAATTCATTAAACTCTTTTAGAGGAGAAAAGTATTGGTAAAAAGTAAAGAAAAGTATTTTATTATTACTGATAAATATTCATTTTGTGCATGTTTACATTTTATTAGTAGTAATAATATTTTAAATTATTACTGGTATTATTATTATTATTATTATTATTATTTTATTTACAACATCATTAGACTGCTTTTAATGCTTTTCATCCAGGGAGTAACTAACACGGTCACAGATGCCGCCACGACGAGTGGGCCCAGGAGGAGAGAGGGGGCCGATGCCAGCAAATACTTAATCTGGATGTGCATTCTCAGCCGCACATTCAGCTGGGTCCGTGCGCGGCAATACACGTTGCCGACTAATCAGAGGCCAGCAGCTGAAGTCGGCATGCACATGACTGCTGGGCTTATGGCAGTGATATCAAGCACTCCTGTCGCTTGCACGCTGAAGTTAGCTGCCGACTTAAGAAGAGGACACAGCGCGGCGGGGGAGCAGAGGGCAGGTGAGTTTAATTGTTTATTTTTTCTATGCATTAAAATATAGTGGCAGAATGGGGGACATATACCTGCATGGGGGATATATATATACCAGGATGGGCCCCAGGATAAGTGACATATATTCCAGGATGGGGGATATATACGAGTCAGGATGGGGCCCACGATAAGGGACATATACCAGGATGGTGACTATACTGTATATCATAATGGGACCCAGGATAAGGAACATATATCAGGATGGGGGACATATATACCAGGATGGGGCCCAGGAGACTCTAGTTAATCCACTGTTTTCAACCTTCCGTCAATTACACACCTTTTTCAGCATGTTTTTTGGAAAAGCAAAAAATACATTTATTGACAAATTTTAAACCCACTTATACCAACAGTAATATTTAAGAATAGAAATCTTTTTACATTATTGAAATCTTCTATAATAATCTTTTTATTTATATAGCGCCAACATATTCCGCTGCACTTTACAATTTTGACAATTTACAGGCATTATGGGCACTGTCCGCACTGTCCCCATTGGGGCTCACAATCTATCAATTCCCTATCAGTATGTCTTTGGACTGACATACCCGGGATAACTCGGGGGAAGCCCATGCAAACATGGGGAGAACATACAAACTCCTTGCAGTTGTTGTCTTTGGTGGGATTTGAACCCAGGACCCCAGCACTGCAAGGCTGCAGTACTAATATTCTATAATGATAGAGTATTGATTGATAGATAGATATGGGCAGCATGGTGGCTCAGTGGTTAGCACTGCAGCATTGCAACGCTGGGGTCCTGGGTTCAAATCTCACCAAGGACAACATCTGCAAGTTTGTATGTTCTCCCCGTGGGTTTCCTGTGGGTTCTCCAGTTTCCTCCCACACTCCAAAGACCTACTGATAGGGAATTTAGATTGTGAGCCCCAATGAGGACAGTGCCCATAATGTCTGTAAAGCGCTGTGGAATTAATGGTGGTATATATAAGTGAGTAAAACAAATAGTGCCCTGTGATGTGAAGTTCCCGACTGGATCCTGCACCTGCACAGCTTACCTTGCACAGAAGGAGCAGTAATTCCTGCAGTCTGTGAAGCCTTGTGAAATAGGAAACTTGTGTGCAGGCACCAGCGAGTCACTCTGCCTTCCCGGCGCCTGCGCACAAGTTCACTGATCCACAAGGCTACACAGACGGCAGGCATTACTGCTCCTTCTGTGCAAGGTAAATTGCGTAGGCGCGGGATCCGGCCAGGAACTGCACATCCCAGGGCCCTGTGATGTGCAGGGGAAGGGTGAATATGGAAATTAAGTTAATAGGCGGAAATTTCTTCAAACTCCCCTGACGGGAAGCTTGTCAAAACTAATTTAATAAAAAGCTATTTCAAAGCAAGCAAACCCCTAATGTGGGACATACAGGTGAGTATGAATTCACTTGTATACCCATATTAGAGGTCTGAAAAGTCCCAAGGGGTGACAGGATCCCTTTAAAATTGTAGGCTTTTAGCCTAGGAGAAGCATGTTTGATAAATATTAGGCTAGGGTCCTATCAAAGAAAGATGCACCTTATCGTGGCTGGTGAATTGGCCAATTTCTAAGTACTTTCATTTTTATATGTATATTCTATATATAGTAGTAATGCCATACAAATATTATATAATTACATTTTTGCATCAACTTTAAAATTAACTTTGTTTGTGGGAAAACCAAGTTCTAATTGGATAGTCTGCAGCAAGTTAGCCTTCGACAATATTAACACCCAGTTGTTGATTTTATTCAAACATTTCCCAGAAGAGTAAAAAGGAACTGCCATAATGTATAACAGTAGAAAGAGATGCTCCAGAATGGTTGTTTTCCAGAAACCGACACAAATGGGTGATATTAGGGCTTATATAAAAGCATAAATGTATTTTACCCCTTCACGACCTTACAATTTTCTGTTTTTACGCTTTCGTTTTTTTGCCCCTTTTTTTCCCAGAGCCATAACTATTTTATTTTTCTGTCAATATGGCCATGAGAGGGCTTGTTTTTTATCGGGTGAGTTGTACTTTTGAGTGACACCATTGATTTTACCAATGGGAAAATAAATCCAATGTAGTGAAATTGCAAAAAAAGTGTTATATGTTAAATATGATTCCCAGGTCAGTGCGATTACGCAGATACCAAACATGAAAAGGTTATATTTTTTTATTAAAGCGGTGAAAAAAAAATCCAAACTTTGTGAGAAAAAAATGTTTTGCTTCTATTGCCATTTTCCGAGACCCATAGCTACTCCGTTTCTTGTGACCGGGGCCTGGGTGATGGCTTATTTTTTTTGCGCCCTGAGCTGATGTTTTTATTGATGCCATTTCGCTGTACATACGATGTTCTGATCACCTGTTATGGTATTTTATTGCAATGTTGAAGCGGCCAAGAAAACATAATTCTGGCATTTCAATATTTTTTCTCTTTACACCATTTACTAACCCGATTAATCTACTTTAAAGTTAGATAAATCAGATATTTCTGAAAGCATTGATACCAAATATATGTATACATCAAATGTCCTGAAGGAGTTAATAAATGACAAATTAAGAAGAAGCACCAACAGTAATAATTCATTATGGAGAATGGAAAGCAATTTTGGACCTGTTTGTATAGATGGCTGTTGAGTAAGGACTATGCATACAAACAGGTTTGAAACGCGTAGGAATAGGATTATATATATACTGTATATTAGGTTGTGTTGCTTTAACTTCAGGGAGTAATTTTTAAACCAGAATTTATAAACGATGTAATTTTAAGAAATAACAGATGGCATATGGGGAATTAACCCTTGTCATTTTCTGTAAAACTTAGTATTTTTTATACTTTCCTCAGCCTTGAAATTTCAATTTTCAAAACCAAGAAGGAAAAGTTGTGTAATTATGGAAATTAGCATTATGCATAGAAATACACACACCTACATGCCTTTGCTTCTATCAGTAAGGTTATTAAATGATTGTCTGAGGAATGTTCTGCCATGCTGTATACATGTGAGCAAATCATCAAGATCTGCTGCCAATGCCGACTAATAAGGTCCCAGAAGTGTTCAATGGGAGACAAGTCCCGAGACTCTGCAGACCATGGCAGCACAATTTGGCCATGCAGGCTGCTCATATTTTTGTGCTTGTGTTTTTTCCTCCTTTTTTTTCCAAGAGCTATAACTTTTGTTATTTTTCCCTCCACATAGCTGTATTATGAATTTTCAAGAACATTTGTAGTTTTGAATAGCGCCATTCATTTTACCATTCAAACTAATAGAAAATGGAAACAAAATTCCAAATGTGCAGAAAAAAAAACAATTCTGTAAGATTTTTTTTGGAGTTTTGTGATTCAGTGTATAATCTGTGCTAAAAGTTACTCTCAATCATCATTCTCCAGGTGTCACGAGCGTATCAGAGGTGACAGACAGTCGCTCTGCAGTTGGTTGCAGGAGAGCTCTACGTTTTCCATTACAGACATCTTCTTAGATGAAAGGCTGTCTCTAGGACCTAGCGGCTACCTCCCTCTGGTAATTAGCTCTCTGGCCTGGGTGTATAAATACCTGGTGTGTCTGAGAGGGAGGTGCCGGCGATATTCATTTCTACCTGTGAAGGCTTAGCAAGAACAGTACTTTGTCCTCTCTGGAGGTGGAGGCCAAGTTCGCATTTGTCTGGAGTCATCTATAGCTAAGCATTCTTTCCCTGTTTGTCTACCCTTGTTGTCTATAGAGTTTAGTGGAGAGACTAGTGCTCATCTCCTCCCATCCTTAGCCTTAGCCATACGCCAGGAAAAGACAGGGCAAGGCACACGTGCGGCGATTGCTGAAGAGACAATATAGGGACGGTAGTTGAGACAGGGTGACTCTAGACCAGACTAGGAGGTCTAGACTTCACCCTTTCCCTAGTGTCTGGGCTCCCTTTCCCTCTTCCCTCTGTGTTGCACTAAGTCTTTCCCACACCTGGCGTGACACCAGGTCAGTATAATTATGGATTAGAACAATTCCTGGAATTCACATGTAATGTATGTCCATGCAATTAATACCTCATATTACAATCGTGGGATACATTGTGTGACATACATATGTGCCAGACTATGAAACGACCATTCGGAAGACTAATCGTAACCTCAAACAAAGCAAACTGAACATCCAGGTCATAATGAAAAAATAAAAATAATAAAGAATTAGCCAAAAATTGTGTCAGACTTAAAAACCTTTATTACAAAAATAGGTTCTTGGCAGCACTAAAGAAAAAGTGCATACACGGATTTATAATAAACACATAATGTCTTAATATAAAATACAAACATAGAGACATTGGACCAAATTACACCATGGTACATTGATGCTGCATAGGAAATATGGGATATATATTGTGTTACACCCACTACTTAAAAATGTACATATGGAGGCAAGTGCAAAGTGGCCCTATCAAACTTTTATTGTGTATATGGTCTGTGACCAAATGGCAACAAAACACATAATACTGAAAATAGACTTGCAATCTATTCAGATAAATAATTTCTATGTACGACCTTTGGACTTCCTAACCTGCCAATTGCATCAGCAGTATATTTACTTGTGCACAACATCAAATAGAAATGTCTTAATTAGTGTTGAGCGAACATGCTCGACACTGCTCGGTACTCGCCCGAGCATCACGCTACTCGGGATGTTCGGCGAGCACCGAGCATTTCCGGGTTACTCGGGCGGGAGCTCGGGTCTCCGCCCTGCATGTTTGGCGCTCTTTACAGAGCCAATGAACATGCAGGGATTGCCAGCCAGTCACTGTAATGCTGCAGCCATGTTGATTGTGGGCATTACAGTAATTGGCTGGCCGCACAGCGTCACCTCGAGTATTTAAAACGGGGCGCCGCCATCTTGGACACAGTCGCTCCGGATTAGACAGTGTAGGGACAGCGCTGCTGATTTAGGGAGAGATATAAACTGCGAAATAGTTAGTGTAGGGTCTGTAAAAGCTGCCAGAACAAACAAACAGTCCTTTTCAGGACTAATATCCATCCCAGATACCAGGCAGGCAGGCTGTATAGGAGACACAGTGGTTATACCAGCAAACGCTGCATTACAGTCCTTTGTGCTCCTGTTGATGAATTTACTGGACTTAGCACCAGGTGTCAGGGGCCAGGAAAAATCCTTTTTTTTTCATCTAAATCCTCCTTTTTTTTTCCTCCTTCACACTGTACAAATACCCGTCTTATTAAACCTTTTGTGTGTCCCCCCCCCCCCCCAAAAAAAAAGTGTCTCTGATTTTTCAGACACAAATATAACTGTTGAAAATAGTCTGGTGTAGGCTAGAGAAGCAGACGTGTTGTTTTGCACTTCCATGGTTCAAACCTCTGTATTATCCATTTTGGGCAATTTGTATCTAAAAAAAAAAGCAGTTTGAGTGTGTTGCTCACTGTTCAGCCGCAAATATCTCTATTTAAAAAAGTGTGGTATACCCCAGTAAACAATAACTGTGGTTTTGCCATCCCACGGTAAAAAATCTCTATTATTCAGGTTTTGGTAGTTTTTTCCGTAAAGAAAAACAGTAGTGTCTCCTGACTGTTGTGACACAAAAATATATCTGTTGAAAATAGTCTTGTGTAGGCCCAACATCCCAGTGTGGTTTCGCAGTTCCACGGGTAAAATTGCTGTAGTATCCAGTTTTGGGCCTTTGGTATCTAAAAAAAAAAGCAGTTTGAGTGTGTCGCTCACTGTTCAGCCGCAAATATCTCTATTTAAAAAAGTGTGGTATACCCCAGAAAACAATAACTGTGGTTTTGCCATCCCACGGTAAAAAAATCTCTATTATTCAGCTTTTGGTAGTTTTTTCCGTAAAGAAAAACAGGAGTGTCTCCTGACTGTTGTGACTCAAAAATATATCTGTTGAAAATAGTCTTGTGTAGGCCCGACATCCTAGTGTGGTTTCGCAGTTCCACAGGTCAAATCGCTGTACTATCCAGTTTTGGGCCTTTGGCATCTAAAAAAAAAGCAGTTTGAGTGTGTCGCTCACTGTTCAGCCACAAATATCTCTATTTAAAAAAGTGTGGTATACCCCAGTAAACAATAACTGTGGTTTTGCCATCCCACGGTAAAAAAACTCTATTATTCAGCTTTTGGTAGTTTTTTCCGTAAAGAAAAACAGTAGTGTCTCCTGACTGTTGTGACACAAAAATATATCTGTTGAAAATAGTCTTGTGTAGGCCCGACATCCCAGTGTGGTTTCGCAGTTCCACGGGTCAAATCGCTGTACTATCCAGTTTTGGGCCTTTGGTATATAAAAAAAAAACAGTTTGAGTGTGTCGCTCACTGTTCAGCCGCAAATATCTCTATTTAAAAAAGTGTGGTATACCCCAGTAAGCAATAACTGTGGTTTTGCCATCCCAAGGTAAAAAAATCTCTATTATTCAGCTTTTGGTAGTTTTTTTCCGTAAAGAAAAACAGTAGTGTCTCCTGACTGTTGTGACACAAAAATATATCTGTTGAAAATAGTCATGTAGGCCCGACATCCCAGTGTGGTTTCGCAGTTCCACGGGTCAAATTGCTGTACTATCCAGTTTTGGGCCTTTGGTATCTAAAAAAAAATCAGCTTGAGTGTGTCGCTCACTGTTCAGCCGCAAATATCTCCACTTAAATTAGTGTGGTATACCCCAGTAAACAATAACTGTGGTTTTGCCATTCCATGGTAAAAAATCTCTATTATTCAGATTTTGGTAGTTTTTTCCGTAAAGAAAAACAGTAGTGTCTACTGACTGTTATGACACAAAAATATATCTGTTGAAAATAGTCTTGTGTAGGCCCGACATCCCAGTGCTGTTTCGCAGTTCCACGGGTCAAATCGCTGAACTATCCAGTTTTGGGCCTTTGGAATCTAAAAAAAAAGCAGTTTGAGTGTGTCGCTCACTGTTCAGCTGCAAATATCTCTATTTAAAAAGTGTGGTATACCCCAGTAAACAATAACTGTGGTTTTGCCATCCCACGGTAAAAAATCTCTATTATTCAGCTTTTGGTAGTTTTTTCCGTAAAGAAAAACAGTAGTGTCTCCTGACTGTTGTGACACAAAAATATATCTGTTGAAAATAGTCTTGTGTAGGCCAGACATCCCAGTGTGGTTTCGCAGTTCCATGGGTCAAATCGCTGTACTATCCAGTTTTGGGCCTTTGGTATCTAAAAAAAAAAGCAGTTTGAGTGTGTCGCTCACTGTTCAGCCGCAAATATCTCTATTTAAAAAAGTGTGGTATACCCCAGTAAACAATAACTGTGGTTTTGCCATCCCACGGTAAAAAATCTCTAGTATTCAGCTTTTCGTAGTTTTTTCCGTAAAGAAAAACAGTAGTGTCTCCTGACTGTTGTGACTCAAAAATATATCTGTTGAAAATAGTCTTGTGTAGGCCCGACATCCCAGTGTGGTTTCGCAGTTCCATGGGTCAAATCGCTGTACTATCCAGTTTTGGGCCTTTGGTATCTAAAAAAAAATCAGCTTGAGTGTGTCGCTCACTGTTCAGCAGCATATATCTCTACTTAAAATAGTGTGGTATACCCCAGTAAACAATAACTGTGGTTTTGCCATCCCATGGTAAAAAACCTCTATTATTCAGATTTTGGTAGTTTTTTCCGTAAAGAAAAACAGTAGTGTCTCCTGACTGTTGTGACACAAAAATATATCTGTTGAAAATAGTCTTGTGTAGGCCCGACATCCCAGTGTTGTTTCGCAGTTCCACGGGTCAAATCGCTGAACTATCCAGTTTTGGGCCTTTGGTATCTAAAAAAAAAGCAGTTTGAGTGTGTCGCTCACTGTTCAGCTGCAAATATCTCTATTTAAAAAGTGTAGTATACACCAGTAAACAATAACTGTGGTTTTGCCATCCCACGGTAAAAAATCTCTATTATTCAGCTTTTGGTAGTTTTTTCCGTAAAGAAAAACAGTAGTGTCTCCTGACTGTTGTGACACAAAAATATATCTGTTGAAAATAGTCTTGTGTAGGCCCGACATCCCAGTGTGGTTTCGCAGTTCCACGGGTCAAATCACTGTACTATCCAGTTTTGGGCCTTTGGTATCTAAAAAAAAGCAGTTTGAGTGTGTCGCTCACTGTTCAGCCGCAAATATCTCTATTTAAAAAAGTGTGGTATACCCCAGTAAACAATAACTGTGGTTTTGCCATCCCACGGTAAAAAATCTCTATTATTCAGGTTTTGGTAGTTTTTTCCATAAAGAAAAACAGTAGTGTCTCCTGACTGTTGTGACACAAAAATATATCTGTTGAAAATAGTCTTGTGTAGGCCCGACATCCCAGTGTGGTTTCGTAGTTCCACGGGTCAAATTGCTGTACTATCCAGTTTTGGGCCTTTGGTATCTAAAAAAAAGGCAGTTTGAGTGTGTCGCTCACTGTTCAGCCGTAAATATCTCTATTTAAAAAAGTGTGGTATACCCCAGTAAACAATAACTGTGGTTTTGCCATCCCACGATAAAAAATCTCTATTATTCAGGTTTTGGTAGTTTTTTCCATAAAGAAAAACAGTAGTGTCTCCTGACTGTTGTGACACAAAAATATATCTGTTGAAAATAGTCTTGTGTAGGCCCGACATCCCAGTGTTGTTTCGCAGTTCCACGGGTCAAATCGCTGAACTATCCAGTTTTGGGCCTTTGGTATTTAAAAAAAAAGCAGTTTGAGTGTGTCGCTCACTGTTCAGCTGCAAATATCTCTATTTAAAAAGTGTGGTATACCCCAGTAAACAATAACTGTGGTTTTGCTATCCCACGGTAAAAAATCTCTATTATTCAGCTTTTGGTAGTTTTTTCCGTAAAGAAAAACAGTAGTGTCTCCTGTCTGTTGTGACACAAAAACATATCTGTTGAAAATAGTCTTGTGTAGGCCCGACATCCCAGTGTGGTTTCGCAGTTCCATGGGTCAAATCGCTGTACTATCCAGTTTTGGGCCTTTGGTATCTAAAAAAAAAGCAGTTTGAGTGTGTCGCTCACTGTTCAGCCGCAAATATCTCTATTTAAAAAAGTGTGGTATACCCCAGTAAACAATAACTGTGGTTTTGCCATCCCATGGTAAAAAATCTCTATTATTCAGATTTTGGTAGTTTTTTCCGTAAAGAAAAACAGTAGTGTCTCCTGACTGTTGTGACACAAAAATATATCTGTTGAAAATAGTCTTGTGTAGGCCCGACATCCCAGTGTTGTTTCGCAGTTCCACGGGTCAAATCGCTGAACTATCCAGTTTTGGGCCTTTGGTATCTAAAAAAAAAGCAGTTTGAGTGTGTCGCTCACTGTTCAGCTTCAAATATCTCTATTTAAAAAGTGTAGTATACACCAGTAAACAATAACTGTGGTTTTGCCATCCCACGGTAAAAAATCTCTATTATTCAGCTTTTGGTAGTTTTTTCCATAAAGAAAAACAGTAGTGTCTCCTGACTGTTGTGACACAAAAATATATCTGTTGAAAATAGTCTTGTGTAGGCCCGACATCCCAGTGTGGTTTCGTAGTTCCACGGGTCAAATTGCTGTACTATCCAGTTTTGGGCCTTTGGTGTCTAAAAAAGAAGCAGTTTGAGTGTGTCGCTCACTGTTCAGCCGTAAATATCTCTATTTAAAAAAGTGTTGTATACCCCAGTAAACAATAACTGTGGTTTTGCCATCCCACGATAAAAAATCTCTATTATTCAGGTTTTGGTAGTTTTTTCCATAAAGAAAAACAGTAGTGTCTCCTGACTGTTGTGACACAAAAATATATCTGTTGAAAATAGTCTTGTGTAGGCCCGACATCCCAGTGTGGTTTCGTAGTTCCACGGGTCAAATTGCTGTACTATCCAGTTTTCAGCCTTTGGTATCTAAAAAAAAATCAGCTTGAGTGTGTCGCTCACTGTTCAGCCGCAAATATCTCTACTTAAATCAGTGTGGTATACCCCAGTAAACAATAACTGTGGTTTTGCCATCCCATGGTAAAAAATCTCTATTATTCAGATTTTGGTAGTTTTTTCCGTAAAGAAAAACAGTAGTGTCTCCTGACTGTTGTGACACAAAAATATATCTGTTGAAAATAGTCTTGTGTAGGCCCGACATCCCAGTGTGGTTTCGCAGTTCCACGGGTCAAATCGCTGAACTATCCAGTTTTGGGCCTTTGGTATCTAAAAAAAAAGCAGTTTGAGTGTGTCGCTCACTGTTCAGCTGCAAATATCTCTATTTAAAAAGCGTGGTATACCCCAGTAAACAATAACTGTGGTTTTGCTATCCCACGGTAAAAAATCTCTATTATTCAGCTTTTGGTAGTTTTTTCCGTAAAGAAAAACAGTAGTGTCTCCTGTCTGTTGTGACACAAAAACATATCTGTTGAAAATAGTCTTGTGTAGGCCCGACATCCCAGTGTGGTTTCGCAGTTCCATGGGTCAAATCGCTGTACTATCCAGTTTTGGGCCTTTGGTATCTAAAAAAAAAGCAGTTTGAGTGTGTCGCTCACTGTTCAGCCGCAAATATCTCTATTTAAAAAAGTGTGGTATACCCCAGTAAACAATAACTGTGGTTTTGGCATCCCATGGTAAAAAATCTCTATTATTCAGATTTTGGTAGTTTTTTCCGTAAAGAAAAACAGTAGTGTCTCCTGACTGTTGTGACACAAAAATATATCTGTTGAAAATAGTCTTGTGTAGGCCCGACATCGAAGTGTTGTTTCGCAGTTCCACGGGTCAAATCGCTGAACTATCCAGTTTTGGGCCTTTGGCATCTAAAAAAAAAGCAGTTTGAGTGTGTCGCTCACTGTTCAGCTGCAAATATCTCTATTTAAAAAGTGTGGTATACCCCAGTATACAATAACTGTGGTTTTGCCATCCCACGGTAAAAAATCTCTATTATTCAGCTTTTGGTAGTTTTTTCCGTAAAGAAAAACAGTAGTGTCTCCTGACTGTTGTGACACAAAAATATATCTGTTGAAAATAGTCTTGTGTAGGCCCGACATCCCAGTGTGGTTTCGCAGTTCCATGGGTCAAATCGCTGTACTATCCAGTTTTGGGCCTTTGGTATCTAAAAAAAAAGCAGTTTGAGTGTGTCGCTCACTGTTCAGCCGCAAATATCTCTATTTAAAAAAGTGTGGTATACCCCAGTAAACAATAACTGTGGTTTTGCCATCCCACGGTAAAAAATCTCTATTATTCAGGTTTTGGTAGTTTTTTCCATAAAGAAAAACAGTAGTGTCTCCTGACTGTTGTGACACAAAAATATATCTGTTGAAAATAGTCTTGTGTAGGCCCGACATCCCAGTGTGGTTTCGTAGTTCCACGGGTCAAATTGCTGTACTTTCCAGTTTTAGGCCTTTGGTATCTAAAAAAAAAGCAGTTTGAGTGTGTCGCTCACTGTTCAGCCGCAAATATCTCTATTTAAAAAAGTGTGGTATACCCCAGTAAACAATAACTGTGGTTTTGCCATCCCACGGTAAAAAATCTCTATTATTCAGCTTTTGGTAGTTTTTTCCGTAAAGAAAAACAGTAGTGTCTCCTGACTGTTGTGACTCAAAAATATATCTGTTGAAAATAGTCTTGTGTAGGCCCGACATCCCAGTGTGGTTTCGCAGTTCCACGGGTCAAATCGCTGTACTATCCAGTTTTGGGCCTTTGGTATCTAAAAAAAAATCAGCTTGAGTGTGTCGCTCACTGTTCAGCCGCAAATATCTCTACTTAAAATAGTGTGGTATACCCCAGTAAACAATAACTGTGGTTTTGCCATCCCATGGTAAAAAATCTCTATTATTCAGATTTTGGTAGTTTTTTCCGTAAAGAAAAACAGTAGTGTCTCCTGACTGTTGTGACACAACAATATATCTGTTGAAAATAGTCTTGTGTAGGCCCGACATCCCAGTGTTGTTTCGCAGTTCCACGGGTCAAATCGCTGAACTATCCAGTTTTGGGCCTTTGGTATCTAAAAAAAAAAGCAGTTTGAGTGTGTCGCTCACTGTTCAGCTGCAAATATCTCTATTTAAAAAGTGTGGTATACCCCAGTAAACAATAACTGTGGTTTTGCCATCCCACGGTAAAAAATCTCTATTATTCAGCTTTTGGTAGTTTTTTCCGTAAAGAAAAACAGTAGTGTCTCCTGTCTGTTGTGACACAAAAATATATCTGTTGAAAATAGTCTTGTGTAGGCCCGACATCCCAGTGTGGTTTCGCAGTTCCCTGGGTCAAATCGCTGTACTATCCAGTTTTGGGCCTTTGGTATCTAAAAAAAAAGCAGTTTGAGTGTGTCGCTCACTGTTCAGCCGCAAATATCTCTATTTAAAAAAGTGTGGTATACCCCAGTAAACAATAACTGTGGTTTTGCCATCCCACGGTAAAAAATCTCTATTATTCAGCTTTTGGTAGTTTTTTCCATAAAGAAAAACAGTAGTGTCTCCTGACTGTTGTGACACAAAAATATATCTGTTGAAAATAGTCTTATGTCGGCCCGACATCCCAGTGTGGTTTCGTAGTTCCACGGGTCAAATTGCTGTACTTTCCAGTTTTGGGCCTTTGGTATCTAAAAAAAAAGCAGTTTGAGTGTGTCGCTCACTGTTCAGCCGCAAATATCTCTATTTAAAAAAGTGTGGTATACCCCAGTAAACAATAACTGTGGTTTTGCCATCCCACGGTAAAAAATCTCTATTATTCAGCTTTTGGTAGTTTTTTCCGTAAAGAAAAACAGTAGTGTCTCCTGACTGTTGTGACTCAAAAATATATCTGTTGAAAATAGTCTTGTGTAGGCACGACATCCCAGTGTGGTTTCGAAGTTCCACGGGTCAAATCGCTGTACTATCCAGTTTTGGGCCTTTGGTATCTAAAAAAAAATCAGCTTGAGTGTGTCGCTCACTGTTCAGCCGCAAATATCTCTACTTAAAATAGTGTGGTATACCCCAGTAAACAATAACTGTGGTTTTGCCATCCCACGGTAAAAAATCTCTATTATTCAGATTTTGGTAGTTTTTTCCGTAAAGAAAAACAGTAGTGTCTCCTGACTGTTGTGACACAAAAATATATCTGTTGAAAATAGTCTTGTGTAGGCCCAACATCCCAGTGTGGTTTCGCAGTTCCACGGGTCAAATCGCTGTGCTATCCAGTTTTGGGCCTTTTGGTATATAAAAAAAAAGCAGTTTGAGTGTGTCGCTCACTGTTCAGCCGCAAATATCTCTATTTAAAAAAGTGTGGTATACCCCAGTAAGCAATAACTGTGGTTTTGCCATCCCAAGATAAAAAAATCTCTATTATTCAGCTTTTGGTAGTTTTTTCCGTAAAGAAAAACAGTAGTGTCTCCTGACTGTTGTGACACAAAAATATATCTGTTGAAAATAGTCTTGTGTATGCCCGACATCCCAGTGTGGTTTCGCAGTTCCACGGGTCAAATTGCTGTACTATCCAGTTTTGGGCCTTTTGGTATCTAAAAAAAAAGCAGTTTGAGTGTGTCGCTCACTGTTCAGCCGCAAATATCTCTATTTAAAAAAGTGTGGTATACCCCAGTAAACAATAACTGTGGTTTTGCCATCCCACGGTAAAAAATCTCTATTATTCAGCTTTTGGTAGTTTTTTCCGTAAAGAAAAACAGTAGTGTCTCCTGACTGTTGTGACACAAAAATATATCTGTTGAAAATAGTCTTGCGTAGGCCCGACATCCCAGTGTGGTTTCGTAGTTCCACGGGTCAAATTGCTGTACTATCCAGTTTTGGGCCTTTGGTATCTAAAAAAAAAAGAAGTTTGAGTGTGTCGCTCACTGTTCAGCCGCAAATATCTCTATTTAAAAAAGTGTGGTATACCCCAGTAAACAATAACTGTGGTTTTGCCATCCTAGGGTAAAAAAATCTCTATTATTCAGCTTTTGGTAGTTTTTTCCGTAAAGAAAAACAGTAGTGTCTCCTGACTGTTGTGACACAAAAATATATCTGTTGAAAATAGTCTTGTGTAGGCCCGACATCCCAGTGTTGTTTCGCAGTTCCACGGGTCAAATCGCTGAACTATCCAGTTTTGGGCCTTTGGTATCTAAAAAAAAAGCAGTTTGAGTGTGTCGCTCACTGTTCAGCCGCAAATATCTCTATTTAAAAAGTGTGGTATACCCCAGTAAACAATAACTGTGGTTTTGCCATCCCACGGTAAAAAATCTCTATTATTCAGCTTTTGGTAATTTTTTCCGTAAAGAAAAACAGTAGTGTCTCCTGACTGTTGTGACTCAAAAATATATCTGTTGAAAATAGTCTTGTGTAGGCCCGACATCCCAGTGTGGTTTCACAGTTCCACGGGTCAAATCGCTGTACTATCCAGTTTTGGGCCTTTGGTATCTAAAAAAAAAGCAGTTTGAGTGTGTCGCTCACTGTTCAGCCGCAAATATCTCTATTTAAAAAAGTGTGGTATACCCCAGTAAACAATAACTGTGGTTTTGCCATCCCATGGTAAAAAATCTCTATTATTCAGATTTTGGTAGTTTTTTCCGTAAAGAAAAACAGTAGTGTCTCCTGACTGTTGTGACACAAAAATATATCTGTTGAAAATAGTCATGTAGGCCCGACATCCCAGTGTGGTTTCGCAGTTCCACGGGTCAAATTGCTGTACTATCCAGTTTTGGGCCTTTGGTATCTAAAAAAAAATCAGCTTGAGTGTGTCGCTCACTGTTCAGCCGCAAATATCTCAACTTAAATCAGTGTGGTATACCCCAGTAAACAATAACTGTGGTTTTGCCATCCCATGGTAAAAAATCTCTATTATTCAGATTTTGGTAGTTTTTTCCTTAAAGAAAAACAGTAGTGTCTCCTGACTGTTGTGACACAAAAATATATCTGTTGAAAATAGTCTTGTGTAGGCCCGACATCCCAGTGTTGTTTCGCAGTTCCACGGGTCAAATCGCTGAACTATCCAGTTTTGGGCCTTTGGTATCTAAAAAAAAAGCAGTTTGAGTGTGTCGCTCACTGTTCAGCTGCAAATATCTCTATTTAAAAAGTGTGGTATACCCCAGTAAACAATAACTGTGGTTTTGCCATCCCACGGTAAAAAATCTCTATTATTCAGCTTTTGGTAGTTTTTTCCGTAAAGAAAAACAGTAGTGTCTCCTGTCTGTTGTGACACAAAAATATATCTGTTGAAAATAGTCTTGTGTAGGCCCGACATCCCAGTGTGGTTTCGCAGTTCCATGGGTCAAATCGCTGTACTATCCAGTTTTGGGCCTTTGGTATCTAAAAAAAAAGCAGTTTGAGTGTGTCGCTCACTGTTCAGCCGCAAATATCTCTATTTAAAAAAGTGTGGTATACCCCAGTAAACAATAACTGTGGTTTTGCCATCCCACGGTAAAAAATCTCTATTATTCAGCTTTTGGTAGTTTTTTCCATAAAGAAAAACAGTAGTGTCTCCTGACTGTTGTGACACAAAAATATATCTGTTGAAAATAGTCTTGTGTAGGCCCGACATCCCAGTGTTGTTTCGCAGTTCCACGGGTCAAATCGCTGAACTATCCAGTTTTGGGCCCTTGGTATCTAAAAAAAATGCAGCTTGAGTGTGTCGCTCACTGTTCAGCCGCAAATATCTCTACTTAAAATAGTGTGGTATACCCCAGTAAACAATAACTGTGGTTTTGCCATCCCACGGTAAAAAATCTCTATTATTCAGCTTTTGGTAGTTTTTTCCGTAAAGAAAAACAGTAGTGTCTCCTGACTGTTGTGACACAAAAATATATCTGTTGAAAATAGTCTTGTGTAGGCCCGACATCCCAGTGTTGTTTCGCAGTTCCACGGGTCAAATCGCTGAACTATCCAGTTTTGGGCCTTTGGTATCTAAAAAAAAAGCAGTTTGAGTGTGTCGCTCACTGTTCAGCTGCAAATATCTCTATTTAAAAAGTGTGGTATACCCCAGTAAACAATAACTGTGGTTTTGCCATCCCACGGTAAAAAATCTCTATTATTCAGCTTTTGGTAGTTTTTTCCGTAAAGAAAAACAGTAGTGTGTCCTGACTGTTGTGACACAAAAATATATCTGTTGAAAATAGTCTTGTGTAGGCCCGACATCCCAGTGTGGTTTCGTAGTTCCACGGGTCAAATTGCTGTACTATCCAGATTTGGGCCTTTGGTATATAAAAAAAAAGCAGTTTGAGTGTGTCGCTCACTGTTCAGCCGCAAATATCTCTATTTAAAAAAGTGTGGTATACCCCAGTAAACAATAACTGTGGTTTTGCCATCCCACGGTAAAAAATCTCTATTATTCAGCTTTTGGTAGTTTTTTCCGTAAAGAAAAACAGTAGTGTCTCCTGACTGTTGTGACACAAAAATATATCTGTTGAAAATAGTCTTGTGTAGGCCCGACATCCCAGTGTTGTTTCGCAGTTCCACGGGTCAAATCGCTGAACTATCCAGTTTTGGGCCTTTGGTATCTAAAAAAAAAGCAGTTTGAGTGTGTCGCTCACTGTTCAGCCGCAAATATCTCTATTTTAAAAAGTGTGGTATACCCCAGTAAACAATAACTGTGGTTTTGCCATCCCACGGTAAAAAATCTCTATTATTCAGCTTTTGGTAGTTTTTTCCGTAAAGAAAAACAGTAGTGTGTCCTGACTGTTGTGACACAAAAATATATCTGTTGAAAATAGTCTTGTGTAGGCCCGACATCCCAGTGTGGTTTAGTAGTTCCACGGGTCAAATTGCTGTACTATCCAGATTTGGGCCTTTGGTATCTAAAAAAAAAGCAGTTTGAGTGTGTCGCTCACTGTTCAGCCGCAAATATCTCTATTTAAAAAAGTGTGGTATACCCCAGTAAACAATAACTGTGGTTTTGCCATCCCACGGTAAAAAATCTCTATCATTAACATTTTGGTAGTTTTTTCCGTAAAGAAAAACAGTAGTGTCTCCTGACTGTTGTGACACAAAAATATATCTGTTGAAAATAGTCTTGTGTAGGCCCGACATCCCAGTGTTGTTTCGCAGTTCCACGGGTCAAATCGCTGAACTATCCAGTTTTGGGCCTTTGGTATCTAAAAAAAAAGCAGTTTGAGTGTGTCGCTCACTGTTCAGCCGCAAATATCTCTATTTAAAAAAGTGTGGTATACCCCAGTAAACAATAACTGTGGTTTTGCCATCCCACGGTAAAAAATCTCTATCATTCAGATTTTGGTAGTTTTTTCCGTAAAGAAAAACAGTAGTGTCTCCTGACTGTTGTGACACAAAAATATATCTGTTGAAAATAGTCTTGTGTAGGCCCGACTTCCCAGTGTTGTTTTGCAGTTCCACGGGTCAAATCGCTGAACTATCCAGTTTTGGGCCTTTGGTATCTAAAAAAAAAGCAGTTTGAGTGTGTCGCTCACTGTTCAGCCGCAAATATCTCTATTTAGAAAAGTGTGGTATACCCCAGTAAAAAATAACTGTGGTTTTGCCATCCCACGGTAAAAAATCTCTATTATTCAGGTTTTGGTAGTTTTTTCCATAAAGAAAAACAGTAGTGTCTCCTGACTGTTGTGACACAAAAATATATCTGTTGAAAATAGTCTTGTGTAGGCCCGACATCCCAGTGTGGTTTCGCAGTTCCACGGGTCAAATCGCTGTACTATCCAGTTTTGGGCCTTTGGTATCTAAAAAAAAATCAGCTTGAGTGTGTCGCTCACTGTTCAGCCGCAAATATCTCTACTTAAAATAGTGTGGTATACCCCAGTAAACAATAACTTTGGTTTTGCCATCCCACGGTAAAAAATCTCTATTATTCAGATTTTGGTAGTTTTTTCCGTAAAGAAAAACAGTAGTGTCTCCTGACTGTTGTGACACAAAAATATATCTGTTGAAAATAGTCTTGTGTAGGCCCGACATCCCAGTGTGGTTTCGTAGTCCACGGGTCAAATTGCTGTACTATCCAGTTTTGGGCCTTTGGTATCTAAAAAAAAAAGAAGTTTGAGTGTGTCGCTCACTGTTCAGCCGCAGAGATCTCTATTTAAAAAAGTGTGGTATACCCCAGTAAACAATAACTGTGGTTTTGCCATCCCACGGTAAAAAATCTCTATTATTCAGCTTTTGGTAGTTTTTTCCGTAAAGAAAAACAGTAGTGTCTCCTGACTGTTGTGACACAAAAATATATCTGTTGAAAATAGTCTTGTGTAGGCCCAACATCCCAGTGTGGTTTCGCAGTTCCACGGGTAAAATCGCTGTAGTATCCAGTTTTGGGCCTTTGGTATCTAAAAAAATAAACAGTTTGAGTGTGTCGCTCACTGTTCAGCCGCAAATATCTCTATTTAAAAAAGTGTGGTATACCACAGTAAACAATAACTGTGGTTTTGCCATCCCAGGGTAAAAAAATCTCTATTATTCAGCTTTTGGTAGTTTTTTCCGTAAAGAAAAACAGTAGTGTCTCCTGACTGTTGTGACACAAAAATATATCTGTTGAAAATAGTCTTGTGTAGGCCCGACATCCCAGTGTGGTTTCGCAGTTCCACGGGTCAAATCACTGTACTATCCAGTTTTGGGCCTTTTGGTATATAAAAAAAAAGCAGTTTGAGTGTGTCGCTCACTGTTCAGCCGCAAATATCTCTATTTAAAAAAGTGTGGTATACCCCAGTAAGCAATAACTGTGGATTTGCCATCCCAAGAAAAAAAAATCTCTATTATTCAGCTTTTGGTAGTTTTTTCCGTAAAGAAAAACAGTAGTGTCTCCTGACTGTTGTGACACAAAAATATATCTGTTGAAAATAGTCTTGTGTATGCCCGACATCCCACTGTGGTTTCGCAATTCCACGGGTCAAATCGCTGTTCTATCCAGTTTTGGGCCTTTGGTATCTAAAAAAAAATCAGCTTGAGTGTGTCGCTCACTGTTCAGCCGCAAATATCTCTACTAAAAATAATGTGGTATACCCCAGTAAACAATAACTGTGGTTTTGCCTTCCCACGGTAAAAAATCTCTATTTTTCAGATTTTGGTAGTTTTTTGCGTAAAGAAAAACAGTAGTGTCTCCTGACTGTTGTGACACAAAAATATATCTGTTGAAAATAGTCTTGTGTAGGCCCGACATCCCAGTGTTGTTTCGCAGTTCCACGGGTCAAATCGCTGAACTATCCAGTTTTGGGCCTTTGGTATCTAAAAAAAAAGCAGCTTGAGTTTGTCGCTCACTGTTCAGCCGCAAATATCTCTACTTAAAATAGTGTGGTATACCCCAGTAAACAATAACTGTGGTTTTGCCATCCCACGGTAAAAAATCTCTATTATTCAGCTTTTGGTAGTTTTTTCCGTAAAGAAAAACAGTAGTGTCTCCTGACTGTTGTGACACAAAAATATATCTGTTGAAAATAGTCTTGTGTAGGCCCAACATCCCAGTGTGGTTTCGCAGTTCCACGGGTAAAATCGCTGTAGTATCCAGTTTTGTGCCTTTGGTATCTAAAAAAAAACCAGTTTGAGTGTGTCGCTCACTGTTCAGCCGCAAATATCTCTATTTAAAAAAGTGTGGTATACCCCAGTAAACAATAACTGTGGTTTTGCCATCCCAAGGTAAAAAAATCTCTATTATTCAGCTTTTGGTAGTTTTTTCCGTAAAGAAAAACAGTAGTGTCTCCTGACTGTTGTGACACAAAAATATATCTGTTGAAAATAGTCTTGTGTAGGCCCGACATCCCAGTGTGGTTTCGCAGTTCCACGGGTCAAATCGCTGTACTATCCAGTTTTGGACCTTTGGTATATAAAAAAAAAGCAGTTTGAGTGTGTCGCTCACTGTTCAGCCACAAATATCTCTATTTAAAAAAGTGTGGTATACCCCAGTAAGCAATAACTGTGGTTTTGCCATCCCAAGATAAAAAAATCTCTATTATTCAGCTTTTGGTAGTTTTTTCCGTAAAGAAAAACAGTAGTGTCTCCTGACTGTTGTGACTCAAAAATATATCTGTTGAAAATAGTCTTGTGTAGGCCCGACATCCCAGTGTGGTTTCGCAGTTCCACGGGTCAAATCGCTGTTCTATCCAGTTTTGGGCCTTTGGTATCTAAAAAAAAATCAGCTTGAGTGTGTCGCTCACTGTTCAGCCGCAAATATCTCTACTAAAAATAGTGTGGTATACCCCAGTAAACAATAACTGTGGTTTTGCCATCCCACGGTAAAAAATCTCTATTATTCAGATTTTGGTAGTTTTTTCCGTAAAGAAAAACAGTAGTGTCTCCTGACTGTTGTGACACAAAAATATATCTGTTGAAAATAGTCTTGTGTAGGCCCGACATCCCAGTGTTGTTTCGCAGTTCCACGGGTCAAATCGCTGAACTATCCAGTTTTGGGCCTTTGGTATCTAAAAAAAAAGCAGCTTGAGTGTGTCGCTCACTGTTCAGCTGCAAATATCTCTACTTAAAATAGTGTGGTATACCCCAGTAAACAATAACTGTGGTTTTGCCGTTCCACGGTAAAAAATCTCTATTATTCAGATTTTGGTAGTTTTTTCCGTAAAGAAAAACAGTAGTGTCTCCTGACTGTTGTGACACAAAAATATATCTGTTGAAAATAGTCTTGTGTAGGCCCGACATCCCAGTGTGGTTTCGCAGTTCCACGGGTCAAATCGCTGTTCTATCCAGTTTTGGGCCTTTGGTATCTAAAAAAAAATCAGCTTGAGTGTGTCGCTCACTGTTCAGCTGCAAATATCTCTACTAAAAATAGTGTGGTATACCCCAGTAAACAATAACTGTGGTTTTGCCTTCCCATGGTAAAAAATCTCTATTATTCAGATTTTGGTAGTTTTTTCCGTAAAGAAAAACAGTAGTGTCTCCTGACTGTTGTGACACAAAAATATATCTGTTGAAAATAGTCTTGTGTAGGCCTGACATCCCAGTGTTGTTTCACAGTTCCACGGGTCAAATCGCTGAACTATCCAGTTTTGGGCCTTTGGTATCTAAAAAAAAAGCAGCTTGAGTGTGTCGCTCACTGTTCAGCTGCAAATATCTCTACTTAAAATAGTGTGGTATACCCCAGTAAACAATAACTGTGGTTTTGCCATCCCACGGTAAAAAATCTCTATAATTCAGATTTTGGTAGTTTTTTCCGTAAAGAAAAACAGTAGTGTCTCCTGACTGTTGTGACACAAAAATATATCTGTTGAAAATAGTCTTGTGTAGGCCCGACATCCCAGTGTTGTTTCGCAGTTCCACGGGTCAAATCGCTGAACTATCCAGTTTTGGGCCTTTGGTATCTAAAAAAAAAGCAGCTTGAGTGTGTCGCTCACTGTTCAGCTGCAAATATCTCTACTTAAAATAGTGTGGTATACCCCAGTAAACAATAACTGTGGTTTTGCCATCCCACGGTAAAAAATCTCTATTATTCAGATTTTGGTAGTTTTTTCCGTAAAGAAAAACAGTAGTGTCTCCTGACTGTTGTGACACAAAAATATATCTGTTGAAAATAGTCTTGTGTAGGCCCGACATCCCAGTGTGGTTTCGCAGTTCCACGGGTCAAATCGCTGTTCTATCCAGTTTTGGGCCTTTGGTATCTAAAAAAAAATCAGCTTGAGTGTGTCGCTCACTGTTCAGCTGCAAATATCTCTACTTAAAATAATGTGGTATACCCCAGTAAACAATAACTGTGGTTTTGCCATCCCAGGGTAAAAAAATCTCTATTATTCAGCTTTTGGTAGTTTTTTCCGTAAAGAAAAACAGTAGTGTCTCCTGACTGTTGTGACACAAAAATATATCTGTTGAAAATAGTCTTGTGTAGGCCCGACATCCCAGTGTGGTTTCGCAGTTCCACGGGTAAAATTGCTGTACTATCCAGATTTGGGCCTTTGGTATCTAAAAAAAAAGCAGTTTGAGTGTGTCGCTCACTGTTCAGCCGCAAATATCTCTATTTAAAAAAGTGTGGTATACCCCAGTAAAAAATAACTGTGGTTTTGCCATCCCAAGGTAAAAAAATCTCTATTATTCAGCTTTTGGTAGTTTTTTCCGTAAAGAAAAACAGTAGTGTCTCCTGACTGTTGTGACACAAAAATATATCTGTTGAAAATAGTCTTGTGTAGGCCCGACATCCCAGTGTGGTTTCGCAGTTCCACGGGTCAAATCGCTGTACTATCCAGTTTTGGACCTTTGGTATATAAAAAAAAAGCAGTTTGAGTGTGTCGCTCACTGTTCAGCCACAAATATCTCTATTTAAAAAAGTGTGGTATACCCCAGTAAGCAATAACTGTGGTTTTGCCATCCCAAGATAAAAAAATCTCTATTATTCAGCTTTTGGTAGTTTTTTCCGTAAAGAAAAACAGTAGTGTCTCCTGACTGTTGTGACTCAAAAATATATCTGTTGAAAATAGTCTTGTGTAGGCCCGACATCCCAGTGTGGTTTCGCAGTTCCACGGGTCAAATCGCTGTTCTATCCAGTTTTGGGCCTTTGGTATCTAAAAAAAAATCAGCTTGAGTGTGTCGCTCACTGTTCAGCCGCAAATATCTCTACTAAAAATAGTGTGGTATACCCCAGTAAACAATAACTGTGGTTTTGCCATCCCACGGTAAAAAATCTCTATTATTCAGATTTTGGTAGTTTTTTCCGTAAAGAAAAACAGTAGTGTCTCCTGACTGTTGTGACACAAAAATATATCTGTTGAAAATAGTCTTGTGTAGGCCCGACATCCCAGTGTTGTTTCGCAGTTCCACGGGTCAAATCGCTGAACTATCCAGTTTTGGGCCTTTGGTATCTAAAAAAAAAGCAGCTTGAGTGTGTCGCTCACTGTTCAGCTGCAAATATCTCTACTTAAAATAGTGTGGTATACCCCAGTAAACAATAACTGTGGTTTTGCCGTCCCACGGTAAAAAATCTCTATTATTCAGATTTTGGTAGTTTTTTCCGTAAAGAAAAACAGTAGTGTCTCCTGACTGTTGTGACACAAAAATATATCTGTTGAAAATAGTCTTGTGTAGGCCCGACATCCCAGTGTGGTTTCGCAGTTCCACGGGTCAAATCGCTGTTCTATCCAGTTTTGGGCCTTTGGTATCTAAAAAAAAATCAGCTTGAGTGTGTCGCTCACTGTTCAGCCGCAAATATCTCTACTAAAAATAGTGTGGTATACCCCAGTAAACAATAACTGTGGTTTTGCCTTCCCATGGTAAAAAATCTCTATTATTCAGATTTTGGTAGTTTTTTCCGTAAAGAAAAACAGTAGTGTCTCCTGACTGTTGTGACACAAAAATATATCTGTTGAAAATAGTCTTGTGTAGGCCTGACATCCCAGTGTTGTTTCACAGTTCCACGGGTCAAATCGCTGAACTATCCAGTTTTGGGCCTTTGGTATCTAAAAAAAAAGCAGCTTGAGTGTGTCGCTCACTGTTCAGCTGCAAATATCTCTACTTAAAATAGTGTGGTATACCCCAGTAAACAATAACTGTGGTTTTGCCATCCCACGGTAAAAAATCTCTATAATTCAGATTTTGGTAGTTTTTTCCGTAAAGAAAAACAGTAGTGTCTCCTGACTGTTGTGACACAAAAATATATCTGTTGAAAATAGTCTTGTGTAGGCCCGACATCCCAGTGTTGTTTCGCAGTTCCACGGGTCAAATCGCTGAACTATCCAGTTTTGGGCCTTTGGTATCTAAAAAAAAAGCAGCTTGAGTGTGTCGCTCACTGTTCAGCTGCAAATATCTCTACTTAAAATAGTGTGGTATACCCCAGTAAACAATAACTGTGGTTTTGCCATCCCACGGTAAAAAATCTCTATTATTCAGATTTTGGTAGTTTTTTCCGTAAAGAAAAACAGTAGTGTCTCCTGACTGTTGTGACACAAAAATATATCTGTTGAAAATAGTCTTGTGTAGGCCCGACATCCCAGTGTGGTTTCGCAGTTCCACGGGTCAAATCGCTGTTCTATCCAGTTTTGGGCCTTTGGTATCTAAAAAAAAATCAGCTTGAGTGTGTCGCTCACTGTTCAGCTGCAAATATCTCTACTTAAAATAATGTGGTATACCCCAGTAAACAATAACTGTGGTTTTGCCATCCCAGGGTAAAAAAATCTCTATTATTCAGCTTTTGGTAGTTTTTTCCGTAAAGAAAAACAGTAGTGTCTCCTGACTGTTGTGACACAAAAATATATCTGTTGAAAATAGTCTTGTGTAGGCCCGACATCCCAGTGTGGTTTCGCAGTTCCACGGGTAAAATTGCTGTACTATCCAGATTTGGGCCTTTGGTATCTAAAAAAAAAGCAGTTTGAGTGTGTCGCTCACTGTTCAGCCGCAAATATCTCTATTTAAAAAAGTGTGGTATACCCCAGTAAACAATAACTGTGGTTTTGCCATCCCACGGTAAAAAATCTCTATCATTAACATTTTGGTAGTTTTTTCCGTAAAGAAAAACAGTAGTGTCTCCTGACTGTTGTGACACAAAAATATATCTGTTGAAAATAGTCTTGTGTAGGCCCGACATCCCAGTGTTGTTTCGCAGTTCCACGGGTCAAATCGCTGAACTATCCAGTTTTGGGCCTTTGGTATCTAAAAAAAAAGCAGTTTGAGTGTGTCGCTCACTGTTCAGCCGCAAATATCTCTATTTAAAAAAGTGTGGTATACCCCAGTAAACAATAACTGTGGTTTTGCCATCCCACGGTAAAAAATCTCTATCATTCAGATTTTGGTAGTTTTTTCCGTAAAGAAAAACAGTAGTGTCTCCTGACTGTTGTGACACAAAAATATATCTGTTGAAAATAGTCTTGTGTAGGCCCGACATCCCAGTGTTGTTTCGCAGTTCCACGGGTCAAATCGCTGAACTATCCAGTTTTGGGCCTTTGGTATCTAAAAAAAAAGCAGTTTGAGTGTGTCGCTCACTGTTCAGCCGCAAATATCTCTATTTAAAAAAGTGTGGTATACCCCAGTAAACAATAACTGTGGTTTTGCCATCCCACGGTAAAAAATCTCTATTATTCAGGTTTTGGTAGTTTTTTCCATAAAGAAAAACAGTAGTGTCTCCTGACTGTTGTGACACAAAAATATATCTGTTGAAAATCGTCTTGTGTAGGCCCGACATCCCAGTGTGGTTTCGCAGTTCCACGGGTCAAATCGCTGTACTATCCAGTTTTGGGCCTTTGGTATCTAAAAAAAAATCAGCTTGAGTGTGTCGCTCACTGTTCAGCCGCAAATATCTCTACTTAAAATAGTGTGGTATACCCCAGTAAACAATAACTTTGGTTTTGCCATCCCACGGTAAAAAATCTCTATTATTCAGATTTTGGTAGTTTTTTCCGTAAAGAAAAACAGTAGTGTCTCCTGACTGTTGTGACACAAAAATATATCTGTTGAATATAGTCTTGCGTAGGCCCGACATCCCAGTGTGGTTTCGTAGTCCACGGGTCAAATTGCTGTACTATCCAGTTTTGGGCCTTTGGTATCTAAAAAAAAAAGAAGTTTGAGTGTGTCGCTCACTGTTCAGCCGCAGAGATCTCTATTTAAAAAAGTGTGGTATACCCCAGTAAACAATAACTGTGGTTTTGCCATCCCACGGTAAAAAATCTCTATTATTCAGCTTTTGGTAGTTTTTTCCGTAAAGAAAAACAGTAGTGTCTCCTGACTGTTGTGACACAAAAATATATCTGTTGAAAATAGTCTTGTGTAGGCCCAACATCCCAGTGTGGTTTCGCAGTTCCACGGGTAAAATCGCTGTAGTATCCAGTTTTGGGCCTTTGGTATCTAAAAAAATAAACAGTTTGAGTGTGTCGCTCACTGTTCAGCCGCAAATATCTCTATTTAAAAAAGTTTGTTATACCCCAGTAAACAATAACTGTGGTTTTGCCATCCCAGGGTAAAAAAATCTCTATTATTCAGCTTTTGGTAGTTTTTTCCGTAAAGAAAAACAGTAGTGTCTCCTGACTGTTGTGACACAAAAATATATCTGTTGAAAATAGTCTTGTGTAGGCCCAACATCCCAGTGTGGTTTCGCAGTTCCACGGGTAAAATCGCTGTAGTATCCAGTTTTGGGCCTTTGGTATCTAAAAAAATAAACAGTTTGAGTGTGTCGCTCACTGTTCAGCCGCAAATATCTCTATTTAAAAAAGTGTGGTATACCCCAGTAAACAATAACTGTGGTTTTGCCATCCCAGGGTAAAAAAATCTCTATTATTCAGCTTTTGGTAGTTTTTTCCGTAAAGAAAAACAGTAGTGTCTCCTGACTGTTGTGACACAAAAATATATCTGTTGAAAATAGTCTTGTGTAGGCCCGACATCCCAGTGTGGTTTCGCAGTTCCACGGGTCAAATCACTGTACTATCCAGTTTTGGGCCTTTTGGTATATAAAAAAAAAGCAGTTTGAGTGTGTCGCTCACTGTTCAGCCGCAAATATCTCTATTTAAAAATGTGTGGTATACCCCAGTAAGCAATAACTGTGGATTTGCCATCCCAAGATAAAAAAATCTCTATTATTCAGCTTTTGGTAGTTTTTTCCGTAAAGAAAAACAGTAGTGTCTCCTGACTGTTGTGACACAAAAATATATCTGTTGAAAATAGTCTTGTGTATGCCCGACATCCCACTGTGGTTTCGCAATTCCACGGGTCAAATCGCTGTTCTATCCAGTTTTGGGCCTTTGGTATCTAAAAAAAAATCAGCTTGAGTGTGTCGCTCACTGTTCAGCCGCAAATATCTCTACTAAAAATAGTGTGGTATACCCCAGTAAACAATAACTGTGGTTTTGCCTTCCCACGGTAAAAAATCTCTATTTTTCAGATTTTGGTAGTTTTTTGCGTAAAGAAAAACAGTAGTGTCTCCTGACTGTTGTGACACAAAAATATATCTGTTGAAAATAGTCTTGTGTAGGCCCGACATCCCAGTGTTGTTTCGCAGTTCCACGGGTCAATTCGCTGAACTATCCAGTTTTGGGCCTTTGGTATCTAAAAAAAAAGCAGCTTGAGTTTGTCGCTCACTGTTCAGCCGCAAATATCTCTACTTAAAATAGTGTGGTATACCCCAGTAAACAATAACTGTGGTTTTGCCATCCCACGGTAAAAAATCTCTATTATTCAGCTTTTGGTAGTTTTTTCCGTAAAGAAAAACAGTAGTGTCTCCTGACTGTTGTGACACAAAAATATATCTGTTGAAAATAGTCTTGTGTAGGCCCAACATCCCAGTGTGGTTTCGCAGTTCCACGGGTAAAATCGCTGTAGTATCCAGTTTTGTGCCTTTGGTATCTAAAAAAAAAAGCAGTTTGAGTGTGTCGCTCACTGTTCAGCCGCAAATATCTCTATTTAAAAAAGTGTGGTATACCCCAGTAAACAATAACTGTGGTTTTGCCATCCCACGGTAAAAAATCTCTATTATTCAGATTTTGGTAGTTTTTTCCGTAAAGAAAAACAGTAGTGTCTCCTGACTGTTGTGACACAAAAATATATCTGTTGAAAATAGTCTTGTGTAGGCCCGACATCCCAGTGTTGTTTCGCAGTTCCACGGGTCAAATCGCTGAACTATCCAGTTTTGGGCCTTTGGTATATAAAAAAAAAGCAGCTTGAGTGTGTCGCTCACTGTTCAGCTGCAAATATCTCTACTTAAAATAGTGTGGTATACCCCAGTAAACAATAACTGTGGTTTTGCCATCCCACGGTAAAAAATCTCTATTATTCAGATTTTGGTAGTTTTTTCCGTAAAGAAAAACAGTAGTGTCTCCTGACTGTTGTGACACAAAAATATATCTGTTGAAAATAGTCTTGTGTAGGCCCGACATCCCAGTGTGGTTTCGCAGTTCCACGGGTCAAATCGCTGTTCTATCCAGTTTTGGGCCTTTGGTATCTAAAAAAAAATCAGCTTGAGTGTGTCGCTCACTGTTCAGCCGCAAATATCTCTACTAAAAATAGTGTGGTATACCCCAGTAAACAATAACTGTGGTTTTGCCTTCCCACGGTAAAAAATCTCTATTATTCAGATTTTGGTAGTTTTTTCCGTAAAGAAAAACAGTAGTGTCTCCTGACTGTTGTGACACAAAAATATATCTGTTGAAAATAGTCTTGTGTAGGCCTGACATCCCAGTGTTGTTTCGCAGTTCCACGGGTCAAATCGCTGAACTATCCAGTTTTGGGCCTTTGGTATCTAAAAAAAAAGCAGCTTGAGTGTGTCGCTCACTGTTCAGCTGCAAATATCTCTACTTAAAATAGTGTGGTATACCCCAGTAAACAATAACTGTGGTTTTGCCATCCCACGGTAAAAAATCTCTATTATTCAGATTTTGGTAGTTTTTTCGGTAAAGAAAAACAGTAGTGTCTCCTGACTGTTGTGACACAAAAATATATCTGTTGAAAATAGCCTTGTGTAGTCCCGACATCCCAGTGTTGTTTCGCAGTTCCACGGGTCAAATCGCTGAACTATCCAGTTTTGGGCCTTTGGTATCTAAAAAAAAAGCAGCTTGAGTGTGTCGCTCACTGTTCAGCTGCAAATATCTCTACTTAAAATAGTGTGGTATACCCCAGTAAACAATAACTGTGGTTTTGCCATCCCACGGTAAAAAATCTCTATTATTCAGATTTTGGTAGTTTTTTCCGTAAAGAAAAACAGTAGTGTCTCCTGACTGTTGTGACACAAAAATATATCTGTTGAAAATAGTCTTGTGTAGGCCCGACATCCCAGTGTGATTTCGCAGTTCCACGGGTCAAATCGCTGTTCTATCCAGTTTTGGGCCTTTGGTATCTAAAAAAAAATCAGCTTGAGTGTGTCGCTCACTGTTCAGCTGCAAATATCTCTACTTAAAATAATGTGGTATACCCCAGTAAACAATAACTGTGGTTTTGCCATCCCAGGGTAAAAAAATCTCTATTATTCAGATTTTGTTAGTTTTTTCCGTAAAGAAAAACAGTAGTGTCTCCTGACTGTTGTGACACAAAAATATATCTGTTGAAAATAGTCTTGTGTAGGCCCGACATCCCAGTGTGGTTTCGCAGTTCCACGGGTCAAATCGCTGTACTATCCAGTTTTGGACCTTTGGTATATAAAAAAAAAGCAGTTTGAGTGTGTCGCTGTTACGCACACGCCCGGACTGACTGGCGTGTGCGGGTGTTGTGGTTCCACTGGACCATGGACCGGAGAGTGCCTGGAGGGGCGTGACTAAGTATCTGGCCGATCCGACCAAGGTGGCACGACGGCATACGACGCCAGTGCACCAGGGAGAAACCGGGCAGAGGGACCAGGTGCTACTCCAGGTCAAACTCCGGACACGGGGGTTGACCCACACTGGAATTACTGGAACAGGCAGGTTAGGCTGGCACAGACTGGTGGATGTAAGCAAACACGGCAGGTATGCAGAGGGATGGATACAGGCGAGTATGCAGGCAGGGAGGTACTGGCCGAAAGGACGGGCTGGAGCACAGAAAGGTTAAGACCCAGTACAGACTGGGTCACAGAACCGCAGATGCGGTAGACAACCACAGCAGAGAGGGAACGCCCAAAGCGGTGGGCAAGAACAGAGCAGGACGGGGCTGCAGGAGCAGCGAGCACAAGCAGGGCAGGACGGGGCTGCAGGAGCAGCGGGCAGAAGCAGGGCAGGACAGGACTGCCGGAGCAGCGGGCAGAAGCAGGGCAGGACAGGACTGCCGGAGCAGCGGGCAGAAGCAGGGCAGGACAGGACTGCCGGAGCAGCGGGCAGAAGCAGGGCAGGACAGGACTGCCGGAGCAGCGGGCAGAAGCAGGGCAGGACAGGACTGCCGGAGCAGCGGGCAGAAGCAGGGCAGGACAGGACTGCCGGAGCAGCGGGCAGAAGCAGGGCAGGACAGGACTGCCGGAGCAGTGAGCAAAAGGGTAAGAGCGGAGCAAGGCTGCCGGAGCAGTGAGCAAGGAGTCAGAGCAGGACGGACAGGGCTCTGTTCACACGGAGCAGACAGGAAGGGAAAGGCAGAGCCAGATACCCACAGGGTACTTGCAGTGAAGTAGCGAGGGGACCACAAACTCACAAACGGGAGTACAGAGACAACAAGCAGGAGTTAGGTACGAGTTCAGACTCTGCAGAAAAAGGAAAGGAACGGACATAGAGGCAAAACAGGTAAAGGATAGGAGAGAGTTCAGACTGGAACTGAGTGTACGGAAGAGACCGACACTGCAGCGGGATACAGGAGCGGGTCTGGGAATACGGCCCCCAGAGAGGCCGGACGAACAGGCAAGGAGCGTGTTCAGACAGGACAGACAAGATACAGGAACGGATCTAGGTAATCTGCCCCTAGAAGGCGGGAGGAACAGGCTAGGAGCGTGTTCAGACAGGCCTGGAAATACAGCCTCCAGGAAAGGCAGCAGGCAAGAGTACACAGACAGGACTCAGTTCAGACACGGGAACTGATACCGCAAGGCAGGAGACATAGACAGGACTCAGTTCAGACACGGGAACAGATACTGCAAGACAGGAGAAATAGACAGGACTCAGTTCAGACAGGAACAGATACCGCAAGGCAGGGACACAAACAGGACTCTGTTCAGACGGGAACAGATACCGCAAGGCACAGACAGGCAGATCTAGGAATACGGCCCCTAGAAGGCGAAAGAACAGGCAAGAAGCGTGTTCACAAGAACAGACCACAGTTCAGACACAGAACTGGAAAACAGGCAGGAAAAAAGGATAGGACCTGGCATGTCAGAGACAAAAAGCCGACTGACAGGACACAATGTTCAGGCGCCATCTTGAGGAAGAAGGTGGTATAAATACCCAAAGATGGACAGCAATAGGCTGAAGGTGCAACAGGGGCGTGTCCGCAGCAGGTACAAGAAACAGGAAGTTCAGCGGGCGTCGCCCTATGCAGCCAAAACAGACAAACAGACAGCAAGGAGGGAAGCCAGAGAGACATTCTGGACTGGAGATCAAGTGCGCGCTCTTGCACAGTGGGAGATGGACCACCATGCAAGGACGCCGCCAGGTATGTTACAGTCGCTCACTGTTCAGCCGCAAATATCTCTATTTAAAAAAGTGTGGTATACCCCAGTAAGCAATAACTGTGGTTTTGCCATCCCAAGATAAAAAAATCTCTATTATTCAGCTTTTGGTAGTTTTTTCCGTAAAGAAAAACAGTAGTGTCTCCTGACTGTTGTGACACAAAAATATATCTGTTGAAAATAGTCTTGTGTATGCCCGACATCCCAGTGTGGTTTCGCAGTTCCACGGGTCAAATTGCTGTACTTTCCAGTTTTGGGCCTTTGGTATCTAAAAAAAAGCAGTTTGAGTGTGTCGCTCACTGTTCAGCCGCAAATATCTCTATTTAAAATAGTGTGGTATACCCCAGTAAACAATAACTGTGGTTTTGCCATCCCACGGCAAAAAATCTCTATTATTCAGATTTTGGTAGTTTTTTCCGTAAAGAAAAACAGTAGTGTCTCCTGACTGTTGTGACACAAAAATATATCTGTTGAAAATAGTCTTGTGTAGGCCCGACATCCCAGTGTGGTTTCGCAGTTCCACGGGTCAAATCGCTGTTCTATCCAGTTTTGGGCCTTTGGTATCTAAAAAAAAATCAGCTTGAGTGTGTCGCTCACTGTTCAGCCGCAAATATCTCTACTAAAAATAGTGTGGTATACCCCAGTAAACAATAACTGTGGTTTTGCCATCCCACGGTAAAAAATCTCTATTATTCAGATTTTGGTAGTTTTTTCCATAAAGAAAAACAGTAGTGTCTCCTGACTGTTGTGACACAAAAATATATCTGTTGAAAATAGTCTTGTGTAGGCCCGACATCCCAGTGTTGTTTCGCAGTTCCACGGGTCAAATCGCTGAACTATCCAGTTTTGGGCCTTTGGTATCTAAAAAAAAATGCAGCTTGAGTGTGTCGCTCACTGTTCAGCTGCAAATATCTCTACTTAAAATAGTGTGGTATACCCCAGTAAACAATAACTGTGGTTTTGCCATCCCACGGTAAAAAATCTCTATTATTCAGATTTTGGTAGTTTTTTCCGTAAAGAAAAACAGTAGTGTCTCCTGACTGTTGTGACACAAAAATATATCTGTTGAAAATAGTCTTGTGTAGGCCCGACATCCCAGTGTTGTTTCGCAGTTCCACGGGTCAAATCGCTGAACTATCCAGTTTTGGGCCTTTGGTATCTAAAAAAAAAGCAGTTTGAGTGTGTCGCTCACTGTTCAGCTGCAAATATCTCTATTTAAAAAGTGTGGTATACCCCAGTAAACAATAACTGTGGTTTTGCCATCCCACGGTAAAAAATCTCTATTATTCAGCTTTTGGTAGTTTTTTCCGTAAAGAAAAACAGTAGTGTCTCCTGACTGTTGTGACACAAAAATATATCTGTTGAAAATCGTCTTGTGTAGGCCCGACATCCCAGTGTGGTTTCGCAGTTCCACGGGTCAAATCGCTGTTCTATCCAGTTTTGGGCCTTTGGTATCTAAAAAAAAATCAGCTTGAGTGTGTCGCTCACTGTTCAGCTGCAAATATCTCTACTTAAAATAATGTGGTATACCAAAGTAAACAATAACTGTGGTTTTGCCATCCCAGGGTAAAAAAATCTCTATTATTCAGCTTTTGGTAGTTTTTTCCGTAAAGAAAAACAGTAGTGTCTCCTGACTGTTGTGACACAAAATTATATCTGTTGAAAATAGTCTTGTGTAGGCCCGACATCCCAGTGTGGTTTCGCAGTTCCACGGGTCAAATCGCTGTTCTATCCAGTTTTGGGCCTTTGGTATCTAAAAAAAAATCAGCTTGAGTGTGTCGCTCACTGTTCAGCCGCAAATATCTCTACTAAAAATAGTGTGGTATACCCCAGTAAACAATAACTGTGGTTTTGCCATCCCAAGATAAAAAAATCTCTATTATTCAGCTTTTGGTAGTTTTTTCCGTAAAGAAAAACAGTAGTGTCTCCTGACTGTTGTGACACAAAAATATATCTGTTGAAAATAGTCTTGTGTAGGCCCGACATCCCAGTGTTGTTTCGCAGTTCCACGGGTCAAATCGCTGAACTATCCAGTTTTGGGCCTTTGGTATCTAAAAAAAAAGCAGCTTGAGTGTGTCGCTCACTGTTCAGCTGCAAATATCTCTGCTTAAAATAGTGTGGTATACCCCAGCAAACAATAACTGTGGTTTTGCCATCCCACGGTAAAAAATCTCTATTATTCAGATTTTGGTAGTTTTTTCCGTAAAGAAAAACAGTAGTGTCTCCTGACTGTTGTGACACAAAAATATATCTGTTGAAAATAGTCTTGTGTAGGCCCGACATCCCAGTGTTGTTTCGCAGTTCCATGGGTCAAATCGCTGAACTATCCAGTTTTGGGCCTTTGGTATCTAAAAAAAAAGCAGCTTGAGTGTGTCGCTCACTGTTCAGCTGCAAATATCTCTACTTAAAATAGTGTGGTATACCCCAGTAAACAATAACTGTGGTTTTGCCATCCCACGGTAAAAAATCTCTATTATTCAGATTTTGGTAGTTTTTTCCGTAAAGAAAAACATTAGTGTCTCCTGACTGTTGTGACACAAAAATATATCTGTTGAAAATAGTCTTGTGTAGGCCCGACATCCCAGTGTTGTTTCGCAGTTCCACGGGTCAAATCGCTGAACTATCCAGTTTTGGGCCTTTGGTATCTAAAAAAAAAGCAGTTTGAGTGTGTCGCTCACTGTTCAGCCGCAAATATCTCTACTAAAAATAGTGTGGTATACCCCAGTAAACAATAACTGTGGTTTTGCCTTTCCACGGTAAAAAATCTCTATTATTCAGATTTTGGTAGTTTTTTCCGTAAAGAAAAACAGTAGTGTCTCCTGACTGTTGTGACACAAAAATATATCTGTTGAAAATAGTCTTGTGTAGGCCCGACATCCCAGTGTTGTTTCGCAGTTCCACGGGTCAAATCGCTGAACTATCCAGTTTTGGGCCTTTGGTATCTAAAAAAAAAGCAGCTTGAGTGTGTCGCTCACTGTTCAGCTGCAAATATCTCTACTTAAAATAGTGTGGTATACCCCAGTAAAAAATAACTGTGGTTTTGCCATCCCACGGTAAAAAATCTCTATTATTCAGATTTTGGTAGTTTTTTCCGTAAAGAAAAACAGTAGTGTCTCCTGACTGTTGTGACACAAAAATATATCTGTTGAAAATAGTCTTGTGTAGGCCCGACATCCCAGTGTTGTTTCGCAGTTCCACGGGTCAAATCGCTGAACTATCCAGTTTTGGGCCTTTGGTATCTAAAAAAAAAGCAGCTTGAGTGTGTCGCTCACTGTTCAGCTGCAAATATCTCTACTTAAAATAGTGTGGTATACCCCAGTAAACAATAACTGTGGTTTTGCCATCCCACGGTAAAAAATCTCTATTATTCAGATTTTGGTAGTTTTTTCCGTAAAGAAAAACAGTAGTGTCTCCTGACTGTTGTGACACAAAAATATATCTGTTGAAAATAGTCTTGTGTAGGCCCGACATCCCAGTGTTGTTTCGCAGTTCCACGGGTCAAATCGCTGAACTATCCAGTTTTGGGCCTTTGGTATCTAAAAAAAAAGCAGTTTGAGTGTGTCGCTCACTGTTCAGCTGCAAATATCTCTATTTAAAAAGTGTGGTATACCCCAGTAAACAATAACTGTGGTTTTGCCATCCCACGGTAAAAAATCTCTATTATTCAGCTTTTGGTAGTTTTTTCCGTAAAGAAAAACAGTAGTGTCTCCTGACTGTTGTGACACAAAAATATATCTGTTGAAAATAGTCTTGTGTAGGCCCGACATCCCAGTGTGGTTTCGCAGTTCCACGGGTCAAATCGCTGTACTATCCAGTTTTGGACCTTTGGTATATAAAAAAAAAGCAGTTTGAGTGTGTCGCTCACTGTTCAGCCGCAAATATCTCTATTTAAAAAAGTGTGGTATACCCCAGTAAGCAATAACTGTGGTTTTGCCATCCCAAGATAAAAAAATCTCTATTATTCAGCTTTTGGTAGTTTTTTCCGTAAAGAAAAACAGTAGTGTCTCCTGACTGTTGTGACACAAAAATATATCTGTTGAAAATAGTCTTGTGTATGCCCGACATCCCAGTGTGGTTTCGCAGTTCCACGGGTCAAATTGCTGTACTTTCCAGTTTTGGGCCTTTGGTATCTAAAAAAAAGCAGTTTGAGTGTGTCGCTCACTGTTCAGCCGCAAATATCTCTATTTAAAATAGTGTGGTATACCCCAGTAAACAATAACTGTGGTTTTGCCATCCCACGGTAAAAAATCTCTATTATTCAGCTTTTGGTAGTTTTTTCCGTAAAGAAAAACAGTAGTGTTTCCTGACTGTTGTGACTCAAAAATATATCTGTTGAAAATAGTCTTGTGTAGGCCCGACATCCCAGTGTGGTTTCGCAGTTCCACGGGTCAAATCACTGTTCTATCCAGTTTTGGGCCTTTCGTATCTAAAAAAAAATCAGCTTGAGTGTGTCGCTCACTGTTCAGCCGCAAATATCTCTACTAAAAATAATGTGGTATACCCCAGTAAACAATAACTGTGGTTTTCCTTCCCACGGTAAAAAATCTCTATTATTCAGATTTTGGTAGTTTTTTCCGTAAAGAAAAACAGTAGTGTCTCCTGACTGTTGTGACACAAAAATATATCTGTTGAAAATAGTCTTGTGTAGGCCCGACATCCCAGTGTTGTTTCGCAGTTCCACGGGTCAAATCGCTGAACTATCCAGTTTTGGGCCTTTGGTATCTAAAAAAAAAGCAGCTTGAGTGTGTCGCTCACTTTTCAGCTGCAAATAATTCTACTTAAAATAGTGTGGTATACCCCAGTAAACAATAACTGTGGTTTTGCCATCCCACGGTAAAAAATCTCTATTATTCAGATTTTGGTAGTTTTTTCCGTAGAGAAAAACAGTAGTGTCTCCTGACTGTTGTGACACAAAAATATATCTGTTGAAAATAGTCTTGTGTAGGCCCGACATCCCAGTGTTGTTTCGCAGTTCCACGGGTCAAATCGCTGAACTATCCAGTTTTGGGCCTTTGGTATCTAAAAAAAAAGCAGTTTGAGTGTGTCGCTCACTGTTCAGCCGCAAATATCTCTACTAAAAATAGTGTGGTATACCCCAGTAAACAATAACTGTGGTTTTGCCTTCCCACGGTAAAAAATCTCTATTATTCAGATTTTGGTAGTTTTTTCCGTAAAGAAAAACAGTAGTGTCTCCTGACTGTTGTGACACAAAAATATATCTGTTGAAAATAGTCTTGTTTAGGCCCGACATCCCAGTGTTGTTTCGCAGTTCCACGGGTCAAATCGCTGAACTATCCAGTTTTGGGCCTTTGGTATCTAAAAAAAAAGCAGCTTGAGTGTGTCGCTCACTGTTCAGCTGCAAATATCTCTACTTAAAATAGTGTGGTATACCCCAGTAAACAATAACTGTGGTTTTGCCATCCCACGGTAAAAAATCTCTATTATTCAGATTTTGGTAGTTTTTTCCGTAAAGAAAAACAGTAGTGTCTCCTGACTGTTGTGACACAAAAATATATCTGTTGAAAATAGTCTTGTGTAGGCCCGACATCCCAGTGTTGTTTCGCAGTTCCACGGGTCAAATCGCTGAACTATCCAGTTTTGGGCCTTTGGTATCTAAAAAAAAATGCAGCTTGAGTGTGTCGCTCACTGTTCAGCTGCAAATATCTCTACTTAAAATAGTGTGGTATACCCCAGTAAACAATAACTGTGGTTTTGCCATCCCACGGTAAAAAATCTCTATTATTCAGATTTTGGTAGTTTTTTCCGTAAAGAAAAACAGTAGTGTCTCCTGACTGTTGTGACACAAAAATATATCTGTTGAAAATAGTCTTGTGTAGGCCCGACATCCCAGTGTTGTTTCGCAGTTCCACGGGTCAAATCGCTGAACTATCCAGTTTTGGGCCTTTGGTATCTAAAAAAAAAGCAGTTTGAGTGTGTCGCTCACTGTTCAGCTGCAAATATCTCTATTTAAAAAGTGTGGTATACCCCAGTAAACAATAACTGTGGTTTTGCCATCCCACGGTAAAAAATCTCTATTATTCAGCTTTTGGTAGTTTTTTCCGTAAAGAAAAACAGTAGTGTCTCCTGACTGTTGTGACACAAAAATATATCTGTTGAAAATAGTCTTGTGTAGGCCCCACATCCCAGTGTGGTTTCGCAGTTCCACGGGTCAAATCGCTGTTCTATCCAGTTTTGGGCCTTTGGTATCTAAAAAAAAATCAGCTTGAGTGTGTCGCTCACTGTTCAGCAGCAAATATCTCTACTAAAAATAGTGTGGTATACCCCAGTAAACAATAACTGTGGTTTTGCCTTCCCACGGTAAAAAATCTCTATTTTTCAGATTTTGGTAGTTTTTTCCGTAAAGAAAAACAGTAGTGTCTCCTGACTGTTGTGACACAAAAATATATCTGTTGAAAATAGTCTTGTGTAGGCCCGACATCCCAGTGTTGTTTCGCAGTTCCACGGGTTAAATCGCTGAACTATCCAGTTTTGGGCCTTTGGTATCTAAAAAAAAAGCAGTTTGAGTGTGTCGCTCACTGTTCAGCTGCAAATATCTCTATTTAAAAAGTGTGGTATACCCCATTAAACAATAACTGTGGTTTTGCCATCCCACGGTAAAAAATCTCTATTATTCAGCTTTTGGTAGTTTTTTCCGTAAAGAAAAACAGTAGTGTGTCCTGACTGTTGTGACACAAAAATATATCTGTTGAAAATAGTCTTGTGTAGGCCCGACATCCCAGTGTTGTTTCGCAGTTCCACGGGTCAAATCGCTGAACTATCCAGTTTTGGGCCTTTGGTATCTAAAAAAAAAGCAGCTTGAGTGTGTCGCTCACTGTTCAGCTGCAAATATCTCTACTTAAAATAGTGTGGTATACCCCAGTAAACAATAACTGTGGTTTTGCCATCCCACGGTAAAAAATCTCTATTATTCAGATTTTGGTAGTTTTTTCCGTAAAGAAAAACAGTAGTGTCTCCTGACTGTTGTGACACAAAAATATATCTTTTGAAAATAGTCTTGTGTAGGCCCGACATCCCAGTGTTGTTTCGCAGTTCCACGGGTCAAATCGCTGAACTATCCAGTTTTGGGCCTTTGGTATCTAAAAAAAAAGCAGTTTGAGTGTGTCACTCACTGTTCAGCCGCAAATATCTCTACTAAAAATAGTGTGGTATACCCCAGTAAACAATAACTGTGGTTTTGCCTTCCCACGGTAAAAAATCTCTATTATTCAGATTTTGGTAGTCTTTTCCGTAAAGAAAAGCAGTAGTGTCTCCTGACTGTTGTGACACAAAAATATATCTGTTGAAAATAGTCTTGTGTAGGCCCGACATCCCAGTGTTGTTTCGCAGTTCCACGGGTCAAATCGCTGAACTATCCAGTTTTGGGCCTTTGGTATCTAAAAAAAAAGCAGCTTGAGTGTGTCGCTCACTGTTCAGCTGCAAATATCTCTACTTAAAATAGTGTGGTATACCCCAGTAAACAATAACTGTGGTTTTGCCATCCCACGGTAAAAAATCTCTATTATTCAGATTTTGGTAGTTTTTTCCGTAAAGAAAAACAGTAGTGTCTCCTGACTGTTGTGACACAAAAATATATCTGTTGAAAATAGTCTTGTGTAGGCCCTACATCCCAGTGTTGTTTCGCAGTTCCACGGGTCAAATCGCTGAACTATCCAGTTTTGGGCCTTTGGTATCTAAAAAAAAAGCAGCTTGAGTGTGTCGCTCACTGTTCAGCTGCAAATATCTCTACTTAAAATAGTGTGGTATACCCCAGTAAACAATAACTGTGGTTTTGCCATCCCACGGTAAAAAATCTCTATTATTCAGATTTTGGTAGTTTTTTCCGTAAAGAAAAACAGTAGTGTCTCCTGACTGTTGTGACACAAAAATATATCTGTTGAAAATAGTCTTGTGTAGGCCCGACATCCCAGTGTTGTTTCGCAGTTCCACGGGTCAAATCGCTGAACTATCCAGTTTTGGGCCTTTGGTATCTAAAAAAAAAGCAGTTTGAGTGTGTCGCTCATTGTTCAGCCGCAAATATCTCTATTTAAAAAAGTGTGGTATACCCCAGTAAACAATAACTGTGGTTTTGCCATCCCACGGTAAAAAATCTCTATTATTCAGCTTTTGGTAGTTTTTTCCGTAAAGAAAAACAGTAGTGTCTCCTGACTGTTGTGACTCAAAAATATATCTGTTGAAATAGTCTTGTGTAGGCCCGACATCCCAGTGTGGTTTCGCAGTTCCACGGGTCAAATCGCTGTTCTATCCAGTTTTGGGCCTTTGGTATCTAAAAAAAAATCAGCTTGAGTGTGTCGCTCACTGTTCAGCCGCAAATATCTCTACTTAAAATAGTGTGGTATACCCCAGTAAACAATAACTGTGGTTTTGCCATCCCATGGTAAAAAATCTCTATTATTCAGATTTTGGTAGTTTTTTCCGTAAAGAAAAACAGTAGTGTCTCCTGACTGTTGTGACACAAAAATATATCTGTTGAAAATAGTCTTGTGTAGGCCCGACATCCCAGTGTTGTTTCGCAGTTCCACGGGTCAAATCGCTGAACTATCCAGTTTTGGGCCTTTGGTATCTAAAAAAAAAGCAGTTTGAGTGTGTCGCTCACTGTTCAGCCGCAAATATCTCTATTTAAAAAAGTGTGGTATACCCCAGTAAACAATAACTGTGGTTTTGCCATCCCACGGTAAAAAATCTCTATTATTCAGCTTTTGGTAGTTTTTTCCGTAAAGAAAAACAGTAGTGTCTCCTGATTGTTGTGACACAAAAATATATCTGTTGAAAATAGTCTTGTGTAGGCCCAACATCCCAGTGTGGTTTCGCAGTTCCACGGGTAAAATCGCTGTAGTATCCAGTTTTGGGCCTTTGGTATCTAAAAAAAAAGCAGTTTGAGTGTGTCGCTCACTGTTCAGCCGCAAATATCTCTATTTAAAAAAGTGTGGTATACCCCAGTAAGCAATAACTGTGGTTTTGCCATCCCAAGATAAAAAAATCTCTATTATTCAGCTTTTGGTAGTTTTTTCCGTAAAGAAAAACAGTAGTGTCTCCTGACTGTTGTGACACAAAAATATATCTGTTGAAAATAGTCTTGTGTATGCCCGACATCCCAGTGTGGTTTCGCAGTTCCACGGGTCAAATTGCTGTACTTTCCAGTTCTGGGCCTTTGGTATCTAAAAAAAAGCAGTTTGAGTGTGTCGCTCACTGTTCAGCCGCAAATATCTCTATTTAAAATAGTGTGGTATACCCCAGTAAACAATAACTGTGGTTTTGCCATCCCACGGTAAAAAATCTCTATTATTCAGCTTTTGGTAGTTTTTTCCGTAAAGAAAAACAGTAGTGTCTCCTGACTGTTGTGACTCAAAAATATATCTGTTGAAAATAGTCTTGTGTAGGCCCGACATCCCAGTGTGGTTTCGCAGTTCCATGGGTCAAATCGCTGTACTATCCAGTTTTGGGCCTTTGGTATCTAAAAAAAAGCAGTTTGAGTGTGTCGCTCACTGTTCAGCCGCAAATATCTCTATTTAAAAAAGTGTGGTATACCCCAGTAAACAATAACTGTGGTTTTGCCATCCCACGGTAAAAAATCTCTATTATTCAGGTTTTGGTAGTTTTTTCCATAAAGAAAAACAGTAGTGTCTCCTGACTGTTGTGACACAAAAATATATCTGTTGAAAATAGTCTTGTGTAGGCCCGACATCCCAGTGTGGTTTCGCAGTTCCATGGGTCAAATCGCTGTACTATCCAGTTTTGGGCCTTTGGTATCTAAAAAAAAGCAGTTTGAGTGTGTCGCTCACTGTTCAGCCGCAAATATCTCTATTTAAAAAAGTGTGGTATACCCCAGTAAACAATAACTGTGGTTTTGCCATCCCACGGTAAAAAATCTCTATTATTCAGGTTTTGGTAGTTTTTTCCATAAAGAAAAACAGTAGTGTCTCCTGACTGTTGTGACACAAAAATATATCTGTTGAAAATAGTCTTGTGTAGGCCCGACATCCCAGTGTGGTTTCGCAGTTCCACGGGTCTAATCGCTGTACTATCCAGTTTTGGGTCTTTGGTGTCTAAAAAAAAAGCAGTTTGAGTGTGTTGCTCACTGTTCAGCTGCAAATATCTCTATTTAAAAAGTATGGTATACCCCAGTAAACAATAACTGTGGTTTTCCTCTTCCACGGTTCTAATCTACTCTTTATTACCCTTTTTCCATTGATAGTGCAAGTGTAAGCTATTTTACTTCATTTACAATGGGCAAGGTGCGTGGCAAGGGACGTGGAAGTGGACGTTCTGTTGATGGTTCGTGCAGAGGACCGGGCCGTGGCCAAGGTGAAAATGTGCCACAACCAACAGCCACATCTTCTCGCTCCCACTTCTTGACCGAATTACTAGGGAAGCACAGAACAACACCAGTATTGAGAACTGATCAGTGTGAACAGGTTATTAATTGGATAGCAGATAATACTTCCAATTACCTGGGCACCACCACCTCCGGTCTGTCTTCCACATGGTCAACTCTTAGTAGCCGTGAGTCTCGACCGCATACTCCTCCTCACCCTGATGCTCCTTCCTCCCACCATGCCGAGTGTCGTCAGACAGCAAGTGATCCCACACTTGGACACTCTGAAGAGCTGTTCACTGGTCCATTTCCATATTTGAGCCCCTCGCCTGATACGCTTGAAGTGGTGGAAGAGGAGATCCCATGTTGCGATGCCCAAATATTTGAACAGCCACGGCCACAGGAAGTCGACGTTGGCAATCTATCACAAGAGGTGAACGATGACGAGACACAATTGCCAGGAAGTGAGGAGGAGGATCGTGGTGCGCAAGTGGAAGAGGAGGAGGTGGTGGATGATCTAGTAACTGACCCAACGTGGAAGGAGGACATGCAGAATGAGGCCAGCAGCACACAGGCGGAGGGAGGCAGAGTACCCCAACAGGCAGGAAGAAGCAGTGTGGTGGCCGCAGACAGAAGGCAGGCAACCGTTCCCCGTAACACCAACACGAGGGACGTTGCCAGTACAAGTGGTAGGTCTTACAGAGTCTGGAATTTTTTAAAAGACTCTGCTGATAACCCCAAAAAGGCCATATGTTCCACCTGCCATGCCAGCATCAGCAGGGGTGACAAAACTACCAGCCTGACCACCACCAGCATGATCAGGCACATGGCAGCAAAGCACCCGACTTTGTGAGGCGAAACCCAGGGTCCACGACCAGTGTCAGCGGGTATCACCACTGCTTCTTCCACTGTTGTGCGTGCAATAGAACCCCCTGTTGTGTGTGCAAGGCAATCCCCTATCCATACTGCATGTAAAGATGCCCCCTCCACTCAGTCTTCACTTGTTATGGCAGTTTCTCAAGAAACAGCATCAACGTCCACGTCCCACCGCAGCGTTCAATTGTCCTTATCCCAGACCTTTGAACGAAAGTGGAAATTCGCAGCTAACGCCCCAAAGGCCACAGTCCTAAATTCGCACATTTCACGACTGCTTGCATTGGAAATGCTGCCTTTTAGGCTGGTGGAGATGGAATCCTTCCTCAATCTTATGGTGGTGGCCGTCCCTCGGTACTCGGTCCCCAGCCGACACTATTTTGCCCGGTGTGCCATCCCCGCACTACGCAAGCACGTGTCCCAAAGCATCTGCCGTGCCCTCAACAACGCAGTTACTGGGAGAGTCCACCTGACAACGGACATGTGGAGAAGTGCTTGTGGCCAGGGACGGTACATCTCTCTGACGGCACACTGGGTAAACATAGTGGAAGCCGGGATCCAGTCGGACCTTGGGACGGAACACATCCTCCCCACACCGAGGATTGCGGGCCCTATGTCAGTCAGAATTGCCCCCACAGTGTACAGCTCCTGAGCATCCTCCTCCTCCTCCTCCTCCTCATGTTCAGCTTCCATCTCAGATATCACCACATCAGTTACAAGCTGAAATCATTGCAGTACTGCCTCCGCCAAGCGGCAACAGGCTGTGCTGAAACTCATAAGCTTAGGTGATAAACCTCACACTGCTTGTGAGTTGTGGACAGCTGTGAAAGAGCAGGCAGATCTGTGGCTGAGACCGCTGAACCTACATCTCGGCATGGTCGTGTGTGACAATGGCCGTAACCTGGTGGCGTCTCTGAGGCGAGGTGAGATCACGCACGTACCATGCCTGGCTCATGTGCTTAATCTCGTGGTTCAGCGATTTCTTAAATCGTACCCCGAGTTGCCAGCTCTGCTCTTGAAAGTATGCCACCTGTCAACTCAATTTCGCAAGTCGGCTACAGCTTCCGCCGCCCTTGCTGTGTTGCAGCAGCATTTGCAGCTTCCAGCACACCGACTGGTGTGTGATGTCCCCACACGTTGGAACTCTACCCTCCACATGTTGCAAAGGATTTGTGAGCAGAAGAGAGCAGTTGTGGAGTACCAGCTGCAACAAGGCCGTCGATATTCAGGTCAGACTCCACACATAAGACCTCAGGAGTGGACCTGGATGTCTGACATATGTACCATCCTGACAAACTTTGAGAAGGCCACCAAGATGGTGAGTGGCGATGACACCATCATTAGTGTCAGCATCCCACTTGTCTGTCTTTTGCAACGCTCTCTGCAGAGAATTAAAGAGGAGGCACTGCAGCCAGAGTATGATGAGATGGATCAAGAAGCCGGAGAGGGCAATTACACACAGCCCAGCCTCATCTCATCCCAACGTAAATTGGGGGACAATGAGGGAGAGGAGGAGGAGGAGGAGGAGGAAGAACAGGAGCTGCTATCATGCGTTGTAGACGGTAGTACCAGTATAAGTGTCATACCGTCGGTTCAGCGTGGGTGGCCTGAGGACAGGGGGGAGGAGGAAGAGGAGGAGGAGAGCATGGTCAGTCGTCACCTTGGTGAGGACACGGAAATCTTGCCGGTTACCAGTCTGGCACGCATGGCTGACTTTATGTTACGCTGCCTTAACCGTGACCCTCGCGTTGTCAAAATGTTGGGTGACAGTCATTACTGGTTGGTGACACTTGTAGACCCCCGATACAAGGAGATCTTTCACTCTCTTATTCCTGAGGTGGAGAGGTCTACAAAAACGGGGCAATACCAGAAGGTCCTTGCTGCAGAACTCTTAAAAAAATTCCCATCTGAACACGCTAGCGGCAGAGGTCACAGTTCGTTGCCCAACCAAGGCGTATGGGCGAGAGAGATGCAACTCCAATCCAGCTGAGGCAGGGGAACACTGTCAACGTTCTGGGACAGTTTTCTGACACCCGCCCAGCTTACAGGCCCTGAGGCGCGGGGTACTCTCACAAGGAGTGGAAAGTTTCAAAAGATGGTGAGGGAGTACCTTGCCGATCGTACCAGCGTCCTCCGTGATTCCTCTGTGCCTTTTAATTATTGGGTATCCAATCTGGACACTTGGAATGAACTCGCTCTGTACGCCTTGGAGGTCCTGGCCTGCCCTGCCGCTAGCGTGTTATCGGAGTGTGTTTTTAGTGCCGCTGTGGAAATTATAACTGATAAGCGCAGTCGCCTGTCAACTGACAATGCTGACAAGCTGTCCCTTATCAAAATGAACAAGGGCTGGATTGGGCCAGACTTCTCATCACCACCAAATGACAGCAGAGTAACATAAAGTCAAATCCACTGTGTTATTTCGGGAGGTGTATTCACATGCACCGCTTCACACCCACACATGGGTATACGCTTCCTCGTTTCGGCTGTTTAATCTTTTTCTCCTTATCCTCAGCCTCCACCAACACTATACCACCAGGGTGCCAGCATTGCAAGCTCCCCCATCCTTATTTTTGGCAGCTTTTGCTTGCAAGGCATAAGCAAATACTATGGGACACCGACTCCCCAATAATGGGACTTATGTTTGTAATATGCTGTACTGCATGGCTCTTGTAAAGGGCATTGCAAGTTGCTCCATCCTAATTTTTGGCAGCTTTTGCTTGGAAAGCATAAGCAAATACCATGGGACACCCACTCCCCAATAATGGGACTTATGGTTGTAATATGCTGTACTGCATGGCTCTTGTAAGGGGCATTGCAAGTTGATCCATCCTAATTTTTGGCAGCTTTTTCTGGGAAAGCATAAGCAAATACTATGGGACACCCACTCCCCAATAATGGGACTTATGTTTGTAATATGCTGTACTGCATGGCTCTTGTAAGGGTCATTGCAAGTTGCTCCGTCCTAATTTTTGGCAGCTTTTGTTGGGAAAGCATAAGCTAATACTATGGGACACCCACTCCCCAATAATGGGACTTATGTTTGTAATATGCTGTACTGCATGGCTCTTGTAAGGGGCATTGCAAGTTGCTCCGTCCTAATTTTTGGCAGCTTTTGCTGGGAAAGTATAAGCAAATACTATGGGACACCCACTCCCCAATAATGGGACTTATGTTTGTAATATGCTGTACTGCATGGCTCTTGTAAGGGGCATTGCAAGTTGCTCCATCCTAATTTTTGGCATCTTTTGCTTGCAAGGCATAAGCAAATACCATGGGACACCCACTCCCCAATAATGGGACTTATGTTTGTAATATGCTGTACTGCATGTGACGCGCCCCCTGGGCGGTGTGTACACGTGTGTGGGATACCCGGTGCCAGGTCTCTGGGGTCTGTAGTCTCCGTGGCGGTGACCCGGTCCCGTGGCTCAGGCTGGTCAAACCAGTGGCAGTCTTTCTTAGGTTTTGAGGTTAATTGTCCGACTGCGCCACCCGTGGATTGCGGTCAGGGAGTACCACCACTGCGAGGCAGACCGCTGAGGCTGGTGTTGTGTGCACAGCATAGAATGGGATAACTCCCCTCGGGAGGAGTATAGCCTCAGGGCAGTGAGTGTGGATGATGGGGGTGATGGTGCACGAGCGCAGCAGGAATGACTCAGAGTCTTTGCAGTGCAGTTCAGGGTCTTTACTGATGATTATAAGGTAGACCCTCCCGGGAGTACTGGCTTGCATAAGTGGCCTGGTCAGTCTGTGAGAAAGCAGGAGTTCCCCTGGCCAGGTGGAGTTGTAGGTCTCCCCGTCTGTCTGCACTCTTCCTGGCTACCTTGCTGTAAGCGGGTAGAAGTAGCCCACGTCCCTGAGTGTACCGTGTAGTGCTCACCCGTATGGCTGGTGACTTGGGGCCTTCTGTTAGCCTCCGCTCCACAACGGCGGTGCTGGTCCCTTGCTTGTGACTGTGCCTCCGGGCTTCTATGGCCAGAGAACCTGAAATCCCCTGCCGGCAGCTTTCTGCTGCTGGATATATAAGTCCTCACAGCTTCGGACTCCTGTGTCCGGTTCCTATTGTCTTTTGCCAGGGCGAGCTCTGCTCAGCTTCCAGCCCCTGGTCTTGAGCTCCTAGCTCCTACAGAGCTCCTTGCTGTTACTTTCCCTTGCTCTCACTCTGACTCTGACTGTTCTCTGACTCACTCAACCCCGCCCCCAGATCCAGTTTATAGGGGCAGAATTCTCCCCTCCCAGGATTGGGGCAGGAGGATGTTGCATGTTTAAGGGATCCTGACCAGGAAACCTCCCACTTGCTCTCCGACGTAATATCTCTATTACTGTGGTGACCAGACCCCTGGGGTGCCACACATGGCTCTTGTAAGGGGCATTGCAGTTCCTCATAATTTTTGGAAAGCCTTCCATTCACAGCTTAGGCCAACAGTGCACGGGAGACCCAGTTGCTATAAATGGAAAAAAAGGTTTAGTTAACGCCCTCTGACCTCCATGTCATTTCCAAGGGGCATTGGAGTGGCTCAAAATTTTTGGTAGGCATTGCACTCACTGTATGCCCTATAACTGTGTAGCCGAACCGCTCCTTTTGTTACAGAAACATATCCTACAAGACATATCTGGTTGACTGGCCTGATATTGATGTGAATGGTCCCTGTTCCTCCTGCTCTTTCTCCTTTGCCACTACCTCATCCATCATTTATCACCTGAAGCTTTGTTTTAACGGGAGTCATAGAACTTGGATAGTAGCAGGAAAACATCCAGCAATCCTAGGAGGAGATAGGATATGCGCCAAAACGCTGACCACCTCAGGCCTAGCCGCTACTTCATACATGCGCTTGCATTACAACAAAACAAAGCAGATGCTAACTTCTATCATCCTCATCATGCTCCTCACCTTGGCACTCACAACTCCCCTGATGGAGAAGCCAGGGCCCACTGGAGGAGTCTGATAGTCCGGTTGGCTTGGCCAATGCTGCCCTAAAGCAGGCCAGGCTAAGAAAAGTGTGGGAAAGGTTACCGGGACAAATAGGGGTGGCTGGGGACCGAGTATGGACACCCGGCCACCCCCGGGAGGCTGGGGAGCAAGCGGGGACACCCGGCCACCAGGCGGCTGGGGACTGAGTATGGATACCAGGCCGCCGACACAGCCATGGCGTGGTGGCCAGATTCCGCCTCCACATGCCTAAAAGGCCCAATTTAAAGTGCAAGCAAGCAAGCAGTATGGTATTGCAGCCTGGGGGTGGGTGGGTGGCAGGCTGCATACTTGCGCTTGCATTGCAAGGAATGGGAGAGGTACAATTGAACACTGCCCTGGGACAAGGACTTGAATGGGGATAGTTGCAAGTCTGCAATGACAGGTGCAAGGTGGGAGGCATCTTCGCATGTACAATGAACAGGGGTTTGGCATGCACACACTACAGCGGAATAGGCTCTCCTTCCCACTAAATGCACTGGGGAGGGCACAGGTAATGTTTTGGTATACGCGCTTAATCTTATGTATAAGGCACACCAGGACCAATATGGGCGGCTGGGGAATGAGTATGGATACCTTGCTGCCGAAGCAGCCATGAGGTAGTGGCCAGCTTCGGCCTCCTCCAAACTAAAAGGCCCCATTTCAAGTGCAAGCTAGCAGTATGGAATTGCAGTCTGGGGGTGGGTGGGTGGCAGGCTGCACACTTACACTTGCATTAAAAGAAAACATAGCAGATGCTGACTTCTGTCATCATCATCATGCTCCTCACCTTGGCACTCTCAACTCCACCGATGGAGAAGTCAGGGCCCACCGGAGGAGTGTGGTTCTCTGGTGGGCTCGTCCAATTCTGCCTAAAGCAGGCCGGCCTAAGAAAAGTGTGTGGGGGGATGTTCCAAGGAGAAATCGGGGCGGCTGGGGACCGTTTATGGACACCCGGCTGCCCCCAGGCGGCTGGGGACCGTGTGTGGACACCCGGCCGCGGGGCAGCTGGGGACTGAGTATGGACACCTGACCGCCGGGCAGCTGGGGACTGAGTATGGATTCCAGGCCGCCAATACAGCCATGACGTGGTGGCCAGATTCCGCCTCCACATGCCTAAAAGGCCCTGATGGAGAAGCCAGGGCCCACCGGAGGAGTCTGATAGTCCGGTGGGCTCGGCCAATGCTGCCCTAAAGCAGGCCAGGCTAAGAAAAGTGTGGGAAAGGTTACTGGGACAAACAGGGGTGGCTGGGGACCGAGTATGGACATCCGGCCACCCCCTGGAGGCTGGGGAGCAAGCGGGGACACCCGGCCACCAGGCGGCTGGGGACTGAGTATGGATACCAGGTCGCCGACACAGCCATGGCGTGGTGGCCAGATTCCGCCTCCACATGCCTAAAAGGCCCAATTTAAAGTGCAAGCAAGCAAGCAGTATGGTATTGCAGCCTGGGGGTGGGTGGGTGGCAGGCTGCATACTTGAGCTTGTATTGCAATGAATGGGTCTAGGTACAATTGAACACTGCCCTGGGACTAGAACTTGCATGGGGATAGTTGCAAGTCTGCATCTTCTGATGCGGTAAGGATCACTTATGATGGGCACACTTTTAGACAGTGACCTGGGAGTCAGAGATGCTTCCAGGGGTCTTCCCCATGCTGTTGCCTTGTCTTTTAGGCACTTTATGCATGTGTCACACAGCACATGGCCAGATAAGGTTGTAAAATGTTAAAATGACATTTCACGGTGAATGCATTTGTCATAGTTGAAAGCAATACAAAAGTGCAAAAACGCATAAAAAATGCTACTTGTGAACAAAGCCGAAGGTGTGGAGGAGTATTTTTGTTTTTGGTCATTTATTTTAACTTATACACAAGTCTTTACCCTGGAAAGGATGTTCCTTAACATATTTCACAGGAAAAAAGTTTCACTTTCGTTTTTGAACGTTTTATTGTGAGCCTGTAAAAGTGGCTTAATACCTCTGACCACGTTGTTGACAGCAGTGACCTGGGGGTCAGAAATGCTTCCTGGGGCGATCCCAATGCTGTCCCCATGTCATTTGAGCACTGTCACTATCGTTTTGGGCACTTATTAGGCTTTTAAAAGACTGCCGGGGGTGCCACCGCAAAAATGCTCGAGTCTCCCATAGACTAACATTGGGCTCGTTGCTCGGGTCGAGCACCCGAGTATCACGGCGAGCTCGGCCCGAGCTTCGAGCACCCGAGCATTTTAGTGCTCGCTCAACACTAGTCTTAATACCTGGTGGTCCGTCACTCCGTGTACTGCACGCCGACCCCTATGCGCATTTCAGCACACCTTCGTCAGGGGTTCAAGAGAATGCCAAGAGTGTGCAAAGCAGTCATCAAAGCAAACGGTGACTATTTTGAAGAACCTATAATATAAGACATATTTTCAGTTTTTTCACACTTTTTTGTTAAGTACAGTCATGGCCAAAAGTATTGAGAATGAGACAAATAGTAATTTTTCCAAAGCTTACTACTTAATTTTTTGTAATGGCAATTTGCATATACTTCTGAATGTCAAAGAGTGATCAGCTTAACAGCAATTACTGTACTTGCAAAGTCAATATTTGCCCAGAAAATTAACTTTAACCCCCAAAACACATTTCAACATCATTGCAGTCTGGCCTTAAAAGGAGCAGCTAACATCGTTTTAGTGATTGATCCATTAACACAGGTGTGGGTGTTGATGAGGACAGGGCTGGCGATCAATCAGTCATGATTAAGTAAGAATGACATCACTGGACATTTTAAAAGGAGGCTGGTTCTTGGTATCATTGTTTCTCTTCAGTTAACCATGGTTATCTCTAAAGAAACACGTGCAGCCATCATTGCACTGCACAAAAATGGCCTAACAGGGAAGAGTATCGCAGCTACAAAGATTGCACCTCAGTCAACAATCTATCGCATCATCAAGAACTTCAAGGAGAGAGCTTCCATTGTTGTCAAAAAGGCTCCAGGGCGCCCAAGAAAGACCAGCAAGTGCCAGGACCATATCTTAAAACTGTTTCAGCTGCGGGATCGGACTACCAGCAGTGCCGAGCTTGCTCAGGAATGGCAGCAGGCTGGTGTGAGTGCTTCTGCACGCACTGTGAGGCGGTGACTCTTTGAGCAAGGGCTGGTGTCAAGGAGGGCAGAAAAGAATCCACTTCTCTCCAGAAAAAACATCAGGGACCGACTGATATTCTGCAAAAGGTACTGGGAGTGGACTGCTGAGGACTGGGGCAAAGTCATTTTCTCTGATGAATCCCCTTTTCGATTGTTTGGGACATCTGGAAAACAGCTTATTCGGAGAAGAAGAGGTGAGCGCTACCACCAGTCTTGTCTCATGCCAACTGTAAAGCATCCTGAAACCATTCATGTGTGGGGTTGCTTCTCAGGCAAGGGAATCGGCTCACTCATAGTCTTGCCTAAAAACACAGCCATGAATAAAGAATGGTACCAGAATGTCCTCCAAGAGCAACTTCTCCCAACCGTCCAAGAGCAGTTTGGCGCCCAAAAATGCCTTTTCCAGCATGATGGAGCACCTTGCCATAGAGCAAAGGTGATAACAAAATGGCTCATGGAACAAAACATAGAGATTTTGAGTCCATGGCCTGGAAACTCCCCAGATCTTAATCCCATTGAGAACTTGTGGTCAATCATCAAGAGACGGGTGGGCAAACAAAAACCAACAAATTCTGGCAAAATGCAAGCATTGATTATGCAAGAATGGACTGCTATCAGTCAGGATTTGGTCCAAAAGTTGATTGAGAGCATGCCAGGGAGAATTACAGAGGTCTTGAAGAAGAAGGGGCAACACTGCAAATATTGACTTGCTGCATTAACTCATTCTAACTGTCAATATAACCTATTGGTACTCATAATATGATTGCAATTATATTTCTGTATGTGATATAAACATCAGACAAACACTAATAAAAACCAGAGGCCAGCAGATCATGTGAAAATATAATTTTGGTGTCATTCTCAAAACTTTTGGCCATGACTGTATATAATTCCACATGTGTTAATTCATAGTTTTGATGCCTTCAGTGTGAATGTACAATTTTCATAGTCATGAAAATACAGAAAAATCTTTAAATGTGGTGTGTCCAAACTTTTGGTCTGTACTGTATGTGTCCTACCTCTGGAACCTGTTCAATGGATAGGTGTGGGTCCCAGGGTGAGTATGTGCCATAAAAGCCCAACATAAGAAAAACTTTTCATGTTGCAACATTGTCCTTTATAATAACCCAGCATACTTCTTCCAAGTATCTCATCCAAATTCCAGAATACCTCTATAATGAGGTGAACAAGGGACCCATCCCATATATTGTTCTTGCACATGGGTGCTCAGATGTCTTTGTCTATCCATGTGTGTATATAATTTTTTATTTTCACAAGTGCTGCAATTTCTGTACAAAATCTATCACATGTAAGACTTAGTGATATTCCTTAGAAAAAATTATGTTTTAATGCTGGGATACAGAATACTCCATTCCTTAGTAATAAGTTTATGCATTTGACGACACTGAGTGCCATTCAAACAGATATCTGAATTTGGCTTAATGCTGATGGAGGAAAGAATATTATCATTCATACAAAAGAATCTATGCAATTACATTGTTAATTTAAGAAAAATAATTGAACTCCTCTTCCTATAAATGGCATCAAACAGTAAACTCTCCAGTTTAGGCTGTGTGCACTGCTCACGTTACATTTTTGCTGCATTTTTGCAGCATTTTAGTTGCACAGATTTGTTACAAAGCTTGAAGGGATTACTGATACCAGCAACGTGAATGAGAATTCTCAAATGTCATGCACACATAGCGTATTAATGAGCGTTTTTGCAGCGTTTTTTTAACCTATTAACTTCAATGCAGTCAATTAAAAATGCTATAAAAACGTAGCTATAAAAATGATTGCAGATTTTCTGTGGATTTGCAGCTTTTTTACTTGCTTTTTTTGCATGTGCATACACAGACCGACAGACATTTACAATCCTGCTCATCGTTATTGGCACCCATGAAGTTTAAGTACATAATGTGGAATATCTTCAGAACAATATGAATCAAGTGAAACAGTTTTTTCGTATAGAGCCCTCGTGTTAAATTCAAAAGAGCAAATGATAAGCAATAATTTAAAACAAAAAACAATGGAAGGGAAAAGAGAAAAACTTAAAGCTTGTTGTGTCATTGGTATTGGCACTAGAGATGAGCGGTGTTCCACTCAAACTGTTCACCAATCTCAAATTCGAGCTGTTTTGGGCGGTGTTCGAGCCGCTCGACGAACCCGAACGATTTGCAAAAAATCCGGCTATTCGAGGTTATGTTCGATAGCTGTTCGTGCACCAAAAGCGTAACTGGATTTTTTTCACAGTAATGCTGTTAATCAATGTTAATACACATTTTCAGTGTACAGCGGGCGGGGGGAGGGGCAGGGGATGGATCTCTGCAGAAATAATGCCGATCTCCATTTTTTTTTCTCTTTCCCGCATTTACAGTGGGGAGGTGCAATCTGTCAGCCTATCAGCAGCGCACACACGGAGCGAAGTGCTTTTTTTTCACAAAAGCAAGGGCATGTGTCATTGGCTGTGTATGTCACATGTCCTTGCCCTATAAGACCCAGCCATTTTCCCCGTCTCCACCATTGTCTCACTGCTGCAGCTGAGTGTTAGACGGCACCACTGCTGCTGTGGGCGCTATACAGTATAACTATGTGAATTGTGAGCGAATTTGCAGTTAAATAGAGAGATAGGTTTAGGGAGTAAGGACTAGTTGTAATTGCAGCCCTTTTGAGGGCTAGGTTACAGCAGTTCCTAGCACTTTTTGCCAGGCAGGTCGGTGCCAGTGCTGTGCAAGTGTTTTTCACAGCATTTGGCTAAATGTAGCTAAGCCAATCCTTTTGGGCCTGTAGCAGTGTCTGTTAGTCATTGGAGTAGCCCATCTGAACCAAGCTACACCACCTGTGTATCTAATAACAATTTTTTATTGCATCTAACCCAATAAATCCTTTTGGGCCTGTAGCAGTGTCTGGTAGTCAGTGGAGTAGCCCATCTGAAGCAAGCTACACCACCTGTGTATATAATAACAAATTTTTACTGCATCGAGCCGAGTAAATTCTTTTGGGCATAGCAGCAGTGTCTGGCAGTCAGTTTAGTAGCCCATCTGAACCAAGCTACACCACCTGTGTATGTAATAACAATTTTTTACTGCATCTAGCCCAGTAAATCCTTTTGGGCATAGTAGCAGTGTCTGGTAGTCATTGGAGTAGCCCATCTGAACCAAGCTACACCACCTGTGTATCTAATAACAATTTTTTACTGCATCTAGCCCAGTAAATCCTTTTGGGCGTCTAGCAGTGTCTGGTAGTCAGTGGAGTAGCCCATATGAACTAAGCTACACCACCTGTGTATCTAGTAAAAAATTTTTTACTGCATCTAGCCCAGTAAATCCTTTTGGGCATAGTAGCAGTGTCTGTTAGTCAGTGGAGTAGCCCATCTGAACCAAGCTACACCACCTATGTATCTAATAACAATTTTTTACTGCATCTAGGCCAGAAAATCCTTTTGGGCCTGTAGCAGTGTCTGGTAGTCAGTGGAGTAGCCCATCTGAATCAAGCAACACCACCTGTGTATCTAATAACAATGTTTTACTGCATCTAGCCCAGTAAATCCTTTTGGGCCCGTAGCAGTGTCTGGTAGTCAGTGGAGTAGCCCATCTTAACCAAGCTACACCACCTGTGTATCTAATAACAATTTTTTACTGCATCTAGCCCAGTAAATCCTTTTGGGCATAATAGCAGTGTCTGGTAGTCAGTGGAGTAGCCCATCTGAACCAAGCTACACCACCTGTGTATCTAATAACAATTTTTTACTGCATCTAGCCCAGTAAATCCTTTTGGGCATAGTAGCAGTGTCTCATAGTCAGAGGAGTAGCCCACCTGTGAAGCAAGCTTCACTGCCTGAGTATCTGATAAACTTGTTTTACTGTATATAACCAAACCAATCTTGTTGGGCTAGTACCACAGTTTGGACACTCAGCCCTGCTCGGTTTCCATCCATTGTTTTTTGTGCAAACAACTACAGAGTTGCCAATTAGTTAACCACCAAAATGAGTGGCAAAAGGACTGCTGCTGGTGGAAAGTGGAATAGGTGTGTTGGAAAGGGAAATAAAGGTTGTGTCCGTGGGGTAGGTGGTAAAGCAACAGTAACATCTGCAGAAGAAAGACCATCTTCCAGCCAAACTAAGATGTCTACACGCCCATCACTACAAATTCCAGATGAGGCAGAAAAACAGCAGGTGCTTCAATGGATATCAAGTGCTCCTTCAAGTTGGCTCTCCTCCACCTCAACTTCAACATCACAAATACTCCAGTCCTCAGAGGGGTCACCCCAATAGCACTTGCTTCCTCACAGCTCCCAAGTCTCCAGCTGCCCATCTGAGTATGGAGTAACACAGATGGTTGAGTCTGCAGAGCTGTTTACGCATACTATATCCTGGGAATCAGAGGTCTGCTTCAGAGCTTCTGTGAATCCAGACGTGGAAATGATCTGCACTGATGCCCAGAATGTTTATGAGTTGGATCCCGGCCCAGATGAAGAAAGTTCTGAGCATAATGTAGACCCTCGTTCCCAAACTGTAACTCCTGTTGGTGGAGACAATGAGGAAGACGATGATGAGACTCAGACACCTGATTGGAGTGACAACTTGACTTTTCGGTCAGGGCAGGAAGAGGTTGGCTCTGAGGACGACGGGTGTAAGAACACACAGGGTGATGATGATAAGGTTGGACATCCCACTTACTGTCAACCCACAGTCAATGAGGTCAGCAGAGGAGGTGGAGGAGGATGCTATTGACGACGAGGTTAGGTTGCGCCTTCCTGGACAGAGACGGAGTACTGGAAGCACGTCAACAACTGCATCCTCAACAACAACTCTGCCTCTGATCACAAGTCGTATGGGCTCTAAGCCTTGCATAGCCTGGGCATTTTTTGAGATCGATAAGGATGACCCAACTCATGTTATCTGTAACATTTTTCACCAAAACCTAAGTAGAGGCCAAAATATCCATAGTTTAAGTACTTCATGCATGAACTGTCACATAGATATGAAGCATCAGTTGCAGTGGGAAGCTCACTGTGCTACAATGCGGCCTAGTGGGCCGGGCCAACCACCGTCTGCCCCATCTTGTGCATCCACGGCCTCTTCATCCTCTGTGACTGAGGGGACAGCAGTCACACATGTTTTTGGACGCAGACCTGCCACCTCTTTACCCGCAACAGCCAGTGTGATTGGCAGGTCGTCAGTTCATTTGGAAGTGGAAACACCTGCTGGTGTTGAGCACTCTCCAACATCGAGAGCACCTTTGGATCAAGGCAACCTAACATGTCTGTCTGCATCTTCCTCACAGACCGCAGTGTGCCGGGGACACCATACTCAACCCCGTCTAAGCACAACAGCCAGCCCTCGGTCCCTCAGATGTGGACAAGTAAAAGACCATTTTCTCCTAGCCACGACAAAGCTAAGAGGTTGAATTTCACCATCTGCAAGCTCTTGGCTACAGAAATGCAGCCTTTCCGCCTGGTGGACACAGAGGATTTTCGAGACCTTATGTCCGTCGCAGTGCCCCAGTACCAGATGCCCAGTCGGCACTACTTCTCAAAGAAAGGTGTGCCTGCGCTACACCAGCATGTCGCACACAATATCACCACTTCCTTGAGAAACTCTGTGTATGACAGGGTGCATTTCACCACAGACACTTGGACGAGTAGGCATGAACAGGTGCGTTACATGTCGCTGACTGGGTACAGGGTAACTATGGTGACAGAAGGACAAGGGGCTGCTGTCCAAGTCTTGCCGTCCCCACGAGTTGTGCGTCAATCCTCTTTATCTAGAAGTTCCTCCACTGCTTCTGCCTCCTCAAATTCCTCTCGGTCCTCCACCTCCACCCAAAGCCTGTCAGGTAATGCCACCCACGTTCTAACTGCGCAGAAGGAATCCTGCACACCTCCTTACTATGCTGGCAGCAGGGCTCAACGGCATCAGGCGGTGTTTACTTTGAAATGTCTGGGAAATGTGAGTCACACAGCTGAGGAGTTGTGGTCAGTTCTGGAGACCGAGTTTCATGAATGGTTGTCTCCACTGAACCTGCAGCTAGGGAAGGCCGTGTGCGACAATGCTGCAAACCTGGATGCGGCCCTTCGCCGGGGCAATGTCACACACGTGCCTTGTATTACTCTCGTGTTGAACCTGGTTTTCCAGCAATTTTTAGCCCACTATCCCGGACTAGATGGCCTTCTGCAGAGGGCATGGTCGCTGTGTGCTCACTTCCACCATTCGCATCCCGCAGCTCAACGACTTACATCTCTACAGAAGTCGTTGGGCCTGCCAGTTCACCGGCTGAAATGCGATGTGCCAATATGGTGGAATTCAACTCTTCACATGTTGCAGCGACTGTGGCAGCACCGACGAACCCTTGTGCAATACGTTCTGACGTATAGCCTGGGCCAACGAGATCCAGAGGTGGGGCAAATCATGCTGCAGGAGTGGTCTCAGATCAAGGACCTATGCACCCTTCTGCACAGTTTTGAAATGGCGACGAAGATGTTTAGTGCTGACGATGCCATTATCAGCATGACTATTCCGGTGATTTACATGCTGGAGCACACTTTAAACAGAATTCTGAGTCAGGTGGTGGGACAAGAGGAGGGGGAGGAAGTAGAGGAGGAGTCATATGCGAAAGGGATAACTTCTCCAAGGTCCAGACGGTCGGCAGCACCGAGGCGGCAGGCATGAGAGGGTGGGGGAGAGGGATTAACGAGGGCGCATGGTAGCAGCCAAACTGTTGAAGAAGGTGCAGGGGCCGAGGAAGAAGTGGAGGATGAACTGGGGATGGGCATGGAAGACTCATCAGATGAGGGAGACCTTGAGCACATTTCTGTTGTGCGAGGTTGGGGGGAGAGGGCAGAGGAAGGAAGCATGATTCTTACCTCGCCACCAACACAACAAGGACTTGGTCCTCCTGGATGCACAAGACACATGAGTGCCTTCTTGCTGCACTACCTGGAACTTGACCCTCGGATTGTCAGAATTCGAAGTAATCCCGACTACTGAGTTGCCACACTCTTAGATCCCCGGTACAAAAGTAAATTTGCCGAAATAATTCCTGCCATAGAAAGGGATTCATGCATGCAGGAGTATCAGAAGAGGCAGTTACAAAATCTTACATGTGCTTTTCCACAAAACACCAGTGGTGCATGTAGTGAATCTCACAGTTCTAACTTGCCAACCGTCGGACTGTCGAGTCTTCATCACTCAAATTGCAACAGTAACACCGTATCTGCTGGTAGCAGCAATTTTGTGGAATCGTTTCACCAATTTTTTAGACCATCCTTTGCATGGCCACAGGAGACAAGAAGTCTGACACATAGTCAACGCCTAGAGAGGATGGTACAGGAGTATTTCCAAGTGAACATCGAAGCCATGACTGTGTCACTGGACCCTTGCTCTTTGGGCTTCCAATCTGGAAAAATGGCCTGAGCTCGCCACTCACACCTTGGAGATCTTGTCGTGCCCCGCAGCCAGCGTTCTCTCTGAATGTGTGTTCAGCGCTGCAGGTGGTGTACTGACAATGTAGACAAACTCACCTTCATAAAGATGAACAAATCATGGATCCGCAAGGACATTTCTACCCCTGTGTCATCCTGGGGAGACTAACAGCTTGAGGATTTTGGAAAATCACCTCACCAACCATTTTAAGCAACTCTGGGGCAATTGATGCCACTTAAGTGGTGTCTGTGCCACAATTTTTGGAAAAAATGGAGACTCTTTTTGGAGTCCCCTTGCTATATTTTACATGATGTTGGCAACGTCAATTCCAGGTGGGTCTGGTCGATCCCCCCCCCCCTTTTAACCATAAGTAACTACATACACTATGGCTTGGGGTAACACAGATGGTTGAGTCTGAAGAGCTGTTTACTTATACTATAGCCTGGGAATCAGAGGTCTGCTCCAAAGCTTCAGTGTCTGCTAGTCAGCGTAGGAGCCCAGCTGTGAAGCAAGCTACACCGCCTGTGTATCTAATAACAATTTTTTACTGCATCTAACCCAGCCAATCATTTTAGGCTAGTAGCAGTGTCTCGTAGTCAGCGGAGTAGCCCATCTGAAGCAAGCAACACCGCCTTTGTATCTAATAACAATTTTTTACTGCATATAACCCAGCCAATCATTTTTGGCTATTAGCAGTGTCTCTTAGTCAGCGGAGTAGCCCATCTGAAGCAAGCTACACCGCCTTTGTATCTAATAACAATTTTTTACTGCATCTAACCCAGGCAATAATTTTGGGCCAGTAGCAGTGTCTCGTAGTCAGCGGAGTAGCCCATCTGAAGCAAGCTACATTGCCTTTGTTTCTAATAACAATTTTACTGCACCTAGCCCAGTCAATACTTTGGGCCTAGTAGCAGTGTCTGCTAGTCAGCGGAGTAGCCCAGCTGTTTTGCAAGCTACACCGCCTGTAGATCTAATTACAAATTTTTAACTGCATCTAGCCCAGACAATACTTTGGGCCTAGTAGCAGTGTCTGCTAATCAGCGGAGTAGCCCAGCTGTTTTGCAAGCTACACCGCCTGTAGATCTAATTCCAAATTTTTAACTGCATCTAGCCCAGGCAATACTTTGGGCCTAGTAGCAGTGTCTGCTAGACAGCGGAGTAGCCCAGCTGTTTTGTAAGCTACACAACCTGTAGATCTAATTACAAATTTTTAACTCCATCCAGCCCAGGCAATACTTTGGGCCTAGTAGCAGTGTCTGCTAGTCAGTGGAGTAGCCCAGCTGTTAAGCAAGCTACGCCACCTGTGGTTTGGACACTTATTTTTTTCAAAGGAAATGCTTCGGGCCCCCGGGACACTCAGTGAAGAGCATCGGGGAGGCGCCCCAAGGCAAGGTGGCTGGGACTGGCGGTAGCACGCCTTGCGGCGGACCGCCAAGTTCGATCCTTATAAAAGCTTTTAAACTGCAGCAGCTTTAGTGGACGCTACTGGAGCTGGAACTCATTTTTTATTATAAAGTACAAAAACACATATACAAAACACAAACACAAACCATAAATACAGACATTATACAACAAACAAAAACCAAGCGAGACATAACCAAAAGTCTGAAATTATGTAGAGTCCAACTGAATAGCATATGACATAAGACACAAAAAGTCCACATCCTCCAGGAGACTCTCTAGGAGACCCCCCCAGCAAGGGAAGACGTTACCGTACCTCCAGAGTGCACCCTAAAGCGCACTCGACCCCTGACATACACAACATTCATACCTGCACATTCACATGTAATAGTGGGGAAGGGCGTAGCCTTCCCTTGGTACTGAGATAGTTAAAGGAAGTGTTCCTAAAGTCAGACCTCTCTGAACTGTTGGTAGACCAAGCTAAGGGGTTAGCTTTAGTAGTCCAGTCAATAGAGTAGAGGGGGAACTTACTGCCCGGATCAAGCCTTGAGTGATATAGAGCTTGTTCCTGGCATAATTCATTGTGGGCTGCAGTACCTGTAAACAGCCACAAGATGCCACTGTCCTGGGTGCAGATGTCAGGTTGAGTCTGCTAGCAGGGTTACAGGCAGTGATGAGTTAATGCTGTGTGATGACAGCTCACAGAGGGTGGGCACATTGGAAAAAAGCCTCGGTTTTAGTGTCCAGAGGCCATTAAGAGACAGTACGGGGAATCGTGCGGGCAGCCTGACTATAGTGGCTGCTAGGGTAGACGGGAGCTCTACACCCTCAGACAGTGGGATCACTACTGTGCAAGTCTCCTCACGCAAGAGCAAGAGTCCTGTTAGCTGGTCGGAGAAACTCATCAGAGGTAGTGAGGACCCGAGGCACTTCTAGTCTGCAGGAAGCAGAAGAAGATAAATAGGACTCCAGGCTAGGACGTGGGGGAGATATTTGATCCAGGTCCCTGTTAATGTTACAGAAGAGTCTCGTGGACTAGAGATAGAGTCACAGAGATGCTTCACTTAATGAGGGAACCAGAGCTGAAGATGTTGCCAGTGCCTGTGAGAGAGATGATAGCCTGTCGGGCCTTATCCATTATATCTGCCTGTAAATACTGTAAATATTCCTCTTCCCCAAGTAAAGTTCAAGTTCTGGTTAAGAACCTCGTGTCCTCTGAATTTATTGCTGCCCTGGTCCCAGAAGAGAAATGCCTGGAGACAGCCGCGATCGGATGGCTTGAAGTAAGTGAAGAGAACCACATGCACAGCCACACTTCAGAGGGAGGACACGTATTGTCTGTAGGGTGCCATAGCGAGTGGGGACTACAGCTAGCCCACGACTACTTCGCTGGGGCACCTTACACACACCTAACCCCCTAACAAAAGGAAAACTAAATAACTGGCCCATCGCCCAAAATAATAGATAGGCCACCTGGCCAAAAACTTACCCTATAACACACAGAAAAACTTTTTTTGTTTATTTATATATTTTATTTTGTTTATTTTTATTTATTTATTTATTTTTTCCCCCCACCATTATTTTTTTAACAGCCAAGGTCCCACGAAAGTCTGTGGCCTTAACACACCAAGGTCCCATGAAAGTTTATGGCCTTTAATTCACTTCAGACAAAAAGGTCCTTCACACCTTTCCCCACATCCTGCGGGATGTCCTTCATTTTACAAAAAAAACCTCCCCCCTCCCTCCCTGAAAACCCCCACCCAACCTAGACTAAACCCCCCCACGCACAATATACATACAATACATACAATACACAACATAACAATATGACAATTAAAATGATATAACTACTAACCATAAACTTACAAGACAACATAACTAAAGATTTTTTCATTTTTTTTTCCAACCATGACCCAAAAATGAGACCCAAGTTCAGTGCTTGCAAGCCCTATATTTAGGCTACCAATACCGTAAAAGAAAAACCTTCAATGTGAGGGGAGCAGCCCACCACCAGGGAACTGGAGACTACAGAGGCTCTCACCCTAATCTAACACACAACACCCTGTCCCTCCCTATGAAAGAAAAGAAAACCCTGACCCTACCACCCTACCAATCTTTCCCTACCTATCCCTACCTGTCCCTCACTGACCCTTACTACCAACCTAATACTAACTACCTATCCCTAAAGACTGTCCCTATCTGTCCCTCCCTGACCCTACACAACAATCTGACCCTACAAATAAATAAAATATAGAAAGAGACTAAACTAACCCTATCACAGACACACGTAACCTAACTCTCCCTAGGGCACATTAAATGAGAACCCCCTCCATAGAATGGAAGCCCTCTTTGCACCCAGCCTCTCATACTCCAGCGAGCGCACTTTTGCCAGGTCACCCAGGAAGTTCTTAATCACCTTTTCCCGGGGGAGGGCTTTCTGCTGGGTGGACACTAAGCACCGTGCGTTCCACGTGTAAAACCTAGTCACTAAACTAACTAAGAAAACAGTGCCCCAATCTCGGCCACCAAGGGACCTGAATGCCCCATAGGCCCACTCCGCATAGGAAAGGCCTGCCAGCCTGGGCCAGCCAATGGAAGCACCCACCCTACTGTAGACCTCTGTATTAAAGGGACGCCGAAGCAGGAAGTGCTCCATGCTCTCGAGCATGCAGCCACACTTCTCGCGGGGACAATCCCGGTCATCAGAGTTCCTGTACTTCAGGTTGTCCCTCACATACAGTCTCCCATGGAAGCAGCACCAAGCAAAGTCCCAAAACTTCAAGGGGATCCGCTTAGAGTTCAATAACCCAAGTCCTACATCCAGATCCAGGCTCGGGCAATCCTTGAGCGCCAGGGGCTTCTGAAAGTGGGTCAACAGGACCCTATTGTCAAGTAACCTCCTTGACAAGGTCCTGATCTCCCACACTCCGAGACCTCACCGGTGGATCACCTTCAGAACTGGGGTAGCATAAGCCGGAAAATGCCCATGAGGCGTTCGAAGGTCTTTCACCTACCCTCCTGTCTCCCATTCCTGGAAAAAAGGCCGAAACCACCCCCTACAGGAGAATACCCACAGAGGAGCCCTCTCTAACCAGAGGTTGGCGATGTTTGCCTTAATAAAGGTGTTTACAAGGAACACCACTGGGTTGACCATACCCAACCCTCCTAGTCTCCTCGTGCGGTACGTGACCTCCCTCTTGATTAGGTTCAGCCTATTCCCCCATAATAGTTGGAAGAACAGGCTGTAGACTCGTGTCCAAAGAGGCTCTGGCAAGATGCAGACACTGCCCAGATATATTAATAAAGGGAGCAAATAACCCTTGGCCAGGCTAACCCTTTCCCTCAGGGTCAAGGACCAACCGGGCCACCCTCCGTGCCATGCTCCATGTCAGACACATCCGATACACCACCTTCATTACTGCAAACAGAGGCGGCGCTCTGTGTGCTATGGCCTATAGTCTCCCCGCTCCCTCGCTGCGGTCCTACAACAGGGCCTGAGCTGGGGTGGGTAGCGGGTGCCACACAACGGGACCGGGGGGCATCCAGAGAGGAGGACAAACACAAATTTATGTGTGACAGATGATGTTTTTTTTTTCTTTGCCTTCTTCGCTTTCCTCTTCATCCCCCTCCCGGTTGCCTCGTCCTCGCAGATCTCATCCCCAAACATGAGCTGATTAAAACGTACCGGGGACTCGATCTGCCGGATCTGCTTTATGACGAGGCAGCCCCCCTCACTGCTGCTACTACCACCCTCCTCATCCTCCCCCTCGCTCCCGCTGCCCTCTGAAGGGCTAGAATCAGACGGGAGAGCCATCTGCTCGGGGGCTATCCCGCTATGCGATGCCTGAAGATCACTTACCAGGCCACCAGATGGCGGTAGGGCGCGACCTCCTCCTCGCAGTCCTCTTCCTCCTCCTCATCCTCCACCACCACCACCTGGCTGGAGCTCCATGACCCTTCCAGAGATCCACCAGCCTTGGCTCTGAACCGGTCATCATTCTCGAGTTTTTCTCGGAATGGCCCGCTGCCGGCCAGGATGGTACACCGCCGATTCTCCACCTCCTGAATGGTTTTCTTGATCTTCCGGACCGCGGCGGATAGCTCAGGCTTTTTGCTGCTAGAGGCCCTTTTGGACCTCTCCTGAGCTACCCTTAACTCCCCCCAGAGGGATTTTAGCTTCCTAGAGGCGTCCTCATACTGACAGAGGTGCGCATGGATGAGGGAGCCATAGCTTACCGTGGACTCCTTCGCTACCTTGGTGCCCCAATCAAGGGGCACCGCTGTAGCACCCCTGCTTGTACTCGGTCTCCCTCCGGTGGGAGGAGCCGCTGCGGCCGTGGCCTCGGGGGTCCCTCTGGTTTTCATGCCGGTCCCCTTGACTTCTCCAGACCTGGTCATCCCAGCCGGGATGGTATTCCTCCCGCCCCCCGCCGGCTTGGACCGAGGGGAAGGAGTCAGGGGCCCAGCCCCAGAGGCCAATCCCAGGACATGCCTGCTTTCTTGGAAAGGGGGCAGACAGGAGTCCCAGATGGAAAAACAAACCTCCCTTCCCAGGAGCTCTCTCATCGAATGCCACACACAGCAGCACACGGCAGGTAGTCTCCTCCTCTTCCACTTCCTGTTATCGCGGCTGCTGGCACCAGACTTGCCCTCCAATAGATCCTTGCAAAAGGATTTAAAGTGTACTCATTAAAATTACAGAGCTTAGACCTGCCTCCACCGCGGGGGGTCTTGACCCACCAGTGGACAGGCACCAGTATTGGGAGAGGGGGGCTGGCCGTCAGGGTCCACCGCGGCTCTGGCACAAACCAGGCGACACAGAGGTCGCACGAGCAGGAACGGCCTGGCCGTGTCGGCTTTGCACTCCAGCGTAGTCCCTCTGCCCGCTCGCGCCTGTAACCTCAAAGGGATGGGCAAGCGGCTTTTCTTCCCAGGGCTGTTCCCCGCCCAGCAGAAACATGGGGGAGCTCAGGTCAGCCTTCCTCCGTACTCGGCTCTGTGGTGTCCGCTCTCCCTCCAGCTCTCTCCTTCTCACAGGTGGACTACCGCATGTATTCACACTGTGGCGAATCGTTTAGGCCCAGGCATAAGAAGTCGTCGAGGTAATGGATAATATGTGCCCCCTTAGAAACGTCCATGACGACCCATTCGAGGAAGCAACTAAACGCCTCAAATAGTGAGCAGGATCTGGAGCACCCATGGGCAAACAGCGATCTATATAGTATGCTCCTTCACAGAAGCAGCTCAATAGGCGGACACTATTCGGAGGCACAGGTAGTAAGCAACCGGAACGCCCCCTCAATGTCTGTTTTGGCCATTAGGGTGCCCCTTCCCAACTTCTTGACCCGCCTGATTGCCTTGTCAAAGGATGTGCACTATATACTACTGTACTTGGTTCCACGTCGATGTTGTCGTTTACTGACCTGCCCCTAGGATAAGACAAATGGTGGATTAGTCCGAATGTATTGGTTTCCGTTTTTGGCACGACTCCCAACGGGTATACCACTATGTCTTGTAAGGAAAGTGTTCTGAATGGAACCGCCATTCTACCTAAAGATATTTATTTTTTTTATTTTTTTGTCACGACGTCTGGGTGTTGGTAGGCTGATTTTAGATTTTTACTCCAGCCTTTCTTGATTTTAGAAGGGCATGACATGCCTATATCTGTGTCTCCTCCTCCTTTTACTCCTCCGCCTCTTATCTTTTCACATGACTATATGTACTTGTCACTTTTCCATGTGTTAGTTGTGTCTTCTGAGCAGTTTGTCAGCTTTTGGACACCTTTGAAGGTGTTTTCTATGTGTTTCTATGTGTTTTTGTTTGCCTGCCATTGGTTTTAACGGCGTTCGACGGTGTTCGTCGAACCGTTCGGCGAACATTCCGGTGTTCGACTAACCGAACCTGAACACTACGGGGGAGGCTCATCACTAATTGGCACCCTTTACATTAATTTAGTATGGAAACACATTTTGATTTGCCTCACAAGAGATTCACCTGTGATTAATTGTTGGTGCCCATGTGAAAAGAATTAGCCAATGAATGATGAAGTCAGTGTTTTAAAAAAGCCACATAGCAGGCCCTGCTCCTTTGTCACAATGGTGAAGACAAAGGAGCTTTCTGAAGAAATTAGAACTGCTATTATTAGCAAACACAAGACTTCCAAAGGGTATCGGCGCATCTCTAAAGACCTTGGTATCCCAGTTTCAACAGTGTGCAAGGTTATTAAGAAGTATGACAAGTGAGGAACAGTCAAGAACCTCCCTGGACATGGGGGAAAGAGGAAAATTGACAAGAGATGCATTTGAAGGTTGGTGTGAAAAAAAAACAAACATCCAAAAACCTAAAGGCCAACATGGAACAGTCTGAGGCTATGGTTTAACAAGTACCATATGCCACACACTAAACGAAGCAGTGCTTTAAGGGCGAAGGTCAAGGGAGAAACCATTGCTGAAGAAAAGACATTAAAATGAACGACTGATCTTTGGCAAAGAGTACCTTGACAAACCACAATCCTTCTGGGAAAATGTTGTGTGGACAGTTGAAACAAAAATAGAGCTTTTTGGAAATGCAAAGCCACAATTTGTGTACAGAAGGCGCAATGCAGCTTATAAGGAAAAGAACACCTTACCAACGGTTGTTTTTTTTCCCCAAACAAGACTTCCTTCATATCATCTTTTCACACACCCCCATGTACTTAATAGACTTCAGTGTCTGTACTTGTTCACGTACTGGTTGGTGACTGGTTCATTTTGCATTATGTGATTACCCTATTTATTACATTGATGGTTGACCGTACAATACAAGCAGTTGTTACCATCCACGTTTCTTGTCTCCCCTATTTCCTCATAGATCGTAAGCTTGCTAGCAGGGCCCTCTCTCCTCCTGATATCTGTTGATTTATGTGATTATTTTATTCTGTAATGTCTTTTATTGTCTGCACTCTATAATTTAAAGTGCTGCGAAATATGGGGGCACTATAGAAATAAAAATTATTATTATTATTATTATTATTAACAGTTAAGCATGGTGGAAGATTCATAATGCTGTAAGGTTGTTTTGCTGTGTCTGGTACTGGAGGCTTGATCGTATCACAGGAATCATGAAATCAGAGAATTATCAAGAGATTTTAAAGCGAAATGTCCTACCCAGTGTAAGAAAACTTGGTTTAAGTCGAAGATCATGGATCCTCCAGCAAAACTATGATCCAAAGCACACATCCAAAAGTACATAGGAATAGTTGAAAAAGAAAAAATGGACAGTTTTAAAATGGCCAGTAATGAGTCCTGACCTCAATCCCATTGAAAATCTTTGAGGTGCGATGAATTCTGACATTGGGAAAAAGAACCCTACAAACATTCAAGATCTTGAACAAATTGCAAAGGAAGAGTGGGAGAAAATTCCAGATGAGAAGTGCAAGAAACATATAGATAGCTGCAAGAAACGTTTTGAGGCTGTCAGCAAAGCCAAAGGGTGAGCAACCAAGTATTAATTAAGGGTGCCTTTATTGCTGCACATGCTGATTATTCTGTGTTTTCTTTAAAATTGCAACATTGAAGTTGAAAAACAATGTTTTATTGTTGTATTACTTTGGACGATTAATTAAAAAATCCTGAGGATATAACTTTGGTACATTTCCATTTATTTCTAAAGATATTGTACGGTCTATGAAAAAATTAAATGGTGCCAATAATAGTGAGCAGCATTGTAGACATATAATTGCACAACTTCCCCGACATCACTGCTCTTCAGATGTTCCTGGTCACTCTGTGCTCTGGACTATATTGGATTTGGTGGACTGCTGTGGACCCGTGTGGGAACTCTTTTTTTTTTAATAAAGTGGTTAACAAGAAAAGTGTCAGGGAGTGTTTATTTTAATAAAGTATTTTTGTGTGTGTATTTATTTCTTCTTACTAGGCTAGCAATGGGGGTGTCTGATAGACATCTCTCTATTACTAACACCAGGGTTTGATGTCAGCTGTATTTTTGGACACTACACAGCTGACATCAACCCCAAGCACCATTGTCCCGAATGTCACAACACAAGGGCTATCTGGATGAGTCAAAGCAAAGTGCCATAATTGGGGAAGCTGTGGGCTGGTATTTAACCCCATAATAACATCTGACGTACTAATACGCGTCTGTGCCCTGGGACTTAAGAGCCAGACCCGTATTAGTACGTCATGGCGATCGCGCGCGCACACCGGCTGTGCGGGCGCGATCGCCGCCGGGTGTCAGCTGATTGTCACAGCTGACACCCGGTACTATGTGCAGGGAGCGGTCCTGCACCGCTCCCAGCACAATAACCCCCGCGATGCTGCGATCGAAGTCGATCGAAGTCGATCGCGGCATTGCGGGGGCAAGGGGAGGTGATCGGCGACACTCACCTCCTCTTCCGGCTTCCAGCGCAGTCTGCAAAGGCTTCCCGGGTGTTGCCATAACGACCCGATGTCGTCATGACAACATCCGGGTCACCAGAGAGCTGGAAGATTGCTTGGGCATGCGCAGTGCATCTCCAAGCAATCTTCACACTGTGCACTTCTGACAGCCTTCATGGCATAGGGATGGTGCTTCATTCCTGTGCCATGCAGGCGATCAGAAAAAAAAAAGTGAAAGTCCCAGAGTGGGACAAAGTAATAAAGTGTATAAACTGTGTGAAAGTGGAAAAAAAAAATGTGCAAAAATATTATAAAAAAATAAAAAAAATAATACACCAAAAATAAAAATATAATGTACCCATCAATAAATATTATTATAAAAAAAAAAAAAAAAACACAATAAAAGTACACATATTTGGCATCACCGCGTCCGGAACAACCTGACCTATAAAAATGTCCCACTAGTTAACCCCTTCAGTGAACACGGTAAAAAAAAAAAAAAAACGAAGCAAAAAACAATGCTTTATCACCATACCGCCAAACAAAAAGTGGAATAACACGCGATCAAAAAGACGCATATAAATAAAAATGATACCGCTGAAAACGCCATCTCGTCCCGCAAAAAACAAGCTGCCATACAGCTCCATCAGCTGAAAAATAAAAAAGTTATAGCTCTCAGAATAAAGCGATGCTAAAAAAATTTTTTTTCTATAAAATAGCTTTTATTGTGTATAAGCGCCAAAACATAGAAAAATGATACAAATGTGGTACCGCTGTAAACGTACTGACCCGAAGAATAAAGCTACCTCATCAATTTTACCACACGCGGAACAGAATAAAAAAAAAAAAAAAAACAATTCCTGAATTGTTGGTTTTTGTTTATTCTGCCTCCCAAAAATCGGAATAGAAAGCGATCAAAAAATGTCACGTGCCTGAAAATGGCACCAATAACAACGTCAAGTCATCCCGCAAAAAACGAGCCATCACATGACTGTCTGCCAAAATCTGGAAAAATTATAGCTCTCAAAATATGGCGATGCAAAAACTAGATTTTACAAAAAATGCGTCTTTTAGTGTGTGACAGCTGTCAGTCATAAAAACTCCATATGATTCTGGCATTGCTGTAATCACACCGACCGGAAGAATAAAGTCGTCTAATCACTTATACCGCACAGGGAACGGCGTAAAAAAAAAACTCTTGGGTTAGGATTGGGCTAGGGTTAGGGCTGGGTTTGGGGCTAGGGTTGTGCTGGGGCTAGGGTTGTGCTGGGGCTAGGGTTGTGCTGGGGCTAGGGTTGTGCTGGGGCTAGGGTTGTGCTGGGGCTAGGGTTGTGCTAGGGCTAGGGTTGTGCTAGGGCTAGGGTTGTGCTAGGGCTAGGGCTGGGGTTGGGATTTTTTTCAAAAGTAAGAAAAAAAGATGACGATATGGCGACTAGTGTTGTGGTGTCCGCTAACAATTTGAGCCGATTTTCCATTCAATTTGTTAGCGGATACCATGTTGCATTTAGAGAGTCCCTGTGTGCCCAAACATTGGAGCTCCCCCACAAGTGACCCCATTTTGGAAACTAGACCCCCAAGGCACCTATCTAGATGCATAGTGAGCACTTGGAACCCCTAGGTGCTTCACAAATTGATTCATAAAAATGAAAAAGTGTTTTTTTTTTTTTCACTTTTTCATTTTTACGAATCAATTTGTGAAGCACCTGGGGGTTCCAAGTGCTCACTATGCATCTAGAAAGGTGCCTTGGGTGGTCTAGTTTCCAAAATGGGGTCAATTGTGGGGGAGCTCCAAAGTTTGGGCACAGAGGGGCTCTCCAAATGCAATGTGGTGTCCGCTAACAATTTGAGCCGATTTTCCATTCAATTTGTTAGCGGATACCATGTTGCATTTAGAGAGTCCCTGTGTGCCCAAACATTGGAGCTCCCCCACAAGTGACCCCATTTTGGAAACTAGACCCCCCAAGGCACCTTTCTAGATGCATAGTGAGCACTTGGAACCCCCAGGTGCTTCACAAATTGATTCGTAAAAATGAAAAAGTGAAAAAAAAAACACTTTTTCATTTTTATGAATCAATTTGTGAAGCACCTGGGGTTCCAAGTGCTCACTATGAATCTAGATAGGTGCCTTGGGGGGTCTAGTTTCCAAAATGGGGTCACTTGTGGGGGAGCTCCAATGTTTGGGCACACAGGGACTCTCCAAATGCAACATGATATCAGCTAACAAATTGTCGGCTCAATTTGTTAGCGGATATCATGTTGCATTTGGAGAGTCCCTGTGTGCCCAAACATTGGAGCTCCCCCACAAGTGACCCCATTTTGGAAACTAGACCCCCCACGGCACCTATCTAGATGCATAGTGAGCACTTGGAACCCCAGGTGTTTCACAAATTGATTCATAAAAATGAAAAAGTGTTTTTTTTTTCACTTTTTCATTTTTACGAATCAATTTGTGAAGCACTTGGGGGTTCCAAGTGCTCACTATGCATCTAGAAAGGTGCCTTGGGGGGTCTAGTTTCCAAAATGGGGTCAGTTGTGGGGGAGCTCCAAAGTTTGGGCACAGAGGGGCTCTCCAAACGCAATGTGGTGTCCGCTAACAATTTGAGCCGATTTTCCATTCAATTTGTTAGCGGATACCATGTTGTATTTAGAGAGTCCCTGTGTGTTCAATCATTGGAGCTCCCCCACAACTGACCCCATTTTGGAAACTAGACCCCCCAAGGCACCTATCTAGATGCATAGTGAGCACTTGGAACCCCTAGGTGCTTCACAAATTGATTCGTAAAAATGAAAAAGTGGTTTTTTTTTCACTTTTTCATTTTTACGAATCAATTTGTGAAGCACCTGGGGGTTCCAAGTGCTCACTATGCATCTATAAAGGTGCCTTGGGGGATCTAGTTTCCAAAATGGGGTCACTTGTGGGGGAGCTCCAAAGTTTGGGCACACAGGGGCTCTCCAAACACAACATGGCGTCCGCTAATTATTCAAGCAAATTTTATAATCAAAAAGTCAAATGGCGCTCCTTCCCTTCCGAGCCCTGCCGTGCGCCCAAACAGTGTTTTTTCCCCAAATTTTGGGTATCTGCATGCCCAGGGGAAATTGCACAACAAATTTTGTGGTCCATTTTTTCTTGTTACTCCTGTAAAAAAAAAAAAAATTGGGTTTTAAAGTAACATTTTTGTGAAAAAAGTTAAATGTTCATTTTTTTCTTCCACATTCAAAAAATTCCTGTGAAGCACCTGAAGGGTTAATAAAGTTCTTGAATGTGGTTTTGAGCACCTTGAGGGGTGCAGTTTTTAGAATGGTGTCACTTTTGGGTATTTTCTGTCAAAAAGACCTCTCCAAGTGACTTCAAATGTGATGTGGTCCCTAAAAAAATGGTTTTGTAAATTTTGTTGGAAAAATGAGAAATCGCTGGTCAACTTTTAACCCTTATAGCTCCCTAACAAAAAAAAATTTTGTTTCCAAAATTGTGCTGATGTAAAGTAGACATGTGGGAAATGTTATTTATTAACTCTTTTGTATGACATATCGCTCTGATTTCAGGGCTTAAAAATTCAAATTTTGAAAATTGCAAAATTTTCAACATTTTCGCCAAATTTCCATTTTTTTCACAAATAAACGCAAGTGATATCGAAGAAATTTTTCCACAATCATGAAGTACAATATGTCACGAAAAAACAATCTCAGAATCAGGGGGATCCGTTGAAGCGTTCCAGAGTAATTACCTCATAAATTGACAGTGGTCAGAATTGTAAAAATTGGCCCGGTCATTAACGTGCAAACCACCCGCGGGGCTTAAGGGGTTAAAGGCTGGGAAGGGCAATTGACTTTCCCAGCCTGATAATATAAGCTCTCAGCTGTTGGCTTTACCTTTACATGTAACAAAAAATAGGGGGGACCCAACGTAATATTTTTTCATTTATTTATTTAATCATAAAAAGCTTTCCAATAAGCTCCACATGATGCAATTTTATAATATGTAATATTAACCCATATAATATGGGTTGTGCAATTATATGTCTGTCTGTTGGACTGTCTATATCTCTGTATTTCTATTTATCCCTATCTATTATCTATCTCTACAGCATTCTTTAGTGTCCAAAAATGCATGTAAAAATGTATGCATAAATCACAAGCAAAAACCCATCAAAGTTGCGCGTATCTCTTGCATCTTTCCTGCCAAGAAATGCAGAAATGGTGCACAACTTTCTGCATCCGAATACTTATGTCTGCACATACCCTTATAGTCTATCACTTTAAAATGTAGCCCAATTTATGTTTCTTTCTAGACTGATTACACCACGGGGCACGCACTTACCCAGTACAGGGCCAGAACTTTGCGCTTAATGACAAATGCGCTTTTGAGAGTTTTGGCAGCAGCGATGACAATTAAATCGTGTTAGCACACAAAACAGTATTAAAAATATATAAGCAAAACGTAATCCTTATATATTTCTCCTTTATTCACAACATTCCATCTGGCACAACATATTTTCAGTGCAGGTGGCAATTTAATAGGCTTAATCTCATAATCCCCCCTATGAAGCACAGAAACATTGTGTGCATGGAAGAAAAAAGTTATTTTTGATGTTTCTTAAAAACACGTTCCCTAAAACATCTTGGTGCTTCAAAGATGTAGAGTTTAGCTCAAATTCAGCTCTCCTTTTATCTGTAAAACTGGAAAATGATCTTGCATCAATTATTTGTCACCAGGAAAGCAAATTTCTGTGAATAAAACCTAAAATAATGATGGAAAATAATACATGAAAATTCTACTCCTGCTACTATTAAAAACAAAAAACACAGCAAAAGGACACAAAAAATTAAAGGAAAGTAGCAGAAAAAGATGTATTTTCCAACAAGGCTCAGAAACTGAATGCACTTACAGGATGCAGGAGATCCCCTATATTAAGGCTGTGGTTGCATAGTATTAGAATTGCACACAAATAAGGTTTGTTATAGGGTGCCCACCTACTCTGTAAATTGGTAGCTTGTGAGTGGTTGTTTCATAAGTTTCTTGCTCCTTTGTTGCCTTTAGAGGGACTGTTGCATCTTGTAAGTGCATTTGTTTAGTGACCTGTGTTGGTAAATATGGCTGCCTTTTTCTTTTTTGTGAATTTTTAGTGTCCTCTCCTTGTGTTCATGCTTTTGATTTTAGTGTAAGAGCAATGAGGAGGTGGTTTGCAAGCTTGTGTATTTTGGCAAACAATTTGATCAATATCTCATGCATGTTATATATATTTTACTATATATGTTTTGGTCACACCTATCCATGCAATAATTTTCATTTTCATATTAGAATGTGCACAATGTAAATTCAGACTGGAGGAAGCAAAACCAAGAAGGGTCAATTTAACAGGGTTGTGCGACATATATATATATATATATATATATATACATATATACACACACACACACAATACCAGTGTTCATGCAATGGTTTTCCTTGTTTTTACTATTGTAGATTCAGACTGAAGGAAGCAAAACTATGAAGGAGCACATGGAAACAAGGGGTGAAGAAACAAACTAGAATATGTGTTCTATCCATCAGATTCAACAGAAAGTAACCTGAAACGGCTTCTCGACAGTCTTGAAGTCATTGACAGCATTACTGAGCACTTGCCTACTGCTTTACTTTCATTCTGTGGTCTAACATCCCAAAGCATCTCATCTATTTTAACCCCTTCACGCCGCGGCCCTTTTCCATTTTTGCGCTTTCATTTTTTACGCCTCTTCTTCCCAGAGCCATAACTTTTTTATTTTTCTGTCAATATGACCGTGTGGGGGCTTGTTTTCTGCGAAACAAGTTGTACTTTTGAACAACAACATTAATTTTACCATATTGTGTACTAGAAAACTGGAAATAAATTGCACGTGCGGTGAAATTACAAAAAATGTGCAATTCCACAGTTGTTGTTTTTTTTTACCATGTTCACTAAATGCTAAAACTGACCAGCCATTATTATTCTCCAGGACATTACAAGTTTGTAGATACCAAATATGTATAGATTCTTTTTTATTTAAGGGGTGAAAAAAATCCAAAGTTTGTAAAAAAAAAAAAAAAAAACCCGCCAGTTTCTGAGACCTTTTTATGGATTCCATATTGGGGTAGATCTAATGTTTTGATTGGCCGTTATTACATTTTATTGCAATGTTGCGGGGACCAAAAAACGTAATTCTGTTTTTTTTATTTTTTTTTCTCATTACGCCGTATACCTATTGGATTAATTATTTTTTCATATTGACAGATCTGCAATTCTGAATGGGGTGATACTAAATATATGTACATTTTTTTTTTTTACTAATTTGAATGGGGCGAAAGGAAGGTTATTTAAACTTATACTTTATATACAGGACAGACCAAAAGTTTTGACACACCTTCTGGTCTGTACTGTGTATGTATATATATATATATACATATATATATATATATATATATATATATATATATATATAGTACAGACCAAAAGTTTGGACACACCTTCTCATTTAAAGATTTTTCTGTATTTTCATGACAATGAAAATTGTACATTCACACTGAAGGCATCAAAACTATGAATTAACACATGTGGAATTATATACTTAACAAAAAAAGTGTGAAACAACTGAAAATATGTCTTATATTCTAGGCTCTTCAAAGTAGCCACCTTTTGCTTTGATGACTGCTTTGCACACTCTTGGCATTCTCTTGATGAGCTTCAAGAGGTAGTCACCGGAAATGGTTTTCACTTCACAGGTGTGCCCTGTCAGGTTTAATAAGTGGGATTTCTTGCCTTATAAATGGGGTTGGGATCATCAGTTGTGTTGTGCAGAAGTCAGGTGGATACACAGCCCATTGTGTTGGATTGTCAATGCAACCCTATTCTCCGACTCTTGACACACTGATAGCAACACTGAAGAAGAAATGCTAGCACAGGCTTCCAGTACCCATTGTTTCAGATGCTGCACATCTCATATCTTGATGGTATGGTGTGGTATATGGGGTACAAAGATAGTGGGGTCATTCTTCATCAATGGAAACCTCAATGCCACTGGTTATCTGAAATTGCTACTTGTTGATGTGTTGCCCTCTTTATGCACTGAAGATAGCACGTTCCCTGAGTTTTTCCAACAAGATGGTGCACCACCACATTATGGGTGTCAGGTCCGAGCATTCCGACATGGACAGTTTCCTGGAAAGTGGATTGGTCGTCGTGGGCCAGTTGAATGGCCACCAAGGTCTCCCGATCTGACCACCTTAGACTTTTATCTTTGGGGTAATCTGAAGGCAATGGTCTATGCTGTGAAGATACGAGATGTGCAGCATCTGAAACAATGGGAATAATGGAAATGAACTACTAATAGTACTTCTATTAATATTATTAATAATAATAACAAATAATGATCATAGCAGTATTTATTATTACTGTTATGATTATAATCATCATCATCACCTCTGCCATTATAATTATTTGCTCGAAGCTAAAATAGGAAATGAAAAACCTGCACAGTTCACGGCAAAATTGAAATTATCCATGATCCACTTTGAAAGAGTTTAATAATGTCAGTATCCAAAAGCATGGGATATGTAATTAAAGTAAATTATATTACAGTAATAGTAATCTAATTATTCAGAGAGGACATTAATATAAACATGATATATGAAATTTTTAATAAAGAATGCTACACCGCATTTATAATTCTCCACTGAAAATATTATACACCTCTTCATTAGACGCCTTGCGACTTAGGTGTAACGTTCAACTGTTTAAGATAATTTAATTTAATCAAAGAGAAAATATGTTGGGTTAAAATAGGAAAGGGCAGCCACATGCTTACAGCAATGTGAAAAGTATGTTAAGTATGAAAAAAATTATCTGCCAATTCCATAAAATGTGCAACATGAAATCTTATTAAATATTAAGGAAAAATCTGGCTGGCACATTAAATGTTTCCTGCCAATCTCCCGATGTCTCAGCATTAAAAATAGAAGTGTACAAAATAAATGTACTTCTATTCTGTCTATAACTTTTTTTTGTAAGCCATTCATAAGACCGGCACGGTTATAATGTGAAGAAGTAAATAGGTCTATGTTCTAAGCTTCTGGTGCTGGAATATCCATATATGTCTAAGATATCGTAAATCTCCTTCCCACATGTAGTAGCACTTTTTACTTAGAAGATAACTGTCCTTACACAAAACCTGGAGAAAAGCATTGACCTACAGCCAGTATTAGCCACAGCAAATTAAAACTTTTTTTGTACATACCACACCAATATGTTTAGGCACTGTCTAAAATCTTATGCTCTGTAAATTGTTATCCTATCTGTTTGAGTAGACTATTATTCTTTATCAACATTTTTTCAGCACTATAGGTACAAGAACTTCCTTTAGTTTACTTCCCAGCAGGAATCATTGCAGTTGTCATTGCATTTAAGCAAAGATGTTCATCGTATTTAAACAAAGTAGTGCAACATGAACAGTAATTATTGGGTTATCTATTACCAACACTTTTTACATTATGCCAGATTGCAGCTTTCCATCTGAAAACAGTTAAAGGAATGATTTCAGCATTTGTTCTTGCAAAACTATAATCATGGCTAAATAAGAGAGGTGAAGAAGTGATCAAATCTTTTGATATTCAAATTTGCCAAATTCAACTATATTAAATGTTTCCAATTGATTTCTGGGAATCTCAAATGCTGTTAAGCATTTAGATAATTAACCAATAAGCTGTGTAACACTCTGAGGTCTCCTAGGACTGTATTGAAACCCTTTCTAGCTCTTAAATGTAAACACAGCTTTAGAAATATCAATATATAGATTGTAAAAATTGGTATCAAAATTATCACTTTTGGAGGTCAGATGCCTGCCTTGTCTGTGTTTAAATACAGACAGAAGAAGCTGTGATTTTTTCACAAGAGGTGGTGTAAAAATTATTAAATTGGGAAGTATCAAAGGCTTTGTTCTTTGCTAAATGAAATAGTAATAACTATCACAGCCCATTAAAAATGATCCCTTTATTTATGGTGCAGGAACGGATTAGTGGTTTTGAAAATGAAAATGTAATGGCTTCTCAACCAAGAATTTAAAAAGTATCCATTTTTTGGGATCTGCAAGAGGATTGTTATTTTAAAACTAATCAAGCAATTACAAAAGCTTAGGAATCCACAAAGTATCCCCTTTTTTAAAGAGCAGGAACTGGTTAGCTGTTTTCAAAGTTAGGTAGATATGCATATTGCCTCTTTAGAGAGGAATAGGACTGTAACGCTAGTGCCACCTATTGAAGTAGCAATCCTAAGGCTGTGTGCCCACGATGCATTTTTTAAGCATTTCCGCAGCGGCAATTTCGCAGCAGAAATGCTTAAAACACGCTTGTTAGAAGGCCTGTCTTGTTCCCCAATGATAATCCGCATGTGCTATGCACATGCTGCGGAAATTTCCTCTGCGGATTATCATTGTGGAAAAAAACGCAGCACTGCCAATTATTTTGCGGAAGCGCTGCGTTTTCGCCGCCATTGACTTGCATTGGAACACATGTAATCTGCATCACTGGATCTGTACATGCGAATTACATGCGTTTCAATGTGCAGATGGTACCTGGGTCTGGAGAAGAGGAGACTCTCCTTCGGACCCGGGAACCATAGAACCTGTAAAAAAAGAATAAAATAAAAAATAAATATTATACTTACCTTCTGATGTCTTGGCTTGCTGGCAGATCGCGGTGGACTCAAGGACCTGCGCTGATGTCATTTAGTCATATGACGGGTCACGCGACTGCTGACGTCGGCAGGTCCTTTCAGTCTACCGCGAGCTGCCGGCAAGCCGAGACTAGTATTGAGTCACCCCCGTAGTGTTCGAGTTCTGTGCTGTTCGTCGAACTGTTCGTCGAGCTGTTCGTCGAACATCGTCGAACACCGTTAAAACCAATGGCAGGCAAACAAAAACACATAGAAACACATAGAAAACACCTTCAAAGGTGTCCAAAAGCTGACAAACTGCTCAGAAGACACAACTAACACATGGAAAAGTGACAAGTACATATAGTCATGCGAAAAGAAAAGAGGTGGAGGAGTAAAAGGAGGGGAAGACACAGATATAGGCATGTCATGCCCTTCTAAAACCAAAAAAGTGTGAAGCCGACACGGCCAGTCCGTTCCTGCCCATTCGACCTCCGTGTCGCCGGGTTTGTGCCAGAGCTGCGGTGGACCCTGACGGCCAGCCCCCCTCTCTCAGTACTGGTACCTGTCCACTGGTGGGTCGAGCCCCCCTGCGGTGGGGGGGAGTAACATCTGCAGAAGAAAGACGATCTTCCAGCCAAACTAAGATGTCTACTTCTTTTCGTGGACAATGTGATACGATCCCTTTCCTACGGACACGCCCATCGCTACAAATTCCAGATGAGGCACAAAAACAGCAGGTGCTTCAAAGTATATCAAGTGCTCCTTCAAGTGGGCTCTACTCCACCTCAACTTCAACATCACAAATACTCCAGTCCTCAGAGGTGTCACCCCAATCGCACTTACTTCCTCACAGCTCCCATGTCTCCAGCTGCCCGTCTGAGTATGGGGTAACACCGATGGTTGAGTCTGCACAGCTGTTTACTCATACTATAGCCAGGGAAACGGAGGTCTGCTCCAGAGCTTCTGTTAATCCAGACGAGGAAATGATCTGCACTGATGCCCAGAATCTTTATGAGTCGGATCCAGGACCAGATGAAGAAGGTTCTGAGCATAATGTAGACCCTCGTTCCCAAACTGTAACTCCTGTTGGTGGAGACAATGATGAAAACGATGATGAGACTCAAATACCTGACTGGAGCGACAACTTGACTTTTCGGTCAGGGCAGGAAGAGGTTGGCTCTGAGGACGACGGGTGTGAGAACACACAGGGTGATGATGACGAGGTTGGAGATCCCACTAACTGTCAACCCACAGTCAACCAGTCAATGAGGTCAGCAGAGGAGGTGGAGAAGGATGTGACTAGCCCAGAGGATGGGGATGACACAGTACCCAGGCCTTTGCCTGGCCTTTGGAATGTTGCGGTGGTCGGCTACCAGGCCCGTACCCTGGGGTCAGTCTTTAAAAGGGTGGATAATTGTTAATTTTATAAGAGTTTGTGACGCCACCTGTGGTATCTGGTGAGAAACACCAGCGCTGCAGTAGTCCACTGAGGCCGGTGATAAGGCAGCTCGATGGTATAGCAGGGGGATTGCAGGACAGGCGAGACCCAGCTGGATCAGAGCAAGAATGGGAACGGACACCGTAGTCACTTCAGTACCTTTTACTGGTGGAAATTCAGGCACATCCCGGAGCACTGTAGGGTGAAGGGTGCATATCAGGATCCTCCCCAATGAGCGGGTGTAGGGCCTCCTGTTTATTGCCTCTGCGTAGTAAGTTTCTGACCTGCCTGGAGCTAGGCCTAACTTTGTCTCTGTCCTGCGCTGGCTGACCATGTGGTAGGGCCTTGTCTTGGAGTTCATGCTCCCAGTATGCGGGGCCTAAGCGTCTCCTGGCTCTGTTACGTATCAGCATCTTAGCGATCCTGGGACTTGAAGTTCTCCAGGGATTCCGGTTATGCCTTACTGGGTCATAGAGATCCCGGTAAGCTCGGATTCGGTGTCCGGTAAATGCTTCGGGGTGAGCTGGTTTAGCTCCTCTGCCCCCTATGTACAAACTCTCCACTCGCCTTCGGCCTACTCGGGCCCTCACTAGGCTATACACACTAACGGCAACTTGCCGTGCTTCACCGATCTTATGGCGCTGGCACACCTTAAGCTCAAACTGGGCTCCCTGAATCTAGCTAACAGGAGCCTCGTGCTCCACTGCTGAACTATTAACTGAGTTCTCTAGACTAGACTGAGCTCCACTGCAGACTGACCTCTCTTAGGCTTATCTACTGCAGGAACTCTTCAGAGGAACTGAACAGCCTAGCTCCACCTTCCCTATTTATATCCCTAACGGGCTCCCTCTGCTGGTCTGAGGTGGAGATGTGTCAATGTTTATGGGGGCCTCTTGTGGAGGATTCCATCAATGCACTCTTCTAGGATCTGTGATACCAAGCGCAGCTGGGTGTCACAGATGCTATTGACGACGAGGTTAGGTTGCGCCTTCCTGGACAGAGACGGAGTACTGGAAGCACGTCAACAACTGCATCCTCAACCACAACTCTGCCTCTGACCACAAGTCATAGTGGCTCTTCAGGTGGCATGGGCTCTAAGCCTTGCATAGCCTGGGTATTTTTTCAGATCGATAAGGATGACCCAACTTGTGTTATCTGTAATATTTGTCACCAAAAGCTAAGTAGAGGCCAAAAAATAAATAGTGTGAGTACTTCATGCATGAACCTTCACATGGATATGAAGCATAAGTTGCAGTGGGAAGCTCACTGTGCTACAATGAGGCCTAGCGGGCCGTGCCAACCACCGTCTGTCCCATCTTGTGCATCCGCAGCCTCTTCATCCTCTGTGACTGGGGGGACAGCAGTCACACATGTTTTTGGACGCAGACCTGCCACCTCTTTACCCGCAACAGCCAGTGTGATTGGCAGGTCATCATTTCATTTGGAAGTGGAAACACCAGCTGGTGTTGAGCGCTCTCCGACATCGAGAGCACCACCTTTGGATCAAGGCAACCTAACTTTTCCGCCTGCATCTTCCTCACAGACCGGCAAGTTTGCCATGGACACCCTACTCAACCCCGTCTAAGCACAACAGCCAGCCCTCGGTCCCTCAGATGTGGACAAGTAAAAGACCATTTCCTCCTAGCCATGAGAAAGCTAAGAGGTTGAATTTCACCATCTGCAAGCTGTTGGCTACAGAAATGCTGCCTTTCCGCCTGGTGGACACAGAGGATTTTCGAGACCTTATGCCCGTCGCAGTGCCCCAGTACCAGATGCCCAGTCGACACTACTTCTCAAAGAAAGGTGTGCCTGCGCTCCACCAGCATGTCGCACACAACATCACCGCTTCTTTGAGAAACTCTGTGTGTGACAGGGTGCATTTCACCACAGACACTTGGGCGAGTAGGCATGGACAGGGGCATTAAATGTCGCTGACTGAGCATTGGGTAACTATGGTGACAGCAGTACAAGGGGCTGCTGTCCAAGTCTTGCCGTCCCCTCGAGTTGTACGTCAATCCTCTTTATCTAGAAGTTCCTCAACTGCTTCTGCCTCCTCAACCTCCTCTCGGTCCTCCACCTGCACCCAAAGCCTGTCTGGTAATGCCACCCGCTTTCCAACTGCGCAGAAGAATCTGGCACACCTCCTTACTATGCTGGCAGCAGGGCTCAGCGGCATCAGGCGGTGTTTGCTTTGAAATGTCTGGGAAATGTGAGTCACACAGCTGAGAAGTTGTTGTCAGCTCTGGAGACCCAGTTTCATGAATGGTTGTCTCCACTGGACCTGCAACCAGGGAAGGCCGTGTGCAACAATGCTGCAAACCTGGGTGCGGTCCTTCGCCGGGGCAATGTCACACACGTGCCTTGTATGGCTCACGTGTTGAACCTGGTTGTCCAGCAATTTTTAGCCCATTATCCCGGTCTAGATGGCCTTCTGCAGAGGGCACTGTCGCTGTGTGCTCACTTCCACCGTTCGCATCCCACAGCTCAACGACTTACATCTCAACACAAGTCGTTGGGCCTGTCAGTTCACCGGCTGAAATGCGATGTGCTGACACGGTGGAATTCAACTCTGCACATGTTGCAGCAACTGTGGCAGCACCGACAAGCCCTGGTGCAATACGTTCTGACGTATAGCCTGGGCCAACGAGATATAGCCAGGAGTGGTCTCAGATTAGGGACCTATGAAGTTGAATCGCCCCCTGGGCCGTGGGGTACCCGGAGCCGGGCCGGTAGACTCTGGGGGTTGTAGTCACTGTGGCGGTGACCCGGTCCGTGACCCAGGGTGGTCAATCCAAGGGTAATTTGTATATATGGGTTTTATAATGTCCGACTACGCCACCTGTGGAGTGCGGCCAAAGGGGCCGCCGCTGCGGAACAGTTCTCTGAAGCTGGTGGTTTTGCAGCAATGGTATTATTACTCCCCACAGGAAGAGTGTAGCTTCAGGGCAGTGTGGGTGGATGATGGTGGTTGTAGTGCAGGGAGTCATCAATGAACACAGAGTCCGTGTGATGCAGTCCCAAAATCTTTACTCACAGTTGTTGCAGTCCAGATTACAGGTATCAGAGCAATCTCCCCCATCGTGCTGTGCGTACTCAGTGAGGGGCTCAGTCCACCCCCAGATAGCTCCGGAGTACTTAGCAGGACCCCCTTCTGTGTGTCCTTTCTCTGGCCTTCTCCTTGTACCTCACACCCAGTGACACTTCTATCCGGTATCCTTGGGCCTTGGCGGGCGACGTGTGTTCCGTCCCCTGGGTCCTATGTGGCTACCTTCTTAGTGAGACTGGTGTGGACTTTGGCCTGCAGTACATGAAGTTCTGCAGCCTCCGGTATCTAGTTGAGCCTTGCTGTTTCTCCGCTAGTTAAGGGACCGGTTCCCCTTATCTGGCCTGACCCCTCTACCTCCTGGTAGCAGCGGGCGTACGGGTGGCCTTCTGCATGGCCCATACCCCTAGGGTCCCTTCGGTTCCTGGAGCCTTCCTGCTCCCACTCCTCTCTTCTCTCCTTCAGTCCTGGGCCTCCCAGGTTGGGTCCACCTCCGGAGCAGAGCTCATGCAGAGCCTCTGCTCCTGTCACTTCTCCTCTGACTGGCTTGCTCTTTCTAAGATATCTTCCTATTTATACTCTCCCTGTCATGTGCTCCCCTAAGCTGCTTTCTCCACCCACACCCACTACATAGGACCCTCCCACAAGCTAGGGACCTGGGACTGTGCTCTGCCTTAGGAGCAATCTTGCCCTACCCCCACTGCGGGTATGTGTTGGATGCAGGTGTTAGGGTACCGTGCCATTCTCCCTCCTTATCTGAGGGTGAGATACCACACCACTGGGTGAGATACAGTACATCTGTGGCGACTGAACCCTCAGGGGCGCCACACACCCTTCTGCACAGTTTTGAAATGGCGACGAAGATTTTTAGTGCTGACGACGATGCCATTATCAGCATGACTATTCTGGTGATTTACATGCTGGAGCACACGTTAAACAGAATTCAGAGTCAGGTGGTGGGACAAGAGAAGGTGAAGGAAGTAGAGGAGGAGTCGTATGCGGAAGGGATAACATCTCCAAGGTCCAAACGGTCGGCATCACCAAGGCAGCAGGCATGGGATGGTGGGGGAGAGGGATTAACCAGGGCGCATGGTAGCAGCCAAACTGTTGAAGAAAGTGCAGGAGCCGAGGAAGAAGTGGAGGACGAACTGGCGATGGGCATGTAAGACTCATCAGATGAGGGAGACCTTGATCACATTTCTGTTGTGCGAGGTTGGGGGGAGAGGGCAGAGGAAGGAAGCATGATTCTTACCTCGCTACCAACACAACAAGGACTTGGTACTCCTGGATGCGCAAGACACATGAGTGCCCTCTTGCTGCACTACCTGCAACATGACCCTCGGATTGTCAGAATTCAAAGTAATCCCGACAACTGGGTTTCCACACTCTTAGATCCCCGGTACAAAAGTAAATTTGCCGAAATAATTCCTGCCATACAAAGGGATTCAAGCATGCAGGAGTATCAGCAGAGGCTGTTGCAGAATCTTACATGTGATTTTCCACAAAACACCAGTGGTGCAGGTAGTGAATCTCACAGTTCTAACTTGCCAACCGTGGGACTGTCGAGTCTTCAACACTCAAACCATAACAGTAACACAGTATGTGCTGGTAACAGCAATTTTGTGAAATCGTTTCACAACTTTTTGAGACCATCCTTTGCAAGGCCACAGGAGACAAGAAGTCTGACACATAGTAAACGCCTAGAGAGTATGGTACAGGAGAATCTCCAAGTGGACATCAAAGCTATGACTGTGTCACTGGACCCTTGCTCATTTTAGGCTTCCAATCTGGATAAATGGCCGGAGCTCGCCACTCACGCCTTGGAGATCTTGTCATGCCCTGCAGCCAGCGTTCTCTCTGAACGTGTGTTCAGTGCTGCTGGTGGTGTGCTGACAGATAAGCGCACGCGGCTGTCCACTGAGAATGTAGACAGACTCACGTTCATAAATATGAACAAATCATGGATCCGCAAGGACTTTTCTACTCCTGTGTCATCCTGGGGAGACTAAAAGCTTGAGGATTAGGTAAAATCACCTCACCAACCGTTTTAAGCAACTCTGGGGCAATTGATGCCACTTAAGTGGTGTCTGTGCCACAATTTTTGGAAAAACTGGAGACTCTTTTTGGAGTCCCCTTGCTGTGTTTTACGTGACGTTGGCATCGTCAATTCCAGGTGGGTTGGGTCGCTCCCCCCCCTTTTAACTGTAAGAAACTACATACACTATGGCTTGGGGTAACACAGATGGTTGAGTCTGAAGAGCTGTTTACTCAGAGGTCTGCTCCAAAGCTTCAGTGTCTGCTAGTCAGCGTAGCATTTTTAACTACATCTAGCCTAGGCAATACTTTGGGCGTATTAGCCCAGCTGCGAAGCAAGCTGCACCGCCTGTGTATCTAATAAGAATTTCTAAATGCATCTAGCCTAGGCAGACTGTGGGGACCCCCAACGAAACCCAGACGCTCAGCCCTCCTACCGCCCCCCTTTCCTTGACAATACAATAATGTAACTCTTACAACTGGATGGGTGAGGATCGGTCACAGCTTTATTAACTCTTTATACTCATTCCATTAGAAAGGCATTTTATTTTTAAAATAATTCAGCTTGTTACAGCATGCCCTGGGTCTCCACACCGGCAAGTTGGCCAACAAGTGTAACTCTCCAACATGTCCTTTCTATTTCCAGGCCACGGAGGATCTTGCATACACGTATGCAGGACTCTTACCCCCATCCATTACTCTTAACGCTTGTTCCACTCAGTCCTGGAGTACTGACTGGAATATGCCCAGTCCAATATCCATTAAGTGAACACCGTCGGGCCGTATGAGGCCTGCTTTATCTCCTTCCAGTTGTCGGTGTTGTATCACTACACCGCCTCTGTCTCTTCTAAATTTTGCCATCCGAATATTTATTACCCGCCTTGTCCGTTCGATGGCCGTGATGTCTCGCACACCTTGCCATACCGCTATCGGCACAATCTCTGACCATACTATAGTTAGTTTTGTGAAAAATTCTCTGAAGCGCTCAGTGTCTAGTTTCATTATTGCCATTAGCTTTGCGCTCTTGTGATGACCTAGTTCATTTCCCCGGGCCTGTATAACTAAGATGACCGGACCTCTTGCCTCTCTCCCTACCTTGATTACCTCCATTAGTACCTGTGGCCATAGCAGGCCTCTAATACCTCTCCAGTTGAAATGTGTTATGAAACTCTAATTTCCTCCTGCCTGGGCGGACTTTCGCCCTTTTTTCTGCCCAATATATATACGAGTGGCCTATCACCCACACTGTTGGCTTAGCGTCACCTGTAAAAGAAACAAACCACGTTAGGATAACAAGTCCGGTCTTATGTATCTTGCCAAACACGTGGATCGCCATCTCCCTATCCTCTGAACTTCCGTTTCTGACAGTCCTGATGAGTGTGTCCCGTAATCTTTTGGGTGGTTCCCTGCCGATGTTATGCATTTATTAAATTTAGCTTGGAACTGGTATCTTGATAATGGCGTTCCATCAATGTATGATAGGAAGAAATTACTTCGTGATCGGACTGTTATATACGTTTTTACTATTGTTACCCGACTCAGTGTACCGTTTGTGGGTTGAAGAAGTACCCAAGTGCCCCTGCCCGCTGGAATCTTTTTCGATTGGCGTATGCGTAGACTTATTGCATTATTGGCTATGACTACGTCCTGGTGTAATAAACCTCCACTGGTGGTAATTTTGGATTGAGGGACTAATTCGCTTATGCATAGCGCCCCGAAGAAGGCGAACGCAAATGCAGTAGACAGTAGTGTTGCTTCAAATTGTGAGAGTCATGTTAATGGTATTAGGGATATGATGTGAGAAATCAGTTTTAGTGACACAGGACGGGACGTCTACACTCCTGACTTGGCTGACCCCTTTTCGACCCTTTTATGGATTGTCTGATGATGAATCTCTTTGTCATATCTCCCCAATTCAGTAGTTGGAAGTGAAATGCTACTCCGGTCAGACACCGCTGCACTGACACCCCTGATATGCCCCTCATCATTAGCTGGTGGTAAAATTCTATGGTGACTTGTAATCTGGCTTGTTCACATTGGTCAACCCGTCTGCCTGCTACTAGTCGTGTCCACTCTTCCCATGCCTTACTGTAAGCTTGCCACGTCGACGGGGCAACTGACGCTCTGATTAATGGCATCAACTATTCGCCACTAGATCTCATAGGGAGGGTGGGCAACTGTTGCCCGATGGGTGGGCGTTGAGGAGGAGCTCTGTGAAAATCTGCCAATTGAATTGTGATAAAGCATTAGCAGCAGCTTTAGACCTCTCAGCATCGTGGCTAGCGCGGACCCATGCATTGTGTTTTAGGCACAGGAATGCTAGCCGGCGTAGACGGGAGAGACGATGATGCCATCTTATTAATGCAGTGTGCTAGGCTGGTGTTTTTTGTTATGAAGAGTATATTTTTGTTAGCCAGGAGCGCACCATATTTCTATTGCTACCACTATTGGGAAGAAAAAATTTTTTTACGGCAAGATGCAGCTAAAAATTATTATTAATTTCAAAGCTGGTGGAGCTTGGTATAGATGGCCTAATACAATGAGTACCACACACTGCTACTATGCCCAAAATTATTTTCCAGGCAAGATGCAGCTAAAAATTATTAGTAATTTGAATGCTGGTGGAGCTTAGTATAGATGGCCTAATAGAATGTGTACCACACACTGCTAATATGCCCAAAATTAGTTTACAGGCAAGACGCAGCTAAAAATTATTATTAATTTGCAACCTGGTGGAGGTTAGTATAGATGGACTAATAGCACAAGTCCCACACACTGCTACAAGCCCAAGCCCAAATATTTTTTCAGAGCTAGATGCAGATAAAAATTATTTTGAATTTGCAACCTGGTGGAGGTTAGTATAGATGGACTAATAGAACAAGTCCCACACACTGCTACAAGCCAAAACATTTTTTTCAGAGCTTGATGCAGAAAAAAATTATATTGAATTTGCAACCTGGTGGAGGTTAGTATAGATGGACTAATAGAACAAGTCCCACACACTGCTACAAGCTGAAATATTTTTTCAGAGCTAGATGCAAATAAAAATTATTTTGAATTTGCAACCTGGTGGAGGCTAGTATAGATGGACTAATAGAACAAGTCCCACACACTGCTACAAGCCGAAATATTTTTTCAGAGCTAGATGCAGATAAAAATTATTTTGAATTTGCAACCTGGTGGATGCTAGTATAGATGGACTAATAGAACAAGTCCCACACACTGCTACAAGCCCAAGCCCAAACATTTTTTCAGAACTAGATGCAGAAAAAATTATATTAAATTTGCAACCTGGTGGAGGTCAGTATAGATGGACTAATCAAACAAGTCCCACACATTGCTACGAGCCGAAATATTTTTTCAGAGCTAGATGCAGAAAAATATTATGTTGAGTTTGCAACCTGGTGGAGGTTAGTATAGAAGGACTAATACATTGAGTACCACACACTGCTACAATGCCCAAAATTATTTTCCAGGCAAGATGCAGCTAAAAATTATTAGTAATTTGAAATCTGGTGGAGCTTAGTATAGATGGCCTCATAGAATGAGTACCACACACTGCTAATATGCCCAAAATTAGTTTACAGGCAAGATGCAGCTAAAAATTATTATTAATTTGCAACCTGGTGGAGGTTAGTATAGATGGACTAACAGCACAAGTCCCACACACTGCTACAAGCCCAAGCGTAAATATTTTTTCAGAGCTAGATGCAGATAAAAATTATTTTGAATTTGCAACCTGCTGGAGGTTAGTATAGATGGACTAATAGAACAAGTCCCACACACTGCTACAAGCCAGAATATTTTTTCAGAGCTAGATGCAGAAAAAAATTATATTGAATTTGCAACCTGGTGGAGGTTAGTATAGATGGACTAATAGAACAATTCCCACACACTGCTACAAGCCGAAATATTTTTTCAGAGCTAGATGCAGATAAAAATTATTTTGAATTTGCAACCTGGTGGAGGTTAGTATAGATGGACTAAAAGAACAAGTCCAAAACACTGCTACAAGCCGAAATATTTTTTCAGAGCTAAATGCAGAAAAAAATTATATTGAATTTGCAACCTGGTGGAGGTTAGTATAGAAGGACTAATACAATGAGTGCCACACACTGCTACTATGTCCAAAATTATTTTCCAGGCAAGATGCAGCTAAAAATTATTAGTAATTTGAAAGCTGGTGGAGCTTAGTATAGATGGCCTAATACAATCAGTACCACACACTGCTAATATGCCCAAAATTTTTTCCAGGCAAGATGCAGCTAAAAATTATTATTAATTTGCAACCAGGTGGAGGTCAGTATAGATGGACTAATAGAACAAGTCCCACACACTGCTACAAGCCCAAGCCCATATATTTTTTCAGAGCTAGATGCAGAAAAAAAATTATTTTGAATTTGCAACCTGATGGAGGTTAGTATAGATGGACTAATAGAACAAGTCCCACACTCTGCTACAAGCCGAAATATTTTTTCAGAGCTAGACGCAGAAAAAAATTATATTGAATTTGCAACCTGGTGGAGGTTAGTATAGTTGGACTAATAGAACAAGTCCCACACAATGCTACAAGCCGAAATATTTTTTCAGAGCAAGATGCAGAAAAAAATTATATTGAATTTGCAACCTGGTGGAGGTTAGTATAGATGGACTAATAGAACAAGTCCCACACACTGCTACAAGCCGAAATATTTTTTCAGAGCTAGATGCAGATAAAAATTATTTTGAATTTGCAACCTGGTGGAGGTTAGTATAGATGGACTAATAGAACAAGTCCCACACACTGCTACAAGCTGAAATATTGTTTCATAGCTAGATGCAGATAAAAATAATTTTGAGTTTGCAACCTGGTAGAGGTTAGTATAGATGGACTAATAGAATGATGCTATGCCCAAAAGGTTTTACTTCACTAGGTGCAGTAAAAACTTTTTGTATTCTATACACATGTGGTGTAGCTTGCAACACAGATAGGCTACTCCACTGACTAACACACTCTGCAATAGGCAAAAAAGGATTTGCTTTGCTAGATTTAGTCAAATGCTGTGAAAAAAACTTGCACAGCACTAAAACAAACCTGCCTGTCAAAAAGTGATAGGAACTGATGTAACCTAGCCCTCAAAAGGACTGCAATTACAATTAGTCTTTACTCCAAACCTATCTATTTGAGAGCACAGACCTGCCTGATAAAAGTGATAGGAACTGATGTAACCTAGCCCTGAATAGGACTGCAATTACAATTAGTCTTTACTCCCGACCTATCTATTTAAGAGCACAGACCTGCCTGATAAAATTCAAAGGAAATGATGCAACCTAGTCCTTAAAAGGACTGCAATCACAACTATTCCCTACTCCCAAGCGATCTGTAGATTTGTGCGAAAATTGGCTTGAAATTAACAAAGTATAGTGCACACAGCAACAGCGGTGCCGTCTAACACGCAGCTGCAGCAGTGAGAAAATGGTGGCGATGGGGAAAATGGCTGGGTCTTATAGGGCAAGGACATGTGACATACACTGCCAATGACACATGCCCTTGCTTGTGTGAAAAAAGGCACTTCGCTCCGTGTGTGCGCTGCTGATAGGCTGACAGATTGCACCTCCCCACTGTAAATGCGGGAAAGAGAAAAAAAAAAAGGAGATCTTCATTATTTCTGCAGAGATCCATCCCCTGCCCCTCCCCCCGCCCCGCTGTACACTCAAACTGTGTATTAACATTAATTTTCAGCATTACTGAGAAAAAATCCAGTTATGATTTTGGTGCACGAACAGTTATCGAACATAACCTCGAACAGCCAAATTTTTTTCAAATTGTTCGTGTTCGCCAAACGGCTCGAGCACCGCCCAAAGCAGCTCGAATTTGAGATTGGCGAACAGTTCAAGTCAAACACCGCTCATCTCTAGCCGAGACGCATCGAATAAAGACTCCGGGCGCCATCAGAAGGTAAGTATAATATTTATTTTTTATTTTTTAACATTCTTTCGAGCACACTATATAAATCCATACCGTTTGCATGGATTTATATAGTGTGACAAAGTTGTCAAGCACTTTTCAAGTGATGCTAAAATCGCTTGAAAAACGCATGTACAATCCGCATGTACAATCCACATGCATTTTTTCTGCCAGGGAGATGCAGAAACGCTCAGGAAAAAATCCGGGGCATTTCTGCATCGTGGGCACATAGCCTAAAAGTCAATATCGACCTTCAACGAGTCTTGCAATATGACTTGGGATAAAGCCAAATCAGAATCTTAATTTGCAGACACGGTGTTTTAGGGTATTGCCCCTCATCAGTGCAAAGTATGATATCTGATTTGGCTAAGTGAGAGGAGAGTGACATGCCAGACCTGGCTTATTAGAGTGAGGAGACTTATAAGCCATGCATGCTCCTCTGGGAAATTAAATATGCAAATTGCCTCATCAGAGAGAAAGAGGACTTGAACTCTATAGTGCCACCTTTTGGAATTAGCAATCCTAAAAATCAATATTGACCCTTTAGCGAGCCTTGCCATATGACTTAGGATGAAAGCCAAATCAGAATCTCAATTTTCAGACAGGGTGTTTCAGGGTATTGCCCCTTGTCAGTGCAAAGTATGAGATATGATTTGACTAGGTGAGAGGCTTAAGACAGGGATCTTAAGGGTAATGTTTCTCCTAGTAGAGAGTGACAAGTCAGGTCTAAAAAATTATACACTCTAGCATGTCAAAAGCTACAGTATGCAAAGTACTCCATGTTAAGTTTCGACTTTGTTTGCCATTTGCAGTGGTCATCACATGAACACTCATGCGATTTTCATGCTTATGGTCACTTGTCAACTAGCTTCTCTTCCTGATTCTCTCACTGAAGCAGGATCTGTAGTTTTTCACTGAACATTTAAATAATCAGGAAGAGAAGCTGGTTGTTACATGATTGTATGTGTGTAAATCACATATGAGTGGCACATGATAACAATTTAAACTACTTAAGCTATGTAGAGGAGGGGGCGCCAAACAGAATTTTTACCCCTCATGCAGGAAAATCCAAATTTGACTCCACTTTGGGTGTGATATATGAGCTACTATAGAAACCATGTCCTGCCATATTAGGTAGATGAACATGTAATATGCATTAACCGACCAAGTTTAAAAATTCAGCAGTCGCTTGAAACATGTCCTGTTTCACCTCCTTGCACCCCTTATCCCCAATCATGCTTATGCCTAGGTATATTTTATTGTTATCATATCTATTTTAATCATGAAATAAAGGATTTGATTTTATGGATTTTATGAATTAACCAGAGCCAGCATGGGTTTGTAACTTATAAGTCATGTCAGACTAACTTAATTTCCTTCTATGACAGAATCACTGACTGGATGGATCAGGGAATGCAGTAGATATAGTATATCTTGATTTCAGCAAAGCATTTGACAAAGTATTTCATAACATCCTTATTGAAAAAATGACCATCCAGGTAGAAGAATGTCTTAAGTGGGGTACCACAAGGCTCTGTCCTGGGCCCTGTGTCGTTCAACATCTATATCAATGTTTTAGAAGAAGGAATTGAGGGTAAACTGATTAAATTTGCTGACGACACAAAGTTAGGAGGGATAGCTAATACTAGAGAAGAGAGAGAAAGGATTCAAAAAGATCTAAACAAGCTGAAATTGTGGGCAGCAACTAACAGAATGGTTTTTAACATGGAGAAATGCAAAGTCCTACATCTGAGCAAGAAAGATGAAAAAATCATACAGAATGGGAGGAATAGAGCTAAGCAACAGCACATGTGAACAAGACTTGGGTATACTAATAGATCACAGACTGAACATGAGTCAACAGTGTGATGCAGCAGCAAAAAAGGCAAACACAATTCTAGGTTGAATTAAAAGGAGCATAGAGCATAGATCATGTGAAGTAATTATTAGAGATGAGCGTTGTTCTACTCGAACTGTTCGCCAATCTCAAATTCGAGCTATTTTGGGCGGTGTTCGAGCCGTTCGGCGAACACGAACGATTTGAGAAAAATTCGGCTGTTCGAGGTTATGTTCGATAACTGTTCGTGCACCAAAATCATAACTGGATTTTTTCTCAGTAATGATGAAAATTAATGTTAATACGCAGTTTGAGTGTACAGCGGGGTGGGGGGAGGTGCAGGGGATGGATCTCTGCAGGAATAATGAAGATCTCCATTTTTTTTTCTCTTTCCCGCATTTACAGTGGGGAGGTGCAATCTGTCAGCCTATCAGCAGCGCACACACGGAGCGAAGTGCTTTTTTCACACAAGCAAGGGCATGTGTCATTGGCAGTGTATGTCACATGTCCTTGCCCTATAAGACCAAGCCAATTTCCCCGTCGCCACCATTTTCTCACTGCTGCAGCTGCGTGTTAGACGGCACCGCTGTTGCTGTGTGCGCTATACCTTGTTAATTTCAAGCCAATTTTCGCACAAATCTACAGATAGCTTGGGAGTAGGGAATAGTTGTGATTGCAGTCCTTTTAAGGACTAGGTTACAGCATTTCCTACGACTTTTATCAGGCAGGTCTGTGCTCTTAAATAGATAGATTGTGGGAGTAAAGACTAATTGTAATTGCAGTCCTTTTCAGGACTAGGTTACATCAGTTCCTATCAGTTTTTGCCAGGCAGGTCTGTGCCAGTGCTGTGCAAGTTTTTTTCACAGCATTTGGCTGAATCTATCAAAGCTAATCCTTTTTGGCCTATTGCAGAGTGTGTTAGTCAGTGGAGTAGCCTATCTGTGTTGCAAGATATACCACCTGTGTATAGAATACCAATTTTTTTACTGCACCTAGTGAAGTAAAATCTTTTGGGCATAGCATCATTCTATTAGTCCATCTATACTGACCTCCATCAGGTTGCAAATTGATTATAATTTTTTTCTGCATCTAGCTCTGAAAAAATATTTGGGCTTCTAGCAGTGTGTGGGACTTGTTCTATTAGTCCATCTATACTGACCTCCATCAGGTTGCAAATTAAAAATAATTTTTATCTGCATCTACCTCTGAAAAAATATTTGGGCTTCTAGCTGTGTGTGGGACTTGTTCTATTAGTCCATCTATACTGACCTCCATCAGGTTGCAAACTGAATATAATTTTTTCCTGCATCTAGCTCTGAAAAAAAATTTGGCCTTCTAGCAGTGTGTGGGACTTTCTCTATTAGTCCATCTATACTGACCTCCATCAGGTTGCAAATTAAAAATAATTTTTATCTGCATCCAGCTCTGAAAAAATATTTGGCCTTCGAGCAGTGTGTGGGACTTTCTCTATTAGTCCATCTATACTGACCTCCATCAGGTTGCAAATTAAAAATAATTTTTATCTGCATCCAGCTCTGAAAAAATATTTGGCCTTCTAGCAGTGTGTGGGACTTTCTCTATTAGTCCATCTATACTGACCTCCATCAGGTTGCAAATTAAAAATATTTTTTTGTCTGCATCTAGCTCTGAAAAAATATTTGGCCTTCTAGCAGTGTGTGGGACTTGTTCTATTAATCCATCTATACAGACCTCCATCAGGTTGCAAACTGATAATAATTTTTTTCTGCATCTACCTCTGAAAAAATATTTGGGCTTCTAGCTGTGTGTGGGACTTGTTCTATTAGTCCATCTATACTGACCTCCATCAGGTTGCAAACTGAAATTAATTTTTTGTCTGCATCTAGCTCTGAAAAAATATTTGGCCTTCTAGCAGTGTGTGGGATTTTCTCTATTAGTCCATCTATACTGACCTCCATCAGGTTGCAAATTAAAAATAATTTTTATCTGCATCCAGCTCTGAAAAAATATTTGGCCTTCTAGCAGTGTGTGGGACTTTCTCTATTAGTCCATCTATACTGACCTCCATCAGGTTGCAAATTAAAAATAATTTTTTGTCTGCATCTAGATCTGAAAAAATATTTGGCCTTCTAGCAGTGTGTGGGACTTTCTCTATTAGTCCATCTATACTGACCTCCATCAGGTTGCAAACTGAATAGATTTTTTTTCTGCATCTACCTCTGAAAAAATATTTGGGCTTCTAGCTGTGTGTGGGACTTTCTCTATTAGTCCATCTATACTGACCTCCATCAGGTTGCAAATTGAATATAATTTTTTTCTGCATCTAACCCAGCCAATAGTTTTGGCCTAATACCACAGTTTGGCCACTCAGCTCTGCTCGGTTCCCATCCATTGTTTTTTTGTGCAAACAACTCCAGAGTTGTGAATTAGTTAACCACCAAAATGAGTGGAAAAAGGCCTGCTGGTGGTGGAAAGGGGAATAGGCGTGTTGGGAAGGGGAAAAAAGGTTGTGTCCGTGGGGTAGGTGTTAAAGCAACAGTAACATCTGCAGAAGAAAGACCATCTTCCAGCCAAACTATAATGTCTACTTCTTTTAGCGGACAATGTGATAAGATCCCTTTCTTACGGCCACGCCAATCGCTACAAATTCCAGATGAGGCACAAAAACAGCAGGTGCTTCAACGGATATCAAGTGCTCCTTTAAGTGGGCTCTCCTCCACATCAACTTCAACATCACAAATACTCCAGTCCTCAAAGGTGTCACCCCAATCGCACTTGCTTCCTCACAGCTCCCAAATCTCCAGCTGCCCGTCTGAGTATGAGGTAGAACAGATGGTTGAGTCTGCAGAGCTGTTTACTCATACTATAGCCTGGGAATCAGAGGTCGACTCCAGCGCTTCTGTGAATCCAGATGAGGAAATGATCTGCACTGATGCCCAGAATCTTTATGAATCGGATCCAGGACCAGACGCAGAAGGTTCTGATCATAATGTAGACCCTCATTCCCAAACTGTAACTCCTGTTGGTGGAGACAATGAGGAAGACGATGATGAGACTCAAATACCTGATTGGAGCGACAACTTTAGTTTTTTGTCAGGGCAGGAACAGGTTGGCTCTGAGGACGACGGGTGTGATAACGCACAGGGTGATGATGATGAGGTTGGAGATCCCACTTACTGGCAACCCACAGTCAGTCAAGAGATGAGGTCAGCAGAGGAGGTGGAGGAAGATGCTAGTGACGACGAGGTCATGTTGCGCTTTCCTGGACAGAAACGTAGTACTGGAAGCACGTCAACAACTGCATCCTCAAACACAACTCTGCCTCTCACCACAAGTCGTGGTGGCTCTTCAGGTCACATGGGTGCTAAGCCTTGCATAGCCTGGGCATTTTTTCAGATCGATAAAGATGACCCAACTCATGTTATCTGTAACATTTGTCAGCAAAAGCTAAGTAGAGGCCAAAAAATACATAGTTTGAGTACTTCATGCATGAACCGGCACATGGACATGAAGCATAAGTTGCAGTGGGAAGCTCAGTGTGCTACAATGCGGCCTAGCCGGCCGGGCCAACCACCGTCTGCCATATCTTGTGCATCCGCGGCCTCTTCATCCTCTGTGACTGGGGGGACAGCAGTCACACCTGTTTTGGGGCGCAGACCTGCCACCTCTTTACCCGCAACAGCCAGCGTGATTGGCAGGTCATCATTTTCTTTGGAGGTGGTAACACCAGCTGGTGTTGAGCGCTGTCCGACATCGATAGCACCACCTTTGGATCAAGGCAACCTAACATGTCCGCCTGCATCTTCCTCACAGTCCGGCAGTTTGCCGGGGACACCCTTATCAACCCCGTCTAAGCACAATAGCCAGCCCTCGGTCCCTCAGATGTGGACAAGTAAAAGACCATTTCCTCCTAGCCATGAGAAAGCTAAGAGGTTGAATTTCACCATCTGCAAGCTCTTGGCTACAGAAATGCTGCCTTTCCGCCTGGTGGACACAGAGGATTTTCGAGACCTTATGTCCGTCGCAGTGCCCCAGTACCAGATGCCCAGTCGACACTACTTCTCAAAGAAAGGTGTGCCTGCGCTCCACCAGCATGTCGCACACAACATCACCGCTTCTTTGAGAAACTCTGTGTGTGACAGGGTGCATTTCACCACAGACACTTGGATGAGTAGGCATGGAAAGGGGCGTTACATGTCGCTGACTGGGCACTGGGTAGCTATGGTGACAGCAGGACAAGGGGCTGCTGTCCAAGTCTTGCCGTCCCCACGAGTTGTGCGTCAATCCTCTTTATGTCAAAGTTCCTCCACTGCTTCTGCCTCCTCAACCTCCTCTCAGTCTTCCACCTGCACCCAAAGCCTGTCTGGTCATGCCACAAGCTTTCTAACTGCGCAGAAGGGATCCTGCACACCTCCTTACTATGCTGGCAGTAGGGCTCAACGTCATCAGGCGGTTTTTACTTTGAAATGTCTGGGAAATGTGAGTCACACAGCTGAGGAGTTGTGGTCAGCTCTGGAGAACCAATTTCATGAATGGTTGTCTCCACTGGACCTGAAACCAGGGAAGGCCGTGTGCGACAATGCTGCAAACCTGGGTGCGGCCCTTCGCCGGGGCAATGTCACACACGTGCCTTGTATGACTCACGTGTTGAACCTGGTTGTCCAGCAATTTTTAGCCCACTATCCCAGACTAGATGGCCTTCTGCAGAGGGCACGGTCGCTGTGTGCTCACTTACGCCGTTCGCATCCCGCAGCTCAGCGACTTACATCTCTACAGAAGTCGTTGGGCCTGCCACTTCACCGGCTAAAATGCGATGTGCCTACCCGATGGAATTCAACGCTGCACATGTTGCAGCGACTGTGTCAGCACCGACAAGCCCTGGTGCAATACGTTCTAACGTATAGCCTGGGCCAACGAGATCCGGAGGTGGGGCAAATCACGCTGGAGCAGTGGTCTCAGATCAGGGACCTATGCACCCTTCTGCACAGTTTTGAAATGGCGACAAAGATGTTTAGTGCTGACGATGCCATTATCAGCATGACTATTCCGGTGATTTACATGCTGGAGCACATGTTAAACAGAATTCGGAGTCAGGTGGTGGCACAAGAGGAGGTGGAGGAAGTAGAGGAGGAGGAGTTGTATGCGGAAGGGCTAACATCTGCAAGGTCCAGACGGTCGGCAGCACCAAGGCGGCAGGCATGTGAGGGTGGGGGAGATGGTTTTACCAGGGTGCATGGTAGCAGCCAAACTAGTGAGGAAGGTGCAGGAGCCCAGGAAGAAGTTGAGGACGAACTGATGGAAGACTCATCAGATGAGGAAGGAATCATGATTGTTACCTCGCCACCAACACAACAGGGACTTGGTGCTCCTGGATGCGCAACACACATGAGTGCCTTCTTGCTGCACTACCTGCAACATGACCCTCGAATTGTGAGAATTAGAAATAATCCTGACTACTGGGTTGCCACACTGTTAGGTCCCCGGTACAAAAGTAAATTTGCAGAAATTGTTCCTGCCATAGAAAGGGATGCACGCATGCAGGAGTATCAGCAGAGACTGTTGCAGAATCTTACATGTGCTTTTCCACAAAACACCAGTGGTGCACGTAGTGAATCTCACAGTTCCAACTTGCCAACCGTGGGACCGTCAAGTGTTCAGCACTCAAACCGTAACAGAACCACAGTATCTGCTGGTAACATCAATTTTGCGGAATCATTTCACCACTTTTTTAGCCCATCCTTTGCAAGGCCACAGGAGACAAGAAGTCTGACAAGTAAACATTGAAGCCATGACTGTGTCACTGGACCCTTGCTCTTTTTGGGCTTCCAATCTGGATAAATGGCCGGAGCTAGCCACTTACGCCTTGGAGATCTTGTCATGCCCCGCAGCCAGCGTTCTGTCTGAACGTGTGTTCAGCGCTGCTGGTGGTGTGCTGACAGATAAGCGCACGCGGCTCTCCACTGATAATGTAGACAGACTCACGTTCATAAAGATGAACAAATCATGGATCCGAAACGACTTTTCTACCCCTGTGTCATCCTGGGGAGAGTAAAAGCTTGATGATTGGTTAAAATCACCCTACCAACCGTTTTAAGCTTTCAAATTACTAATCATGTTTATCTGTATCTTGACTGGAAAATAATTTGGGCTTTGTAGCAGTGTGCAGCACTGATCCTATTAGCCCATCTATACTAAGCTCCACCAGATTTAAAATTAATAATAATTTTTAGCTGCATCTAGCCCGGAAAATAATTTTGGGGCTCCGAGATGCGCAAGACACATAAGTGCCTTCTTGCTGCACTACCTGCAACATGACCCTCATATTGTCAGAATTCGAAGTAATCATGACTACTGGGTTGACACACTCTTAGATCCCCCAAACTTTTCGATCAACCTTTTCATTTTAATAAAGACCAAAAAAATAGTCATTTTTGAAATTATAAGCATTAGCAGGTTATTAGAAACTGAAATCAAACAGTTTTCAACTCAAAACTTTATTCTATGTGATGTTACATTTTCACATAGGACCCCTTGTTCGAAAGGAGCTTCTGAACTCTCTCTTCCATTGAATTTGTCAGGTTTTGGATGGTTTCTGCTTCAATTGTTTGCATGAGGACAGAATACCCTCCCAGAGCTGTTGCTTAGATGTGAACTGCCTCCCGCCATCATAGACACTCCTTTTGATGATGCTCCAGAGGTTCTGAATGGGGTAGAGGTCAGGGGAGCATGGGGGTCACACCATAAGTTTGTCCCCTTTTATGCCCATATCAGCCAGAGATGCAGATGTTTTATGTGCAGCATGAGATGGTGCATTATCATGCAAAAAAATGATCTTGCTGTGAAATACATGGTTCTTCTTCTTGAACCATGGCAGGAAGTGCTGTTTGAGAAAATCCACATACATTATGGAGTTCATCTTTGGCGCGTTCAGGGATCCTAAAGGGGCCGACAATCTCTCTCCCCATGATTCCAGCCCAAAACATTACTCCACCTCCTCCTTGTTGGCGCTGTAGCCGTGTTTGCGTGGGGTGTCCATCAACCAGCCATCCTCCACTCCATCCATCTGGACCATCGAGCGCTGCACGGCACTCATCCGTGAACAAAACAGTTTTGAAATCAGTCTTCATGTAATGTTTGGCCCACTGGAGCCGTTTCTGCTTGTGTGAAGTGGATAGAGGAGGTCGACAGGATGGCATATGCACAGCTGCAAACCACTGAAGGACCCTGCATCTTGTTGTTCGGGGGACGTTGGAGGCACCAGCAGCTTCAAAAACTTGTCTGCTGCTATGACAAGGCTTTTTTGCCGCTGCTCTTTTAACCTGACGTAATTGCCTGTAGGAAAGAGTCCTCAATTTGTCCTTATCAGCACGCACACGTGTGTACTGTGAATCAGCTACATACTTCTTGATTGCCAAGACACTTCATCCTGATCATCGCACAATCTTGATTGTAGTCATGCCTTGACCTAAACACTCCACAATTTGTTGCTTCTCAGCAGCCGACACATCCTTTTACTTTCCCATTTTGGCAGAAAATGTAGGCTGCTTAATAATGTGAGACAGCCTTCTTAAGTAGTCTTGCCTTTCATTGGACACACCTGCCAAACTAATTAGCACAGGTGTCTGCAATTGCTTACAGTGATATAAAGAGCCCTGACACACATCACCATCAATTAGTTTAACTGACAAACAAATTCTTCCCTTATCACTCCTAAACACTTTTTGCATAATAATTTGGAACACAGTGTACATGTGCTTTTCCACAAAACACCAGTGGTTCACGTAGTGAATCTTACACTTCTAACTTGCCAACCGTGGTCTGTATGGAGTTGTTCAATAAAGGGCCCAAAATTAAGATAACATAGATAAGAGAGGTCTCTATGAATAGGAATTCCTAAGTATTTGATAACCTGTGAGGGCCAGGCAAAGGGAAAGTTGGACTGGATGGAATCCTATATGGATTTGGGGAGGGAGACATCGAGGGCCTCAGACTTCGCTGCATTGATTTTAAAATTTGACTATGTAACAAAGTGATCTATTTCAGCCATAACAGCATGGATGGATATATGTGATTGAGTGATATATACTAGTTCATCATCAGCAAATAGAGAGCACTTGTACTCGGTGCCTCCCACCTCAATCCTAATATTGGGGTTATGGCGAATTGATGAGAGCAGGTGCTCCGTCACTAGGATGTATAAGAGAGGGGACAGAGGACATCCCTGCCTTGTCCCATTGGTGATTGTGAAAGGTGATGAAAATGTTCTGATGCACCCCCTGGGCCTTGGGACACCCGGATGCGGACCCTTTTTGGTGGATGCTGGTGGTTGTAGTCTTCGTGGCGGCGACCCGGTTCCGTGGCTCAGGGTGGTCAAACCAGTGGCGGAACTATTTATGTGGTTTTGATGTTTAAATGTCCGACTACGCCACACGTGGATTGCGGTCAGAGTGAACCGCCGCTACAGGGCAGACCGCTGAGGCTGGTGTTGTGGGTGCAGCAGAGCGTAGCATAACTCCCTACGGGAGGAGTATAGCCTCAGGGCAGTGTATGCGGAGGATGGGGATGATGGTGCAGGGCAGCAGCAGTAACGACACGGAGTCAGTGATGCAGTCCAGGGCCTTTACTCACAGTTCTTATTATCCAGACCACGTCTGCAGGTAACGGCTGCCCACGTCCTACTGTGCTCACCAGGTGAGGGGCTCAGACAACTCCCAGATAACTTTGGAGCGCTTCACAGGACCCCCTTTGTGTGTCCTTTGTCTGGCCTTTCTTACCAACCCTTCTGTCCGGCTGCCTCGGGCCTCCTCTTGGTAAACTTGGCGCCAGTTTCCCTGACCCTATGTGCTGCCCTCCTAGCGGGTGTAGCGAGGGGCTGCGCCACATAAAATGGCACAGCCTCCGGTTTCTAGATGAGGGTCGTTTCCTGCCTCCACTAGTTTCGGGGACCGGTCTCCCCCTTTGGCCTGACCCCTCCATGCAGGTTGATTCGGGCGTGCGGTGGCGACTCGCCCGTCCGCACCCCTAGGATCCCTTCGCTCCTCGTTCCTGGAGCCTTCTCCGATCCTCTTTCTTCCTTCTCCCTCTTGCAGGCCAGGGCCTCTGTTACTAGGCCCGCCTCCGGAGCAGAGCTCATGCAGAGCCCCTGCTCCCTGCCACTTCTGCTCAGACTTCTCTGCACTGAACTAAGATGGTGCCCACCTTTTACACTACCTTCTCAATGCACCCAGGAACTGCTTCCTCCCTGCTCCTGCACTACAGGGTTCCCCTTCCTCAGTGTTCCCTCCCCCCACTCCAGCCAGGGACAGGGACTGTTGTGCCCATCTCAGGGGCATATTGGTCGCCCTGCCCCACGGCAATGTGGTGTAATGCATGCAGGTGTCGGGTCCTGATCCACACTCCATCCTTACCTGAGAGTGAGATATCACACCTCTGGGTGAAGTGCAATACCTCTGTAGCAACCGAGCCCTCAGGGTGCTACAGTTCCATCTATCTTCAGCCTAGGTGACGTATTGCGATACAGGGCCGTGATTTTGGCTATAAAAGGGTCCCCTAGACCCCTACCCCAAGCTTTTTAAGAGAATCATATATGGCGTGCCAGGAGACTCTATCGAATGCTTTCTCAGCATCCAACGAGAGTATCTAATTACAAATTTTTAACTGCATCTAGCCCAGGAAATACTTTGTGCCTAGTAGCAGTGTCTGCTAGTCAGCGGATTATCCCGGCTGTTAAGCAAGCTACACCACCTGTAGTTTGGACACTTAATTTTTTCAAAGGAAATGCTTCGGGACCACGGGATACTCAGTGAAGAGCATCAGGAGGCACCCCAAGGCATAGGGGCTGGGACTGGCAGTAGGATGCCTTGCGGTGGACAGCCGAGCTCGATCCTTATAAAAGCTTTTTAACTGCAGCAGCTTTAGTGGACGCTACTGGAGCTGGAATTACGCGGCTGCTGGCATGAGACTTGCCCTCCAATAGATCCTTGTAAATGGATTTAAAGTGTATTCATTCAAATTAGAGAGACAATTTAAATTAAAAAGCTTAGAGCTGCCTCCACCACAGGGGGGCTCGCTCGACCCACCAGGGGACAGGCACCAGTATTGGGAGAGGGGGGCTGGCCGTCAGGGTTCACCGCGGCTCTGGCACAAACCCGGCGACACGGAGGTGGCACGGGCAGGAGCGGACTGAACGTGTCGGCTTCTCACTTTTTGGATTTTAGAAGGGCATGACATGCCTATATCTGTGTCTCCCCCTCCTTTTACTCCTCCATCTCTTTTCTTTTCTCATGACTATATGTACTTGTCACTTTTCCATGTGTTAGTTGTGTCTTCTGAGCAGTTTGTCAGCTTTTGGACACCTTTGAAGGTGTTTTCTATGTGTTTCTATGTGTTTTTGTTTGCCTGCCATTGGTTTTAATGGTGTTCGAAGGTGTTCGACGAACAGTTCGACGAACAGTTCGGCGAACACACGGGTGTTCGACGAACCGAACCGAACTCAAACACTACGGGGGTGGCTCAACACTACTAATTATCCCCCTCTACTACTCCTTGGTCAGGCCTCATCTGGAATACTGTGTCCAGTTCTGAGCCCCACATTTTAAAAAAGACATAAAAAAGAGCTACCAGAATGGTGACTGGTCTGCAAACAATGTCCTACAAGGAACAGGACCTGGGAATATTTAGCTTGCAAAAGAGAAGACTGAAAGGAGACTTAATAGCTGTCAACAAATATCTGAAGAGAGAGGGATATCCTTATTATTATTTGCACAAAGAAAGACTCGAAGCAATGGAATGAAACTGAAAGGGAGAAGATACAGATTAGATATTAGAAAAAACTTTTTGACAGTGAGGGTGATCAATGAGTGGAACAGGCTGTCACGAGAAGTGCTGAGTTCTCCTTCAATGAAAGTCTTCAATCAGAAGCTGGACAGATATCAGTCTGGGATGGTTTAGTGAACCCTGCATTGAGCAGGGGGCTAGACACAATGACCCCGGAGGTCTCATCCAACTCTAACATTATATGATTCTATACTGTGAAATCGTTACCAATGTTTGGCAGAGGCGGGCTTCTCCACACCAGAAATCTACCTGGTTTCCGTCAAGGGTAAGCTGATTTATTTTCATTGTTTTAACATGCATAAACCCCCATATGGTACAATATGTTTGAAAGGGAGAATTTTTCATGAATTTGTGTTGGGCCCAAAATTCAAACTCCACCTTAAAATTTTATAAAATGAACTTTTGCTAACGGCTGAAACTTTTCGATTTGATATTTTCTCATACAACATATTCTGAACACATAAATACCCATCATTCCACCTCTTACCTTTAGCTACAAGCTGACTTCTCAATTCACTCATGGATTTCACATTCACTCATGGATGTAATTAATAAACCATTGAACACACAAGTGCACCTTTTCATGTCGAATTAGATTGGAAACACGTGTCATTATGCTATGGCAATTATAAGAGAAGAAGGATCATGAAATTTGTAATGTCCCAGAACTGTACAGTCAGGGAACTGCAGGATACATTACAATGAACATCTACAACAATGTCATCCCTAGGAAGCAGAGCTCCCTTTTATCGCTGCTTTGATGCTGCACTCTACACTCGAGACACTTGATCTTACATGCTTGCACAAATGGTTATCACAAATGTGCGAGTGATCTTGTGATACTTGATCATGACATAATCAGTTACAATAATGTTTAATATAATATAAACATTTGATAATCTCTTTATTTTTATTTTGTCAACCAAAGCCTGGGGCTGTACTACTGAGACATTCTAATGATCCACATAAAACAATCTTAGTTGCAGTTATAAGTAATCTTAAATGTACATATGTGATTGCAAATTGTCTCTTCAAAGAGGAAGAGAACTAGAACTCTAGCGCCACCTATTGGAAGTAGCAATCCTAAAAGTCAATATTGACCAGTTAACGAGCCTTATCACATGACTTAGGATAAAAGCCAAGACCAGTAACTCAATTTGCAGACACTGTGTTTCGGGGTACTGCCCCTAGTCAATGCAAAGTGTGAGTTCTGGTTTGGCTGGATGAGAGACGTCAGATTAGTATCTAAGAAGTAACGTTTCTCCTTGAGGAGAGCGACATGCTAAGCACGTCAAGGTGAGGAAACTCTTCAAGCTACAATGCTCCTCTGGGGAATATGCAAATTGTCTCTTCAGAGACTAATTTTGCAGAGTTTGATTCTCATGAATCCTGCATAATAGCAGTCGAAGGACATTCAGGAAGGAGTTAAAAACAATTAAAGAATACACTCATCTGTCCTAGACCTGCCTTTAACCTGCCCAATAGTTGAAGCTCCCTGACATGTCCTGACATGCCCTTTAGTTTCCATTTTACCTAACTGCACTTACTTTTGTTTTTTTTTATTATTTATCTCAAAAAATTCAAAAATATTTTCCAAGTCTCCCATTTGGGATTTCTCCTGTGAAGACCAGCCCATGGTAAGGCTTCATAGGAAATTGTCTACTTCATAATACACGTCAATACTATTGTATTTTCATTGCAGAGGTGATCAAGAGATTGCAGGTTCAAGTTCTCTCCAGGAATTATTTAAGAATGGAGAAAAATATTAAAATATATATATATATAAAAAAAAAGATTAAATCACCCCGCTAGCGAACTGTAAAAAAATAAAAATATTAACATAAGGAAACACTTAGCATTTTTCGGTCGCTTCAACTCCCCAAAAATGAAATAAAAGTAAGCAAAAAGTCTCATGTAATTCAAAATCGTATCAATAAAAACATCACCTTAATGCACAAGACCTCACACAGCTCTATCGATAGAAATACAAACAAGTTATGAGTCTCAGATAATGGCGATGGAATGTTTTGTTTTTTTTTCACATATGTGCAAATTTTTTTCACCACTTAAATAATAAAAAATAATACTATGCAATTTTGTCATCACTGTAATCAGACTGACCTGGAGAATTATTCTGCCAAGTCATATTTTCAGAATAATGAACAATGTTAAAACAAAGGAAAGAAAAAAGAGTAGCAAAAACAAAAAAAATTGCCAGTCCTTAGTGGAAGTTTAAATTTTCTAAATTCATTAAATCAGCATCTATTAATAAAATTGGTCAAAATCTTTTCTCCCAGTCATTCATGTAAAATACGCCATTAATAATAAATGTGGACTATAGTGTATTTTCTTCATGATGTTGTGTGAGTCTTGAACATCAAGTGAACGGTTTTCTTAGTGTGAGAATAAGATTATTCCTTTGGGATGATACAGAAAAGAACACATTATAAACCCAGTAATAGGGATGCTATTGTTAATGGCTAGCTATTCAAATATCTCAATATAATCACCTTTCCCAATGTCTCCCTCTTGCCTACTTGCCAGAAGAACTCATCGCTCTGCCCTTATTTTATTGCAACAAATTTAGCTTGCATTTGCTTAGTAAGAAATTAAGAACAGCAAAGTGATTAATGGGTGACTGCAATGTGTAAATGTACAAACTTTGAGAAGGCAGCTTTATTTACAGTCAAGGATAAAGCCGATATACAATTACAAAATTGTATTTTTATAAAAGTCAAGCTAGACAAACTATGAAATATATTTTCAACAGATAAGGTAGATTCATGGAGTTATTATATACCTATACTGCAAGTGGTTCATCATTTTTTGCAAAATTGTATACCATATTTTTTGGACTATTAGACTCACTGGCCCATAAGATGCACGTAGGTTTTACAGGAGGAAAAAAGAAGAAAAAATCGGAGCAAAAAATGTGGTCTCCTTCTGACACTGCTATAGGGGTAAATTTCCCCAATTCTGTACTAATATCCCCCATTCTTGTATATTTATGTCCCCATCCTGGTATATATGGCCCCCCTTTCTATTATATGTGGCCCCCATCCCTATCCTTCTATACATGATCCCCATTCTCATCCTGGTATACATGGCACCCCCATCCCCATCCTGGTATGCATGGCAACCTCATCCCCATCCTGGTATACATGGTCCCCATCTCCATCCTGGCATACATGGTCCCCCATCCTGGTATGCATGGCATCCCCATACCCATCCTGGTATGCATGGTAACCTCATCCCCATCCTGGTATACATGGTCCCCATCACCATCCTGGCATACATGGTCCCCCATCCTGGTATGCATGGCACCCCCATCCCCACCGTGGTATGCATGACACCCCCATCCCCACCCTGGTATGCATGACACCCCCATCCCCATCCTGGTATGCAGTGGACCCCATCCTGATATGCATGGCAGCCTCGTCCTGGTATGCATGGAACCCCCATCCCCATCCTGCTGCACACATAAAAAATAAAGGATTCTTCTCACCTCCCCTCTTCTCCAGTGCTGCATCCTGTTCTGATGCCAGCTGCTGTTCTCAGTATGTGAGCAGCGCATGATGTAACTGTCATGCGCTCTCACACGCTGAGGTCAGCTGCCGGAATATTCACTGCTCCCCACATCCGGATTATGGGCGTGGGAAGCAGTGAATATTCATTCCCCTTAATAGTGTGCATGGTGTCAGCCGCAGCCGGTGGCATCCTGCAGCGGCTGTGCGATAACGTGTGCCCGCTATTAAACAGAATGAATATTCACTACTCCCCACGGGAGTGGAGAGCAGTGAATATTCATGCTGCTTAATAGCGGGCACACTATTAGCCGCAGCCGCTGAAGGAGACAGCGGCTGCAGCTGAAACAGTGCGCGCTTCTAAGGGGGATGAATATTCACTACACCACACTCCCATGGGCGTGGAGAGCAGTGAATATTCATTTTCTTTAACAGCGGGCACAGTGTTAGCTGCAGCAGGTGGCTCCAGCCACCTGTGATCTATTCCTCCGCCACTGACCCTCCCCCCACACACCCCACCATCCACAGCCGGATTGTACTTCCAGACTATAAAATTTTAGAGGAAAAAAGTGCATCTTATAGACCGAAAAATACGGCATGTAAAATTCTGCAATTAATAGTTAATATGTCTCTTTAACTCATTGTGCAACATTGCTTTGATTCTGATAGACATGTTTTATTTCAACAGCACACCTGCTGGTCAGGAAATGCATTGCAAGTAACACAAAATATAAATATGTTGCATTTGTCAGTGGATTCTAAGCATATTCTAAGCAGGGATGCACAACAATTTTTTTTTTGGTCAAAGGAAGACGTCATACTGAACAAATCCCAAAGGACAAATATTTTTTTAAAGAAGTACTTAAATGATTACGTCACCAGAACCATCATCAGTACATGAATACATTAACATAACCAGGTTTTGAAACCTTCTGAGATTATGAGGAGAATTTGGAGTTTCTGCTCACTTTCTGCTCCAAAAACTGAATGTGAGCACACCCTAACTTTCAGTAACTTTAGGAGTTTTAGAGCAGACTTCTGCACAAACTCACCAAATACTCCTCATATCAAATCTTCTTCATATCAAAATCCACGTTTTGAGGAGTTTTGAGTTTTAACATAGTTATGTAGCACGTCATCTGACCAGTTATGGATTAGTACATGTGTACAAGAGCAAAACCACCATCAGTACATGAATGCAGAACCACAATTGGTACAGCATCAAAACCATAATCAGTACATGAATACATTACCAGAACCATTATAAGTACATTAATGCAGCACCAGAACCACCATCAATATATGAATACAGCAACTGAACCATCATCAGTACATGATGGCACCATAAAGCTTAGTACATTGATCAAGTGGAATGTAAGGTCAGCTTCATATACACTTGTATAGCATGAACAAGCAACTTCCAGTATGTCATTAACCATGGTCAAACTATGGACCATACAGGAACCACAATGCTGATGACATATAATCAGTATCACAAATAAATATTTACGTCCATGTACTGTACCTTGTGTGTGCATGTACAAAACTGTCCTGGGCCTCATCAGAGATGAAAGTTCCAATGAGAATGAGGCCCAGGAATTTTGCCCTGGTGGCTGTGAAGAGAAGATGTAATAGGGACCAATCGCATGAAGTTGAGGAGCGAAAGGGTCAGATGGGTGACCGATAGGGTGAGTATATGAATTTTGCAGTCTTTTGATGGATCCTTACAGGTCACCAAATTATGATCATTTTGCTGAATTTGCAAATCAAATAGCAGAAAACCCGCATTTTGCCAAATGCAATTTTTGTAACATTCAATTACAGTTCAGTACCTATAGGATATTTGTTCATCTTGAACATATTCCCATTATATATGCAGTATAGCGCAAAATTTCATAGACAACATGATACTTCCCTACTGTTGTATGTAATATTTTAAATCTCTAAGGAGTTCTTTAACCATTTAAAAGTACAAGGCTGTACGTTGAGTACATTTGTACATGTCACACAACTCCAAAGTGAGTTTTAATATTTTTTATTGTTATTTTTAATAATGATTCAGTTGCTACAGATTTCTTTTTATGTGTAAAGGTAAGATTTTCACTAGAGATGAGCGGTGTTCGACTCGAACTGTTCGCCAATCTCAAATTCGAGCTGTTTTGGGCGGTGTTCGAGCCATTCGGCGAACACGAACGATTTGGAAAAAATTCGGCTGTTCGAGGTAATGTTCGATAACTGTTCGTGCACCAAAATCATAACTGGATATTTTCTCAGTAATGCTGAAAATTAATGTTAATACGCAGTTTGAGTGTACAGCGGGGCGGGGGGAGGGGCAGGGGATGGATCTCTGCATAAATAATGAAGATCTCCATTTTTTTTTCTCTTTCCCACATTTACAGTGGGGAGGTGCAATCTGTCAGCCTATCAGCAGCGCTCACACCGAGCAAACAGCTTTTTTTCACACAAGCAAGGGCATGTGTCATTGGCAGTGTATGTCATATGTCCTTGCCCTATAAGACCAAGCCATTTTCCCCATCGCCACCATTTTCTCACTGCTGCAGCTGCGTGTTAGATGGCACCGCTGTTGCTGTGTGCGCTATGCTTTGATAATTTCAAGCCAATTTTCACACAAATCTACAGATAGCTTGGGAGTAGGGAATAGTTGTGATTGCAGTCCTTTTAAGGACTAGGTTACATCATTTCCTACGACTGTTATCAGGCAGGTCTGTGCTTTTAAAGAGATAGGTTGGGAGTAAAGAGTAGTGTTGAGCCACCCCCGTAGTGTTCAGGTTCGGTTCAGTTCGTCGAACACCGGGATGTTCGAGGAACTGTTCGTCGAACACCTTAGAACACCGTCGAACACTGTTAAAACCAATGGCAGGCAAACACAAACACATAGAAACACATAGAAAACACCTTCAAAGGTGTTCAAAAGCTGACAAACTGCTCAGAAGACGCTCTCTTTAAAAAAGCCGGCCGGCAATTCAGCAGCGGCATACACCGGTACCCGACAATTTAGACAAGAAGGAATAGAGCATCACACATAGATTAGATAGATAGAAACATGTCAGTCACATATATAAGAAGTACAGTGACAGTGTTGGTTACTGTACTTGTCATTTAGTGTAAAGGATTTATTAAAAAAAATATTAGTGTTTTCATGCACCGTCTCTTTAAAAAAGCCGGCCGGCAATTCAGCAGCGGTACCCGACAATTTAGAACAGAAAGAATAGAGCTTAACACATAGATTAAATAGATAGAAACATGTCAGTCACATATATAATAAGTACTGTGACAGTGTTGCTTACTGTACTTGTCATTTAGTGTAAAGGATTTATTTTAAAAAATAAGTGTTTTCATGCACCGTCTCTTTAAAGAAGCCGGCCGGCAATTTAGCATCGGTACCCGACAATTTAGAACAGAAAGATAGAGCATCACACATAGATTAGATAGATAGAAAAATGTCAGTCACATATATAAGAAGTACAGTGACAGTGTTGGTTACTGTACTTGTCATTTAGTGTTGAAATAAAGGATTTATTTAAAAAAAAATTGGCGAGGGGTTCCCCGTAATTTTAGTCTCTAGCGGAGGTTAAGCAGATGGCTGGGGCAGATGTTTGAAGCCTGGGAAGGGGGTAATACCCATGGAGCTTCCCAGTCTACTAATATCAGCCTCCAGCTGAATACCTAGCCTTTACTAGCTATTAAAATGGGGGACCCCCCAAAGAAAATGACGTGGGGTCCCTCCTATTTTAATAGCTAGCAAAGGCTAGGCAGACAGCTGGGGGCTGATATTAATAGCCCAGGAAGGGTGCCATGAATATTGGCTAGAAACTGGGGCAGCTGGGGCTGGAATCCGCAGCGCAGGGAGGCCCAAGATTTCTTTCCCCCCCGCTGCAAATTGCAGTCCGCAGCCACCCCGGAAAATGGAGCGTTCATAGAAGCGCCATCTTCTGGCGCTGTACCCAACTCATCCAAGGCCCTTGTGCGGGGGCTCACTGGGTAATAAAGGGGTTAGGGCCAGCTTGGCATTATCAGCTGGCCCTAAGCCCGAAATTCATGGGGTCACGCCAATATTAGACATGACCGCCATGAATTTCTAGTAAAGTATTTAAAAAAAACACAACACCCAGAATAAAGTCCTTTAATTGAAATAAACACACAATTCTTTATTGTTCTAAATTAAACCATACTTACCATCATGCCCATTCCAGCTGAAGCCAACAATCTCCTGCAATAAAAGAAAAATAATAAAGAAACATCATCCTTACCTTTCGATGGTTCCCAGGACAGCTCCAGCTCTGCTACATCGAGATGACAGGCTGGATCGCAGCAGAAAGCTGCCATCCAGCCTGTCATCCTGCAGACACTGAGAAGCGCAGGCATGCTTGCGCTCCTCAGTGTCAGGCTGTGATGGCATCCAGATGAGCCGAGGTCATGTCCAATGAACTCAGCTCACCTCATGCACGTCACTTACAGCGTGGGAAAATTCTCCTGCACTCGGCGCTTCAGCGTGACAATTTTCCCACTCTGTCAGTGACGTGCATGAGGTGAGCTCATGTCCAATGAACTCAGCTCACCTCATGTACATCACTGACAGCGGGGGAGAATTCTCATGCTGAAGCGTTGAGTGCAGGAGAATTTTCCCACGCTGTCAGTGACGTGCATGAGGTGAGCCGAGTTCATTGGACATGAACTCGGCTCATCTGGATGTCGTCACAGCGAGACACTGAGGAGCGCAAGCATGCCTGCGCTTCTCAGTGTCTGCGGGATGACAGGCTGGATGGCAGCTTTCTGCTGTGGTCCAGCCTGTCATCTCGATGTAGCAGAGCTGAAGCTGTCGTGGGAATCATGGAAAGGTAAGGATGATGTTGCTTTATTATTTTACTTTTATTGCAGGAGATCGTTGGCTTCAGCTGGAATGGGCGTGATGGTAAGTATGGTTTAATTTAGAACAATAAAGAATTGTGTGTTTATTTCAATTAAAGGACTTTATTCTGGGTGTTGTGTTTTTTTTAAATACTTTACTAGAAATTCATGGCGGTCATGTCTAATATTGGCGTGACCCCATGAATTTCGGGCTTAGTGCCAGCTGATAATACCAAGCTGGCCCTAACCCCTTTATTACCAGTGAGCCACCGCACCAGGGCCCTGGCTGAGTTAGGTACAGTGCCTGAAGATGGTGCTTCTATGAACACGCCATTTTCCGGGGTGGCTGCGGACTGCAATTTGCTGCGGGGGGGCCCAGAAAGCTTGGGCCTCCCTGCGCTGCAGATTCCAGCCCCCAGCTGCCTAGTTGTACCTGGCTGGACACAAAAATAGGGCAAAGCCACACGTATTTTTTTTAATTATTTCATGAAATTCATGAAATAATTAAGAAAAAAAGGGCTTCCCTATATTGTTGTGTCCGGCCAGGTACAAATAGGAAGCTGGTGGTTGGGGGCTGCCGTTCCTGCCTGCTGTACCTGGCTGGACACAAATATAGTGCGAAGCCCCGCGTCAATTTTTTAAAATTATTTCAGGAAATTCATGAAATAATTAAAAAAAAAATTGACGTGGTGCTTCGCACTATATTTGTGCAATAAAAGAAAAATAATAAAGCAACATCATCCTTACCTTTCCATGGTTTAGTATGGTAAGTATGGTTTAATTTAGAACAATAAAGAATTGTGTCTTTATTTCAATTAAAGGACTTTATTCTGGGTGTTTGTGTTTTTTTTTAACTTTGACTATGGGGTTAGTAATGGGGGTGTCTTATAGACGCCTCTCCATTACTTATCTGGGCTTGATGTCAGCTGGCATTATAGGCTGACATCAACCCCAGCCCTATTACCCCACTGCCACCGCTACAGGGCAGTGGGAAGAGCGAGTCTAAGTGTCAGAATTGGCGCATCCTATGGATGCGCCATTTCTGGGACGGCTGACTGCTGGTGTTTCGAGCCTGGGAGCGGGCCAATATTCATGGCACACTTCCTGGGCTATTAATATCAGCCCCCAGCTGTCTGCCTAGCCTTTGCTAGCTATTAAAATAGAGGGGACCCCACGTCATTTTTTTGGGGGGTCCCCCATTTTAATAGCTAGTAAAGGCTAGGTATTCAGCTGGGGGCTGATATTAGTAGCCTGGGAAGCTCCGTGGGTATTACCCCCTTCCCAGGCTTCAAACATCTGCCCCAGCTGTCTGCTTAACCTTCGCTAGAGCCTAAAATTATGGGGAACCCCACGACAATTTTTTTTAAAATAAATCCTTTATTTTAACACTAAATGACAATTACAGTAATCAACACTGTCACTGTACTTCATATATACGTGACTGACATGTTTCTATCTATCTAATCTATGTGTGATTCTCTATTCCTTCTATTCTAAATTGTCGGGTACCGCTGCTGAAATGCCGGCCGGCATTTTTAAAGAGACGGTGCATGAAAACACTATTATTTTTTTTTAATAAATCCTTTACACTAAATGACAAATACAGTAAGCAACACTGTCACTGTACTTCTTATATACGTGACTGACATGTTTCTATCTATCTAATCTATGTGTGATGTTCTATTTTTTTGCTTCTAAATTGTCGGGTACTGGTGTATGCCGCTGCTGAATTGCCGGCTTTTCATGCTTCACTGTGAGCACTGTTCCCATCGATTTGGGCAACAGCTGTAATGCCACAACCACCATGGCTGTGGCATTACAGTGAGTGGCAGACAATCACATGATTGGTGCTCTAAATAGAGCCAGACATGCAGGACACGCTATTGGTGCACGAACAGTTATCGAACATAACCTCGAACAGCCGAATTTTTGGCAAATCGTTCGGGTTCGTCAAACAACTCGAACACTGCCCAAAACAGCTCGAATTTGAGATTGGCGAACAGTTCTAGTCAAACACCGCTCATCTCTAATAAAGACTAATTGTAATTGCAGTCCTTTTCAGGGCTAGGTTACATCAGTTCCTATCACTTTTATCAGGCAGGTCTGTGCTCTTAAATAGATAGGTTGGGAGTAAAGACTAATTGTAATTGCAGTCCTTTTGAGGGCTAGGTTACATCAGTTCCTATCACTTTTTGCCAGACAGGTCTGTGCCAGTGCTGTGCAAGTTTTTTTTCACAGCATTTGGCTAAATCTAGCAAAGCAAATCCTTTTGGCCTCTTGCAGTGTGTGTTAGTTAGTGGAGTAGCCTATCTGTGTTGCAAGCTACACCACCTGTGTATAGAATACAATTTTTTTTACTGCACATAGTGAAGTAAAACCTTTTGGGCATAGCATCATACTATTAGTCGATCTATACTAACCTCCACCAGGTTGCAAATTCAATATAATTTTTTTCTGCATCTAGCTCTGAAAAAATATTTGGGCTTCGGCTTGTAGCAGTGTGTGGGACTTGTTCTATTAGTCCATCTATACTAACCCCCACCAGGTTGCAAATTCAATATAATTTTTATCTGCATCTAGCTCTGAAAAAATATTTCGGCTTGTAGCAGTGTGTGGCACTTGTTCTATTAGTCCATCTATACTACCTTCACCAGGTTGCAAATTCAATATAATTTTTTTCTGCATCTAGCTCTGAAAAAATATTTCGGCATGTAGCAGTGTGTGGGACTTTTTCTATTAGCCCATCTATACTAACCTCCACCAGGTTGCAAATTCAATATAATCTTTATCTGCATCTAGCTCTGAAAAAATATTTGGGCATGTAGCAGTGTGTGGGACTTCTTCTATTAGTCCACCTATACTAACCTCCACCAGGTTGCAAATTCAATATAATTTTTATCTGCATCTAGGTCAGAAAAAATATTTGGGATTCGGCTTGTAGCAGTGTGTGGGACTTGTTCTATTAGTCCATCTATACTAACCTCCACCAGGTTGCAAATTCAATATAATTTTTATCTGCACCTAGCTCTGAAAAAATATTTGGGCATGCAGCAGTGTGTGGGACTTGTTCTATTAGTCCACATATACTAACCTCCACCAGGTTGCAAATTCAATATAATTTTATCAGCATCTAGCTCAGAAAAAATATTTGGGATTCGGCTTGTAGCAGTGAGTGGGACTTGTTCTATTAGTCCATCTATACTGACCTTCACCAGGTTGCAAATTCAATATAATTTTTATCTGCACCTAGCTCTGAAAAAATATTTCGGCTTGTAGCAGTGTGTGGGACTTTTTCTATTAGTCCATCTATACTAACCTCCACCAGGTTGCAAATTCAATATAATTTTTATCTGCATCTAGCTCTGAAAAAATATTTGGGCATGTAGCAGTATGTGGGACTTGTTCTATTAGTCCACCTATACTAATCTCCACCAGGCTGCAAATACATTATAATTTTTATCTGCATCTAGCTCTGAAAAAATATTTTGGCTTGTAGCATTGTGTGGGACTTGTTCTATTAGTCCATCTATACTAACCTCCACCAGGTTGCAAATTCACTATAATTTTTATCTGCATCTATCTCTGAAAAAATATTTAGAATTCGGCTTGTAGCAGTGTTTGGGACTTGTTCTATTAGTCTATCTATACTAACCTCCACCAGGTTGCAAATTCAATATAATTTTTTTCTGCATCTATCTCTGAAAAAATATTTGGGCTTGTAGCAGTGTGGGGGACTTGTTCTATTAGTCCATCTATACTAACCTCCACCAGGTTGCAAATTCAATATAAATTTTATCTGCATCTAGCTCTGAAAAAATATTTCGGCTTGTAGCAATGTGTGGCACTTGTTCTATTAGTCCATCTATACTAACCTTCACAAGGTTGCAAATTCAATATAATTTTTTTCTGCATCTAGCGCTGAAAAAATATTTCGGCTTGTAGCAGTGTGTGGGACTTGTTCTATTAGTCCATCTATACTAACCTCCACCAGGTTGCAAATTCAATATAATTTTTATCTGCATCTAGCTCTGAAAAAATATTTGGGATTCGGCTTGTAGCAGTGTGTGGGACTTGTTCTATTAGTCCATCTATACTAACCTCCACCAGGTTGCAAATTCAATATAATTTTTATCTGCATCTAGCTCTGAAAAAATATTTCGGCTTGTAGCAGTGTGTGGGACTTTTTCTATTAGTCCATCTATACTAACCTCCACCAGGTTGCAAATTCAATATAATTTTTATCTACATCTAGCTCTGAAAAAATATTTGGGCATGTAGCAGTATGTGGGACTTGTTCTATTAGTCCACCTATACTAACCTCCACCAGGTTGAAAATTCAATATAATTTTTATCTGCATCTAGCTCAGAAAAAATATTTGGGATTCGGCTTGTAGCAGTGTGTGGGACTAGTTCTATTAGTCCATCTATACTAACCTCCACCAGGTTGCAAATTCAATATAATTTTTATCAGCATCTAGCTCTGAAAAAATATTTGGGCTTGTAGCAGTGTGTGGGACTTGTTCTATTAGTCCATCTATACTAACCTCCACCAGGGTGCAAATTCAATATAATTTTTATCAGCATCTAGCTCTGAAAAAATATTTCGGCTTGTAGCAGTGTGTGGGACTTGTTCTATTAGTCCATCTATACTAACCTCCACCAGTTTGCAAATTCAATATAATTTTTATCTGCATCTAGCTCTGAAAAAATATTTGGGATTCGGCTTGTAGCAGTGCGTGGGACTTGTTCTAATAGTCCATCTATACTAACCTCCACCAGGTTGCAAATTCAATATAATTTTTATCTGCATCTAGCTCTGAAAAAATATTTGGGATTGTAGCAGTGTGGGGGACTTGTTCTATTAGTCCATCTATACTAACCTCCACCTGGTTGCAAATTCAATATAAATTTTATCTGCATCTAGATCTGAAAAAATATTTTGGCTTGTATGAGTGTGTGCCACTTGTTCTATTAGTCCATCTATACTAACCTTCACCAGGTTGCAAATTCACTATAGTTTTTTTCTGCATCTAGCTCTGAAAAAATATTTGGGCTTGTAGCAGTGTGTGGGACTTGTTCTATTAGTCCATCTATACTAACCTTCACCAGGCTGCAAATTCAATATAATTTTTATCTGCATCTACCTCTGAAAAAATATTTCGGCTTGTAGCAGTGTGTGGGATTTTTTCTATTAGTCCATCTATACTAACCTCCACCAGGTTGCAAATTCAATATAATTTTTATCTGCATCTAGCTCAGAAAAAATATTTGGGATTCGGCTTGTAACAGGGTGTGGGACTTGTTCTATTAGTCCATCTATACTAACCTCCACCAGGTTGCAAATTCAATATAATTTTTATCCGCATCTAGCTCTGAAAACATATTTTGGCTTCGGATTGTAGCAGTGTGTGGGACTTAAACTATTAGTCCATCTACTGTATACTAACCTCCACCAGGTTGCAAATTCAAAATAATTTTTAGCTGCATCTAGCCCGGAAAATAATTTTGGGCTTAGTAGCAGTGTGTGGTACTCATTGTATTAGGCCATCTATACCAAGCTCCACCAGCTTTGAAATTAATAATACTTTTTAGCTGCACCTATCCCGAAAAATTTTTTTTCTTCCCAATAGTGGTAGCAATAGAAATATGGATCGCGCTCCTGGCTAACAAAAATATACGCTTCATAACAAAAAACACAAGCCTAGCGCACTGCATTAGTAAGATGGCATCATCGTCTCTCCTGTATTCGCCAGCTAGCATTCCTGTGCCTAAAACACAATTCATGGGTCCGCGCTAGCCACGATGCTGAGGGGTCTAAAGCTGCTGATGCTAATGCTTTTTCACAATTCAATTGGCAGATTTTCACAGAGCTCCTCCCCAACGCCCACTAATCGGGTAACAGTTGCCCACCCTCCCTATGGGATCTTGTGGCGAATAGTTGATGCCATTAATCAGAGCGTCAGTTGCCCCGTCGACGTGGCAAGCATACGGTAAGGCATGGGAAGAGTGGACAAGACTAGTAACAGGCAGATGGGCTGACCAATGTGAACAAGCCAGATTACAAGTCACCATAGAATTTCTCCACAAGCTAATGATGAGCGGCATATCAGGGGCGTCAGCGCAGCGGTGTCTGACCAGAGTAGCATTTTTCTTCCAACCACTGAATTGGGGAGATGTGACAAAGAGATTCATCATCAGACAATCCATAAAAGGGTGGAAAAGGGGTCAGTCAAGTCAGGAGTGTAGACGTCCTGTCCCGTGTCACTAAAACTGATTTCTCACATCAAATCCCTAACACCATTAACATGACACTCACAATTTGAAGCAACACTACTGTCTACTGCATTTGCGATCGCCTTCTTCGGGGCGCTATGCATAAGCGAATTAGTCCCTCAATCCAAAATTACCACCAGTGGAGGCTTAATGCACCAGGACGTAGTCATAGCCAATAATGCAATACATCTACGCATACGCCAATTGAAAACGGTTCCAGCGGGCAGGGGCACTTGGGTACTTCTACAACCACAAACGATACACTGAGTCGGGTAACAATAGTAAAAACATATATAACCATCAGATCACAAAGTAATTTCTTCCTATCACACATTGAGGGAACGCCATTATCAAGATACCAGTTCCAATCTATATTTAAAAAATGCATAACATCGGCAGGGAACCACCCCAAAGATTACGGGACACACTCGTTCCGCATAGGCGCGGCCACGGAAGCAAGAGCAGGACTGTCAGAAACGGAAGTTCAGAGGATAGGGAGATGACGATCCACGTATTTGGTGAGATACATAATACCGGACTTGTTATCCTAACGTGGTTTGTTTCTTTTACAGGTGACGCTAAGCCAACAGTGTGGGTGATAGGCCACTCGTGTATATATATTGGGCAGAAAAAAGGGCGAAAGTCCGCCCAGGCGGGAGGAAATTAGAGTTTCATAACACATATTTCAACTGGAGAGGTATTAGAGGCCTGCTATGGCCACAGGTACTAATGGAGGTAATCAAGGTAGGGAGAGAGGCAAGAGGTCCGGTCATCTTAGTTATACAGGCCCGGGGAAACGACCTAGGTCATCACAAGTGCGCATAACTAATGGCAATAATGAAACTAGACACTGAGCGCTTCAGAGAATTTTTCACAAAACTAACTATAGTATGGTCAGAGATTGTGCCGATAGCGGTATGGCAAGGTGCGCGAGACATCATGGCCATCGAACAGACAAGGCGGGTAATAAATATTCGGATGGCAAAATTTAGAAGAGACAGAGGTGGTGTAGTGATACGACACCGACAACTGGAAGTTGATAAAGCAGGCCTCATACGGCCCGACGGTGTTCACTTAATGGATATTGGACTGGACATATTCCTGTCAGGACTCCAGGACGGAGAGGAACAAGCGTTAAGAGTGATGGATGGGGGTCAGAGTCCTGCATACGAGTACGCAGCATCCTCCGTGGCCTGGAAATAGAAAGAACATGTTGGAGAGTTACACTTGTTGGTCAACTTGCCGGCGTGGAGACCCAGGGCATGCTGCAACAAGCTGAATCATTTTAGAAATAAAATGCCTTTCTAATTGAATGAGTATAAAGAGTTAATAAAGCTGTGACTGATCCTCACCCATCCAGTTGTAAGAGTTACATTATTGTATTGTCAAGGAAAGGGGGGCGGTAGGAGGGCTGAGCGTCTGGCTTTGGTAAGGGGTCCCCACAGTCTGCCTAGGCTTGATGCATTTAAAAATTCTTATTAGATACACAGGCGGTGCAGCTTGCTTCACAGCTGGGCTACTACGCCCAAAGTATTGCCTAGGCTAGATGCCGTTAAAAATTCTACGCTGACTAGCAAACACTGAAGCTTTGGAGCAGACCTCTGAGTAAACAACTCTTCAGACTCAACCATCTGTGTTACCCCAAGCCATAGTGTATGTAGCTTCTTACAGTTAAAAGGGGGGGGGGCGACCCAACCCACCTGGAATTGACGATGCCAACGTCACGTAAAACACAGCAAGGGGACTCCAAAAAGAGTCTCCATTTTTTCCAAAAATTGTGGCACAGACACCACTTAAGTGGCATCAATTGCCCCAGAGTTGATTAAAACGGTTGGTGAGGTGATTTTACTAAATCCTCAAGCTTTTAGTCTCCCCAGGATGACACAGGGGTAGAAAAGTCCTTGCGGATCCATGATTTGTTCATCTTTATGAACGTGAGTCTGTCTACATTCTCAGTGGACAGCCGCGTGCGCTTATCTGTCAGCACACCACCTGCAGCGCTGAACACACATTCAGAGAGAACGCTGGCTGCAGGGCATGACAATATCTCCAAGGCCTGAGTGGCGAGCTCCGGCCATTTTTCCAGATTGGAAGCCCAAAATGAGCAAGGGTCCAGTGACACAGTCATAGCTTCGATGTTCACTTGGAGATACTCCTGTACCATCCTTTCTAGGCATTGACTATGTGTCAGACTTCTTGTCTCCTGTGGCCTTTCAAAGGATGGTCTAAAAAAGTGGTGAAACGATTCCACAAAATTACTGTTACCCGCAGATACTGTGTTACTGTTACGGGTTGAGTGATGAAGACTCGACAGTCCCACGGTTTGCAAGTTAGAACTGTGAGATTCACTACGTGCACCAGTGGTGTTTTGTGGAAAACCACATGTAAGATTCTGCAACAGCCTCTGCTGATACTCCTGCATGCGTGAATCCCTTTCTATGGCAGGAATTATCTCATCAAATTTACTTTTGTACCGGGGATCGAAGAGTGTGGCAACCCAGTAGTCGGGATTACTTCGAATTCTGACAATCCGAGGGTCATGTTGCTGGTAGTGCAGCAAAAAGGCACTCATGTGTCTTGCGCATCCAGGGGGACCGAGTCCTTGTTGTGTTGGTAGCGAGATATGAATCATGCTTCCTTCCTCTGCCCTCTCCCCCCAACCTCGCACAACAGAAATGTGATCAAGGTCTCCCTCATCTGATGAGTCTTACATGCCCATCGCCAGTTCGTCCTCCACTTCTGCCTCGGCTCCTGCACCTTCCTCAACAGTTTGGCTGCTACCATGCGCCCTGGTTAATCTCTCTCCCCCACCCTCTCATGCCTGCCGCCTTGGTGCTGCCGACCGGCTGGACCTTGGAGATGTTATCCCTTCAGCATAAGACACCTCCTCTTGTCCCACCACCTGACTCTGAATTCTGTTTAACGTGTGCTCCAGCATGTAAATCACCAGAATAGTCATGCTGATAATGGCATCGTCGTCGGCACTAAACATCTTCGTCGCCATTTCAATACTGTGCAGAAGGGTGTGTAGCGCCCCTGAGGGTTCAGTCGCCACAGAGGTACTGCATCTCACCCAGAGGTGTGGTATCTCACCCTCAGGTAAGGAAGGAGTATGGCTCGGGACCCTAACACCTGCATCCAACACATACCCGCAGTGGGGGTAGGGCGAGATTGCTCCTAAGGGAGAGCACAGTCCCTGGTCCCTAGCTGGTGGGAGGGTCCTATGTAGTGGGTGTGGGTGGATAAAGTAGCTTAGGGGAGCACATGACTGGGAGAGTATAAATAGGAAGCCATCTTAGAAAGAGCAAGCCAGGAGAAGAAGTGACAGGAGCAGAGGCTCTGCATGAGCTCTGCTCCGGAGGCGGGCCTAGCCTGGGAGGTCCAGGACTGAAGGAGAGAAGAGAGGAGAGGGAGCAGGAAGGCTCCAGGAACCGAAAGGACCCTAGGGGTACAGGCTGTGCAGAAGGCCACCCGTGTGCCCGCTGCTACCAGGAGGTAGAGGGGTCAGGCCAGATAAGGGGAACCGGTTCCTCAACTAGCGGAGAAACAGCAAGGCTCAACTAGATACCGGAGGCTGCAGCATTTCATGTACTGCAGGCCAAAGTCCACACCAGTCTCACTAAGAAGGTAGCCACATAGAACCCAGGGGACGGAACACACGTCGCCCTCCAAGGCCCGAGGATACCGCATAGAAGTGTCACTGGGTGTGAGGTGCAGGGAGAAGGCCAAAGAAAGGACACAGAGAAGGGGGTCCTGCTAAGTACTCCGGAGCTATCTGGGGGTGGACTGAGACCCACACTGAGTACGCACAGCACGAAGGGGGAGATTGCTCTGGTACCTGTATTCTGGACTGCAACAACTGTGAGTAAAGATCTTGGGACTGCATCACACGGACTCTGTGTTCATTACTGACTCCCTGCACTACAACCACCATCATCCACCCACACTGCCCTGAAGCTACACTCTTCCTGTGGGGAGTAATAACACAATTGCTGCAAAACCACCAGCTTCAAAGGACTGTTCCGCAGCGGCGGCCCCTTTGGCCGCACTCCACAGGTGGCGTAGTCGGACATTATAAAACCCATATAAATTACCCTTGGATTGACCGCCCTGGGTCACGGACCGGGTCGCCACCACAGTGACTACAACCCCCAGCGTCTACCGGCCCGGCTCCAGGTACCCCATGGCCCAGGGGGTGAGTCAACTTCATAGATCCCTGATCTGAGACCACTCCTGCAGTGTAATTTGCCCCACCTCTGGATCTCGTTGGCCCAGGCTATACGTCAGAACGTATTGCACCAGGGCTTGTCGGTGCTGCCACAGTTGCTGCAACATGTGCAGAGTTGAATTCCACCATGTCGGCACATCGCATTTCAGCCGGTGAACTGGCAGGCCCAACGAATTCTGTAGAGATGGAAGTCGTTGAGCTGTGGGATGCCAACGGCGGAAGTGAGCACACAGCGACCGTGCCCTCTGCAGAAGGCCATCTAGTCCGGGATAGTGGGCTAAAAATTGCTGGACAACCAGGTTCAACACGTGAGCCATACAAGGCACGTGTGTGACATTGCTCCGGCTAAGGGCCGCACCCAGGTTTGCAGCATTGTCGCACAAGGCCTTCCCTGGTTGCAGGTCCAATGGAGACAACCATTCATGAAACTGGGTCTCCAGAGCTGACCACAACTTCTCAGCTGTGTGACTCACATTTCCCAGACATTTCAAAGTAAACACCGCCTGATGTCATTGAGCCCTGCTGCCAGCATAGTAAGGAGGTGTGCTGGATTCCTTCTGCGCAGTTAGAAAGCGGGTGGCATTACCAGACAGGCTTTGGGTGCAGGTGGAGGACCGAGAGGAGGTTGAGGAGGCAGAAGCAGTGGAGGAACTTCTAGAAAAAGAGGATTGACGTACAACTCATGGGGATGGCAAGACTTGGACAGCAGCCCCTTGTCCTGCTGTCACCATAGTTAGCCAGTGCCCAGTCGGCGACATGTAACGCCCCTGTCCATGCCTACTCGCCCAAGTTTCTGTGGTGAAATGCACCCTGTCACACACAGAGTTTCTCAAAGAAGCGGTGATGTTGTGTGCGACATGCTGGTGCAGCGCAGGCACACCTTTCTTTGAGAAAAAGTGCAGACTGGGCATCTGGTACTGGGGCACTGCGACGGACAAAAGGTCTTGAAAATCCTCTGTGTCCACCAGGCGGAAAGGCAGCATTTCTGTAGCCAAGAGCTTGCAGATGGTGAAATTCAACCTCTTAGCTTTGTCATGGCTAGGAGGAAATGGTCTTTTACTTGTCCACATCTGAGGGACCGAGGGCTGGCTGTTGTGCTTAGACGGGGTTGAGTAGGGTGTCCCCGGCAAACTTGCCGGTCTGTGAGGAAGATGCAGGCGGAAATGTTAGGTTGCCTTGATCCAAAGGTGGTGCTCTCGATGTCGGAGAGCGCTCTACACCAGCTGGTGTTTCCACTTCCAAATGAAATGATGAGCTGCCAATCACACTGGCTGTTGCGGGTAAAGAGGTGGCAGGTTTGCGCCCGAAAACATGTGTGACTGCTGTCCCCCGAGTCACAGAGGATGAAGAGGCCGCGGATGCACAAGATGGGGCAGACGGTGGTTGGCCCGGCCCGCTAGGCCGCATTGTAGCACAATGAGCTTCCCACTGCAACTTATGCTTCAAATCCATGTGACGGTTCATGCATGAAGTACTCAAACTATGGATTTTTTGGCCTCTACTTAGCTTTTGGTGACAGATATTACAGATAACACAAGTTGGGTCATCCTTATCGATCTGAAAAAATGCCCAGGCTATGCAAGGCTTAGAGCCCAAGCGACCTGAAGAGCCTCTACGACTTGTGGTCAGAGGCAGAGTTGTGGTTGAGGATGCAGTTGTTGATGTGCTTCCAGTACTCCATCTCTATCCAGAAAGGAGCAACCTAACCTCGTCATCAATAGCATCTGTGTCACCCAGCTGCGCTTGGTATCACAGATCCTAGAAGAGTGCATTGATGGAATCCTCCACAAGAGGCCCCCATAAACATTCACACATCTCCACCTTCCACCTCAGACCAGCAGAGGGAGCCCGTTAGGGATATAAATAGGCAAGGTGGAGCTTGGCAGTTCAGTTCCTCTGAAGAGTTCCTGCAGTAGAAAAGCCTAAGAGAGGTCAGTCTGCAGTGGAGCTCAGTCTAGTCTAGAGAACTCAGTTAATAGTTCAGCAGTGGACCACGAGGCTCCTGTTAGCTACATTCAGGGAGCCCAGTCAGAGCTTAAGGTGTGTTGGCGCCATAAGATCGGTGAAGCGCGGCAACTTGCTGTTAGTGTGTATAGTGTGTATAGCCTAGTGAGGGCCCGAGTAGACTGAAGGCGAGTGGAGAGTTAGTACATAGGGGTCAGAGGAGCTTAACCAGCTCACCCCGAAGCATTTACCGGACACCGGATCCGAGCTTACCGGGATCTCTATGACCCAGTAAGGCATAACCGGAATCCCTGGAGAACTTCAAGTCCCAGGATGTGCCTGAATTTCCACCAGTAAAAGGTACTGAAGTGACTACCGTGTCTGTTCCATTCTTGCTCTGACCCAGCTGGGTCTCGCCTGTCCTGCATTCCCCCTGCATACGCTTTTCTGAGGCCTAGCACCACCTGTGGGGAGCTATACCATCAAGCTGCCTTATCACCGGCCTCAGTGGACTACTGCAGTGCTGGTAATTCTCACCAGATACCACAGGTGGCGTCACGAACTCTTATAAAATTAACAATTATCCACCCTTTTAAAGAGTGACCCCAGGGTACGGTCCCGGGAGCCGATCACCGCGACATCCCAAAGGCCAGGCAAAGGCCCGGGTACCAAGTCATCCCCATCCCCTGGGCTAGTCACATCCTCCTCCACCTCCTCTGCTGACCTCATCGACTGGCTGACTGTGGGTTGACAGTAAGTGGGATCTCCAACCTCGTCATCATCACCCTGTGTGTTCTCACACCCGTCGTCCTCAGAGCCAACCTCTTCCTGCCCTGATCGAAAACTCAAGTTGTCGCTCCAATCAGGTATTTGAGTCTCATCATCGTCTTCATCATTGACTCCACCAACAGGAGTTACAGTTTGGAACGAGGGTCTACATTATGCTCAGAACCTTCTTCATCTGGTCCTGGATCCGACTCATAAAGATTCTGGGCATCAGTGCAGATCATTTCCTTGTCTGGATTAACAGAAGCTCTGGAGCAGACCTCCGTTTCCCAGGCTATAGTATGAGTAAACAGCTGTGCAGACTCAACCATCTGTGTTACCCCATACTCAGATGGGCAGCTGGAGACTTGGGAGCTGTGAGGAAGCAAGTGCGATTGGGGTGACACCTCTGAAGACTGGAGTATTTGTGATGTTGAAGTTGAGGTGGAGGAGAGCCCACTTGAAGGAGCACTTGATATACATTGAAGCACCTGCTGTTTTTGTGCCTCATCTGAAATTTGTAGTGATGGGCGTGTCTGTAAGAAAGAGATCATATCACATTGTCCACGAGAAGAAGTAGACATCTTAGTTTGGCTGGAAGAAGGTCTTTCGTCTGCAGATGTTACTCCCCCCCACCGCGGGGGGGGCTCGACCCACCAGCGGAGAGGCACCAGTATTGAGAGAGGGGGGCTGGCCGTTAGGGTCCACCACAGGTCTGGCACAAACCCGGCGACACGGAGGTCGCACGGGCAGGAACGGACTGGCCATGTCGGCTTCGCACTTTTTTGGTTTTAGAAGGGCATGACATGCCTATATCTGTGTCTCCCCCTCCTTTTACTCCTCCATCTCTTTTCTTTTCGCATGACTATATGTACTTGTCCCTTTTCCATGCGTTCGTTGTGTCTTCTGAGCAGTTTGTCAGCTTTTGGACACCTTTGAACGTGTTTTCTATGTGTTTCTATGTGTTTTTGTTTGCCTGCCATTGGTTTTAACAGTGTTCGAAGGTGTTTGACGAACAGTTCCACGAACAGTTCAGCGAACATATAGGTGTTCGACGAACCGAACCGAACTCGAACACTACGGGGGTGACTCAACACTAATTTTCACCCACCATTAATGAAAGGAAACTGGTCACCAAGTTTCACCCTTCTAAACTATTGTCCTCTCACAATGCTTTCTGACTATACAATTCCTTTTCAATTCTTTAACTGTTAGTGTCTAGTTGCACTGAATATATTGAAAAAAGTAGTTTGTGAAACATCTTCATGCAAATTAGTTAACAAGAGTCTGCTAAGATGTCTTGAACAATGCAATCTCTCAGTTGAAATAACACTAAGCCAGCGGCTTTCCTTGATTGATGCACATACTGCTGGTTTGGTATGATTTTACCAGTAAGTTTGCATATTTAGAGATGCCCTGATGACTTTTGTTAACTATGATCCTGACATGCCCAGATGACTATTGTGAATTATTTAACATACTGCTCAGTAGTCTCAAAAAATACTTTTACAAAAGTCTCAGCAGGAATACTAGAAATTGTGGACCTGATTCATCAAAGCAATGTTGTCAGAATCCTGGCTTAAGTTGCTTTGAAAAATCAAAAAATGTTGCAACTCTTGGAGCTTTCACGCCCATTTCTCCCAGCTTTGCCAAAAATGGGACCCCACAGCTAGTCTAATTAAGAGCAAGTTTTGGCATTCCTTACGCCAGATCTCTTAATCCAGTCCCTGACTGGAGTGATATTAGTGTCCAGGCACAGGTAGGTGTACACCACTCGTCAGATGCTCCTGATTCATTAAAGGGGGTCAGGCATTTAGTGAATCAGGAGCATCTGATTGCAACACACCCCTCATCAAAACCAGCATGAAAATTGCTGGCCTTGATGAATCGGGTGCCTAAGAGATATCTTTGGAAAGGTTTTTTTAAGTCAGAATTTTTGTGGAAATAAGTTCATAGAGAACTTGATTCAATTAGAATTGATTCACTGATCTCTATAAGCTAAGTTATTTGTGTACTAAAGATGAGACAAATAAGGATACGTTCACACTGTGTCTTTATCAGGCAGTCAAAATCATCCTTTTTTCAAGCAGAAGAACTGCTTTTTCTCTAGACTTTGATAAATCTGAAGTATCTTGTTTAGCAGTTTTTGTTTTTTTTTCTGGGTGCTTCTCTGACATTTTTTCCATCAGAAATTTTTCATCTTTTTTTTAATGTTTTTTTGGGCGTGTTTTTCTTGGCATTTTCCCAACTTTTTCAAAATCCATTAAACAATGAAAAAATGCTTGCATTTTTTTGCTAAGTAAATACCCTGACAAAATGATCAAAGAGATGCCTGTGCATCTTCCAGGAATCTTTTCAGCCTTCCCATTGACTGCTTTGGTAATTTATTGCTTGTCTTCCGTGCATAAAATGCCAGTAGATTGTACATGTTATTTATTTTAAATTCTTGATGTCTATAAAAGTCGGTACCATTTAAAAGATGTTCAACATTATGAACATATGAACAGCAAGATGTTTTCCAATTCAAAGAAATAAAGGGCATTCCTTTGATCATTTTGTTATTGCTGTTTCCACCTTTTTTTTAGTAGACCCACTCAAAATAGAAATGACAGAAAAAGACAGTGTGAACATATCCTAAGACAAAAAGTTAGGGGTAGGCTGTCTGATGGTTATTAGTAGAGAACAGTAAAGTTCGGGGTCAGTACCAAACACCTACTGTTAGGGCAGGGATCCCGAACATGGACTTCACCAGGAAGTCTGTGCTACGGTTCGGGTTCGGCACCCCGAACACCGGGTGTTCCTCTCACTGTCGTCTGCATGACAATACGAGAAACCCTGGTGGCTCTGATCAGTGGTAAGATTAATACCACCGGTCAGAATGCTGTGGTTCCCACAAGACAATGAGCTTCCGTGACCTCAGTAAGATCACTGCTAGCAGCCCGGCTGGGAGTGCAGCCTCAATAACCGGCGGTGAACTCTAAGACATCACCGGTAGTCACTGAGGCTGAGCTCGCAGCAGCGGCTGCAGCTCATTCCTCAGTGGTTTTCAGCCAGGACAGTCGCTTCTTGGTACGGTCCCAATTGAAAACTATTTATCCCAGACTTGGATTATAGCATGGGACAGAACTGTGGACAAGTGAGGGATATTGCTGTTTTTCATTTTTGTTTTCTTACAGGAGACAAGGGCATCGGGGATTAGGTGTTAGGTGAGTATAAGAGTGCTTGTTATTTTTAAATAAAAAAGTAAAACTGTGTGTGTGTTTTATATCAAATAAAATAATTTATTCTGGGTGTATTTATTTAACAATTTGACTATAATAATTAGTATTGGATGGGCAACGTGGGGTTGATATAACCAGACAATAGAAAGGTGACATCAACCCCACAAATATTACCCCACTTGCCACCGCCACAGGGCAATGGGCAGAGCCGGGCAAAGCACCAGAATTGGCGCATCTTTTAAGGCTAAAGTAAGCCAATATCCATGGCCTCTTACCAGCCTGAGAATATCAGCCCCAAGCTGACTGCTTTAGCTTTACTGATTGTCAAAAATAGGGGAAAGCCCACGCCATTTTTTAAATTATTTCTTTAAATAATTAAAAAAACAGCGTGGGGACCCCTCTATTCTTGATAACCAGTCTTGCTGAAGCTGACAGCTGAGCGTTACAGCCCACAGCTATCAGTTTTGCCTGGCTGGTTTCAAAAATATAGTGGAACCCATGAATTTTTTTTACATTTATTTATTTATAGTGCAGTCACATGCAGATGAATACTCCCATCAGACGCTCCTACTCTTGAAAGCAGGCATAGGCTGATGGGTGTAGTAGTCCCATCTGCTGATGCCTATGACCGGAGGTGAACTTTTTACCTCCTGTCACGGCTGTGGGCTCAAACTGTCATCTGACTGCGTGGGAACCGCAGTGCTCTGAACGGTGGTATTAATTTTACCGCTGATCAGAGGCAGTGTTTGCCATTCTGTCATGCACATGACATCGTGACAAAGACCCGATGTTCGGGCCCTTATTCCCACACTGCCATGTGACAGTGTGGGAACCACAGCTCTCTGATAATGATCTTACCCCTGTTCAGAGGCAGTGTTTGCCACGCTGTCATGCATATAACAGCGTGGAAAGCAGCCAATGTTCGGGTCACCCATTCATGTGAATGGGGTTCCATTTTCGGGTTCCATTATGGCTGGAGAAAATCATCACAAGGGACATTGGGGCTGGAGCACATCACAGGAGACATTGGGGCTGGAGCACATCACAAGAGATGTTGGAGCTAGAGGCTGTAGCACATCAAAGGAGATATTGAGTCTGGAGCACATCACAGGAGACATTGGGGCTAGAGGCTTGAGCACATGACAGTAAACATTGGGTCTGGAGCATATCACAGGAGACATTGGGGATGGAGCACATCACAGGAGATAATGGGGATGGAGCACATCACAGGAGATATTGGGGCTAAAGCACATCACAGGAGATATTGGGGCAGAGAAACATCACAAGACACATTGTGGCTGGAGGCTTGAGCACATCTCAGGAGACAATGGGTCTGGAACACATCACAGGAGACATTGAGGCTCGAGCACATCACAGGAGATATTGGGGCTGGAGCACATCGCAGGAGACATTGGGGCTCGAGCATATCAAAGGAGACATTGGGCTTAGAGCACATCACAAGAGACGTTGGGGCTGGAGCACATCACAGGAGACATTGGGGCTGGAGCACATCACAGGAGACATTGGGGCTTAAGCACATCACAGGAGATATTGGGGCTGGAGACTGGAACACATCACGGAAGACATTATGGCTGGAGACTAAAAAACATCACAGGGGACATTGGGGCTGGAGCACATCACAGGAGACATTGGGGCTGGAGCACATCACAAGAGATGTTGGAGCTAGAGGCTGTAGCACATCAAAGGAGACATTGAGTCTGGAGTCTGGAGCACATCACAGGAGACATTGGGGCTAGAGGCTTGAGCACATGACAGGTGACATTGGGTCTGGAGCATATCACAGGAGACATTGGGGATGGAACAAATCACAGGAGATAATGGGGATGGAGCACATCACAGGAGACATTGGGGCTAAAGCACATCACAGGAGATATTGGGGCAGGGGAACATCACAGGACACATTGCGGCTGGAGGCTCAAGCACATCTCAGAAGACAATGTGTCTGGAACACCTCACAGGAGACATTGAGGCTCGAGCACATCACAGAAGATATTGGAGCTGGAGAACATCGCAGGAGACATTGGGGCTGGAGCACATCAAAGGAGACATTGGGCTTAGAGAACATCACAAGATACATTGGGGCTGGAGCACATCACAGGAAACATTGGGGATGGAGCACATCACTGGAGATATTGGGGCTGGAGCACATCACGGGAGACATTGGGGATTGAGCAAATCGCAGGAGATATTGGGGTTGGAGCACATCACAGAAGACAACGAGGCAGGAGCACTTTACAGGAGACATTGGGGCTAATCTTTCATGCGCATGCAGCATTGAGTAGTAAACAATACATGCGCGTGCTCGCAATGCAAGAGGTGTTTAAAGGGCCAGCGGCAGGCAAATCATGGCAGCTGGCCAGAGCACTGCAGTCCCCGGGAATCTGCCCTGGGGCTGCAGAAAGGGTCATCGTGGTCCAGAGATTCCCCACCCCTGCCCTAAAGGATATCTTTTGTATCTTTTTTGTTTCTATTTCTTTCAGCAAGAGCCATACTTTTAGCCATATAAATAAAATTCTAATAATCTGGCATTCTACAGTTCAGAAATCTTTGGTAGTAGTTTGTGTATCCTGTATTATATGAGCATGATTTGAAAGCAGCTCATCTGATGACATTTCCTTCATTGTGTCATTGTTATGAGCTGCCCTTTTCAGTATCACTAAAAGAAGATGCTGTCAATATTATGTAATAAACTTGGAGCGCACGATTAAAAATATGACTGGCAAAATTTCGGCAAGTTGATGGATTTCACATTTCCTATTTAAATCTCTGAATGATGATATTCACAACATATATGCTGAAATTCTCAGAGCTGCCAATAGGACATAAAAGGGCAGAAGCTGTAAGATCAAACCAAATGACATTTACCTCCATCCTAATATAATAACCTTATCATGGCTGATTAAAGGGAACTTGAAAGCTACTTTTGCTCCCTAAACTCCTAGACAGCAACGATGACTGTATTGCAGCCTTTTCCTACATTTTAATATTCCCCCTTTTATTACTTAGCAATTGCTAAATAAATGTAAAATTATCTTTAAACCCTACGTTCATACTATGTAAATCAGTAATGACTAGTTGGTGGGCATTGTTTTCCCTGGACGAATCCTTTCTTTCACTGTGCAAGCTCACCTCTGTGGGAAGGGTCGGGAAAAGGTATTTTGGTTTCTCAGGAAGATGGAGCCAATTGAGCCCCTTCAACCCTTCCCAAACAAAGGAATGGGTCAGAAAGTAAGGTAACTGGACCCCTAGCATATTCCCCCAAGCACTAAATGGGTCAGCTATCAATTTCTGGTGATCACTTCTATTAAAATTTTTACCTTTTTCTCAAAAAAAATAGCAGCTAAAGTAAAAAAAAAGTGGTGTACTTTAGGAGTGTGACTTAACAAGAGGAGCAATTTCACAATTAGATATAAATCGCTGACTGTATGTGGATTGTTTACACAATGCCAGGGACAAATAGGTTTATTCATGCCTCACATACTATATTTTATATATCAAACCCAATGATAGCTATGGAAACTAATGTAGCTTAAGTAGAAAAGGGGTCATTTTGGTTTCATTTAAGATGTCCAGCAATTGACAAATACCTTAATGGACCCTAAACAGACCACAATGTAGATAAAGGGATACGTCTAATGGTGATTCTGTCTGTCATGGCAAAAATACAGCTTGCATGAAAACTGATGGAGGTTCTTGTATAGTATTCCTGTACTGATGATAGTTCTGGTGATGTATTCATGTAGTAATGGTGGTTGTGGTGCTGTATTCATGTTCTAATGATGGCTCTGGTGACGTATTCATCTAGTGATGAAGTTTCTGGTGATGTATTTATGTACTACTGATTGCTCGAGTGATGTACTCATGTTGATGTTATGGTTCCGGTGATGTATTCATTTACTGATAGTGATTTTGGTGCTGAATTCATATACCGATGATAGTTCTGGTGCTGTATTCGTGCACTACTGATGGCTCAGATGATGTATTAATGTACTGACGGTGGTTCTGGTACTGTATTCATATACTACTAATGTCTCTGATGATGTATTCATGTAGTGATGATGGTTCCGGTGATGTATTAATCACCAGATTCATCATCAATACATAAATATGACACCAAAGCAATCAAGAGCACAAGAATACTGCACAATTAGCATCATTAGCACATGAATACATCACCAGAACCAACATAAGTACTTGAGTACAAGAACAAAGCTTAATACAGTAATCAATTGCAATATTAGGTCACAATCATATACATTTGTAATGCATTAACCTACAACTCCTAGTATGTCCTTAACAGTAGAAAGGAGATGCTTGGATTTGTTGTGATCAGAAATCATCAGACTGTGAACCATACAGGAACCACAGTGCTGATGTGATACAGACAGTATCACAAATAAACATTAAAATCCAGAGACCTTACACGTGACATCTTCTCTGATTGGAAGCACTTTTATGCTTTCCATTTCCATCTGGTTCAGAAGCCATGATGACTTTTCACAGCTACAGCTCATGCCTGCAGACTTCCATTTTCTCCCATTTTTTGCTACACATCCCAACACAGTGCCCTTAAAGATAAGATTGTTATTTTAATGTTCTCTGCATAAAAATATCTGTCCCTACTGTTCCCTGAATAAGCTTCTTATAGTGTATGGCCTCTACACTGTCTACCCTTATAATCTAAACCCGCCACACAGTATTCCAGATGAGGTATGACCAAAGAGGAGTAGAGGGGATAACTACTTCATGTGATCTAGTCTGTCTGCTTCTGTTAATGCAACCCAGAAAGGTGTTTGCATTTTTTGCTGTTGCATCACTCTTTTGACTCATGTTCAGTCTGTGGTCTATTAGTATACCCAAGTCTTTTTCACATGTGCTGTTGGTTATTCATATTCCTCCCATTCTGTATGTGCTTTTTTCATCTTTCTTGCCCAGATGTAGGACTTTGCTTTTCTCCCTGTTAAAAACCATTCTGCTAGTCGCTGCTCACAGTTTTAGTTTGTTTAGATCTTTTTGAATCCTCACTCTCTTCTCTAGTATTAGCTATTCCTCCTAGCTTTGTGTCATAAGCAAATTTAATCAGTTTACCCTCAATTCCATCATCTAATTAATTGATGAACACGTTGAACAACACAGGGCCCAGGACAGAGCCTTGTGGTACCTCACTTGAGACATTCTTCCAACTGGATGTGCAACCATTTATGACCACACTTTGGGTCCGATCACTAAGCCAGTTATGAATCCACCTAACAGTTGCTTTGTCCATTCCATAGTTGGTAATTTTTTCAAAATGGATGGCATGAAATTCTTTGTCAAATGCTTTGCTGAAGTCAAGATATACTATATCTACTGCATTCCCCTGATCCACCCAGTCAGTGATTCTGTCATAGAAGGAAATTAAGTTAGTCTGACAATAACTATTAGTTACAAACCCATGTTGGCTCTGGTTAATCACTTCATTCTCATAAAGGTACTTGCATACATGTTGTTTAATAATTTGTTCAGAGATCTTTTCTGGTATAGAAGTAAGGCTCATAGGCCTATAGATCCCTTGGTCCACCTACTTCCCCTTTTTGAAGATAGGGACAGCATTCGCTCTTCTCCAGTATTCTGGGACGTCTCCTGTTCTCTTTCAGTCCCCTGGGATGTAATTCATCTGGACCTGGAGACATGTATTCATTTAGGTTTGCTAAGTGTTCCCTCACTATCACTCTGTTTATAGATAGTGTGGATTCTTCTATTCCTTCAGTAGTACAGTGAACATCAGTTGATGTTACATTTACTTTCTGAGAGAAAACATATGCAAAATAGGAAAAGTTTGGTCTTCTCAGCATCATTTTTACCACTTTACCATTTTCATCCTGTAAAAATCCTATAGCATATTTGACTTTTCTTTAACTTTTGATATACCGCCAAAATTCTTTCTTATTGCTTTTGACATCTCTTGCAAGCCTTAATTCATTATCAGCTTTAGTTAATCTGATGCATGACCTACTGGTTCTGCAGACAGCATTATATTTTTCTTTAGATATGCCGCCCTCTTTCCATTTGTTAAATATTTCTTTCTTCCATTTTAGCATGTGGTTAAGTTCTGTGTTCATCCATCCTAGTTCCTTTAAATGCTTCCTAGTCTTCCCTCTTTTAGGGATTGTTAATGATTGTGCTTTGAGAATCTAATTTTTCAAAATTTTCCATCCTTCCTGGACATTTCTGTCCTTAAGGTCATCCAGCAATTGGATCCCTGATATCCTCTTTCTAAGTCCCTTAAAATCTGCTTTTCTGAAATCCAATCTTGAAGTCTGACTCTTCACATGTCTTCCTCCTCTAGTTATCCAAAATACTGTGTTATCATGTTTGCTGCCGACTAGGGTCCAAGCCCCCATTATCTCCTCAACCATTTCCTCCCTGTTTATCAGGATTAGATCCAAGGTAGCAGATGCCCTTGTTCTCTCTTCTACCTTTTGGAAGATAAAGTTGTCAGCAAGAGAAGATAAGAATTTGCTGGACCTGTTACTTTTGCCTGAGAGAAATTCTCAACAAATTTCTGGATAGTTGAAATCCCCCATGATCACTATGTCATATTTTTTTGATAACTTGGCCATCTGATGCATAAAGAGTTCATCCATATCTTCAGCTTGCCCAGGTGATCTTTAGTAAATGCCTTCAATGGTGTCCGTTGCGTTATTCTCTCCTCGTATTCTTATCCAAACAGTTTCCACAGAACTCCCAGTCTCTGAAGCTTCAATCTCTGTGTAGAAATACGCTTTTCTAACATACAATGTGACACCTCCTCCCCATTTATAAAGTCTGTTTCTTGCAAATAAGTTGTATCCTTCTAGCCTTGTATTCCAATTATGTGTATCGTCCACCAGGTTTCAGTGTTGCCAATGACATCATATTTCTCTTTCTGCATTATCATAGAATCATAGAATGGTAGAGTTGGAAGGGACCTCCTGGGTCATCTGGTCCAACCCCCTGCTCAAAGCAGGATTCACTAGATCATCTCAGACAGATGTCTGTCCAGCCTCTGTTTGAAGACGTCCATTGAAGGGGAACTCACCACCTCTCGTGGCAGCCTGTTCCACTCATTAATCACCCTAACTGTCAAAAAGTTTTTTCTAATATCTAATCTGTGTCTCCTCCCATTTAGTTTCATCCCATTGCTTCTAGTCTTTCCTTGTGCAAATGAAAATAAAGATGATCCTTCTACAATGTGACAGCCCTTGACATATTTGCAGACAGCTATTAAGTCTCCTCTCAGTCTTCTTTTTTGCAAGCTAAACATTCCCAAATCCTGCAACCGTTCCTCATAGGACATGGTTTGCAGACCAGTCACCATTCTGGTCGCTCTTCTCTGAACTTGCTCCAGTTTGTCTATGTATTTTTTAAAATGTGGTGCCCAAAACTGTACACAGTATTCCAGATGAGGTCTGACCAAAGAGGAGTAAAGACCGATAATGACTTCACGTGATCTAGACTGTATGCTTCTGTTAATACATCCCAGAATTGTATTTGCCTTTTTTGCTGCTGCATCACACTGTTGACTCATGTTCAGTCTATGATCTATTAGTATACCTAAGTCTTTTTCACATGTACTGTTGCTTAGCTCTATTCCTCCCATTCTGTATATGCTTTTTTCATTTTTATTGCCCAGATGTAGTACTTTGTATTTTTCCCTGTTAAAAACCATTATGTTGGTTGCTGCCCACTGCTCCAGTTTATTTAGGTCTTTTTGAATCCTCTCTCTCTCTTCTCTAGTATTAGCTATCCCTCCTAGCTTTGTGTCATCAGCAAATTTAATCAGTTTACCCTCAATTCCTTCATCTAAATCATTGATAAAGATGTTGAACAATACAGGTCCCAGGACGGAGCCCTGTGGTACCCCACTTGAGACATTCATCCAGCTGGATGTGAAGCCATTTACAACCACCCTTTGAGTCCGATCACTAAGCCAGTTATGAATCCACCTAACAGTTGCCTGGTCCATTGCATACTTGGTCATTTTTTCAATAAGGATGGTGTGAGATACTTTGTCAAATGCTTTGCTGAAGTCAAGATATACTATATCTACAGCATTTCCCTGATCCACCCAGTCAGTGATTCTGTCATAGAAGGAAATTAAGTTAGTCTGACATGACTTGTTAGTTACAAACCCATGCTGACTCTGGTTAATCACTAGTATCTCCAATTCTCCTTGTTTGTTGCCCATGCTCTGTGCATTTGTATAGAAACATCTTAATTTGTGATTGGTTTCTCTTTCTCCAATATTTTTATTATTCTGACTTTTTTGTCTTTGTTTTTCATTTCCACTTCTAATAATAGAGCTATCAATAGTATTTGTTGTCTGTATGGATTTCCCTGGCCTTTTGCTTCCCTTTCCACAATGTTCTGGTTTAAAGCTCCCCAGATGCTGTAATGTTTTCTACAGCCCCTATATAACAAGATGGCCTCACAGCCCCCATACAGTATAATGGACCACATAGCTACCCCTACAGTATAATGGCCCACACAGTTGCATACTGCATATATAGTAGAATGTACTCCTTTGCCTCCCTAATGTCCACAGTCCCCCACAAAGTATAATGTCCTCCATATCCTCCTATACAGTATGGTCACCTAAGCCTCCAGTATAATGTCCCCCACAGACCAGTATACAGTATTATCCTCACAGTCTCTGATATAATGTCTCCCACAGCCCTCTATACAATGAGGTCTTGCTGGACTAGCTAACAGAGCAAGAAGCTGATTGGAGCTCTTATACGCCTGTCTCAGGAGGCACTCACACCTTGAATTGTAATCGCATCTTAAAGATGTAAATACAAATGAGAACAGGGAGGGAACAGCAACCAGAGTTCAGCCAGAAAGAGTGGTGAGCGGTGTTACTGACACATTGACATTGCTCACCTGTATACCTGCTCCCCGGCAGACACTGTGCTGAAAGCCGGAGGAAAGTGCCGGGTAGCCGCTGTTACATTGTTTTCTTTTTTTTTAATTGGACCCGCCCCTGAAGGCAAGAGGTAGTGCCCTAAGTGGGTGCCTACCCTTGTCTACCCGCTGTCCAGGCCCTGCATGTTGGCGTGAGTGACATGTTTTGAAAGAGCGACATCACCACCGGCTCCTTGCAAATCTCACACATGCACTCAACATTCTGCTTCATAGAAAATGCTCAATGAAATTGGGAGTATGCTCCTGAGCTTCACCGCTAAGCTATGTATGCTCAAGGAGGCAGCAGTGAGGCAGGACTCAGCCAGTCTTGATATTTGAAAAGAGCTGGAGGTAATTTTGCTCTTGCAGATCATGTCACTCAGAGGGGCATGTTTAAACAATGAGAGGAAGGATTAGTCTGGGAAAATCAATGCCCCCATTGACAACTCACTCGGTAATTTACATATCACAAGTGTACAGAATGTAGGTGGATTTACATTTTTTTTAGCGATTTCTAAACAAAACAAAAAAGAACTTTTTAGAATGTAGGAAAAGGATGTAATTCAGTCATGGTGGCATTAAGGGTGTCTAAGGCAGCTATCAGGTTCACTTTAAGGAAATTTTTTAGATGCAAAGCAAATTTCTCTGGATTAGAAATAAATACAGGCATATATTTCAATGGCATATGCCGTAAAACTGGCCATCAAGATTTTCTGATACTCTCAATTATTAAAAGGGTTGTCCAGAATAAAAGAATGTATACACCCACACAAACCCTCTGACTTTTTTTTATTTATATATAAAATGCCACTGTCAAACCAAATTTCTGTTACTGCGCAACCTAAAAAAAAATGTGTCTTATATATAAACATAATTATTGCAGAGTAGGAAATATATTCTTAAATTTATAATAAATGGCAAAAAAGACACTTATTTCCATTATTTTTCCACCAATATCACCCGATATCAGCAAAATAATAAATAAGAAAAATATGAAAGTGATATCAAATTAAAGCCTTCAGAATGGAAACAGCTGTTTCCAAAACAGGTTGGTCTTGGTCCTATTCAGCCACTTACCGGTACGGGTCACGTGTGCACCACGTGCTTCCACCCCTTGCAGGTCCTTGTCAGACCTGAGCAAGCGCAACACACACACTACCAGGAGACATCGATGAGCGGAAGTTACCGGTCGGGACTCCACATTTCCTCCTGCAACCACGCAAGTCAACTCACCCTCTACCCCTCTGTGCAACAAGCACAGTAAAGACAACACCTCCAAACATCAGCGATACCAGTCTGTCTGCTGCAGGGTAAGTGATCTCGACCTCGCGACTTAACAGGCAATTTGAGGACACTCTCCTCAACCGAAGCTACACCACCACGGGCACTTCACTTGCTACCAGCAGTGGTATTTGAGATCACAGCTGCCAGCCACTACCAGCGGAATCTCATTCCCATGAAGGGGCACTGTCCCTAGCCATAAAGGGTCAGCCCTCATACCCAGAACCAGTATTTTTCTCCAGGCAACGAGCAAGCTGGGTCCACTAAAGGACCTTTAAGGCACAGCCAGCATCTTAAGCACATACAAGGGCACATTTCTATACAACCCTAAATCCCAAAAAAATGCTACGTGGAAGTCTACACAAGTCACCAGTGATAACTACCTATGAGGTACGCTCCACTCTTTAGCCTTAATTAATACATACCTTTTAGCATCTAGCATTTTTACCTTGTCACTCTTTTAATCCTCATTCGGACTAATCTGCTGTCTCCCACTGGAACAAGTTTAAAACTGCCCATACCAACTCTACAGCTACGCCTCGACTTACCCACTTCAGGTAACCATTCTTAGTGAACGTCCCACTCTCAACTGCTAATATAGGTAGCATTTTAACCTATATTGCCTTTTATCACTTTTATTTTAACCCATCATTGCTCCATGTACTAATCAGCCATCCAGTCTGGAACATCCCCTACCTACCTACCCACCAGGTACTGCCTACAATTCAACTTAACTACTTACCCTACTAATCTTCAAAAACATTAAGCCTCCCTCTTTCCCTCTTCTTCACCAGGGAAGAACCCACTAATGGTTTGAAACAGGCAGCGTCTGATAGACTCATTTATCAAAATACTCATCCAAAGATATTCCTCTGCCAATTCCCATCTGAGGAGATTCTCTCCCGCTCAACCTCAGTACCCGAAAACGGAGATATATATCTGAAAAGCATTTTATATGTACTTTTTCATTCCTTAAATTATTAAATAATTATTTGTTTTTATTTCACCCAATTCTATTTCATTCTTGGTCAACTAGACAAGCGCAAATTAACTCTTTTTGGTTAACCCAAAATAAAGCCTTATTTTCAACTCTTTAATTGCATGATTGAATAAACCTAAAAATGTGCCAGGCCAGGAACATGGGTAAATGTCACAGTACTGAACTAGTTATTATTAATTAGAAAGTAAAAACAGTGTGCTTCCTCCAATGGCAGCTGTACACTGCTAAACTGGCATCATTTACAGTAGCTTCATGCCTTTGCAGTGTATTTAAGTATAAATATACATGAAAATTAGTCAGCTCATAATGAAGGTATATAAAAATGTGTCCTGTTACCTTTTCTTTTTGCTCAGCACATCCTGGGATAAGTTGAGCAAAAGAAAATTTGGCAAACATTGAGAAAAAAATTGAATTGTGGACACAGGAAATGTTTGTGGTATAGGTGTCTATATGTGTCCACCCATTGGTAGTAATGTGAACCTCAGCCTGTGAAGGGTTTAAGTATAATGTTGAGATATCATATTGAATTGGTCCTTTACCTAATTCAACAAAATTCAAAGAGGTCTGTCACTACTTTTTTATTGATGGCCTATACGTAGAATAAGCCACATATATCTGATCAGAGGGTATGCGACACCTGGTACTCCTGTCGATCTGATGATTCTGGCGCCATTGGTGGCTAGAAAATCCTATATGCTGCCAAACCACAGCAACTCCATCAAAGCTATAGTAGTCACGGTTGAGTACTGCAGTTCCGCCTCCTATTTATTTGAATATTATTATTATTTATTATCATACCAACATTTATTCCATGGCTCTATACATGTGAAAAAGAGGGTATAATAAAAAAAACAAGTTCAATAATTCCAAGAGAGGGTGGATCTGCAGTGCCCGGCATCAGTTAATACAGAAATGATGGAGCTGCTGTTTTCCGGTAGCATCCGAGAACTTCCAGTCACTGCTGGCGCCGGTAACATGCCGGAGTGTTGTGTGCCGCACCTCGATTGTTTAGATATTGATGGCCCATCCAAAGTATAAACCATGAATAAAAAAGTAGTGGCTAACCTCTTTTAAGGGTGGAAACATCTGTACGTCTTTTGCTTTTGTCTGTTTTCTCCTTTCTCTAATGTGAATTCATACACATTTCCAATATAAATTAAATAAAAGATTAAAATCATAAGCGACTATGTATTTTCCTTGAGATATCATTAAGGGGCTTCCATGTACTTACCTCTAGTGCAAACATACAATAAGCTATAAAATGCAGATATGAAAATATAATGACTTCCAGTTAATTATCCCTCCACTAAATGAGTAGAATTCAAGGAAATCTTAATGTTTGGCATTTTACTTTTACAAGTTTGTGTTGATCATACCCATTAGAAATTGGCCACATACTCAGTTGTTAATTAGATCTTAGTCTATTAGAGGGAATGTACATGCTGTGTAAGTTCATATCATTAATGCTTAAAAAATGCAATCTCATTATGGTTTAATGTTTAGCCATTTTTTTCTTGGGAAAACATGACTAAACTTACAAGTCTGACAAAAAAAAAAGCCACTTGTAATGCGTTTGCTAATTTTGCCGTAAGCTCTTTTATTACAGTGATGTACGTAAGCTAAACACTTCCCATCAAGAGATAGAGAATTATGCCCCGAAAACCATTTTATAATGCCGATTGCAGCTATTTAACATTGGAGCAAATGAAGCCGATAAAAGCTGAGAATTGGTTGGTTTAAAGGAAAGCTACCATTACAGTTTTTTCCTAAGAAATCAGCAGCGTAAATGATTTGGAGAACTGAACTAATAAACTCCATTCCCATAGGACATAGCACATTTCCCTTTATCTTTCACCCAATTGTAAGAATCATGACTACCAGAGGCGTACCTTCAAGCTCATGGGCCCTAGTGCAAAAGCTCCAAGACCCCAATTATTGTCTTTAATAGATTTGGTCCTTTCAAATAGGCCAAATGGACTTTTTGGTCTATTAGGCTCCAGGGCCAGGTGCTATTGCAACTTCTGCACCTATTTTAGTTATGCCCCTGATGGCTACCTATTGATATCAAGGGGCTCACACTGTATGAGGTCAATAGTTGAACACAAACTGACATTCTATTAGCATCAACAAGAAGGTTCAATTAGTATTTGGAGGGACTTAAAGGGTAACGTTTCTTCTTGTGGAGAGTGATATGTCTAACATACCAGGATAAGGAGATGCATTGTCCTCTGGGAAATTAAATATACAAATTGCATCTTTAAAGCAGAAGAGGACTTTAATTCTAGTGTCATCTATTGGGAGTTGCAATCAGGGCTGGCTCCAGGTTTTCGTGGGCCTCTGGCGAAAAAGTCTCAGTGGGCCCCCTTAACACATACCACGATTCATGATGCACAGAAACCTCAGGGAAATATATATATTGTACAATGCCAAAGATTTCACTTCTTACATTACATGAACGATATCTATTGTAAATTCTACAATAGCTCAGAAACAGTATAGTCCTCCATACAGAATACTGGGCCCCACATAGTCCTCCATACAGTATTATGGGCACCACATAGTCCTCCAAACAGTATAATCAGTCCCATATAATGCTCCATACAGGATAATGGACAACATATAATGCTCCATACAGAATAATGAATTTCATATATTGCTCCATAGAGAATAATGTACCCTATATAATGATTTATACAGAATAATAGACCCCATATAATGCTCCATACAGAATAATGGACCCCATATCATGATCCATACAGAATACTAGACACCATATAATGCTCCATACAGAATAATGGACCCTCCATATATTGCTCCATGCAGAATAATTGGCCCCGTGTAATGCTCCATATTGAATATTGGACCTTATATAATGCTCCATATAGAATAATGGTCCCCATATAATGCTGCATACAGAATAATGGACCCCATATAATGTGCCAAACAGAATATTGGACCCCACATATTGCTCCATACAGAATAGTGGACCCCATATAATGCTCCATGCAGAATAATGGACCCTCCATATATTGCTTCATACAGAATAATGGACCCAATATATTCCTCCATACACAATAATTGGCCCCATGTAATGCTCCATAAAGAATATTGGACCCCATATAATGCTCCATACAGAATAATGGGCCCCATATTATTCTGCATATAGAATAATGGACAACATATAATGCTCCATACAGAATAATGATTTTCATATAATGCTCCATAGAGAATAATGGACCCCATATAATGCTCCATACAGAAAAATGGGCCTCATATAATGCTGCATACAGAATAATGGACAACATATAATGCTCCATAAAGAATAATGGACCCCATTGTTAGAACCTTGCTGTTAGGTTTTTTTTCCTTTGCTGGTCACATGACCTTGTTGGCCTATTTAATCCTGCTCCGCCCTTCTGGCTTTGCTGGACTTCATTGTATATCTACTTTCTAGCTAGCCTGTGCTCTGTATCTAGCTCTGTTAGTTTGCTTGGTCTACGGACCTCTATGTTCTATCTATTTTGTTTGTTCATCTGTCTGCTACTATTTCTGTTAGGAGGTGTTCCATATTCCTCCCAGTCCTTAGTACTTGTAGGGATTCCCTCCCCAGATCTATAGGTCTCCGTACAGACTAGATTAGGACTTTAGCAGGTCTGATCGCAGGATCAGGTTCCCTGTTACATCATAGGGATTCAGCTGAGTCCTATAGTAGGGACAGATCTCCTCTCTTTCCTTAGCTTTGGTAGCAGAACATAACAGTAAGTCCAGCCTGCAAATTCTCTAAGGAAAGATTTTTTTTTTTTTGTTCCATCATGGTGTCGGTTCAGGATTTGGCTAAACACCTGCAGGGACTCTCTCTGGAAGTGGCCGAGCTCCGTCAGCACGTGAGTAACTGTCCTGGAGCATATTTCTTGGAGCCTAAGGTATGTTTGCCGGATTTATTTTTTGGTGAACATCGAGAATTTTTTTCATTTAAAAATGCTTGCTTATTGTATTTTCGTTTGAGACCCAAGTCCTCTGGGGATGAATCCCAGCGCGTAGGGTTCATAATGTCACTTTTGCGCAAAGAGCCTCAGGAGTGGGCCTTTTCTTTGCAACCTAGTGATACATGCTTCAGATCAGTGGATAGTTTTTTTTCTGCTTTAGGATTATTATATGATGATCCTGACCGTGTGGCATCAGCTGAGACTGAGTTGAGACGTTTAAAACAAGGATCAGGTAATGTGGAAAAATATTGTACTCATTTTCGTCGTTGGTCCACTCAAACAGGGTGGAACGATTCTGCTCTGAAAAGTCTATTTCTTGCTGGGCTCAGTGAAAGGGTTAAAGACCTGCTAATTGCTTATCCTACACCTGAGGATTTGCAACAGGCTATGCAATTAGCTATACGGGTGGATAGAAGACTGCGTGCTAGGGTTAATGAGAGCAAATCCTCTGCTATGTCAGTTTCTGGTTATGAGAATGTGTGTACTAACAGTGGTGAACCGATGGAGATTGGATCGGTGGCACCTCGCTCTCAAGAAAAAGACCGTCGTTTTTCGGAAGGCTTGTGTTTCTATTGCGGAAAATCTGGTCATTTGATTAAAGGCTGTGAGCTTCGTATGAAGAAAGAAAAAAAAATGGTCAGTCACGCCCGTATTGCCTGTTTAAATTCCAAGGGTATATTTTTAGCTGCTTCCACGATTGCTCAGGAAAAATTAATGGAATTTCGGGTGTTTGTTGATTGCGGGTCTACACTGAATGTAATTGATGGGGGATTCGTGGAAAAACTCAATTTAAAACCTGAAGCTTTATCATCCCCCATTGCTGTGGTTTCTGTGGATGGCTCCCCTTTGAAGAATATTACTCTCAAGGTCAGTGAATTTCCTCTCACTATTAATGGTGTTCACCATGAGAAATTGGATTTGGTAGTTTTGAATAACTTGCCTTCTCCAGTAATATTGGGTTTGCCCTGGTTAAAATTTCACAATCCTGTACTGGATTGGTCTACCAGTGAAATTAAATCCTGGAGCCATAAATGTTATGACAAGTGTTGTAACGGGCGTATTGCAGCTTTGGATAGGGGAGAATTGCCTGTTCCTATTCAGGATTTTTGGAGAGTTTTTTCTGAGAAAGAATCGCAGGTTTTGCCTCCCCATAGAGACTATGATTGTTCTATTGAATTTGTCCCTGGAGCGATTCTTCCTAAAAGTCGTTTATTTAACCTTACTATTCCTGAGAGGAAGGCTTTGGAGGAATACATACAGACAAGTTTGGCCGCCGGTCACATTAGGCCCTCTAAGTCTCCTGTGGCGGTTGGATTTTTTTTTGTAAAAAAAAAGGACGGCGGTTTACGTCCTTGTCTGGATTTTCGTGAGATTAACAAAATTACGGTACGCAATCCTTACCCACTGCCATTGATTCCTGATCTGTTTAACCAGTTATTGGGGGCCAAGTGGTTCTCTAAAATTGACCTTAAGGGGGCATACAATCTGTTGCGCATGAAGGAGGGTGATGAATGGAAGACTGCTTTTAACACTCCTGTGGGTCATTTTGAGAATCTGGTTATGCCTTTTGGTCTTACTAATGCTCCTGCATTTTTTCAGAATCTGATTAATGACATCCTTAGACCTTTGATCGGTAAAAATGTGGTTGTGTATTTGGATGACATTTTGATTTATTCGCCAGATCTGGAGTCTCATTGGCGGAGCGTGCGTGAGGTATTACAGTTATTAATGGACAATTCGCTTTTTGCTAAGCTGGAGAAATGTGAGTTCGCTGTACAGAGAATTAGTTTTTTGGGCTACATTATCTCCAGCAAAGGTTTTGAGATGGATCCGGTTAAGGTTCAGGCTGTGCAGGAATGGCCTAGGCCTATTGGTTTGAAATCGATACAGAGGTTTTTGGGTTTCGCCAATTACTATAGAAAATTCATAAAAAAATTTTCTAGTATTGTCAAACCTCTGACTGATCTCACCAGGAAAGGTGCTGATGCGGTTCAGTGGTCTTCTGAGGCCATTGAAGCTTTTGTGTATCTCAAGGAGAGGTTCACCTCTGCTCCCATCCTTATGCAGCCTGATGTTACTAGGCCGTTTTTGGTTGAGGTTGATGCTTCCTCTGTGGGGGTTGGCGCAGTATTGTCTCAGGATAACGGGGATGGATTACATCCCTGTGCCTTTTTTTCAAAAAAATTTTCGGAGACTGAATTGAATTACGATATTGGTAATCGGGAATTATTGGCTATTAAACTCGCATTTGAACACTGGCGCCACTTCTTGGAAGGTGCGGAATTTCCTGTTCAGGTTCTTACGGATCATAAAATTCTGATATATCTTGATGCTGCCAAGCGCCTGAATGCCCGTCAGGCTAGGTGGGCACTGTTTTTCTCGCGGTTTAATTTCTCCGTTACTTACATCCCTGGTACTAAGAATGTTAAGGCGGATGCCTTGTCTCGCAGTTTTTCTCCCATAGTCGGTGCTGAGAAAGAGGAAAACATTTTACAAGAAGGTGTTGTGATAGCTGCTTTGGACTCCGTTTTGGAAGATGAGATTCTTAAAGCTCAGGAGAATGCCCCATCTAACACTCCTCATGGGAGGTTGTTTGTGCCTGGGACCTTTAGGAGAGATTTGTTTGTTGAGTGTCATGAATCTCGGTTGGCAGGTCATCCCGGAATCTCTGAGACCAAGAGACTGGTGGGTCGCAGTTTTTGGTGGCCTGGATGGCAGAAGGAAGTCATTAAGTGGGTGCGCCAATGTACTATATGTGCTAGATCTAAGTCCTCACATACTCCTGCTGCGGGGTTACTTTGTCCTTTGGAGGCCCCCAGTGCTCCTTGGACACATTTGGCTATGGACTTTATAACTGACCTTCCCCCCTCTGAGGGTTTTACTGTCATCTGGGTGGTCGTGGACCGTTTTAGCAAGATGTGTCACTTGGTTCCCTTCGTCAAACTGCCCTGCGCTAAAACTCTCGCTAAGGCCTTTGTCAAGGAAATTGTCAGACTTCATGGCGTTCCTACTGACATTGTTTCTGATAGGGGTCCTCAGTTCGTGGCTCGTTTTTGGCGTGCCTTTTGTGACAGGTTGGGAATTCATTTGTCGTTTTCGTCCGGATATCATCCTGAATCTAATGGCCAGACAGAAAGGAAAAACCAGGATGTTGAGCAGTTCTTGCGTTGTTTTGTGGCAGACAATCAAGAGGGGTGGTCTGAGTTTCTGCCACTTGCCGAATTTGCTCTGAACAATCATACATCTTCTTCTGCTGGTTGTTCGCCTTTTTTTTGTTGTTCTGGGAGACATCCGTCGTTTGGGTCGTTCTCCAAGTTGGGATCTGCCGTGCCTGAGGAGGAGAATTTTTCCGGTGATTTGGAAAGAGTTTGGACGGATGTGCGTGGTAATCTTCAGGAGGCCAACAGAAAATCTAAAGACTACTTTGATAGGAAACGACAGGAGGTTTTGTTCGCTGTTGGTGACATGGTTTGGTTGTCCTCTAGGAATCTGCGGTTGAGGATTCCTTCTAAGAAATTGGGTCCCAAGTTTGTAGGGCCCTTTAAGGTGCTTCAGGTTGTCAACCAATCTGCTGTTAGGTTGGAGGTTCCTACCTCCTGGAGAATTAATCCGGTCTTTCATGTCTCTCTGTTAAAAAAAGCTGTTGTGTCGGATGGTGACGCCTCTGCCTCTGTTCCTCCGGTGGTGGAGGACGGGGAATATGAAATTTCTCGCATCCTTGACTCTAGACGGTATAGAGGTAGTTTGCAGTATCTTGTGGCCTGGAAAGGTTTCGGACCCGAGGATAACTCTTGGGTGAGGTCAGATGATGTTTCCGCGTCCAGACTTATCAGAGCGTTTCACAGGAGATTTCCTGATAAGCCTGGTCCTAGGGGATCTGGAGGATCCTCTTAGAAGGGGGGGTACTGTTAGAACCTTGCTGTTAGGTTTTTTTTCCTTTGCTGGTCACATGACCTTGTTGGCCTATTTAATCCTGCTCCGCCCTTCTGGCTTTGCTGGACTTCATTGTATATCTACTTTCTAGCTAGCCTGTGCTCTGTATCTAGCTCTGTTAGTTTGCTTGGTCTACGGACCTCTATGTTCTATCTATTTTGTTTGTTCGTCTGTCTGCTACTATTTCTGTTAGGAGGTGTCCCATATTCCTCCCAGTCCTTAGTACTTGTAGGGATTCCCTCCCCACATCTATAGGTCTCCGTACAGACTAGATTAGGACTTTAGCAGGTCTGATCGCAGGATCAGGTTCCCTGTTACATCGTAGGGATTCAGCTGAGTCCTATAGTAGGGACAGATCTCCTCTCTTTCCTTAGCTTTGGTAGCAGAACATAACACCCATATAATGATCTATACAGAATAATAGACCCAATATAATGCTCCAAACAGAATAATGGACCCCATATAATGATCCATACAGAATAATAGACCCCATATATTACTCCATACAGAATAATGGACCCTATATAGTGTTCCATACAGAATAATGGACCCCATATATTGCTTCATACAGAACAATGGATCCCCGAGGCACCCCTCACTTCCTGAGGATCTTGGCACTTGCACGAGTGCCCTGGGTGTTGACACCGGCCCTGGTTGAAATTTTAAAAGTCAGTATTGACCTTTTTACAAGCCTTTCTGTATGACTTAAAACCAAACCAGTAACTCAATTTGGAGACACATGGTTCGAGGTGTTTCCCCTCCTCAGTATAAAGCATGAGATCAGATTTGGATGTCTGAAAGGTCTCTGACTGAGTTCTAAGGGGTAACATTTCTCCTTGTGGAGAGTGGTATTGGTATGTCTGACATATATTACCCCTTAGACCACAGTCAGAGGCCTCTCATACAGCAAAATCAAATCTCAAGCTATGCACTAAAGAGGAATAGGTATGAACAGATTTGTGGAAGTTCAGGATCTAGTACTCGACCCAAACTTTAGTTCTAAGTTTGGGTCAGGCACCAGAACTGTACCCGAACTTGAGCCTGAACCCAAACCCCATTGAAAACAATGGGGACCCAAACTTTGGAACTGGAAATAATTCTCTCTCTCCTACTGAACTTCCCCCAGAACTCCGAACATTAAAACGGACTTCCAGGAGAAGCATGATGATATGGGTCTATTATGTTTCAAATGGAATAATACAGCGGTGTCTGATATTTTTGCGGACCGATAGACTTGCATATGCGATTTTGATCCGAGAATGAGATGAAGATCGGAAATGACTACATAATTTTGTGCTGACCACTCTGTTTACAAAAATACATAGACATGTGAACAGCTCCATATACTATAATAAATACCAGTTCTATGCGTGAAAACCACAGATAGAGCTTGTAGGCTAAAAACTCATGTCTGAATGAGCCCATAGCGTAAATGTAGTAAATGCTTGTGAAAATCTATTAGAGAGGGAAAAAATAATAATCATAATTTTTATGAAAATAATAAAAAAAAAAGTATTTTCATAGCAAAATAATGAAAAATTGTTTGCTTGCATGCACTAACGTCAGCAAACTGCATCTTGTCCTAAAGATCTAAAATCTGACAGATGATAATATTATTTGAGCATTTTGTTTTATCAGTATGTTGTCAACCATATTTATTCCATCATTTTTTTTATGTTTTATATTTTTTGCATCCATTAAATTTAGGAAAAATATGAAAAAAATATAAATAATAGAATAGAATTTTTTGCATTTCTTCTTTTTTTATTGTTAAAATATACAAATCCACAATCTTTGTTGTATCCTCCTCCATAGTTCCAAGCCTAAAGTAGGTAATCATTTCTTTGCCAAGCCGTCCACTTTGATTTCTCATCCTTCTCAAATCTGTTGATTTCATCCAGCATGAAGCTGCCAAAAATGATTGCATATTCGGCAAAAAAACAGAAATGAATTATGTATTAAGAGAAAGACATTTTGATACAATAAAAAATGTTCTGTAATGGCAAATTAAAATTAGATTTGCAAAATGCAATACATATTGATCAACTAATATTAGAAAGTGATAATATAAATGTTATAGGGATCATTTACTAATTTGCCCTATACTACTGGGGCTCCTGAGTAGTGTTGAGCCACCCCCGTAGTGTTCGAGTTCGGTTCGGTTCGTCGAACACCCGTGTGTTCGCCGAACTGTTCGTCGAACTGTTCGTCGAACACCTTCGAACACCGTTAAAACCAATGGCAGGCAAACAAAAACACATAGAAACACATAGAAAACACCTTCAAAGGTGTCCAAAAGCTGACAAACTGCTCAGAAGACACAACTAACACATGGAAAAGTGACAAGTACATATAGTCATGCGAAAAGAAAAGAGGTGGAGGAGTAAAAGGAGGGGGAGACACAGATATAGGCATGTCATGCCCTTCTAAAATCCAAAAAGTGAGAAGCCGAGACGGCCAGTCCGCTCCTGCCCGTGCCACCTCCGTGTCGCCGGGTTTGTGCCAGAGCCGCGGTGAACCCTGACGGCCAGCCCCCCTCTCCCAATACTGGTGCCTGTCCGCTGGTGGGTCGAGAGAGCCCCCCTGTGGTGGAGGCAGCTCTAAGCTTTTTAATTTAAATTGTCCCTCTAATTTAAATGAATACACTTTAAATCCATTTACAAGGATCTATTGGAGGGCAAGTCTCATGCCAGCAGCCGCGTAATTCCAGCTCCAGTAGCGTCCACTAAAGCTGCTGCAGTTAAAAAGCTTTTATAAGGATCGAGCTCGGCTGTCCACCGCAAGGCATCCTAGTGCCAGTCCCAGCCCCTATGCCTTGGGGTGCCTCCTGATGCTCTTCACTAAGTATCCCGGGGTCCCGAAGCATTTCCTTTGAAAAAATTAAGTGTCCAAACTACAGGTGGTGTAGCTTGCTTAACAGCCGGGATAATCCGCTGACTAGCAGACACTGCTACTAGGCACAAAGTATTTCCTGGGCTAGATGCAGTTAAAAATTTGTAAGTAGATACTCTCGTTGGATGCTGAGAAAGCATTCCATAGAGTCTCCTGGCACGCCATATATGATTCTCTTAAAAAGCTTGGGGTAGGGGTCTAGGGGACCCTTTTATAGCCAAAATCACGGCCCTGTATCACAATACGTCACCTAGGCTGAAGATAAAAGGAACTGTAGCACTGAGGGCTCGGTTGCTACAGACGTATTGCACCTCACCCAGAGGTGTGATATCTCACTCTCAGATAAGGATGGAGTGTGGATCAGGACCCGACACCTGCATGCATTACACCACATTGCCGTGGGGCAGGGCGACCAATATGCCCCTGAGATGGGCACGACAGTCCCTGTCCCTGGCTGGAGTGGGGGGAGGGAACACTGAGGAAGGGGAACCCTGCAGTGCAGGAGCAGGGAGGAAGCAGTTCCTGGGTGCATTGAGAAGGGAGTATAAAAGGTGGGCACCATCTTAGTTCAGTGCAGAGAAGTCTGAGCAGAAGTGGCAGGGAGCAGGGGCTCTGCATGAGCTCTGCTCCGGAGGCGGGCCTAGTAACAGAGGCCCAGGCCTGCAAGAGGGAGAAGGAAGGAAGAGGAGCGGAGAAGGCTCCAGGAACGAGGAATGAAGGGATCCCAGGGGTGCGGACGGGCGAGTCGCCACCGCACGCCCGAATCCACCTGCGTGGAGGGGTCAGGCCAAAGGGGGAGACCGGTCCCCGAACTAGTGGAGGCAGGAAACGACCCTCAGCTAGAAACCGGAGGCTCTGACATTTTATGTGGCGCAGCCCCTTGCTCCACCCGCTAGGAAGGCACCACATAGGGTCAGGGAAACTGGCGCCAAGTTTACCAAGAGGAGGCCCGAGGCAGCCGGACAGAAGTGTTGGTAAGAAAGGCCAGACAAAGGACACACAAAGGGGGTCCTGTGAAGCGCTCCAAAGTTATCTGGGAGTTGTCTGAGCCCCTCACCTGGTGAGCACAGTACGACGTGGGCAGCCGTTACCTGCAGACGTGGTCTGGATAATAAGAACTGTGAGTAAAGGCCCTGAACTGCATCACTGACTCCGTGTCATTACTGCTGCTGCCCTGCACCATCACCCCCATCCTCCGCATACACTGCCCTGAGGCTATACTCCTCCCGTGGGGAGTTATGCTACGCTCTGCTGCACCCACAACACCAGCCTTAGCGGTCTGCCCTGTAGCGGCGGTTCACTCTGACCGCAATCCACGGGTGGCGTAGTCGGACATTTAAACATCAAAACCACATAAATAGTTCCGCCACTGGTTTGACCGCCCTGAGCCACGGAACCGGATCGCCGCCACGAAGACTACAACCACCAGCATCCACCAAAAAGGGTCCGGCTCCGGGTGTCCCAAGGCCCAGGGGGTGCGTCAGAACATTTTCATCACCTTTCACAATCACCAATGGGACAAGGCAGGGATGTCCTCTGTCCCCTCTCTTATACATCCTAGTGACGGAGCACCTGCTCTCATCAATTCGCCATAACCCCAATATTAGGTGGATTGAGGTGGGAGGCACCGAGTACAAGTGCTCTCTATTTGCTGATGATGTCCTAGTATATATCACTCAATCACATATATCCATCCCTGCTGTTATGGCTGAAATAGATCACTTTGTTACATGGTAAAATTTTAAAATCAATGCAGCGAAGTCTGAGGCCCTCGATGTCTCCCTCCCTAAATCCATATAGGATTCCATCCAGTCCAACTTTCCCTTTGCCTGGCCCTCACAGGGTATCAAATACTTAGGAATTCCTATTCATAGAGACCTCTCCCATCTATGTTATCTTAATTTTGGGCCCTTTATTGAACAATTCCATACAGACCACGGTTGGCAAGTTGGAACTGTGAGATTCACTACGTGCACCACTGGTATTTTGTGGAAAAGCACATGTAAGGTTCTGCAACAGTCTCTGCTGATACTCCTGCATGTGTGCATCCCTTTCTATGGCAGGAATAATTTCTGCAAATTTACTTTTGTACCGGGGATCTAACAGTGTGGCAACCCAGTAGTCAGGATTATTTCTAATTCTCACAATTCGAGGGTCATGTTGCAGGTAGTGCAGCAAGAAGGCACTCATGTGTGTTGCGCATCCAGGAGCACCAAGTCCCTGTTGTGTTGGTGGCGAGGTAACAATCATGCTTCCTTCCTCTGTCCTCTCCCCCCAACCTCGCACAACAGAAATGTGATCAAGGTCTCCCTCATCTGATGAGTCTTCCATCAGTTCGTCCTCCACTTCTTCCTGGGCTCCTGCACCTTCCTCACTAGTTTGGCTGCTACCATGCGCCCTGGTAAAATCATCTCCCCCACCCTCACATGCCTGCCGCCCTGGTGCTGCCGACCGTCTGGACCTTGCAGATGTTAGCCCTTCCGCATACAACTCCTCCTCCTCTACTTCCTCCACCTCCTCTTGTGCCACCACCTGACTCCGAATTCTGTTTAACATGTGCTCCAGCATGTAAATCACCGGAATAGTCATGCTGATAATGGCATCGTCAGCACTAAACATCTTCGTCGCCATTTCAAAACTGTGCAGAAGGGTGCATAGGTCCCTGATCTGAGACCACTCCTCCAGCGTGATTTGCCCCACCTCTGAATCTCGTTGGCCCAGGCTATACGTCAGAACGTATTGCACCAGGGCTTGTCGGTGCTGCCACAGTCGCTGCAACATGTGCAGAGTTGAATTCCACCGGGTAGGCACATCGCATTTTAGCCGGTGAAGTGGCAGGCCCAACGACTTCTGTAGAGATGTAAGTCGCTGAGCTGCGGGATGCGAACGGCGGAAGTGAGCACACAGCGACCGTGCCCTCTGCAGAAGGCCATCTAGTCTGGGATAGTGGGCTAAAAATTGCTGGACAACCAGGTTCAACACGTGAGCCATACAAGGCACGTGTGTGACATTGCCCCGGCGAAGGGCCGCACCCAGGTTTGCAGCATTGTCGCACACGGCCTTCCCTGGTTTCAGGTCCAGTGGAGACAACCATTCATGAAATTGGTTCTCCAGAGCTGACCACAACTCCTCAGCTGTGTGACTCACATTTCCCAGACATTTCAATGTAAAAACCGCCTGATGACGTTGAGCCCTACTGCCAGCATAGTAAGGAGGTGTGCAGGATCCCTTCTGCGCAGTTAGAAAGCTTGTGGCATGACCAGACAGGCTTTGGGTGCAGGTGGAAGACCGAGAGGAGGTTGAGGAGGCAGAAGCAGTGGAGGAAAAATGACATAAAGAGGATTGACGCACAACTCGTGGGGACGGCAAGACTTGGACAGCAGCCCCTTGTCCTGCTGTCACCATAGTTACCCAGTGCCCAGTCAGCGACATGTAACGCCCCTGTCCATGCCTACTCGTCCAAGTGTCTGTGGTGAAATGCACCCTGTCACACACAGAGTTTCTCAAAGAAGCGGTGATGTTGTGTGCGACATGCTGGTGGAGCGCAGGCACACCTTTCTTTGAGAAGTAGTGCCGACTGGGCATCTGGTACTGGGGCACTGCGACGGACATAAGGTCTCGAAAATCCTCTGTGTCCACCAGGCGGAAAGGCAGCATTTCTGTAGCCAAGAGCTTGCAGATGGTGAAATTCAACCTCTTAGCTTTCTCATGGCTAGGAGGAAATGGTCTTCTACTTGTCCACATCTGAGGGACCGAGGGCTGGCTATTGTGCTTAGACGGGGTTGATAAGGGTGTCCCCGGCAAACTGCCGGTCTGTGAGGAAGATGCAGGCGGACATGTTAGGTTGCCTTGATCCAAAGGTGGTGCTATCGATGTCGGACAGCGCTCAAGACCAGCTGGTGTTACCACCTCCAAAGAAAATGATGACCTGCCAATCACGCTGGCTGTTGCGGGTAAAGAGGTGGCAGGTCTGCGCCCCAAAACAGGTGTGACTGCTGTCCCCCCAGTCACAGAGGATGAAGAGGCCGCGGATGCACAAGATATGGCAGACGGTGGTTGGCCCGGCCGGCTAGACCGCATTGTAGCACACTGAGCTTCCCACTGCAACTTATGCTTCATGTCCATGTGCCGGTTCATGCATGAAGTACTCAAACTATGTATTTTTTGGCCTCTACTTAGCTTTTGCTGACAAATGTTACAGATAACACGAGTTGGGTCATCTTTATCGATCTGAAAAAATGCCCAGGCTATGCAAGGCTTAGCACCCATGCGACCTGAAGAGCCACCACGACTTGTGGTGAGAGGCAGAGTTGTGTTTGAGGATGCAGTTGTTGACGTGCTTCCAGTACTACGTCTCTGTCCAGGAAGGCGCAACCTGACCTCGTCGTCACTAGCATCTTCCTCCACCTCCTCTGCTGACCTCATCTCTTGGCTGACTGTGGGTTGACAGTAAGTGGGATCTCCGACCTCATCATCATCACCCTGTGCGTTATCACACCCGTCGTCCTCAGAGCCAACCTGTTCCTGCTCTGACAAAAAACTAAAGTTGTCGCTCCAATCAGGTATTTGAGTCTTATCATCGTCTTCCTCATTGTCTCCACCAACAGGAGTTACAGTTTGGGAATGAGGGTCTACATTATGGTCAGAACTTTCTGCGTCTGGTCCTGGATCCGACTCATAAAGATTCTGGGCATCAGTGCAGATCATTTCCTCGTCTGGATTCACAGAAGCGCTGGAGTCGAACTCTGATTCCCAGGCTATAGTATGAGTAAACAGCTCTGCAGACTAAACCATCTGTTCTACCTCATACTCAGACGGGCAGCTGGAGATTTGGGAGCTGTGAGGAAGCAAGTGCGATTTGGGTGACACCTTTGAGGACTGGAGTATTTGTGATGTTGAAGTTGATGTGGAGGAGAGCCCACTTAAAGGAGCACTTGATATCCGTTGAAGCACCTGCTGTTTTTGTGCCTCATCTGGAATTTGTAGCGATTGGCGTGGCCGTAAGAAAGGGATCTTATCACATTGTCCGCTAAAAGAAGTAGACATTTTAGTTTGGCTGGAAGATGGTCTTTCTTCTGCACCTACCCCACGGACACAACCTTTTTTCCCCTTCCCAACACGCCTATTCCCCTTTCCACCAGCAGCAGGCCTTTTTCCACTCATTTTGGTGGTTAACTAATTCACGACTCTGGAGTTGTTTGCACAAAAAAAACAATGGATGGTAACCGAGCAGAGCTGAGTGGCCAAACTGTGGTATTAGGCCAAAACTATTGGCTGGGTTAGATGCAGAAAAAAATTATTTTTAATTTGCAACCTGATGGAGGTCAGTATAGATGGACTAATAGACCAAGTCCCACAGACCGCTAGAAGCCCAAATATTTTTTCAGAGCTAGATGCAGAAATTTTTTTTATTCAATTTGCAACCTGATGGAGGTCAGTATAGATGGACTAATAGACCAAGTCCCACACACTGCTAGAAGCCCAAATATTTTTTCAGAGCTAGATGCAGAAAAAAATTATTTTTAATTTGCAACCTGATGGAGGTCAGTATAGATGGACTAATAGACCAAGTCCCACACACCGCTAGAAGCCCAAATATTTTTTCAGAGCTAGATGCAGAAAAAAATTATTTTTAATTTGCAACCTGATGGAGGTCAGTATAGATGGACTAATAGACCAAGTCCCACACACTGCTAGAAGCCCAAATATTTTTTCAGAGCTAGATGCAGAAAAAAATTATTTTTAATTTGCAACCTGATGGAGGTCAGTATAGATGGACTAATAGACCAAGTCCCACACACCGCTAGAAGCCCAAATATTTTTTCAGAGCTAGATGCAGAAAAAAATTATTTTTAATTTGCAACCTGATGGAGGTCAGTATAGATGGACTAATAGACCAAGTCCCACACACCGCTAGAAGCCCAAATATTTTTTCAGAGCTAGATGCAGAAAAAAATTATATTCAGTTTGCAACCTGCTGGAGGTCAGTATAGAAGGACTAATAGAACAAGTCTCACACACTGCTAGAAGCCCAAATATTTTTTCAGAGCTAAATGAAGAAAAAAATTATTTTTAATTTGCAACCTGATGGAGGTCAGTATAGATGGACTAATAGACCAAGTCCCACACACTGCTAGAAGCCCAAATATTTTTTCAGAGCTAGATGCAGAATAAAATTATTTTTAATTTGCAACCTGATGGAGGTCAGTATAGATGGACTAATAGACCAAGTCCCACACACTGCTAGAAGCCCAAATATTTTTTCAGAGCTAGATGCAGAAAAAAATTATTTTTAATTTGCAACCTGATGGAGGTCAGTATAGATGGACTAATAGACCAAGTCCCACACACCGCTAGAAGCCCAAATATTTTTTCAGAGCTAGATGCAGAAAAAAATTATATTCAATTTGCAACCTGCTGGACGTCAGTATAGAAGGACTAATAGAACAAGTCCCACACACTGCTAGAAGCCCAAATATTTTTTCAGAGCTAAATGAAGAAAAAAATTATTTTTAATTTGCAACCTGATGGAGGTCAGTATAGATGGACTAATAGACCAAGTCCCACACACTGCTAGAAGCCCAAATATTTTTTCAGAGCTAGATGCAGAAAAAAATTATTTTTAATTTGCAACCTGATGGAGGTCAGTATAGATGGACTAATAGACCAAGTCCCACACACCGCTAGAAGCCCAAATATTTTTTCAGAGCTAGATGCAGAAATTTTTTTTATTCAATTTGCAACCTGATGGAGGTCAGTATAGATGGACTAATAGACCAAGTCCCACACACTGCTAGAAGCCCAAATATTTTTTCAGAGCTAGATGCAGAAAAAAATTATTTTTAATTTTGCAACCTGATGGAGGTCAGTATAGATGGACTAATAGAACAAGTCCCACACGCTGCTAGAAGCCCAAATATTTTTTCAGAGATAAATGAAGAAAAAAATTATTTTTAATTTGCAACCTGATGGAGGTCAGTATAGATGGACTAATAGACCAAGTCCCACACACTGCTAGAAGCCCAAATATTTTTTCAGAGCTAGATGCAGAAAAAAAATATTTTTAATTTGCAACCTGATGGAGGTCAGTATAGATGGACTAATAGACCAAGTCCCACACACCGCTAGAAGCCCAAATATTTTTTCAGAGCTAGATGCAGAAAAAAATTATATTCAATTTGCAACCTGCTGGAGGTCAGTATAGAAGGACTAATAGAACAAGTCCCACACACTGCTAGAAGCCCAAATATTTTTTCAGAGCTAAATGAAGAAAAAAATTATTTTTAATTTGCAACCTGATGGAGGTCAGTATAGATGGACTAATAGACCAAGTCCCACACACTGCTAGAAGCCCAAATATTTTTTCAGAGCTAGATGCAGAAAAAAATTATATTCAGTTTGCAACCTGATGGAGGTCAGTATAGATGGACTAATAGAATGATGCTATGCCCAAAAGATTTTACTTCACTAGGATCAGTAAAAAAATTGGTATTCTATACACAGGTGGTATATCTTGCAACACAGATAGGCTACTCCACTGACTAACACACTCTGCAATAGGCCAAAAAGGATTAGCTTTGCTAGATTCAGCCAAATGCTGTGAAAAAAACTTGCACAGCACTGGCACAGACCTGCCTGGTAAAAACTGATAGGAACGGATGTAACCTAGTCCTGAAAAGGACTCCAATTACAATTAGTCTTTACTCCCACAATCTATCTATTTAAGAGCACAGACCTGCCTGATAAAAGTCGTAGGAAATGCTGTAACCTAGTCCTTAAAAGGACTGCAATCACAACTATTCCCTACTCCCAAGCTATCTGTATATTTGTGCGAAAATTGGCTTGAAATTAACAAGGTATAGCGCACACAGCAACAGCGGTGCCGTCTAACACGCAGCTGCAGCAGTGAGAAAATGGTGGCGACGGGGAAAATGGCTTGGTCTTATAGGGCAAGGACATGTGACATACACTGCCAATCACACATGCCCTTGCTTGTGTGAAAAAAAGCACTTCGCTCCGTGTGTGCGCTGCTGATAGGCTGACAGATTGCACCTCCCCACTGCAAATGCGGGAAAGAGAAAAAAAAATGGAGATCTTCATTGTTCCTGCAGAGATCCATCCCCTGCCCCTCCCCCCGCCCCGCTGTACACTCAAACTGCGTATTAACATTAATTTTCATCATTACTGAGAAAAAATCCAGTTATGATTTTGGTGCACGAACAGTTATCGAACATAACCTCGAACAGCCGAATTTTTCTCAAATTGTTCGTGTTCGCCGACCGGCTCGAACACCGCCCAAAACAGCTCGAATTTGAGATTGGCGAACAGTTCGAGTAGAACAACGCTCATCTCTACTCCTGAGTTGCCTTCACAGAGTAGCTGCAGGCTGGTGGAGCAATTTGAGGATTGGGAGGTTCCCAACATTGAGAGGACGGGACAATGAGAGAATCAATATGGGCATCGGGAAGGTTACTGGGGTCAAGTCCAAATGGTTAGACAGAGACATAGGGGAAGAAAGGTCAAACTCAATAAATAGGTCATTGGCTCTCAAGCCCTGTCCTACCACTGGTCTATCTACTCACCCAGTCATTGCTCATTAGTAGACCCTTTTTTGAATACAACATTCAACATATAATTACTACCTATGCAGTAATTATGCCATCCAGGGGGCAAAGTAAACACAAGCTAGTGGGCATGCATGCTGCCCAGTGGGAGAAAAAAGGAGGAGCTGAGCGAAAATAATGTTTCCCAAAGAATACATCATCCTTCCCTCCAAGACAAAGTGATGCCACAGGAGCGAGGTCAGGTAAGTATATTTAAAAAAAAAATAGATATTTAATAAATTTGTGTTAATACAGTTGAATGTGTTAATAAAAGAAATAGTCTATCATCATTTTTTTATTGAAATAGTCAGAAATTCCAATCTTCTCAATATACTGTTTTTACTGAAAAAAGTTGCTGAATTCAAGTGGAAGTGAATGACAAAAAATCTATATTTTGGTGATTGTGAATTTCTGTAAAATTTGAGTAGAATTCAATTCCACATATTCAATCAATATTCGATTAAGCCACATTACTGTCATTGTGGATTTTATTTACATGGTCACCAACAATGAAGCTTGGTTGAAAATCATGGAGGAGAAAGGAGTAGATTTCTCTGAAAAGATATATTACAAAGTTTGTTAATTTTCCTGTATACTATTGCTTTATGGAATAATTAAAAAAAAAAAAAAAGTTACACTGTAACATAAAAGAAATATTTAAACAATAGATATTTTCTGATGATAGCTTCCCTTTAAAAGGAATCTGTCAGCAGATGTTTTGCTATATAATCTGAGAGCAGAATGATTACAGATTACTTGCTTATGTTTTGCTGTTTCAATACAATCAGTATTTTATCAGCAGGAGATTATCACTACAGGACAACTAGCCTGGTGTGTGATAGTTCAACCCCACCCCAACAACAGATTATCAGCTCTCTGTCAATATACAATGTACACAGAAAGCTGTGGTGTGTGCTTGGTTATACACAGCTCAACAACTTAACTCTGCTAGATATGCAGCAGGGATAACTATCATAACTGTTTCACCCAGTGAACTAGAATTAGGGTCTCTGCCGTTACATCATGCTGCTGTCAGATTACACAGCAAAAGTCTGCAGACAGGTTCCTTTTAAAGGGAATCTGTCATGTCCCCAAATGCTGTTAACCTACAGATAAGGGGTTAATCTGCAGGTAAAATACATTCTGAAGATGCCCGGCACCCACACTGAAAGCCTGGCTACCAAAATTAACTTTATTCTTCCTGGCAGCATTGTGCTTTCAGTAATAAAGGTGTGAGTGGCAAGGCTTCAGTCACCACTCAGTACATATTGAGCTGTGGATGTAACCATGTCACCGGGACTTAATGACAGCGGGATCAGCAGTGCATCAGTACAGAGTAGGCTGCCAGTAGGTGCCAGGGGTGCTGTTTAGCCACCGTTAACTATGTACTGAGTGGTGAATGAAAGTGTGAGGAACAAAGTTAATTTTCTCCCGATAGCAGGGATTTCAGTGCCACCACCGGGAAGCTTCTTAGCGATTTTGACCTGCAGATAAACCCTGTATCTGCAGGTTAATAGTGTTTGGGAACTTAAAGGTTTCCTTTAAGAACCTAGACAAAATTTTCATTTTGTTATTTATGCCCTGTTAAGCTATGTGCTCATGAAGCATTTTGATGCTTTTTCGTGGCTGTTTTCCTGCCGCAGAAACGCGGCAAAAACGCTTGTTGATAGGTCTTCCATGCATAGCAATGCTAATCCAGATATGCTGTGCACATGATGTGCAAATTTCCACTCAGGATTCGCATTGCGTTAAAAAACGCAGAATGACCATTTTGTGGGTGCTTCCGCAGCGAATTTGTGCTCATTGACTTGCATTGAACCGCAGCAAACCCGCAGGTATATGTGGATTTGCTGCGTTTCAATTAAAGTCAATGGTCGCAAATTTGCGGTGTAAACTTGGTGCAGGTGGTACCCGGGTTGGAGAGGAGGACTACAACGCTTCTCATCCGATCACTGCTCCTGTTGATAACAGTGGGAGCAGCATGGCTGGGAGGAGCAGTAGTCTTCCCGGCCAATCCTGCTACCACGCGGTATAAAAAAATAAAAGATAAGTAAAAATAAAAAAAACTTTTATACTCACCTGTCCGTTGGCCACTGGTGTCCTACTGGTCCCCGGCGGCGATCCTCTCCTCCCGGTATACTGCAGGGAGCGGGTTCACTCTCCGCAGTGTACTAAGCTGCCAGGACCTGCGGTGACATCAGCGATCAGCTGATCAGTCACGTGATCGATCAGATGATTGCGCATGTGACCTCACGTGGGAACCTTCAGAAGAAAGTTCCCAGGGTATGGCTTTGAGCGCTCACCGGGGGTCATCAGCTGATCTTCAGCTGATGAACCCCAGTGACCTCCTGCACAGCAATGTATACTGACAGGGGTGATTTTACACCCCTGTCAGTGTACACTGCTGTCTTCTACAGCAGTGAAATCTGTGATTTCTGATGTCACTGCTGTAGAAGTGACACGGATCGTCGTGGGACACTCGTTGGCGGTACATGGACTGCGTCGTTGACGACAGACAGGTGAGGGATATGGTTGTTTGTTTTTATACGTTTTTTTCAGAAGATCGATGGCTTAGCGGACGGAGTGTAATAAAAAAAATTGTAGAACCGTGTGTTTTTTATTTCATTCAAATATTTTATTCTGGCTGTGTTTTTATTGAAAAGGCGGCGACCATTTTACTATGCAGTTAGTAATGGGGGCGTCTTATACACTCCATCCATTGCTAACCAGGGCTTCACGTCAGCCCCCGATACAAGGCTGACGTGAATGCCAACCCCATTACCCTACTCTCCACCGCTACAGGGCAGTGAGAAGAGCGGAGGCTAAGCTCAAGATTTGGCGCATCTTATGGGTTTGCCAATTCTGGGACTGCTGAGGGGTGATATTAATAGCCACAGAGGGGGCTGGTATCCATCGCCTTTTCCCTGACTATTAATATCAGCCCGCAGCTGTCTAGTTTAGCCCTTTCTGATCAGATTTTAAAACGGGACGCCATGTCAATTTTTTTCTGGGGTCCCCCTGTAATCTAGCCAATAAAGGCTCAGCAAAAAACTGTGGGCTGATATCAATAGCCAGGGAACATTGTTGACTAATGGCCCCTTCCGCAGCTACTAATATCAGCCCCCAGCGGTTGGATTTCCCTCTGTTGGCTATAAAAATGACGTGGGAGCCCACGCCATTTTTTTTTAAATTTTAAGCTCTGTGCCCACGATCCGGACACATATATTTTGATGCATCCAAAATGTTGCATTCTATTGAACGCAGGCAAATCCACATGTGTTCACTGCACCATGCGGATTTATCGCATTCAATACTTCTAGTGGTCAAATTTCTGTTACGGACAATAGCGACTCTGCAAGAGAATATGACATGATACAGTCCTGAAAGGTGAACTGCATTTCAGTGTCCACGGGTGATTTGCAGCCTCTGATGGACGCATAGTGGACATGGGATTTCTAGAGATCCCATCCACTATGCTGTAACATTTGGACCCTGAGGGTTTGATGCTGTATAAATACGCAGAGTCAAACCTGCAGCGGCTCCTGACCGTGGCCACGTACTAAATATCTGTAGCAGATATGCTAGTTTCTGCTACAGATTTTGACATGCGGTGGATTCACATGTACCGACAACAAAAGTGCAGCATTAGAACACTGTGTTTTGGACGCAACAAAAATACGCTGCTTCCAAATCGCTGCTGAGTGTTGATCGGGGTGGGGGGGGGACATAGTGACTAATGAAAGAGCTGTGAGATGTTAATTATGGCCAGTGATCATGTTTGCAAATGGCACCTTCCCAGGCTAAAAATACCAGCTCACAACAGCCGCATAAATTATATGAATAGAAATGCTAATGAAGATTGGGTGAATGGAACTAAGCTGACACCTAGCTCTTTTGTTTGGTTATGTCAAGGTGTCAATCAGACCTTTTCATGACCAAACTTAATTAAAGTAAAGTAAAGAGTTAAGTAAACACACAAACACAGAGTAAACACTTAATTCTGTTAACCCTTTCGGCGAGCAGAGCATGCTCCGGTGCTCGCAGGGTATCTTCAGCGTGCTCGGGTGTTATGTTATAGTCACTATGTGTACATGATGACTAAGAAACAGGCATTCTTCACATGTATTAAAGCTGTCAAACAGTCGCAAATCATGCACACGGCGAGACTCAAACATAACACCGGAGCACGCTGAAGATACTAGGAAAACACCCGAGCATGCTCGTAAATCTCGAGTAACGAGAATGCTCGCTCATCACTAGTTAGAATTGGTTCATATCAGCAAATTCTTTAAATATTTTTCACCCTTTTTTTAAATATATCCGTTACTTACAAAAGTATTTACTGGTATTTCTGAAAACAATGTATTACGATGAATTATGAATTGTGTCCCTTTGAAATCACATAAAAGGCAATGTTGGGAAATAACTCTATAATAGTATATTTTGCCTTTGAATGATCACCACAGAACATTAATCAAGCTGGATAAAGCTATACATACTTGTATACTTTATTACTGAAATTAGTTTCCTACTGATTCACGAAAGATTCCTTAAGGATATTGACAAGGCTTTTCAGCATCTGTTTTAAACAATTGTACATCTGTATTTGATTTTTAGTGTTTTGCGTGTTGACAAACTATAGCTCCAAGGTTTATTTTAGATTTGAAAATGAATGTGTTAGTATTCAAGTATATGCACAGGGGATGTGTATTTCTAACAAGCCATAGCACATAATTGTTGACTTTTTCATCTTGTTTGAAACAAACTTCACTTGGAAGATGGAAACTATTTGCTTATTTTTTTCTCACCCCTTTTCTTTTTTTCACTAAACCTGTTTATCTTTGGTAATAAAAGTACCAGCTGGACCCACAAACTTGATGAAACCAGTAGCCCAGAATCAAAACATTTTGCACTTGTTACAAGTTGAGTTTAAACTACATAAAATTGGCTATCAGAAGAAATTCACAAAACAGAAAATTTTCTCACAGCATCCTCTTAAGTTGCTTTTTTGTTTACACTTCATCTAAATAAAGACCATTTGTGATACTAGTCACTACTCATGTGCGAGCCGTGAGGCTGGGTAGTCAAGAGGTCAGGGGTCAGATACCAAGAGAGCTCATAATAAACAAAGGGGTAAGACAAAGGCATAGTCAAGTCATGGTCCAAGGTCAGGACTCCAGGAAGGTAGCAGAGAAAGACAGAGGGGCTAAGCAAACTGATGGTCAGAGGCAGGGTCAAAGGCCAGGTAACAGTATATCTGAGACTGAGCACAGGAACGCAAGGGACGCAGACACCACCACGCATAAGCTACGCTTGGCAGTAATTGGAGGCAGAAAGCCAGCTGAATAGCCAATCACTCTGAACAGTTGACACATGGATTATACCCTGCACACCCTGGCCCTGATTGGCCGGTTCAACTGTCACTTAACACACTTACAGCTCCAGCCTTCGATTGGATGGCTGAGATGCCCATCACCATATTAGTAGATCAGCATGCCCTTGCCTTAGACTGGAAAACTGAACTTCGTCCAGACACAGGAGGAATCGTGACACAGTTATCTTTAACTTCAAGGGGAAAAAGGATAAGAACTAGACTTCAATTACCAAAATTATTCTATTGTTTTTTCATTTTCTTAAAGAAAGAAGTACATAACCCTTACAGATGCTTCATTTTTTAGCCTAGCACAAAGTCATTTATCATATCATAGAAAGATAACACAATACAGTTAGCTTTAACCTGATGAATAATACAGCAAAAGCCTTTGAACCTTGCTTAGTTACAATTTCTGTATCAGGAAATCTAGCTGCATCATGTGTCAAGTGAGGAAATACTACATCTGTAGTTAAGCAGATTCGGTGTATTAATTATGTAATAAAAAGTTGCAATACAACGGAAATGAGAGAATCAAGGTTACCTGGAATATTACAATAAAATTGGATATGCTTGAATCTGATTTTTTTTGAGATTCACAGATGGAAAATTTATCAACATGTCTGTCGGCAAGCCATCATTTTGCAGGGTAATAATACAATGAGAATACCTTTACTCAGCTCTTCTTATACAGTTAGGTCCATATATATTTGGACAGAGACAACATTTTTATAATTTTGGTTCTAGACATTACCACAATGAATTTTAAAAAGAAAAATTCAGATGCAGTTGAAGTTCAGACTTTCGGCTTTCATTTGAGGGTATCCACATTAAAATTGGATGAAGGGTTTAGGAGTTTCAGCTCCTTAACTTGTGCCACCCTGTTTTTAAAGGGACCAAAAGTAATTGGACAATTGACTCCAAGGCTATTTCATGGACAGGTGTGGGCAATCCCTTCGTTATGTCATTCTCAATTAAGCAGAAAAAATGCCTGGAGTTGATTTGAGGTATGGAGCTTGCATTTGGAAGGTTTTGCTGTGAAGTAAACATGCGGTCAAAAAGCTCTCCATGCAGGTGAAACAAGCCATCCTTAAGCTGCAAAAACAGAAAAAAACCCATCCGAGAAATTGGTACAATATTAGGAGTGGCAAAATCTACAGTTTGGTACATCCTGAGAAAGAAAGAAAGCACTGGTGAACTCATCAATGCAAAAAGACCTGGGCGCCCACGGAAGACAACAGTGGTGGATGATCGCAGAATAATCTCCATGATGAAGAGAAACCCCTTCACAACAGCCAACCAAGTGAACAACAATGTCCAGGAGGTAGATGTATCAATATCCAAATCTACCATAAAGAGAAGACTGCATGAAAGTAAATACAGAGGGTTCACTGCACGGTGCAAGCCACTCATAAGCATCAAGAAGAAAAAGGCTAGACTGGACTATGCTAAAAAAACATCTAAAAAAGCCAGCACAGTTCTGGAAGAACATTCTTTGGACAGATGAAACCAAGATCAACCTCTACCAGAATGATGGAAAGAGAAAAGTATGGCGAAGGCGTGGTTCAGCTCATGATCCAAAGCATACCACATCATCTGTAAAACACGGCGGAGACAGTGTGATGGCTTGGGCATGCATGGCTGCCAGTGGCACTGGGTCACTAGTGTTTATTTATGATGTGACAAAGGACAGAAGCAGCCGAATGAATTCTGATGTATTCAGAGCCATACTGTGTGCTCAGATACAGCCAAATGCAGCCAAACTGATTGGTCGCCATTTCATACCACAGATGGACAATGACCCAAAACATAAAGCCAAAGCAACCCATGACTTTATTAAAGCAAAGAAGTGGAATATTCTTGAATGGCCAAGTCAGTCACCTGATCTCAAACCAATTGAGCATGCATTTCACTTGTTAAAGACTAAACTTCAGACAGAAAGGCCCACAAACAAACAGCAACTGAAAACCACTGCAGTGAAGGCCTGGCAGAGCATCAAAAAGGAGGAAACACAGCGTCTGGTGATGTCCATGAGTTCAAGACTTCAGGCAGTCATTGCCAACAAAGGGTTTTCAACCAAGTACTAGAAATGAACATTTTATTTACAATTATTTAATCTGTCCAATTACTTTTGGTCCCTTTAAAAACAGGGTGACACATATTAAGGAGCTGAAACTCCTAAACCCTTCATCCAATTTTAATGTGGATACCCTCATATGAAATCTGAAAGTCTGAACTTCAACTGCATCTGAATTGTTTTGTTTAAAATTCATTGTGGTAATGTCTAGAACCAAAATTATAACAATGTTGTCTCTGTCCAAATATATATGGACCTAACTGTACCTGTCCTGTCATCAATGGTTCTTCAATTATCTTCTTTGTTTTCTATCTTTTATCTTCTGCCTTCTATCTGCCTTACATTTTCTGTTCACTAGGCTCCAAGAGATCGCATGTGGCAAGACATAAGTAGATGACTTGCATCGTGGCCACATGGCAGCGTAAGGCCTAGTGAAAGGAAGATCTGGACGGAAGTGGCCGAAAGTCCACAAAGAAGGAAAAAGACAGAATAAAGGTGATAGAAAATAGGAGATAGAAAAACTGATCAGAGATTCAGTAATGGTTGGATAAGCCCTAGAAGAGGTGTTTATGAGAGAGGATTTCTTTTAGCCCTTTCAGGTGCGTTTTAATTTCCACATATTCACTCAATGCTTTAGTATACATATGTGTCTACTGTATATTTAAGATTTCAAACATTTTGTTTTCTGTATTATTGAGACTTGCCAGCTAAACACTCAGCAGACTGCAATACACATCACAACCACTAGGTTTCTATGTTAAGCCATATTTAGCATAATTATCTTCTGACAGAGTATCCTAAACTCTTGTTTTTTTCTCAGAGCTGGTCATCTAATTTGACCTATCTCAGGCTATACCTAGTCAAAACGAAAGTTAATGAAGGACATATCATTACACTCAGGATGTTCTGTATCAGTTACCCAAAGTTTTTAAAATTTCTTGATGCAGTAATTGAATGATGACACCTTAATACTTTACTTGCAGACAGGGTTTGACTAGCTTACCAGAAAATCTGCCAATAAACCAAGTCCTTGCCACTATAAAAGCCAAAAGCTGATAAACAAATTTGGAGCTGACTTTGGTTCCATGCATTTTTTAGATATATAGATGATGGAATTTCTGTCAAATTTTACAAAATTTATAATTCACAGTGAATCAAATTTCCAATTTGGTTTGAACTAATCACCCCAAAAGACCTTTTTACAAGTTGTAGAAGATTGCATCAGCCACAGAAGGCTGACATTGCATGGAACAAGCGAGCTTCTCCATAATGCCTTGCAGCTATCACAACACATGATATAGCGCAGCCAATGAGAACGGATTATCATAGCCACTATAATATTGTAGACAGGTAATGCAGCAGATAATTTGGGATGATTTAGAATAGTGAGATAACATCAGAGCTAATAGCTCAGTAATAGGAATTGGAAGAGAAAACTCTAAAATATTTGACAAATACTTTAGACAGCAAAGTTTCACTGATGGAGGTGATAGAAGTAGCCTATGAATAATACAGAGATTCAATTGATAGCACTAGGATCATTCTTAATGCACTAGAAAACAGCAAGCCAGCACAATAAATATGGTGTGCTTTCTAGTCTCAAGCAACTGTATTGAGTTTGCATTTCTTGTGAAATCCTTTTTGTGAAGGAATGGAATAATTGTTTTTTTTGTTTTTTAATAGATAAAATAATTTCCAAAATCCAGCAAATTAACTTAGAATTTGTGCATGTAACAAACAATTTTAACTTTGTCAATTTGTTTTACTAGTCAAAATGTACAATATATCAGTGCAGACCACTAAAATAGCACTTGATGCAGATACTGACTTTTTGTACATATTCCTACCTAGCATATCTTATTACTTAATTTTTGGGAATGGGGTTGAATTTTAATTTTTTTTAAAGTAGGTACCACACGTAGACTGCAGCCTACTGCCACATTTTGTTTTCTGTACCAGTATCTACCTATCTAGTATTTCTTGTTAGAAATTTGGGAGCTTCAAGCAACAGTAGAAGTGGTACCACCAATGGTGCCAGTCTGTCAGTCAACAGTAAAACCAAATGAAAACTACTATTGGAAAGCAAATTAGTGGGGAGGAGCCAAGTGACATCAAGATGAGGTTACTTTTAACAGCAACACCATCAATTTGAGTCATTGTTTTGCACAAAGTGGTCTGCCTGACACAAATGATTAAGCAGGATAATTTTTGCACATTTCTTTTAATTTAAAAAAACATGAAAAGTCTTTCAGTGCATTAGCACTGGGCTATATAATTGAATGTTGGTTACTTCCGGGTTATATTCCTTTTCTATGGAGAGATCACTTCACTTTAACAATATGGGTTGAATACAATCTTAGAAGACCTCAAAATGTTATACATGTCCTTTCAGCGCAATTGGAGGCTTTGCTTTATTATAATTCATGACTAGAGGTGAGCAAACCCGAAGTTAAAAGTTCGTACTGGACAGTTTCTGTCCGGTGCTAAAAGCCGAACACGGACTTCTCCCGGAAGTTCGTTGCAATGTTCGGAGTTCCTGGGAAGTCCTTTGCAGAGAGAGAGAGAGAGGGATTTTTTCTTCATATCCAAAGTTAGGGTCTCCATTGTTTTCAATGGGGTTCATGTTCTGGTTCAAATCCAAGTACAGTTCTGGCACCCAAACCGAACTTTGAACTAAAGTTCGAGTCGGGTAAAAGAACCTGAACTTTCACGGGTCCACTCAACCTTATTTATGACAATTCAAATAGCCACATGTGACGTCCTCATTCTCGAAAGAGCCCTTTTAGTTTTGAGTTTACCCTGGGTGATGGGGGACTCGGTGTCGGGTCCTGTGATGAAGATATGGGATGTAGCCGTGGCCCGGACCCGACCCGTGCTCAGGGCCGTCACATGAAAATGAAGATGTTGTGGGCTCGTCCGGGTTGAGTGGCTTTATTTAACGACTACGCCAGCTGTGGTGCCTGGTGAAGGGCCACCAGCACCGCTACAGTCCGCCGAGGCCTGGTGTCAAGGCAGCCTAAGTTCTCACTGCTCCACACAGGCGGAGAAAAGCCTCAGGGCAGAGGGACAGGAGGATGGGGGCAGTAGTAGAGTGAGACGGGCGCCGCATCTCGTGGTGTGGTGCAGAATAAACAGTCCGGAGGTTATAGGGGTGAACTTCATAGAATCATAGAATGGTAGAGTTGGAAGGGACCTCCTGGCTCATCTGGTCCAACCCCCTGCTCAAAGCAGGATTCACTAGATCATCTCAGACAGATGTCTGTCCAGCCTCTGTTTGAAGACGTCCATTGATGGGGAACTCACCACCTCTCGTGGCAGCCTGTTCCACTCATTAATCACCCTAACTGTCAAAAAGTTTTTTCTAATATCTAATCTGTGTCTCCTCCCATTTAGTTTCATCCCATTGCTTCTAGTCTTTCCTTGTGCAAATGAGAATAAAGATGATCCTTCTACAATGTGACAGCCCTTGACATATTTGTAGACAGCTATTAAGTCTCCTCCAAGTTCCAAGGCTTTACTCACTTTAGAGATGGCAGAAGTAAGGCAACTCCCTGCTCCTCGTGGAGTCCTGCGGTCACCAGAGACGGGGGTCTGACAACCTCCGAGTAAGTCCAGCATTCAGTCGCGACCTTACACCAGAGTGTTCCTGAACTACAAACTGAATCCTTTCCTGTCCGTGTGTGTGCAAATAGGCCGGGTCTCCCTCTGAGCTCCTCTCAGAACAAGGGTATGGGTAGCAGCTCCGCTCCGTCCGATACCCGGTGGGATCCTCAGGGCCTAACCGGGCTTTCCCGTCGAGGACGTAGAGTAGCAAGGTCAGGTGTTGGGGGCCGGTACCCCTCTTGCAGCCGGAGTCCCTCTGAATATATCTGCATGGCGAGGACAGGTGGCGTACTCCGCTCCGTCTGCATCCTGCCTGGGATCCATTTGCTGTGGAGCCACACTCTTAAGATCCGGGCATTCTTGATCCTGGTCTTTGGCCGGGCTGAGACATTCCGTGTCTACAACCTACCTCTCATCCCAAGGCCAGGGTACGAGGGCTGTGTCCCTTACCGGTGCAGGCCCACACAGGATCTGCGCTCCCGGAGGGAGGTCACATTACACACAGTATTTTGACAGCACAGAGACAGCCGACAGACTAGCAAAGGCTAGACAAAGGACCAAAAAGGACTAAAGGACCAAGATCAAAGATGGCTTTACATTAAATATGAAAGCTGAAGTGTAACTAACTTGTAAGTTGTCCACCCTCACCCACTAACTGGTTCCTCTAACTCATGGTTCCCCAGTCTCCCTGTAACCAGGGGAGCAGCACCTAGTGCATACCAGCATCCTCTGGTGGAGAAATGTGGTGTTGGATGCAAAAGGTTAGGTCACGACTATCACACTGGCCTTATCTCAGAGGAGGAACACTACACTCCATTAAAGAAGTGCAGCATTCCTGTGGCGGTCGAACCCTCAGGGGCGCCACACATATATCGAATTATTTGTTAACAATAAGTTGAACCTGGTAAATTTGAATCAACAGATTGATCATCTGTAATGGGGTGAATAACAAATATTTGATTATAACTTACTGCTGATATGTTCTATGTGTCTCTTCACAAATTATTTGTAGATCATGGGTGTCTTATCGACTTCTTCACTTTTTGAGCATTCAAAGAACCTAGTCCAATGCTGACACTTGTATACCTGCTTGACAGGGGCGTAACTACAATAGGTGCAGGGATTGCAATCGGACCTAGGTCCTGGAGCACTGGGGGCCCAAAAAGTCCCTTTAGCCTTTATGAAAAGACCAATGCTATTAAAGACTTGATATAATTGAGGGCCCCATTGTAGATTTTGCACTAGGATAAATGAGTTGCTGGTTACGCCACTGCTTCCTGACAATCATAAATTGATGTTACCAGCATATATTATTGTAAAATGTCTATCTTATTTGCATCATTTATACAGATCATATATTATGTAATGTTATTATTAACTATAAAGGAGGAACATGAAAAAAAATTGGTGGTTGTCGGTTTTTATTTTTTTGCACCGCTCCAGGCATTGTTATAATAAACTGTAATGTAAAAATGGTATGGTATACTGTATGATGACCTGACAATAAAAAATAAATTTTATTAACATTCTAAACATTATCTGTGAGAATAATAAAATAGAAAATATTTAGCGATTATTTCAAGCATGTTAGGCTTCTCGAACAGTTTCCTAAAGGGACATTCATGTAAGCAGTTGAACACTTCATATTCTAAGTAGAGATTCAGGTCAGTCATTGGATAAATGGAACAAGTTTTAAATTCCAGCTGATGAAAGTCTAATCCTACCTAAAAGATAGAATTGGTGGAGCATTACATGGGATAAAGTAAGGGAGAAAGCATCCTGCAACAGCAGCTCACGTCAACCATAAAATATTGGATTTTAAGATATTACCTATTTTGGAGAGATGGCAAATAAAGCAAAAGGAATTTCAAATTTTAGGTTAAGAAAACCTTACAAGAAAAAGTTACATATATGCAGGAGAATCAATACCATTTGTAATGCAATACATATGGCATCTTAAAAAGAGAATCAATATTCTGTTCTTTTCTGCCAAGAATCAAAAACTAAAATGAAATAAAAGGTAAAAAGTGCTTGTATTGTGTGGTCCAGCCTTATAATAAATAAAGGTAATAATTGAAGCTGCATGAAACATTCACCAGCCATTTGTCCATAAACTGAAAAGTGCCATCAAGGGCCAAAAGTGTATAGAAATAGATGACAGAAAAGGCCAAATTCTAATGGAAATGTACTAAGGAAAAACTTAAAACAGTAGATTATTGAGATGATGTGATAAGCCTGCCTAAACAGATATGTTTTTAGGATAAACTTAAACTTTGAATATTGTGAATTAACTGGAATTTCTGGGGTAGTGTATTCCAAATAACTGGTGCAAAAATAGTTTTGGAGATGGAAGTAGGAGGTTCATGTTATGGAGGATGTCAGTCTTAAGTAGTTATCATAATGGAGAGAATTGGTAGTGTGGTAGACAGACAAAGGTGGATTTGTAGGGCAGTGCAGAACTGTGGATGGGCAACCAGTGCAATGACTGGCACAAGGTGGAGTCATCAGTGTAGTGGCTGGATTGAAATATGCATGTGTCTGCTGCACTCAGGATAGGTTGGACATTTTAGTGACGGTAGAACTAAATAGTTGTGAGTTGCAGTTGTCATGACAAGAACATATCAGAGTGGCAGTAAACATTTTTGCTGCCTCAATGATTGAAACTGGAAACAAATGGGCTAAACTGAACTGCCAGCGGTAAGATGGTGAAGAGACAGGAATCCGAATATGTGGTTAATTGGTCTAAGCGTTTCGAAGTTTCAAACTTCTTCATCAGGACAAACCACAGTGATCACTGTCCTTCCAGTTTCTTCTGCTATAAACATTTAAAGAGATCAGATACCAGAGATGTTTTGGAGGTAGAGGGGACATGAACGAGAGATTGATTAGATGAACGGAATAAAGGAAAAAATCTGAATAAAGTATAACCCTAAGACAGCAGGTTTGCTTATTGGGAGTTACAGTGGGTACGGAAAGTATTCAGATCCCTTTACATTTTTCACTCTTTGCTTTATTGCAGCCATTTGATAAATTCTTAAAAGTTAATTTTTTTTCTCATTAAAGTACACTCTGCACCCCATCTTCACTGAAAAAAAAACAAAAATGTAGAAATTTTTGCAAATTTATTAAAAAAGAAAAACTGAAATATCACATGGTTTTAAGTATTCAGACCATTTGCTCCGTATTGAGTAGAAGCACCCTTTTGAGCTAGTACAGCAATGAGTCTTCTTGGGAATGATTTTTCACATCTGGATTTGGGGATCCTCTGCCATTCTTCCTTGCAGATCCTCTCCAGTTCCGTTAGGTTGGATGGTGAACGTTGGTGGAAAGCCATTTTCAGGTCTTTCTAGAGATGCTCAATTGTGTTTAGGTCAGGACTGTGGCTGGGCCTGTCAAGAAAGGTCATAGAGTTGTACTGAAGCCACACTTTTGTTATTTTAGCTGTGTGCTTAGGGTCATTGTCTTGTTGGAAGGTGAACCTTCAGCCAAGTCTGAGGTCCAGAGCACTCTGGAACAGGTTTTCATATCTCTGTAAGTGGCCACATTCATGTTTCCTTCAATTGCATCCAGTTGTCCTATCCCTGTAGCTGAAAAACACTCCCACAGCATGATGCTGTCACCACCATGTCTCACTGTTAGGATTGTATTGGGCAGGTGATGAGCAGCACCTGGTTTTCTCCACACATACTGCTTAGAATTATCACCATAAAGTTCTATCTTCGTCTCATCAGACTAGAGAATATTATTTCTCATAGTCTGAGAGTCCTTCATGTGTTTTTCAGCAAACTCTATGCAGGTTTTCATATGTCTTGTACTGAGGAGAGGCTTCCGTCGGGCCACTGAGCCATAAAGGCCCGACTGGTGGAGGGCTACAGTGATAGTTGACTTTGTGGAACTTTCTCTCATCTCCCTTCTGCATTTCTGTAGCTCAGCCACAGTGATCTTGGGGTTCTTCTTTACCTCTCTCACCAAGGCTCTTCTCTCACGATTGCTCTGTTTGGCTGGAAGGCCAGGTCTAGGAAGACTTCTGGTGGTCCCAAACTTCTTCCATTTAAGGATTATGGAGGCCACTGTGCTCTTAGGAACCTTGAGTAATGCAGAAATTCTTTTAGAACCTTGGCCAGATCTGTGCCATGCCACAATTGTGTCTTTGAGCTCATGATTCTCATTTGGTCTGACATGCACTATGAGCTGTGAGGTCTTATATAGACAGGTGTGTGCCTTTTCAAACCAAGTCCTATCAGTTTAATTAAACACAGCTGGACTCCAATGAAGGAGTAGAACCATCTCAAGGAGGATCACAAGGAAATGGACAGCATATGACTTAAATATGAGTATATGAGAGAAGGGTCTGAATACTTATGACAATGTGATATTTCAGTTTTTATTTTTTTAATAAATTTGCAAAAATTTCTACATTTCTGTTTTTTTTCAGTGAAGATTGGGTGCAGAGTGTACTTTAATGAGAAAAAAAAATGAACTTTTTAGAATTTACCAAAAGGCTGCAATGAAACAAAGAGTGAAAAATTTAAAGGGGTCTGAATACTTTCTGTACCCACTGTATAGTAAAAAATATATATACATGTTAAGAATATAATAATAATAATAATAATAATAATAAAATAATAATAAATATTTCAAATCAATCTTTCAGCAAATGTATAAGATAAAATTCACTATTCACCCACCACACCAAATATATTTTGCAAGCTATATCATCTGGGTCCAGACAAAGACTTATGCTATCCGTGTATCAGCTTTCAGGCTAATGTTTCTGTGGCTTCCCATACGCTGATAGGATTTATCTTTGTGATTTAAAACAAGGTATCAAAGAAACTAATTCAGGTCTGCAACATTTATGTTTTTTACAGGTATTTTAAAGATCATCAAAGATCAATTTCTACTATAAGTGAATGGGAGGATAAAATGTAAAGTGGCAAATAAAAATATTTCACACAACATATTCTTTCTGTTCATAAATTAGGTTTAGTTTTAAGCCATGGATGAATTTTGCTTCAAAGCCTTCTATCTACAACAGGGATATAAATAATTTGATGAAACTTTTCCATAAACTTCACTCATAACTATTATTATAGCATTGCCCTGGCATCATTGAACTTTTAAACTTTAGCTGAAATGATTATTTTTTTTTTTTAAAATTCTAAAAAATAAAATAAAAAATATAGTAAAAGAACAGCTGTGAAGTGTGAGCTGGATTAACATGAAATCCCTCTGGGAAAATCTGAAACATGAAATGAAGGATCGTAAGTGACAAGATCTTTTCAGTATGCATTACAATTCAATAGCACTGTACATTCGGTGCAGCCTCTCCAGAACATCATATTCAAGATGTAGTTAGATTGTGTCAAGTAGAAACATGGCTGTAATATGGAGATATTCGCAAACTTTCAAAGCATGCCTAATTTCCAATAAAAAAGGGGGCCGCATCGAAATAACATTAAATGTGTATTAACTGATTCACTGCCGCGCATCTTATTTCACATCTGGGCAATCAATAAAGCAATCAGTATAGTGAAATATTCAATGAAAAGTAAATTCCTTTGTAGCGACTTTTAGTTCACTTGAAGGCATTGTATTACACATATGGACCTATTCCTGTACTCAGAAAAGTTTTTTACTTGTGGATGTCAAAAACAGATTTATTCGTCAATTTTTTTTTTAATGAAGCAATATAACAAAATGATCATTATATTTTACTTAGTCATAGAAATGAGTGAATCGATTTGATGTGAATAAAATTTGTGCCAAATTTTAAGGAATTTTAAAGCCACTGCAAATTTGAACAATTTATGATCCAATTTGTTTGAATCGCCAAAAATGCCGCCATTATTATAGACAATGCATAAAACTGTGTCAGGCAGAAAAGACTCAGCTGATCTTGGTCATGACCAAATGGGTTACCAACAATGCCTTGCAGCTATTGCATCACATGGTATAGCACAGCCACCAAATGGAAAAATATAATACCTAGCATCAGGGGCAAAATGATCGCGGTCGAAGAGGTTGCGACTGCGACAGTGCTAGTGCAGGAGGGATCCCGCCGACGCTAGCGCCTTTTTCAGCTGAATGTGTGCCCGAGAATGCGCATTCAGTGGAATGTTTTGCAATTCAGGGTCTCTGCACTGTAATACATGCAGCCGACCAATCAGAAACCGACAGCTGATGATGGCTTGTCGGTCATATGCATTGCGTAGCAGTAACATCATGCACCATAGCAGGCACACCGAAGTCTGGCCTATGTGCCAGCTATAGAAGAGAATGCATAGTGGGAGTGGGGGTAGGTAAGAATAATCTTTTTATTTTATTTTTACATTTGTTAGAGATCAGTCTCAAAACGGGGAGCATTATTACAGGTTGGACCAAGGGGCTGGGATATTAAGCCATGAAGGGGCCCAGGATGGGGGAAATTATTACTGGAAGGGGCCCAGGATTGGGACATATATTACTGGAAGGGGCCAGGATGGGAACATTACACCAGAATTAGGAACATTATTATTGGAAGTATGCCAGGATGGGGGACGACATTATACCAGGAAGGCGCCCTGGATGGGGGACAAATAATACTGGATGGGGCTAGGATAGGATGCATTATACCAGGAAGGGACTCAGGATGGATGGGGGACATAAAAGCAAGAAGGGGGCCAGGATGGGGGACATTATACAAGTAAGTGGCCAAGTATGTTGGACATTATTACTAGAAGGGGTGCAGGAAGGGGGACATATATTACTGGAAAGGGCCAGGATGAGGACATTACACCAGGATGCAGAACATTAGTACAGGAAGGAGTCCAGGATGGGGGACATTATACTAAGAAGGGACCCGGGATGGTTGACATATATTACTGGAAGGGGGCAGGAAAGGTGACATTTTACCAGGAAGTGGCATAGGATAGGGATCATTATAGCAGGAGGTGGCCAGGATGGGGGACTTTACACCAGAAAGGGTTCCAGGATGTTGGATATTTTTACTGGAAGGGGCGCATGATGGAGAACGTTCTTACAGGAAGGCCCATCAGACTCCTATTATGCCACTGCTTAGTGTAGGAGAATCTATCAGCCTGTATAAAAGTTGAGGCCAGGAATACAGCGCAACAAACATTTTGGGGTGAGTCTGTTTAATGAAAGGATGTCACTGCTCTCAGTTTAGCAATAGAAATAGGGAGAAAAAGCAAAACATCTCTGAATATACTTTACAGATAATAAGTGAGACAAAAAAGCAGTTAAAAAAAGTTATCATTTCTTTAGTAGTAGCCATATGGAAAAGTCACTTTGACATTACAAAGACTGTGTTTGCATTAAAGATACAGTGCATTGTGAAAGTATTTGGCCCCCTTGAACTTTTATACCTTTTGCCACATTTCTTGCTTCAGACATAAAGATATAAAATTCAAAATTTTTGGGGAAGAATCAGCAACAAGTGGGACACAATCGTGAAGTGGAACGAAATTTATTGGATATTTTAAACTTTTTTAACAAATTCAAAACTGAAAAGTGGGGAGTGCAATATTATTCGGCCCCTTTACTGTCTCGTGCAGCAAACTCACTCCAGAAGTTCAGTGAGGATCTCTGAATGATCCAATGTTGTCCTTAATGACTGGTAATGATAAATAGAATCCACCTGTGTGTAATCAAGTCTCCGTATAAATGCACCTGCTCTGTGATAGTCTCAGGGTTCTGTTTCAAGTGCAGAGAGCATCCTGAAGACCAAGGAACAGGCATGTCCGAGATACTGATGTTGCGAATTTTAAAGCCGTATTTGGATACAAAAAGATTTCCCAAGTTTTAAACAACTCAAGGAGCACTGTGCAAGCGATCATATTGAAATGGAAGGAGTATCAGACCATTGCAAATCTACCAAGACCCTGCCGTCCCTCTAAACTTTCATCTCAAACAAGCAGAAGAATGATCAGAGATGCAGCCAAAAGGCCAATGATCACTCTGGATGAGCTGAAGAGATCTACAGCTGAGGTGGGAGAGTCTGTCCATATGACAACAATCAGTAATATACTGCACAAATCTGGCCTTTAATGAAGAGTGGCAAGAAAAAAGCCATTTCTCAAAGATATCCATAAAAATCTCGTTTAAAGTTTGCCAAAGCCACCTGGGAGACACACCAAACATGGGATAAGGTGCTCTGCTCAAATGAAACCAAAATCGAACTTTTTGGCCACAATGCAAAGCGATATGTTTGGCGTAAAAGCAACACAGCTCATCACCCTCAAAACACCATTCCCACTGTCAAACATGGTGGTGGCAGCATCATGGTTTGGGCCTGCTTTTCTTCACCAGGGACAGGAAGATGGTTAAAATTGATGGGAAGATGGACGGAGCCAAATACAGGACCATTCTGGTAGATAACCTGTTGGAGTCCTGCAAAAGACCTGAGACTGGGACGAAGATTTATCTTCCAACAAGACAATGATCCCAAACATAAAGCAAAATCTACAATAGAATGGTTCAAAAATAAACGTATCCAGGTGTTAGAATGGCCAAGTCAAAGTCCAGACCTGAATCCAATCGAGAATCTGTGGAAAGAGCTGAAAACTGCTGCTCACAAACGCCCTCCATCCAACCTCAATGAGCTCGAGCTGTTTTGCAAGGAAGAATGGGCAAGAATTTCTGCATCTCGATGTGCAAAACTGATAGAGACATACCCCAAGCGACTTACAGCTTTGCTGTAATGTCAGCAAAAGGTGGCGCTGCAAAGTATTAACTCAAGGGGGCCGAATAATATTGCATGCCCCACTTTTCAGTTTTGAATTTGTTAGAAAAGTTTAAAATATCCAATAAATTTCATTCCACTTCACCATTGTGTCCCACTTGTTGTTGATTCTTCCCCCCAAAAAATTAATTTTATATCTTTATGTTTGAAGCCAGAAATGTGGCAAAAGGTAGAAAAGTTCAAGGGGGTCAAAAACTTTCACAATGCACTGTATGAAAAAACTTGAAAGGGTTTTAATACAGTCTAAGAAAACCCCAGCGTGTTATGCTAAACACATCTTTTTAGAATAATAATAACTAGTTTTATTTCTATAGCACCAACATATTCCGCAGCACTTTACATTACAGAGTCGACTTGTACAGACAAACAGAGTAACACATAATTCAACAGATATCAAGAGGAGTGAGGGCCCTGCTTGTAATCTTACAATCTAGAACGATCAGAGTACCTGCGATTTGCTGTGAATTTATTTCTCATGAACTGAGGTAAAAAAATTGTGTAAAAATTTGCCGAAGCTCGAGAATTTAAATTTCAAAAGATTCAATCATCTCTAATTAAATGTCATTATCTGAATATAAAATGATGATAGCTGGTCTTAGGTCCAAAATTATTTTAATTAATTTAATTAAATTAGTATTTTTATATGGCAAGATAAACATTAACATGCTATTAATTTCAATTTTCAGGATCAAATGTTGTTCTGGCAAATTCCTGTATTTTTTATAACAAATTTTGGAGTGCAGGCATCACCCCATGGAAGCAAGTAGAGGTTGTCCCTGGATAGATTAGAACTCTGCACCACAGTGACAATCACTTGAGCCACTTCTTTTCCCTTATTACCTTTCTTGATTATCTTCCCGATTGCAAAAAGAGCACTATTTTTCCCTGCTCCTAATCTACAATAGTTTGTTGGCCCTAAGCTTGGCATTCAATGGTTTGATCACTCAGTCCCCAAAGTACAATCATTTTCAATAATTTAGGGTGGGATCAAGTGACAACAATTCAAGTGAAAGTGGTCATCATTTTTAGGGGTCTTGCTCTGAGTTTACAACAGGTTAGGGGTGTAGCTTATAGTATCAAATAGCTCATTCCTGATGTACAGAGGATCAGTGATCAAATTTGTGGCGCTAAGCCCATTATATAAAAAACACAAAACTCGTATAGTACAATACAGCGGCATAGTTAGTGGGGTCGCACAGGTTACAGTTACATTCACATTTTGGAGTGTGACTGCCCTAAAATCCATACAAAAGAAAAAAACAGCATTATAAATTGCAGATGGTTAATGATGCTTACAGGTGCTTTCACATTTTGAACTGGAGCATAGAAGTTTCAATTTGCACTTTTGGTGGAATGTCTTTTTTTTATTATAGCTGTTTTATAGCCCTTACAAAATTGAATCAAAATTAAAAGTGAAAGTGTTTTTTGCTGCCACTAGCTAGACAACTTTTATTTTTATTCTGTAACCTGACTTGCAAAAAAAAACAAAACAACAATTGGATAGGATTTTGCAGCTGGCAAAAAGTTATTCATACTGTTTTTATTTTTTTCTTTTGGCTTAACCAAAAAGGAGACAAAAGCTATATCAAAGAAAATTACATGAATTGTATTTTCAAAATATATTGCAATTTATTGGCGCTGGATTCTCAAAAGTCAAAATTTTTGGCACTTCCTTGGGGACCAACAGGATTTTGGTTAGCCAGTCCATTCACGGATTTCAAGTAGAGAAGGAGCATTTCAATCTGCAGGACTCGGTCCAGTGAGCATGCCACTAATTTTGGTGGGAGCCCTGTGAACTGCCTCTCATCTGTCGGTATCCAGTATCCTTTTTTGATTAGCTGACCTGACGCAACGTCATAGTAGCCTCGTGATGCACATGTAACGTCATGCCAGACTGGCTAATGAAGAGAGTAGCGAGGTTGCCTTCGGGTGAATGGCGGTTCACAGGGCACCTCTCCATCGGCCACACATTATACTACTTCTGGCACCTAAGATTGGAAAAAACAGGTAATTGAAAACATAAAATATAATAAATATTGTTTCATTTCACACAATAAAATATAGTATATACCATTCTGTTAAATGTCGCTTCCACAATTTAAAAAAATTGATAGTGGCGTTATCTTTTTTTTTTTTTTCTAAGAAAAAGAAATAAGAAATGAAAAAGAAATCTAGAAGAATAGCACATAATCTTAATTAATAATTATTTATATTGCATCACTCTATTCCATAACACCCTCTGCAGATTTTATTAATGTAAATAATGCTGACAGACATAAGCTGAAACTAAGGAGTTTATTTTGTAGGAATTCCATTGAAATCTATTGGAGAAAAATGGAGTTTGGATGGAAAGAACAAAACCTGGAGGAGAACAAATTCTGAAAAAACTCTGCAAATAAAGCTAAGTTTACATTAAAACATAAAAAAATATTCAATTTTCATCAAGAAAACACTGACAATTTTCATCCATATGTGGTCCGATTGTATCCCTATGCAATTCATATGGCATCTGTAAGACATCAGATTTTTACAACTGCAGTTATTAACATTCACACTACAAAATACAGTTTACTATGTTAATAATTGCAATGTAGCAGTAAAATCTGGATATTGATCTGTATGGGATGTCATTTGGGGGGCACCCACAGACCTGAACAGGCATATTCCAACCAACATGTGGAAGAAAATAGTGCATACTGCCATTTTTTCTCATGTAGGTTCATTTCATAAAAAAATAAAATGCTCATCTGAAAAGTACAATGAAATAACATTTATCCTAGTTCTGTCCGTGTGATCAGTTGTTTTTTCATAGAACGAAAATTCGGTCGTATGACCTTAGCCTGAAAGTACATCAAAATTCCTCCACAGTGATATAAAAGACTCATTGCAAGTTACCCTTAGGCCATCTGCAGACGAGCTAATGAAAAATCATCCAAGTTTAATCCAGAAATGGGACTAATGTCTTTTACGTTTTATCTGATTTTCATCCTTTTGCCATCTGTTTGTCTGTTTTTTACGTGAGATCTGTGTGTGATCCTTCTCATACATCTGCATTAAAAAAATGTACATGAACAAATAAGAGAAACGTTACCCCTTAGACCTCAGTCCAGAGCCTCTCACCTAGCCAAATCAGTTCTCCTACTTTGCACTGACGAGGGCCAAGAGCACGAAACATCGTGTCTGCAAATTGAGATTCTGATTTGGCTTTTATCCTAAGTCATATTTCAAGACTCGATAAAGGGTCAATTGTGACTTGTAGGATTGCTGATTCCAATAGGTGGCTCTATAGAGTTCAAGTCCTCTTCATCTCTAAAGAAGCAATTTGCCTATTAAATTTCCCAGAGGAGCATTGCATGGTGAATAAGCCTCCTTACCTTGGCATGCCAGAGCCAGAAAGTTAATATCCACAAGGAGAAATGTTACCCCATAGACCTCAGTCCAGAGCCTCTCTCCTAGCCAAATCAGTTCTTATACTTTTCACTGATGAGGGCCAATAACCTGAAACACCGTGTCTACATATTGAGATTCTGGTTTGGCTTTTATCCTAAGTCATTTGGCAAGGGTTGATATTGACTTTTAGGATTGTTATTTCCAATAGTTGGTACTAGAGTTCTAGTCTTTTTCCTCTCTGAAGAGCCAATTTGCATGCAATTAAAGTATAAAAACTTATTGTTAAAGGGGTTTGCAAGACAAGTTAAAGGGTCGATAGTGATGTTCAGGATTCAGGATTGCTGCTTCCAATAGGTGACGCTATAGAGTTCAAGTGTTCTTCATCTCTGAAGAGGCAATTTGCATGATCAAATACAGTGTCCTAGATTTATAACAAAAATATATTCATAAAAAAATGCACAAGCTACTTTCAGGAAGGCTGGACTTGCCGAAAAAGGAGAAGGAATCAAAATTAATGAACAAATCATCAAAAATCTTAAATACGAAGACGATACAACATTGATAGCAACAAGAGTAGATGGAATGAAGGACCTATTATGGAGTGTCAAGATGGAAAGCTTGAACATGGGACTGCAACTCAATACAAAGAAGACAAAGATATTGACTACTGTCTGGTTCGACTGGGACACATTTGGGATGGATGGCAACTAACTGGAAGGTGTAAAAGATTTCAACCCACTGGGAGTGATGATAATTCAAGATGCAATGACGACAATTGAAGTCAAAAGGAAAATAGCTAAAGGCAAATAAACATTGAAGTCACTGGACAAGGTCTTCAAATCAAGGAACATTTCACTGGCGACGAAGACACAGCTTGTACATAGTTTGAGCTTTTCTGTGGTAAAATATGGATGCGAAACCTGAATGATAAAGAAACAATACAGAAGGAGAATTGAAAATTTGAAATGTATTGGAGAAGCATGCTATCAATAATGTGGATGGCAAGAAGAACAAACAAATCAATTTTGGAACAAATTAAGCCAGACATGTCAATCAAAGCAAGGATCATCATTTCCTATTTTGGACACATCATACGAAGAGAGCAATCACTGGAGAAGGACATCATGGTTGGAAGAATAGAAGGAACAAGGCGAATTAGATGACCAGCAACCTAAAAGCTTCATAGTATCAAGATAACATCCCTGGTGGACCTATATAACCTTGCACAAGATCAATCTTCCTACAGAGCATTCATCCATCAAGCTGCCATGGCTCGCAACCAAGCCAAAGGCCATTAAATAATAAATCCATAAAAATCGTCTGCCACCAGAATGTTCTGTCTGGGATCCAATTTCCTTTACACACCCATGAACTTGAATTGGTGAGATTTTTTTTTTCTTACGAACCATGAGGCCAAAAGAACAATCATTCATTGAAACAGTCTAATTGAATAACATTGGTCGGTTTGCTGTTCGAGTGCTGTCCGATTAAAAATTGCATAGCACATATCCAATATATATACTTATCTGCATGAGCCCTTACAGGCAAGGGTAGCACAACAAGTAATTAAGTTTAACATGGGGGATATACATTTTGAATAAATCTTTATCTTTTGTAAATGGAATAATCATATAAAAGGCTGCATTTTGTGTTCCTTTATGTTATTTCTATTTTATAGTAAAATTAGTTGAGTGATCTGATAAATTTCCATGTGCCAGACTAGCAAAAATGGAAAAAACCGGGAGTAAACACTTTTCCTTAGCACAGTAGATAGATAAATAGATATTTTATTCTAAACTCACTTATTGTTTGCATCATAAAAAGCTTTCTTGTTTAGGACCATCTTGTATGGCAGTTTAATGAACAGACCCCTTAAGCCCATATATATTCACTATGTAGTTATTTGGCAGCAGGAGTCATTTCTGCTTTAGATAAGCCAGCTGTCTGCACTGAAGATTCAAAGTTTTATTAATGACACTATTCTGCCTTTTCATTTTATTTTCACAGATTGAGGGCTTTTTATTTTAGGCACTCCATTGAATCTATCGACCAAGAACTAAACCAGTAATTTTGTGAGTCATTTATAATTTGCGCAGTTACAGAGAGGTCTATTTAGAAGACAATTAAGAATACGTAAAATTGCTTCTAAGATGGAGTAAAGCTTTGAAGGATTTTACTTTCTCCGAGCACAGTAAAATGCTTTAAAGACTTCATATGGCGCAGTTGACACTTCAGTTGTTTATTTGAATTTTGGATGAAATTTTTCTTGTTTTTGTATAAAGTATGCAAAATTACCTCCTAATATAATTTCTTAACATGTTTACTCTGATAAAGATCTTTTAGTAAAAAAATAATCATTTTACTACAGATGTCCATGGTTCATATCCTTGTAGCTTTGTATTTGACTTTGATTAACAAAATATGTTGGATAACATAAATGTTCAAAAGAAAAATATTGGACATATCACATTTTACATTCCTCAACACCAAGAAGAAAAAGTCACAAAGTTATGGACATTACATGATTGTTAGACATGTTAGTGATATTCAAATGAGGAAAAAATGGAAACAAATTTTAAAAAACTACTCAATTTATTCAGTATGAAGTATGAGCACCATGTGAAGAAATCCCCACATTTATAGCCTTGGTAAATAATCAATGAAGTTATTAATGGTTGTCTGAGGAATGTTCTGCCATGATCAATGCATTGGGACACGCAAATCATCAAGATCCGCTGGTGGCAGATCTTGATGATTTGGCAATTACCTACCAATGATATGACAAGGGTGCTCGATTGAAGACAAGTCTGGAAATGCTGAGGGTCATGGTAGCAAGTTTGGGCCAGGCAGAAAATTCAAAGTAACATGAGAAACATGCAGCCTTGGGTCAATTTATTGTGTTGAAACATGTCTCTTTGTAGAAATGGTTAAGCCACCAACATTAAAGAGGTGATCCGAAATCAAAATGAATTTTCAGCATAAATCCCTATCTGTTTAACATCATAATCTACACTATTTTTTAATATACCATATGTACTCGAGTATAAGCCGACCTGAGCATAAGCTGAGTTATCTAATTTTACCACAAAAATCTGTGAAAACGTATTGACTCGGGTATAAGCTTAGGGTGGAAAATGCAGCAGCTGCTGGTAAATTTTCACATCCTGGTAACTATTGCCCACTCCTCCCCAATCCTGATATGCATGGCCCCCTCATCCCCAATCCTAGTATGTATGGCACACCTCATCCCCAATCCTGGTATGCATTGTTCCCTCATCCCCAATCCTGGTATGCATGGCCCCCTCATCCCAAATCCTGATATGTATGGCCCTCTCATCCCAATCCTGGTATGCATGGCCACCTCATCCCCAATCGTATGCATGGCCCCCTCCTCCCAATCCTGGTATGCATGGCCTTCTCATCCCCTAACCCTCATAAGTATGGCACCCATCATCCCCTAATCCTGGTATGTATGGCACCCCTCATCCCCAATCCTGGTATGCATGACCCCCTCATCCCCAATCTTAGTACGCATTGCACCCTCATCTCCAATCCTGGTATGTATGGCACCCTCATCTTCAATCCTGGTATATATGGCCCTGTCATCCCCAATCCTGCTATGCATGGCCCCCATCATCCCCAATCCTGATAAGCATGGCCCCGTCATCTCCAATATTGGTATGCGTGGCCCTCTTAATCCCCAATCCAGGTATGCATGGCCTCCTCATTCCCCAATCCTGGTATGTATGGCACCCCTCATGCCCCAATCCTGGTATGAATGGCCTCCTTGTCCCTCAATCCTGATATGTATGGCACCCCTCATCCCCCAATCCTGGAATGTATGGCCCCCTCATCCCCCAATCCTGGTATGTATGGCAGCCCTCATCCCCCCAATCCTGGTATGTATGGCACCCCTCATCCCCCAATCCTGGTATGTATGGCCCCATCAATGCACACATAAAAAATAAACACTTATACTCACCTTCTTTCCTCCTCTCTGCTCCAGCACTGCATCCTGTTCTGCTGCAGCAGCTCATACGCTGATGTGAGCTGCCAGCATATTCACTCCTCTCCATGCCGGGACTATGGGCGTGGAAAAGAGTGAATATGCATTCTCTTTAGTAGCGGGCACTGTCAGCAGGAGCTGCGACTCAGTGCTCCTCCGTGCCCGCTACTAAAGAGAATGAATATTCATTTTTCTCCACGCCCATGGGAGTGGAGAGGCGGGAATATTCATTTCCCTTTAGCAGCATGCACACATGGTAGCTGCAGCAGTGGTGGCTGTGTGTGCCCCGCTCATTTGCCGCAACCCCTCCGCCCCCACTATCCACCAACGGAATTTCTATATACTCGAGTATATACCCGAGTTTAAGCCGAGGGGGGGGGCTGAAAAACTCTGCTTATACTCGAGTATATATGGTACTTGAATTAAAAATTCCTTTTTGATGATGCTTCATTTGAGAATCACACTGCATGCTGGGAAAATCAAATGAAGTGTCATCAGGCAGCAGAGGTTGTGGTCACTGCTTCAGCCTTTGCCCTCTCTCTGAAATGAAGAGTCATCAGTGACCTTCATTTCAGAATTTTGGCTAGTTCCAGCAGAATGTGCACTGTGTGATGTGCACAATGACAGCTCACTCTCTCACTGGCTCAAATTAGCACTACCAAGCCAGCAACATTGCATACTGTCAGTGCGTGATATGTGAATACCCAGCGTGCAGAGACTAGCGCCGCCTCTCCAAGTGACATCACTGATCTCTGCATGCTGGGTATTCTAACACCACACACTGACAGTGCTCTCTGTTGCTGGCTCATTACTGCTGATCTGGGATGGTCAGGGAGTGGGCTGTCATTGTACACATCGCACAGTGCACATCTCACTGGGACTAACCCATCCTTTGAAACAAAGGTCACTGATGATACTTCATTTCAGGGAGAGGGCAAAGGTTGCTGCAGTGACTGAAGTCTATCTTCCCCTGATGATGCCATGTTTAAGTATCCCACTGGGATTCTCAAATAAAGCGTCACCAAAGAAGGAAGTAGAAAAAAGAAAAATTCAAAGCAATTAGATAGTGTAGGTATGGAAGGATAGGGAATTTTAAATTCAAGTGTATTACAAAATACTCTGCTCAAAAAAATAAAGGGAACACTTAAACAACAGAATATAACTCGAAGTAAATCAAACTTCTGTGAAATCAAACTGTCCACTTAGGAAGCAACACTGATTGACAATCAATTTCACATGATGTTGTGCAAATGGAATAGACAATAGATGGAAATTATTGGCAATTATCAAGACATCGTCAATAAAGGAGTGGCTCTGCAGGTGGGGACCACAGACCACATCTCAGTATCAATGCTTTCTGGCTGATGTTTTTTTCACTTTTGAATGTTGGTTGTGCTTTCACACTCATGGTAGCATGAGACGGACTCTACAACCCACAAAAGTTGCTCATGTAGTGCAGCTCATCCAGGATGGCACATCAATGTGAGCTGTGGCAAGAAGGTTTGCTGTGTCAGTCAGCGTAGTGTCCAGAGGCTGGAGGTGCTAACAGGAGACAGCCGAGTGCACCAGAAGATGTGGAGGGGAGGGCAACAACCCAGCAGCAGGATCGCTACCTCCGCCTTTGTGCAAGGAGGAACAAGAGGAGCACTGCCAGAGCCCTGCAAAATGACCTCCAGCAGGCCACAAATGGGCATGTGTCTGCACAAATGGTTATAAACTGACTCCATGAGGGTGGTATGAGGGCCCGACGACCACAGATGGGGGTTGTGCTCACAGCCCTACACCGTGCAGGACGCTTGGCATTTGCCACAGAACACCAGGATTAGCAGAGTCACCACTGGCGCCCTGTGCTCTTCACAGATGAAAGCAGGTTCACACTGAGCACATGTGACAGACGTGACAGAGTCTGGAGACACCGTGGAGAGTGATCTGCTGCCTGCAACATCCTTCAGCATGACCGGTTTGGCAGTGGGTCAGTAATGGTGTGGGGTGGCATTTCTTTGGAGGGCCACACAGCCCTCCATGTAATCGCCAGAGGTAGCCTGACTGCCCTTAAGTACCGAGATGAGATCCTCAGACCCCTTGTGAGACCATATGTTAGTGCGGTTGGCCCTGGTTTCCTCCTAATGCAGGACAATGCCAGACCTCATGCTGGAGTTTGTCAGCAGTTCCTGCAAGATGAAGGTATTGAAGCTATGGACTGGCCCGCCCGTTCCCCAGACCTGAATCTGATTGAGCACATATGGGACATCATGTCTTGCTCCATCCACCAACGTCACGTTGCACCACAGACTGTCCAGGAGTTGGCGGATGCTTTAGTCTAGGTCTGGGAGGAGATCCCACAGGAGACCATCTGCAACCTCATCAGGAGCATGCCCAGACATTGTAGGGAGGTTATACAGGCACGTGGGGGCCACACACAATACTGAGCCTCATTTTGACTTGTTTTAAGGACATTACATCAAAGTTGGATCAGCCTGTAGTGTGTTTTTCCACTTTAATTTTGGGGGTGACTCCAAATCCAGGCCTCCATTGGTTAATAAATTTGATTTCCATTGATGATTTTTGTGTGATTTTGTTGTCAGCACATTCAACTTTGTACAGAACAAAGTATTCAATGAGAATATTTCATTCATTCAGATCTAGGATGTGTTATTTGAGTGTTCTCTTTATTTTTTTGAGCAGTGTAGTTTAGATTATGGTATTAAATAGATAGGGATATAGGAGGAAAATTAATTTGGATTTCAGACCTCTCCTTTAAGCAGTGTACTTGAATATCTTGCAGAGGAGTAATTTGGATCCTCCAGGCCGCCTACTTGGTCATGAGTTCATAAGCCATAGTATGTAATGCTTACATTGTACACATATTTTATTTAAATCAAATACAAAAATTATTCATTTCTATAGTGAGAGCTACAGTAGAATCACATGCATGGTTATTTAAGGCACTTTATATTCACGTACCGCAGGAATTGTTGTAGAATTGATTCATTATGTTCCATATTTGCAGCAAATGAGAGTGATTTACATTTTGCAGAATCAAAGCAGAAAAGAATGTAGTGTCAGAAAATATCCCATTGTTTAAAGTGTACCTTTCACATAAAACCTGTAGAAAGGCATGATTCTTCACCAAGTTAAAACTTCTTTTGGTGTATGTACTAGTGTAACAAGTGCGAGTGCAGAAACTGTTCTGATTCTTATTCAATTTAATCTATTCTTTCTTCAGTGTCCAGTGAGCACTATAGGTATAAGGACTTCCTTTTTCTTATTAACCAGCATACATTGCTCCTGCCCTGTCCAATAGCTTATCTACCCTGAACTGAAATCCCAAGACTCTCTCACTTCTTTACACAGTTTGACTTACACTTCAATTAAGTTTCATTAAAAAAAAAATTCTGGAGCCACTATTTTGCATTGTCTATTGCCATTTGCAAAGTGAGTTAACCAGTTTGTAACTTTTTATCTTTTTCTGAACTCCTTTCAGCTGATGTACACTATGACCGCAGACAATATCAAAGTTGAAGAGAAATTGAAAGTCTGTAAAAGCCAAATCGTGCAACATTTTCAATGAAACTCAATTGTCAAAATGGTAAACAACCCGTCCAATAATTCAATATTATATGTAATCCCTATTAATATAAGCTTTTAATTAGTATTTTATATATACTAATTTAAATTTTAGCTTTATACTATTATACTCTTTATATATTATAATATTTATATATATATATAATATTTAAACTATTTATACTATTATATTTAGGGATGAGCAGACTCGTGAAAGTTCGAGTTCTGGTACTTGACCTGAACTTTATTCCAAAGTGCGGTTTGGGTACCAGAACTTTACCCGAACTTGAACCAGAACCCGAACCCCATTGAAAACAATGGAGACTTAAACCTCTGAGCTGGAAAATTTTCGCTCTCTCTCTTCTTCCTCCCAGACTTCCGTACATTAAAACGGACTTCCGGGAGAAGTCCATGATCGGAGTTCAACACCGAACACTTATATCCGGTACGAACCCCGAACTTTAAAGTTCAGATTCACTCATCTCTAATTATATTGTCTAGAAAAATATAGCAACAATACCACAGTTCACCCAGGAAGAAGCCAATATGGCAAAATTCCAGTTGGGCAATGTTGCCCTGCACATGGTGTTTTATATGTTGTCCTTTAATAGAGATTCTGGGAGCATATTAAGTATCTTGAAATAAAGTGCTTTGCGATGCAACACTATTCTGACTGTGTGTCCCTTTCATTTTGTTTCAAGACTTGGAGCTTAAACTGAAAGTTTTAGATGGATAAGGGGTTCTGGTCTTAGGCTACAAGTCTGCAGTCACTCTATGTGACTTCAGACTTCTGAATATTCACTTTGTGTACCGTGCATGCAGTGCAGATTTTCTGGGCCGCCACTGGGATCAGTGGGTGCGTTACCACAAGTATGTGATTTGCATACAAGTGGTCACATGCTGACTAGATGGGCATGGCCTCACTCATTGCAAGTGTATTGAGTCAGACCAGACACGTCTAGATGGAATGTGGCTGGAAGTATGCAAATCTTATACTTATGGTCACATGACCACCCGCTCCCGGCACTGACACCTGAGAATCCTCAAAGCGAGCACAGTGCACGTTGTGAGTCACAGAGAGTGACTGCAGACTTGTTGCACAAGTCCAGACAACCCCTTTAAACCAAAAGCTAGTAATACTATTGCTGTATGTTGGGCTTAAATAATAACACTGCTAATAGACATTTTACTTTAGGACTCATCATGACATGATTGATTGTTGTGACCTATAATATGACTATTGTACACAAAACTTACTTTGTGCTGATCAAGCCACATGACCAGATTCTGCTTCTCTCCTGACAAGACATATTTTGAGAGTGTGCAGAAAATGAAGCGTTATATTTATCACATTTATGTGAATTATTCAGCATAAATAGTAAAAATACAATTTACGTGGAACAAAACTGAATTAGTTATAAGGACGATAGTGATGATTAAAAACCACAGAGAGGCCAATGTTCTGCATAAATTACTTTACAAGATACGTTTATTAAATTAAAAATATTCATAAAAAATGTTTAAAAACTGCTCATGTTTATCACTTAATACGCATTCCAAATGCAAAGAAAAATAGCCTCCTGCTATTTTACGTAATTATACAAAATATTTCTCTCTATTTTTATTTAAATCTGTTTATCAGAAAAAGAAAGCTTTTTTCATCATTTTGGACAAAAATATGGATACCTTTTCCATTAACCCTTTGTCTGGTACTTTACTATAGCTGGCTTGTCCTTAAGATCGGTCGTCAATACCAGATCGGTGGGGGTGTGATCAGCTCCAAGGGCCCACCTGTAACATTGACTCTGGAGCCCACTGTTCACCTACAAACAATCATTACATTACCCTCATTTACAAATTTTTCTATGCTTCCATATCAAAATACTAATTGAAAAGTGAAGTGCTGCCTTTATCTGTGCATAGTGAATCAAGTTTATTGTGCAAACTGCTGCTCATGTAGAGGACACACTCCTGAACTGGGGCCCACCGGGAGATTCTCCCGTTCTCCTGTGGACCAGTCCAAGCCTGGATGTGAAACCCAGCTCTCCTTTGAATTAGTTGTTTCCGGTGCTGACGGGCATGGCTGGATGTGGTTTTAGTTGTTGAGCTGCGCAGCACAGCTGCCTCAATTGCATAGCAGCCACTGCCAGGCGCAGCACAACTACTCCTATATGAATAAATAGAGGTGGATCTGCAGTCCCCCGCTAGGGTTACTATGCAGATGACATAGCTGTGCTGTTCTCTATATTAAAATACCAAATAACCCCTTTAACTTTCCTTATGTATAGTCCCTTTTCACAGGTTGCCTTTATTTTACAGTAAGACAAATATTTAATTAAACGTTTCTCTATTTTGTTAAAGGTCTGTCACTAGATTTCACTAAACAAACCCCATATTCATAGAATCATAGAATATTAGAATGTTTAATTGATCTCTTAGACTTGGTGATACTAGTGCACTTACTTTGAAAATCTATGGTAGAATGACTGTATAATCCTGATTTTAAGATGAGCATTATTAAAGAAGCACCGACGCCCCTACACCTGTCTCCTTCCTCTTCTTAGCAGGAATGCCGGCATGTTTACTCATGTCCCTGAGCCACTCCGGACCCCACTGTCTCTGCCTCCTCCCTGGACCTGTGCATTGCATACAAGTATCCTAGGAGAATGCTTAGAGTGCACGCACTCCCTGCTGGCTGGGAGACATTAGGTATTTAAGGCACCCTCCCTAATTGGAAGGTGCCTTAGCAACATTAGTATCAGAGTTTAGTCCTGCTACCTAGCTGTGCTCCCTTAATCTGACCCTGTCTGTCCTGTCTGCACTTGTTCCCATCCGCCCTGCTTTAATCCGATCCTGAGTCTGCCCTGTCTCTTCTTAGCCTGACCCGCTTTGTCGAGGCCTATTCCGTTGCCTGCACCTGTTCAGTCTGAGCAATCACCAGTGATCCCACACCCAAGTCCACTTTGTGTTCCTGTACCTATCTTGCTCGTTCCAGATCCAGCATGTGTCCACCGGCCGCAACCCTCCTGTCAACCAGTTACTGGCCAGTCCTGCTTCCCTGCCCCTTTAGGGGTCAGTTGCCGCTGCTCCGCAGTTTGGCCTAGAGTAGCACCTGGCATCCACCTGTGTTCAAGTCTAAACACACAATCAGGGCCCTCTAATGAAGAGCCAGGTGATCGCTTAGTTATGTCCCTCTAGGCTCTCCCCGGACCAGGGCACAGTGGTTCCTCATCCACGGGCGTAACAAGCATTTTATGTGTTCTGCTAATGAGTGAGAGAGATCATAAATTTCAGAGTTTTCAATCTCTACCTATTGAGGCTGGCTGACAGCTGCAGATTGTAATGAGAAGTGTTTTCAACAGCAAAAGGAGAAAGAATGAGGAGCTGTAAAGCAGAATAGGTGGGCAGAGATCCAGCAGCAGAGCAGACGGACACAGCAGAGCAGACGGAAATTCATAAGTAGACCGGAAGGACACTGAGGAGCTGTCAATATAAAAATTAACTTGGCACTAGAGATGAGCAGTGTTCGACTAGAACTGTTCGCCAATCTCAAATTCGACTGTTTTGGGTTATGTTCGATAACTGTTCGTGCACCAAAAGCGTGTCCTGCATGTCTGGCGCTTTTTAGAGCACCAATCATGCAGGGATTGTCTGCCACTCACTGTAATGTCACAGCCATGGTGGTTGTGGCATTACAGTGATTGCCCAAACCGATGGGAACAGTGCTCACAGTGAAACATGAAAAGCCAGCAATTCAGCAGCGGCATACACCGGTACCTGACAAATTAGAACAGAAAGAATAGAGAATCACACATAGATTAGATAGATAGAAACATGTCAGTCACATATATATGAAGTACAGTGACAGTGTTGCTTACTGTACTTGTCATTTAGTGTAAAGGATTTATTAAAAAAAATAATAGTGTTTTAATGCACCGTCTCTTTAAAAAAGCCGGCCGGCATTTCAGCAGCGGTACCCGACAATTTAGAATAGAAGGAATAGAGAATCACACATAGATTAGATAGATAGAAACATGTCAGTCACATATATATGAAGTACAGTGACAGTGTTGGTTACTGTACTTGTCATTTAGTGTTAAAATAAAGGATTTATTAAAAAAAAAATTGGCGTGGGGTTCCCCATAATTTTAGGCTCTAGCGGAGGTTAAGCAGATGGCTGGGGCAGATGTTTGAAGCCTGGGAAGGGGGTAATACCCACGGAGCTTCCCAGGCTACTAATATCAGCCCCCAGCTGAATTCCTAGCCTTTGCTAGCTATTAAAATGGGGGACCGCCAAAAAAATTACGTGGGGTCCCCCCTATTTTAATAGATATCAAAGGCTAGGCAGACAGCTGGGGGCTGATATTAATAGCCCAGGAAGGGTGCCATGAATATTGGCCCCCTCCCAGGCTAGAAACACCAGCCATCAGCCGCCCCAGAAATGGCGCATCCATAGGATGCGCCAATTCAGGCACTTAGCCTCGCTCTTCCCACTGCCCTGTAGCGGTGGCAGTGGGGTAATAGGGTTGGGGTTGATGTCAGCTTATAATGCCAGCTGACATCAAGCCCAGGTTAGTAATGGAGAGGCGTCTATTAGACATCCCCATTACTAACCCCATAGTCAAAGTTGAAAAAAACACAAGCACCCAGAATAAAGTCCTTTAATTGAAATAAACACACAATTCTTTATTGTTCTAAATTAAACCATACTTACCATCACGCCCATTCCAGCTGAAGCCAACGATCTCCTGCAATAAAAGTAAAATAATAAAGCAACATCATCCTTACCTTTCCATGGTTCCCAGGACAGCTTCAGCTCTGCTACATCGAGATGACAGGCTGGACCGCAGCAGAACGCTGCCATCCAGCCTGTCATCCCGCAGACACTGAGAAGCGCAGGCATGCTTGCGCTCCTCAGTGTCTCGCTGTGACGGCATCCAGATGAGCAGAGTTCATGTCCAATAAACTTGGCTCACCTCATGGTCGTCACTGACAGCGTGGGAGAATTCTCCTGCACTCAGCGCTTCAGCGTGAAAATTCTCACTCTGAAGCGCTGAGTGCAGGAGAATTTTCCCATGCTGTCAGTGACGTGCTTGAAGTGAGCTGAGTTTATTGGACATGAGCTCACCTCATGCACGTCACTGACAGCGTGGGAGAATTCTCACACTGAAGCGCTGAGTGCAGGAGAATTTTCCCACGCTGTCAGTGACGTACATGTGGTGAGCCGAATTCATTGGACATGACCTCGGCTCATCTGGATGCCGTCACAGCGAGACACAGAGGAGCGCAAGCATGCCTGCGCTTTTCAGTGTCTGCGGGATGACAGGCTGAATGGCAGCGTTCTGCTGCGGTCCAGCCTGTCATCTCGATGTAGCGGAGCTGAAGCTGTCCTGGGAACCATGGAAAGGTAAGGATGATGTTGCTTTATTATTTTTCTTTTATTGCAGGAGATCGTTGGCTTCAGCTGGAATGGGCGATACGGTAAGTAGGGTTTAATTTAGAACAATAAAGAATTGTGTCTTTATTTCAATGAAAGGACTTTATTCTGGGTGTTTGTGTTTTTTTTTTACTTTCACTATGGGGTTAGTAATGGTGGTGTCTTATAGACGCCTCTCCATTACTAACCTGGGCTTGATGTCATCTGGCATTATAAGCTGACATCAACCCCAACCCTATTACCCCACTGTCACCGCTACAGGGCAGTGGGAAGAGCGAGGCTAAGTGCCCGAATTGGCACATCCTATGGATGCGCCATTTCTGGGGCGGCTGACGGCTGGTGTTTCCAGCCTGGGAGGGGGCCAATATTCATGGCACCCTTCCTGGGCTATTAATATCAGCCCCCAGCTGTCTGCCTAGCCTTTGCTAGCTATTAAAATAGGTGGGACCCCACGTCATTTTTTTACGGGGGTCCCGCATTTTAATAGCTAGTAAAGGCTAGGTATTCAGCTGGGGGCTGATATTAGTAGCCTGGGAAGCTCCATGGGTATTACCCCCTTCCAAGGCTTCAAACATCTGCCCCAGCTGTCTGCTTAACCCCCGCTAGAGACTAAAATTACGGGGAACCTCACGCCAATTTTTTTTTAATAAATCCTTTATTTTAACACTAAATGACAAGTACAGTCACCAACACTGTCACTGTACTTCATATATATGCGACTGACATGTTTCTATCTATCTAATCTATATGTGAAGCTCTATTCTTTCTGTTGTAAATTGTCGGGTACCACTGCTGAATTGCGGCCGGCTTTTTTAAAGAGACGGTGCATGAAAACAGTAATATTTTTTTTAATAAATCCTTTACACTAAATGACAAGTACAGTAACCAACACTGTCACTGTACTTCATATATATGTGACTGATGTGTTTCTATCTATCTAATCTATGTGTGATGCTCTATTCCTTCTTGTCTAAATTGTCGGGTACCGGTGTATGCCGCTGCTGAATTGCCGGCCCGCTTTTTTAAAGAGAGTGTCTTCTTAGCAGTTTGTCAGCTTTTGGACACCTTTGAAGGTGTTTTCTATGTGTTTTTATGTGTTTTTGTTTGCCTGCCATTGGTTTTAACGGTGTTCGATGGTGTTCTAAGGTGTTCGAGGAACAGTTCGACGAACAGCTCCTCGAACATCCCGGTGTTCGACGAACCGAACCGAACCCGAACACTATGGGGGTGGCTCAACACTACTTGGCACTCAAATGACTCATATAAATGATGCAATAGGAGAAGCAAGTGAAGTACAAAAACAAATGTTTCGGTCCCAATGGACCTTCATCGGTGTACAGAATAGTTGGGAAGGGGAACAGGGTGTCCACCGCTAGTTCCAGAAGGTGCACCTTCTGGAACAAGCGGTGGACACCCCGTTCCCCTTGCCTGGTATTTTCAATCTTGCTTTAAGCACTGCTCAGCTACCGCCCCATCTGAGCACCTGCCCCATATGCCTCTCATCCAACTATTCTGTACACCGATGAAGGTCCATTGGGACCGAAACGTTTGTTTTTGTACTTCACCTGCTTCCCCAATTAAAATTACATCATTTATTTGAGTCATCTCAGTGCCAAGTTAATTTTTATATTGCTTCGGGTTGGTGCCCTACTTGATCACCTCTATACCCCAGGAGTGTGGTAGTTTTCTATATATGCCTCTGAGGAGCTGTCAATCAGGACAGGTAGGCAGAGATCCATCAGTAGACCGGATGGACACTGATTTGCTGTCAGTCAGGCTTGGTGGGCAGAGATTCAGCAGTAAAGCGGACAGACACATACCTTCCTCTGAGGGGAACTCTGACCTGATCTGTTTTGATGTAATATTCTGCCTCTAGAGGAAGCAGTGAACTCTTAGGCTTGGATGCAGTACTCACCTTTACCTCTATAGGGAGTAGTGTTTAGGTTTTCTTTAATATGTTTGTTTTTGTTGCTTTTCTTCTATAAGTATGCCTGGTCAATCAGGAAAATAAATGTCTTATTAATTCCTACCAGACTGGTTTGATTGTCGTGTATTATGAAATCTGCAGTCGGCTCTATCCACCACAGATTTTTTTTGCTATTGGTATTGAGCTACATTAAAAACTACAGCTAAGTCTGCATATAAAAAAAATGTAGATATTGTGGGAGCTTTCTACAACATAAAAAAAGCGAATGCCTGCCTTTCAAAATCATATATATTTTATGTCCAACTTTCGGTAATGATTGATTTCTTTCTACCTTTTCATAGCACAGTAAAGCTGCTTTTCTCATACAGAGCTCCAACATTTTACTTATACAGTATTAAATTCTATAAAGCATTTTTGATCTATTTATGCTTAAAAAAAATAAAGTTCAAGGGCGACCATCGACTTTAACGTATTTAACCCCTTATTGTCCTTTAGAAAGGAAATATGGCTATAAAATAGAAAATTTGCCTGGAAGCAAATTCCATTTTCATAGAATAACTCATCTCTAGTTGAGAGTGATCAGTAGTGTAGGATTCAGTCAGTTGATGAGATCTATTTCCATTGAATTTCTCCTCGGGCTTCTTTAAATGAATATAATCTAGAGCAAGAAATAAGACACGGGTGTATGGGGCCCCACTAGATACATGACAACTGATAGATCATCCTACCCTATAAATGGAATAATAGGATTTAACCACAGGAATTCAAAAATATAGAAAAGATGACTAAAATGATCAACCAACAGTAGACCATTAACATTCTTCAATGACCCCATGTTGTCCACACACAATATATCACTGATGTGTGAGCATTTGATTAATAGTCCACCCACGCTTATCCGTGAATTCTTATCTGAATCAGCAGCATTCTACTATTGGTGATATAAAGGGTCATATTTTTAGGTATTATCTGAAAAAATATATATTCATGTGCTTCTACCTAATGTAGATAAAGGTTCGTGGGAGGCTATAATAAATCAAATGTTGACATTAAAGAATTATACTGTACGTCTACACATATGGGCCGAGGATTCTATGTGTAATGTATTAGTCCAACGTCCATTCATGCAGAGGTTATATTATCTTACTACTAGATATGACCGAAACCTACATATTGAGTTCTTATAGAATCATTCAAATTAAAAGCTTAAATGGATTGTCTGAGCAAAAACAAAAGTTCCCTAGTGGTTTGGAACTGTAAAAAATTACAAACCTAAGTGAATCAAGCACAGGCCACTGCGTGGTCTAGGTTGAAGAGATGTCACCATTGTGCCACCAGTGGTTACTAGGGTTGAGCGAGTATGTTCTGTCCGAGTTTGCTCAGGCCGAACTCCGGGTATTTATAGCTGCTTGGTGATAAGGTTGAATCGCTCCCATGTGCATGATTTGCAATTGTTTGACAGTTTTATCACATGTGAGGAATGTGTAAGAAATAGACATTCCTCACATGTAATAAAGCTGTCAAACAGTTGCAAATCATGCAAACGGGAGCGATTTAACCTTATCACCGAGCAGCTGTAAATACTAGAAGCTCGGCCCGAGCATACTCGGCGAAAGGGTTAATAGAACATACTCGCTCAACACTAGTGGTTACATGACATGAGCATCGCATCATCCAATGTTCTTCTGATGACACACTGCTGAAATCACTTGATTGATGCAGCCAATCACAAACCAGTGGACCGGTAATGAATTCTCTTCCTGTGTCATCACAGACCAAGAGCAGGACAGCCTGCATTGGGTCTTGATGTGTACCGGTAGGTGAGCATCATTTCGCTTAGCTTAGATTTTCCAGAAAACTCATTACCGATCTAGATGTAGGAGCATGTTCCATAGTGAAAAAGAACTGTTTCCAGTGACACGGTTTTCTGATTCATCAACCACCAATCACCTTATTCCTGCAGCCATGTCCATTCAGATATCATGTCAGATGATCATGGTAGCTAATCATGATCTGATTGGCAACCAATTAAGGCTTTACCATAGGTTTTTCAAATTTTCCCACTTTTTCTGAAGCTGTTTTAGCTGTTGTAGCAGCTGTTTAAGTATCTGTTGTATCCCATTTTATTTTTTACCTCCTCCGGAAGTAATTTTTATCTGGTTAAAGAAAATTATAACTGTGATGAGTAGAAGCACCATTGCTACCTTTCATAACTTTCTATTATAAGTATACAGACATGGATTATACACAGTGTGACACCTTACTATGAAGCACTATAGCAAAGTGTGGAGTCTCAAATGGCTCCCTTTTCACCATGACCATCTTTAACCACAATTTTAGAACATAAAAAACTGATTAAAAAAGTCATGTTTTTTTATTTCTAGAAAAAGGGAAATAATTTACAAAATGATCAATAAGGATAATTCACATGGCGATGTCATTGTATAGAGACAGCAGCGAGATGTCTTAGTGATGTCATAACATAGAATCACACCCATAGCGATGTCACAACGCATGGATATTGAACAGTGATTCTACAGCTTATGGGAAATGTAAACATTGATGTCATTGCAGAAGGATAATGTATAGAGCTGTCAGAGCACACAAGCAGTGCAAGAAGGTAATGACGCCGTAAAGAGATATGGCACAAAATGCAGCCAGAACACAGTAATAATGAGCGCAGTCATTTCTGTAATTAACTACTACTTACTGTAAATAGTCCAGTAAGAGAAAAGCCAGCACTCCATACTTCTTGAGAAAACTCAATTTTATTGTAACTGTATTCCATACGTGCTAAAACCACCAAACGCAGGTCATCAAACATCTGACTCTTTTCCGAAGTAAATTTCCTTATTCATAGCTGATATTTATGTTGGCATTATTGTAAATCAGTTCCCTTTTAAAGGATTGTCTCATCTTCTAAAATTGTAAAACCAAGCAACCTTTTATAAGTTACTTTTTATTAAAAATCGTCCCTAAGCTCAAGAACAAAAGGATTATAATTTTTTAGTGTTCTCCTTGCTGCCTAAGTCACTGACTACATCAGAGTTTATGTTAATGTATGCAAGAATCTTGCACTTGCTGTCTCTAACTGCCTCTGTTTCTAGACCCTGAAAGAGCCACTTTAAAGCTGGCCAGATTGTTTATTGGAAAGCACTCAGTTGTAACTCATGGCATTGCGCTATTCACCGAAGTTAACTCTGAAGTTTAGTTGATCACAATGTATGTTACGAACTGGATGGTGGAACCACTGTGCCATGATCCAAGGAGAGCCCGGAGGGGCATGACTATGGACCTCATCAAGACCGTCCTCAAATGCATGGTGGCTTGACAATATCATGATCCCAGGAGAGATGAGGGAGGCGGGACCAGGTGCTACTCCATGACTGACCTCAGAAGGGTGGGAGCTGACCCCCAAGGGACAGGAGGAAGGAACAGCCAGGAATGGTAGATGGGCTGACAATGCTGGTAAAGTAACAGGTACACCAGACACACAGACAGGCAGGTACAGGAATATAGGCAGGCTGCTGCAGGTGGACACGGCTGATTGACAGGCAGGCGGATATGGTTAATGGAAAGGCAGGTGGCCTTGGCTGATGGACTGGGAGGTGGGTATGGCTGATAGACAGGCAGGTATACAGGATACGCGTACTGGGACCTGAGAACTAGAAGCATGTTAATAACAAACAAACAAAGTTGCACGGCCTCTTTAAGAGATGGGGAGCGTGTGCATGCCCTAAACACAGTGCCTGGGTTTCTGCGCGCCGTGAAAATACCCCAGGCAACTTCAGAGCCAGCAGAGGGAGGAGCAGCGAGACACTGCCAGGGGAGAGAGGCAGAAGGCAGAGACACCGGCAATACAGTATCCCCCCCTTTACGCCCCCTTTTTTCAAGCCCGCAAGGAATCTGTCCAGGAGGAGAGGGGCATGGATGTTATCCTGGGGATCCCAAGATCTCTCCTCAGGACAAGTGATTTATTTATTTAATTATTTATTTGTGATGATGTGCTCGCCACTGCTCAGTACTTGCCCGAGCATCACGGTGCTTGACAAGCTCGTCGAGTATTTCCAGGTTGCTCGGGTGGAAGCTCCAGTCTCCACCCTGCATGTTTGGTGCTCTTTAGAGAGCTAATGAACATGCAGCTAATGAACATGCCGTAGTCATGTTGGTTGTGGGCATTACAGTGATTGGCTAGCCGCACAGCATCATCAGGTCTATATAAGACCTGGCGCCGCTATGCTCATCACGGTATACCCCGGAATCAGGCAGAGTAGGGAGAGGTGCTGCTGAGTCAGGGAGAGATTTGCTTGTTTAGAGTTTGTGTCGGTATTCCACAACATACAGTATATCTATATATTCATCTGAACTAACAGTCATTCTGAGGACTAATCCAGGTGCATATTTTCAGTGGTGAAGGTGATAGCAGGAGTTAGGCAGGCAGGCAATGTATGTGGCAGACTGCAGTGCATATAGTGTAAGAGGGTCCAAAGGCAAACAGTATGGGAGACCCACTTCCTAAAAATGGGAAGATTGTTTTCAGGAAGCCCCCCAACCTCTCCGTCTCCTGAAAGGGACATTGAAGTTGTTCCAAATTTTTGACAGCTGTTGCCTTCACTGCATAGGCAAACAGTATGGGAGACCTACTTCCTAATAATGGAAACATTGTTTTCATGAGGCCATCTGACCTCTACGGCTCTTGCAAGGGACATTGGAGTTCCTCTAAATTATTGGTAGATGTTGAATTCACTGCATAGGCAAACATTATGGGAGACCCACTTCATAAAAATGGGAACATTTTTTCAAGATGCCATCCAAACTCTACGTCTCTTGCAATGGACATTGGAGTTCCTTCAAATTTTTGGCAGCTGTTGCATTCACTGTGTAGGCAAACAGTATGGGTCACCCACTTCCTAATGATGGGAACATTGTTTTCAGGAGGCCCTCCGATCAGTATGTCTCTTGCAAGGGACATTGGAGCTCCTCCAAATTTTTGGCAGCTGTTGAATTCACTGCATAGGCAAACAGTAGCTGGGACCAACTCCTTTCTACTGGGAACATGACGTTACTGTGGCCCAGCTCTGTGTGTCAAATTTTGGCAGCCCTTGCAGTGACTGCATGGGCATTACCACTATAGGAGACCCACTCCCTTATAAAGGGAACTTTGTTTTTATTGAGACCCTCCTCCATGTCTCTTCAAAGGGGTATTGGTGTGCGTCCAAATTTTTGGCAGCCCTTGCAGTCACTGCATACGCAATAACAATATTGAAGACCCACTCTTTAATAATGAGAACAACAAAGCATAGCCGACTGCTGGCCCTTTAAGAATAGTAAGGACAGCCTGATGGCCTATAAAATTAGTGTTTGTGACTTTTAGAGTCCCTCCTTCATAAATGAAACAGGATGTCTCTGATGATGTCTCACACAACACATGGCCAGGTAAGGTAGTAAAATGTTAAAATGACATTACTTGTTGAATGCATTTTTCACCATTGAAAGCAATTAAAACGCATCCAAAATGCTATTTGTGAACATAGCCCAAGGTGTGGAGGAGCATTTTTGTTTTTGGTTATTTATTTTGCCTTATATACAAGTCATTACATTACCCTAGAAAGGATGTTCTTTAACATTTTTTCCCAGGAAAATCCTTTTTTTTTTTGTATGTTTTATTTTGAGTCCATAAAAGTAGTGTAATACCTCTGACAACGCTGTTGACAGTAGTGACCTAGGAGTCAGAGATGCTTCCATGGTTCTTCCCTATACTGATCCCATGTCATTTGAGCACTATTCCAATTGATTTGGGCAATTTTTAGGCCCTCTGCAGACCGCCGGGGAAGAGGAGGCGCCGGATAAATGCTCAAGTTAGGCCAAAATACAGTGCCTTGTGAAAGTATTTGGCCCCCTTGAACTTTTCTACCTTTTGCCACATTTCTGGCTTCAAACATAAAGATAAAAAATTCTAATTTTTTGGGGAAGAATCAACAACAAGTGGGACACAATTGTGAAGTGGAACAAAATTTATTGGATATTTTAAACTTTTTTAAAAAATTAAAAACTGAAAAGTGGGGCATGCAATATTATTCGGCCCCCTTGAGTTAATACTTTGTAGCGCCACCTTTTGCTGCGATTACAGCAGCACGTCGCTTGGGGTATGTCTCTATTATTTTTGCACATCGAGAGGCAGAAATTCTTGCCCATTCTTCCTTGCAAAACATCTCGAGCTCAGTGAGGTTGGATGAAGGGCATTTAAGAGAGGATTCAAAAAGACCTAAATAAACTGGAGCAGTGGGCAGCAACCAACAGGGAAAAATGTTTTTAACAGGGAAAAATGCAAAGTACTACATCTGGGCAATAAAAATGAAAAAAGCATATACAGAATGGGAGGAAAAGAGCTAAGCAACAGTACATGTGAAAAAGACTTAGGTATACTAATAGATCATAGACTGAACATGAGTCAACAGTGTGATGCAGCAGCAAAAAAGGCAAATACAATTCTGGGATGTATTAACAGAAGCATACAGTCTAGATCACGTGAAGTCATTATCGGTCTTTACTCCTCTTTGGTCAGACCTCATCTGGAATACTGTGTACAGTTTTGGGCACCACATTTTAAAAAAGACATAGACAAACTGGAGCAAGTTCAGAGAAGAGCGACCAGAATGGTGACTGGTCTGCAAACCATGTCCTATGAGGAACGGTTGCAGGATTTGGGAATGTTTAGCTTGCAAAAAAGAAGACTGAGAGGAGACTTAATAGCTGTCTACAAATATGTCAAGGGCTGTCACATTGTAGAAGGATCATCTTTATTCTCATTTGCACAAGGAAAGACTAGAAGCAATGGGATGAAACTAAATGGGAGGAGACACAGATTAGATATTAGAAAAAACTTTTTGACAGTTAGGGTGATTAATGAGTGGAACAGGCTGCCACGAGAGGTGGTGAGTTCCCCTTCAATGGACGTCTTCAAACAGAGGCTGGACAGACATCTGTCTGAGATGATCTAGTGAATCCTGCTTTGAGCAGGGGGTTGGACCAGATGACCCAGGAGGTCCCTTCCAACTCTACCATTCTATGATTCTATGATTCTATGATTTGTGAATAGCAGTTTTCAGCTCTTTCCACAGATTTTCGATTGGATTCAGGTCTGAACTTTGACTTGGCCATTCTAACACCAGGATATGTTTATTTTTGAACCATTCCATTGTAGATTTTGCTTTATGTTTGGGATCATTATCTTGTTGGAAGGTAAATGTCCATCCCAGTCTCAGGTCTTTTGCAGACTCCAATAGGTTTTCTTCCAGAATGGTCCTGTATCTGGCTCCGTCCATCTTCCCATCAATTTTAACCATTTTCCCTGTCCATGCTGAAGAAAAGCAGGCCCAAACCATGATGCTGCCACCACCATGTTTGACAGTGGGGATGGTGTTTTGAGGGTGAGGAGATGTGTTGCTTTTACGCCAAACATATCGTTTTGCATTGTGGCCAAAAAGTTCGATTTTGGTTTCATCTGAGCAGAGCACCTTCTTCCACATGTTTGGTGTGTCTCCCAGGTGGCTTGGGGCAAACTTCAAACAAGGCTTTTTATGGATATCTTTGAGAAATGGCTTTCTTCTTGCCACTCTTCCATAAAGGCCAGATTTGTGCAGTGTACGACTGTTTTTTGTCCTATGGGCAGACTCTCCCACCTCAGTTGTAGATCTCTGCAGTTCATCCAGAGTGATCATGAGCCTTTTGGCTGTATCTCTGATCAGTCTTCTCCTAGTTCGAGATGAAAATTTAGAGGGATGGCCGGGTCTTGGTAGATTTGCAGTAGTCTGATCCTCATTACATTCCTTACACTTGCACAGTGCTCCTTGAGATGTTTAAAACTTGAGAAATCTTTTTGTATCCAAATCCAGCTTTAAACTTCGCCACAACAGTATCCTGGACCTGCCTGATGTGTTCCTTGGTCTTCATGATGCTCTCTGCACTTGAAATAGAACCCTGAGACTATCACAGAGCAGGTGCATTTATACGGAGACTTGATTACACACAGGTGGATTCTATTTATCGCTACCAGTCATTTAGGACAACATTGGATCATTTAGAGATCCTCACTGAACTTCTGGAGTGAGTTTGCTGCACTGACAGTAAAGGGGCCAAATAATATTGCACTCCCCCCTTTTCAGTTTTTAATTTTTTAAAAAGGTTTAAAATATACAATAAATTTCGCTCCACTTCACGATTGTGTCCCACTTGTTGTTGATTCTTCACAAAAAAATTTGAATTTTATATCTTTATGTTTGAAGCCAGAAATCTGGCAAAAGGTAGAAAAGTTTAAGGGGGCCCAATTCTTTCACAAGGCACTGTATGTAATCTCGTAACCCACGACAAGGATCCTAAGGCTTACAAGTCCTGCTTTAAACACAAACAGCAAAGCCACACTAAGAAGCATTAAAATTCCCCAAAAAATTCAAGAAAGAACACAGCAAAAAAGGGCAGCAATGTTTACCTGCCCAGATCTTCAAAGCTAAATGCACTACACGGATGCAGCAAACCCACATAAATATGGCATCTACACAGGTGCAAATAAATGATGAGATAATCACTCACAACCTACCATTTCATGGTACTGTGCACTACCCTATTGTGAACAGCACCCTATACATGCACCCTGTACAAACCGATGAAGCAAGGACCCAGTTTATAGGATGGTATCTTGAAACGGACATATTTAGATGACAGCCAGAACTTGTCCCAAGGATGAAACAGAGGTAGATCCAGATGTCTCTTGTCAGCAGCAGGAATATTGGATGTAGTAGAAATAGGGAATGGAATATTGGGATGTTGACTGTAGACTACAAAAAATGGAGATTTGGCAAAGGATTCACTCCCATGGTTGACAATTCGGCCCAAGGCAGAAGTTCGGCCCAGTCATTATGGTGAGCATTGACTAAGTGCTGCAAGAAGTTGTTCAGGATCTGATTGACCCACTCAACCAGGCCATTGGATTGAGGATGGAAAACAAAAACAGTAGGAGCGCCAATGGTGAAGAGCCTGAGGTTTGGGGGGGGGGGAATGAAGGGAGAGATGTTGTGACCACTCACTTGGTCCTGTTGTGCAAAGGAGCCCCGCACAACAAGGGAAAACACTTCCAGGTGGGAGTCTGTAAGATGATCACAATTTGGCAGGAACTGTTGTAGGGAGCTTCTGTCTGCTTCAGCGGTCACATGATCAGCACCGTGTGACCGAAGTGGGCATTCCACAATGACATCACGGCAGGTCCTGTAGTAGGCTAGTTGTAAACAGAGCACTTCCACCGCTCTCCACAAGGGAGATTAGCAATCAAGAAAGAAGGAATTCTGCGGTGTTAGTGAAGCGCTAGAACAACTAGACAGTGGATTAGGTTATAACACACAAACCTTTTATTGTTTAGTACGCTCTCTAACGCCACGACGAGTTTCGATAGCAGACGCTATCTTCCTCAGGTAGATTAGAGAGCAAATGAAAGAGCAACCATTATATAGGGTAGGTGCACCAATCAAAGGACACTAACAATTATGACAACACAGGAAATACAAAACAGGAATTTAAAAAAAAAAAAAAAAAGTAAGTAAAAGAAATGAATATCATATAAATATGAATATAAATACTACATTAGATCAGCAGGTTAAAAGAGAGGATAAAAGATGCCACAGTATACCCAATAATGTCATGATGTACTAAAAGCAGGGATTATGAATAAAATATAAAATTAATAAAAAATAAAAAAAATGAAATAAAAACTAGTAATGCATGAATAAGAACCAAGAGAGAAATAGAGTTAATGAATCGCATTCTCAATTGTTAAATTAAGGCCCTCAGGGGACAGAGTGCCCAATCTAAAAATCCAATTACTCTCACGATTAATTAAACGACCCAAGCGGTCAGTCGTGGTTTCAGCAATCTGATCAATAATTTTAAGCCTTAAGTCAGTAGGATCCTTATTATGCGCCACAGAAAAATTTTAGAAACGCTATGTAGAAGGAAACCACTACGAATATTAGACCTATGCTTATTCATCCGTGCATGCATGGCCTGTATTGTACGGCCCACGTATTGTAGGCCGCACGTACATTCAAGAAGATATACCACGAACATGGAGTGACAGTTTAAAAATTGTCTAATGGTATATGTTTTGCCAGTGGTATTCGAGGAGAAAGTCTTTGAACCACTAAAGATGCTCTGGCAACACATGCATTTTGGGGACCCACAAGAGAAACAACCACTGATCGAATTGCCCATGCTGGTAGATTGGGTTGGAGAGGATTCACATAGTGTATTGCTAGGAGCCACCATATGGCGGAGGTTCTTACCCCTTCTGAACACCACCCTTGGTTTATCAGGAAGGTGCCTAGAGAGGACCGGATCGCTCTTAAGGATAAACCAGAATTTGTCTAGTAACTTCTGGATGTTCCTGTGAGACTGGTTATAAGTAGTCACCAGGCTCCAGTTACTCAACTCAGTAGCGTCATCAGGGTTTTTATCACTGGCCGAAGTCATGCTCTTAACAATACTGTCTTGGGAACGGAGCTGGAGATTTTTGATACAGGACTCTTGAGATAATGCTCTACATTTCTGAAAGGCATCACTCAGTAATTTCCGTGGATATCCTTTTTGCCTGAACCGTTTGTTGAGGATTTTGGCCTCCAGGGCAAAATCAGAATTATTAGTGCAGTTTTTTCTGATCCTCCAGTATTGGCCATATGGTACGTTTCTGACCCATCTAGGGAGGTGTCCACTGTCAAAGCAAAGGTAGCTGTTAACATCAACCTGTTTAAAATGGGTAGACGTGGACAACCTCCCCGACGGGTCAACCCGCACCAAAAGGTCCAAATAATGGAGGGCTGTTTCTGACACAGTTGCTGTAAAGGTAAGACCCCATGTATTCAAATTTAATTCTTCCACAAACATAGATGTCTCCTCTTTAGTCCCTGACCACAAAAAGAAGAGATCATCAATGAAACGCTTGTAGAGGAGAACATGTCCAGCTGCAGAGGGGGACTGCGCGATGAAGACAGACTCAAACACCCCCATAAACAAGTTAGCGTAACTGGGGGCGAATCTCGTCCCCATCGCGCAGCCCCTCAACTGCTTGTAAACAGATGTCCCAAAAGTAAAAACATTATTGTTCAAAATGAATAGGATCCCCATCTTAAGAAATTCCTTCTGGTCCTCCAAGAGAGTATCATCCAAGGACAGAAGATGATCTACCGCAGATATGCCTAGCTCGTGAGGAATATTGGAATAAAGAGCTGTGACGTCTAAAGTCATCAGCAAACAACCTGGCACTGAAGGAACATCTCTAAGGTGTCTGATCAATTGGGATGAATCCTTCAGATAGGACGCTAACTTAAGAACAAACTTTTGCAAAAAAAGGTCTATATAATGTGATAAGTTGCAAGTAATAGAACCTACCCCTGAAATTATGGGGCGGCCAGGAGGGTTTTTGGCGTCCTTATGGACTTTGGGCAAAAAATAGAAAAAAGGGGTCTGATACCTCGAGATGTTTAAAAATTTCATCTCTTTCTTATTTAAAATGCCTCGAGCATAGGCATTCTTAATAAGTTTATTGTAATTTAGAAAAATAGAGACGGAAGGATCATTATCAAGTCTCTCATAGTAATTTACGTCATCGAGAATTCGTTTACCTTCACTCAGATACCAAACGCGATTCATCACCACTATGCCCCCCCCCTTATCCGCATTCTTTATAACAATCTCCCTATTTTCTCTTACAGTATTAATAGCCTGCCTTTCCCCCGGAGTTAGATTATCACTTTTTCTAATATTCGCAAAGGACCGGATTTCTTTTAAGGCTAAATGTTGGAAGGTTTCCAAGTGGGGGCCCCTATGATGTAAAGGGAAAAATGTACTGGTATTTTTTGGGTTCACATGTTGGAACCCATCTGTAAGAGGTTCATTAGGGGCACTCATCACATCAATTGGACCACATTTTTTGCGCTGCCTTTCTAAAATAAAATGGAGTTGAACAGTTAGTTTCCTCATGTACTCATTAAAATCAAGATACAAGGTAAAGGGATTAGCCGGTGAGTTTGGGCAAAATGAAAGGCCCCTTTTAAGTAGTGACACTTGTTCCTCCGTGAGAGTAATATCGGAGATATTAAAAATCCCCGTGCACTCAGAGGAACAGTCAGAAAGGGATTTTAATTGATTTTCGTTCTTTTCAATGTGAGATCTGTCGCCATCAACAGCTCGGCGGAAGCTTCGTCCACTGCCTCCGCATCCACGCCTCCTCTTTTTCTTTTTGGGTGGCGCCCTGGAGCCACCCGAAAAAACTGTGTAATTTTTGTGTTCTTGAGAGTCTTAGGAGAAGGAGATTTCCTTACTAATTCAACAGATGGCAACAAAGAATCATTAGCCACTACTTCTTGTAAAGGTACAATAAGATCCAGTGAGGAGGAAGAGCTCAACCTAGGAGGAGGTTTATTGAGGATTAGGTCAATCTCATTACCCCTTGATTCACTGCTTACTATCTCAATGTTTATTTTATTAGCTGAATCCTCAATAATTATTTCAGATGGGTGTAAAGGCATGGAGTCCTGTTGAGGATTCAAACACAATGCAGTTTTTGGGGCTATATTATCTATTATACTAGTTATTGGGAATATATAATCTCTTATAGGTGGCACAGCTGAAGGTACTGGTATAGCAGGAGGTTCTGGCAAAGGTTCAGGTAGAATTTGGTACATCGTTTCATCAAGTGGAGAAAGGGACTGTGTTTGGGTTTTTTGGGAATAAATAACTTCATGTGTAGTAAATAGGGATAAATTAAGGGAATCCGTGTTACCTTGTGTGGAGACTAGTGGTTGTGAAAGGTCTAAACCAAAATCAAAAGTGGGGGAAATACATGGAACAGTAGATTCTGTCTCAATGGGGACTGGTGGATCAGGCAATATTACCGGAGCCAATAGCCGTGTATGGGGTGCAGAGGTGTCCAAATTAATTATAGTGTCATGTGATCTGTTCGTTACAAGTGATAATACCTTTTGAGTCCCTGGCATGGTATCATCCACCGTTTGCTTATGAAACAAGGAACCCTTCTTCAGCGGTGGAAGCTGCTCTGTTTACAACTAGCCTACTACAGGACCTGCCGTGATGTCATTGTGGAATGCCCACTTCGGTCACATGGTCCTGGTCATGTGACCGCTGAAGCAGACAGAAGCTCCCTACAACAGTTCCTGCCAAGTTGTGATCATCTTACAGACTCCCACCTGGAAGCGTTTTCCCTTGTTGCGCGGGGCTCCTTTGCACAACAGGACCAGGTGAGTGGACACAACATCTCCCCCTTCATTCCCCCCCCCCAAACCTCAGGCTCTTCACCATTGGCGCTCCTACTGTTTTTGTTTTCCATGTCATGGCGCTCTCTGAGTGAGTGATTTTTTCCTACCTGGATGCCGCTCTTTGGTTTGGATCCATCTTAAAGCTTATAAGACTGGTTTGTTGGAAACTTTACCCCTGGAACTCTATCCCCGGACCTTGCAACATTGTTATGGAGGTTTGATTATGCAGTGACATTATCTGGACAAATTTCTGGTTATCACTTTGGACATATGTATCGTAGGATTTTGTCCAATTTTCAATTTTTGAACTAACTTGCATGTTTCAGGTGTTACTACGATTATCGTTTCTGTCCACAATTTAATATTGAGGGTGTTCTCTTATTGGTTCTTTGTTGCTGCTTATTGCTGTTTATGCTGTGGGTTTTGTTTACATTACTCATATTACCTACTTTGCCCACATTTTGATTGCTGTTCCATTGAACCTTTTCAATTGAGGTTTTTGTGTGTATGTATAAGTACATATATATGTATATATATGTGTGTATGTGTATATATGTATATATATGTATATAATTTTTAATTTTTATTGTTTTAATTTAATTTTATTTTTTTATTTATATTTTTTTTTATATATATCTATCTATCTATATATATATATATATATATATATATATATATTTTTTTTTTTATTTATTTTTTTTATTTATTTATTTATTTATTTTTTATTTACATTTCCCCACATCCTAGTTGAGTGATATGGATTTTTATGTGACCAATCGGGAATCACATAGGGAATTCCTAATATGTGAAGCTTTGGATGATCCTGGTGGTGTACCCAAATCCTCACACAAATTAATTGATCTTCACCATTTAAGCGAAGTGGATAAGAAACACCTGATGGAATTGTTACATGAATATGAGAATAAGTGCAAAGTAGAGATTACGAATCACCATGATGCAATATTTTTGAAACGTTATTTATCCGAAGGCATACCACCTAAGGGTTTGCGCTTATCTCAGAAGTCCTCTTTCCCGCAGGACCCTGACTTTACTAAACTCTGGGATGAATTTTCCTTAAAATGCTCATTAGGGATGATACAATTATTAATTCAGAAGAGGGTTTCCTTAGCAGAAAAAGCCTTGAGTGATATGGTCTCTTTAAGAACTAGTATTGACTATTATTCCTTTTCTTTGGAGTACAAGGATTTGGATTCCAAATTGAGAATAAGACTAAGTAAATTAGAGGACGATATATTTTAAAAAAGGTGGCAAAACTTTTACGAGATAGGGGCGTCACTGATTTAGATTAATTTATGGAGGTCTCCCCACAGCCGATACTGGAAGGCCCACAGGTCCCAATCAAAATCTCACAGAAGTCAGTGGGGGTTGAATCGCATATAGATCAATTACCCAGTAGTAATTCCTTAAGTGTACTAAAAACGGACAAACAGAGGAATTTCTACGAATTGCATAAAAAAACTTTGAAGAAGGGTTCCTTGTTTCATAAGCAAACGGTGGATGATACCATGCCAGGGACTCAAAAGGTATTATCACTTGTAACGAACAGATCACATGACACTATAATTAATTTGGACACCTCTGCACCCCATACACGGCTATTGGCTCCGGTAATATTGCCTGATCCACCAGTCCCCATTGAGACAGAAGCTACTGTTCCATGTATTTCCCCCACTTTTGATTTTGGTTTAGACCTTTCACAACCACTAGTCTCCACACAAGGTAACACGGATTCCCTTAATTTATCCCTATTTACTACACATGAAGTTATTTATTCCCAAAAAACCCAAACACAGTCCCTTTCTCCACTTGATGAAATGATGTACCAAATTCTACCTGAACCTTTGCCAGAACCTCCTGCTATACCAGTACCTTCAGCTGTGCCACCTATAAGAGATTATATATTCCCAATAACTAGTATAATAGATAATATAGCCCCAAAAACTGCATTGTGTTTGAATCCTCAACAGGACTCCATGCCTTTACACCCATCTGAAATAATTATTGAGGATTCAGCTAATAAAATAAACATTGAGATAGTAAGCAGTGAATCAAGGGGTAATGAGATTGACCTAATCCTCAATAAACCTCCTAGGTTGAGCTCTTCCTCCTCACTGGATCTTATTGTACCTTTACAAGAAGTAGTGGCTAATGATTCTTTGTTGCCATCTGTTGAATTAGTAAGGAAATCTCCTTCTCCTAAGACTCTCAAGAACACAAAAATTACACAGTTTTTTCGGGTGGCTCCAGGGCGCCACCCAAAAAGAAAAAGAGGAGGCGTGGATGCGGAGGCAGTGGACGAAGCTTCCGCCGAGCTGTTGATGGCGACAGATCTCACATTGAAAAGAACGAAAATCAATTAAAATCCCTTTCTGACTGTTCCTCTGAGTGCACGGGGATTTTTAATATCTCCGATATTACTCTCACGGAGGAACAAGTGTCACTACTTAAAAGGGGCCTTTAATTTTGCCCAAACTCACCGGCTAATCCCTTTACCTTGTATCTTGATTTTAATGAGTACATGAGGAAACTAACTGTTCAACTCCATTTTATTTTAGAAAGGCAGCGCAAAAAGTGTGGTCCAATTGATGTGTTGAGTGCCCCTAATGAACCTCTTACAGATGGGTTCCAACATGTGAACCCAAAAAATACCAGTACATTTTTCCCTTTGCATCATAGGGGCCCCCACTTGGAAACCTTCCAACATTTAGCCTTAAAAGAAATCCGGTCCTTTGCGAATATTAGAAAAAGAGATAATCTAACTCCGGGGGAAAGGCAGGCTATTAATACTGTAAGAGAAAATAGGGAGATTGTTATAAAGAATGCGGATAAGGGGGGGAGCATGGTGGTGATGAATCGCGTTTGGTATCTGAGTGAAGGTAAACGAATTCTCGATGACGTAAATTACTATGAGAGACTTGATAATGATCCTTCCGTCTCTATTTTTCTAAATTACAATAAACTTATTAAGAATGCCTATGCTCGAGGCATTTTAAATAAGAAAGAGACGAAATTTTTAAACATCTTGAGGTATCAGACCCCTTTTTTTTATTTTTTGCCCAAAGTCCATAAGGACGCCAAAAACCCTCCTGGCCGCCCCATAATTTCAGGGGTAGGTTCTATTACTTGCAACTTATCACATTATATAGACCTTATTTTGCAAAAGTTTGTTCTTAAGTTAGCGTCCTATCTGAAGGACTCATCCCAATTGATCAGACACCTTAGAGATGTTCCTTCAGTGCCAGGTTGTTTGCTGATGACTTTAGACGTCACAGCTCTTTATTCCAATATTCCTCACGAGCTAGGAATATCTGCGGTAGATCATTTTCTGTCCTTGGATGATACTCTCTTGGAAGACCAGAAGGAATTTCTTAAGATGGGGATCCTATTCATTTTGAACAATAATGTTTTTACTTTTGGGACATCTGTTTACAAGCAGTTGAGGGGCTGCGCGATGGGGACGAGATTCGCCCCCAGTTACGCTAACTTGTTTATGGGGGTGTTTGAGTCTGTCTTCATCGCGCAGTCCCCCTCTGCAGCTGGACATGTTCTCCTCTACAAGCGTTTCATTGATGATCTCTTCTTTTTGTGGTCAGGGACTAAAGAGGAGGCATCTATGTTTGTGGAAGAATTAAATTTGAATACATTGGGTCTTACTTTTACAGCAACTGTGTCAGAAACAGCCCTCCATTATTTGGACCTTTTGGTGCGGGTTGACCCGTCGGGGAGGTTGTCCACGTCTACCCATTTTAAACAGGTTGATGTTAACAGCTACCTTTGCTTAGACAGTTGACACCTCCCTAGATGGGTCAGAAACGTATCATATGACCAATACTGGAGGATCAGAAAAAACTGCACTAATAATTCTGATTTTGCCCTGGAGGCCAAAATCCTCAACAAACGGTTCAGGCAAAAAGGATATCCATGGAAATTACTGAGTGATGCCTTTCAGAAATGTAGAGCATTATCTCAAGAGTCCTGTATCAAAAAACTCCAGCTCCGTTTCCAAGACAGTATTGTTAAGAGCATGACTTCGGCCAGTGATAAAAACCCTGATGACGCTACTGAGTTGAGTAACTGGAGCCTGGTGACTGCTTATAACCAGTCTCACAGGAACATCCAGAAGTTACTAGACAAATTCTGGTTTATCCTTAAGAGCGATCCAGTCCTCTCTAGGCACCTTCCTGATAAACCAAGGTTGGTGTTCAAAAGGGGTAAGAACCTCCGCAATATGGTGGCTCCTAGCAATACGCTATGTGAATCCTCTCCAACCCAATCTACCAGCATGGGCAATTCAATCAGTGGTTGTTTCTCTTGTGGGTCCCCAAAATGCATGTGTTGCCAGAGCATCTTTAGTGGTTCAAAGACTTTCTCCTCGAATACCACTGGCAAAACATATACCATTAGACAATTTTTAAACTGTCACTCCATGTTCGTGGTATATCTTCTTGAATGTACGTGCGGCCTACAATACGTGCGCCGTACAAATCAGGCCATGCATGCACGGATGAATAAGCATAGGTCTAATATTCGTAGTGGTTTCCTTCTACATAGCGTTTCTAAACATTTTTCTGTGGCGCATAATAAGGATCCTACTGACTTAAGGCTTAAAATTATTGATCAGATTGCTGAAACCACGACTGACCGCTTGGGTCGTTTAATTAATCGTGAGAGTTATTGGATTTTTAGATTGGGCACTCTGTCCCCTGAGGGCCTTAATTTAACAATTGAGAATGCGATTCATTAACTCTATTTCTCTCTTGGTTCTTATTCATGCATTACTAGTTTTTATTTCATTTTTTTTTTTTTTTTTTTATTAATTTTATATTTTATTCATAATCCCTGCTTTTAGTACATCATGACATTATTGGGTATACTGTGGCATCTTTTATCCTCTCTTTTAACCTGCTGATCTAATGTAGTATTTATATTCATATTTATATGATATTCATTTCTTTTACTTACCTTTTTTTTTTTTTTTTAACTTCCTGTTTTGTATTTCCTGTGTTGTCATAATTGTTAGTGTCCTTTGATTGGTGCACCTACCCTATATAATGGTTGCTCTTTCATTTGCTCTCTAATCTACCTGAGGAAGATAGCGTCTGCTATCGAAACGCGTCATGGCGTTAGAGAGCGTACTAAACAATAAAAGGTTTGTGTGTTTTAACCTAATCCACTGTCTAGTTGTTCTAGCGCTTCACTAACACCGCAGAATTCCTTCTTTCTTGATTAGATTGAGGAATGGTAGGCCGAAGAGAAATCCAGAGTGACATTTAATAATTTGCACGTGTCCCTCCAGAAGCGAGAAGTAAAATAGATGCCTCTATCCGAGACTATATGAAACGGTAGACCATGGAGATGGAATAAACTTCTCTACAAGCTCTTGAACAGATGAGAGACCGGATAGTCGAGTGAAATGAGCCATCTTGGAGTAGCTATCCACAACAACCCAAATGATGGTACACCCGGCCGATATTGAAAGATGAAATCCATTGCAATATGTTGCCAGAGAGCAGATGGTATGGGCAAAGGAAGTAGCCAACCGATTGGAAACTGTTTCGTGGTTTTGTTCTGGGCACAAGAGGGTCAGGCTGAGACGAAATCTGCAATATCCTTGCGCCGGGTCAACCACCTATATAATGTCTGGACATGAAGAGGGTCTTTCTTCTCTGTCCAGCATGGCCAGCCTGCTTACACAAGTGACCCCACAGCAAAATCTGCTTCTTATGTGGTTCCGCCACATACGTCTTTCTGGAAGAGAGTCGAGACAAATCCAACTGGGTGACTGTAAGGATTTTGGAGAGATCAGTAATGTGTTGTGGCTTCTCCTTCTGGTCAGAAGACTGGAAGGATCTAGAGAGGCGTCCGTCTTGATGTTCTTGTCTGCTGGCCTAAAATTGGGAGAGAAATTGAAGCAAGCAAAGAACATGGACCACTTGGCTTGTAGGTAAGCAAGATTGTTGTGGTCAGTGTATATGACCACTGGATGAATAGCTCCTTCCAGCAATAACTGCCACTCCTCCAGAGCTAGTTTGATTGTTAAAAGTTCCAGATCATCTATAGAATAATTGCATTCAGGAGTTGAGAAGATCTTAGAAAAGAATCCCCAGTTTACCATGCGACTGGAAGAAGTCTTCTGAGTAATAACAGCTCCGGCCCCTGAAGAGGAGGCATCCACCTACAGAAAGAACTGTTTGCTATTATCCGGACCATGCAGAACAGGGGCTGAGGAAAAGGCTTGTCTTAAAAACACAAAGTCATCCTCTACTCCTGGAGTCCATATCTTAGTTTCGGCTCCTTTGTGGGTCAGGGCTGATATAGGAGTGGTCCGAGTGAAAAAATGTGGAATAAATTGGCGGTAATAGTTTGCGAATCTGAGACACCATTGGATAGTTTTCAGACCGTTAGGACGGGGCTGCTTCAAAACGGAGGATACCTTCTCGGTTCCATTTTCAGGCTGCTCTCAGAGACGATCTACTCAAGAATTGAAAGTGAGGTTTGCTTGAAGATGTATTTCTCAATTTTGGCATACAGATGGTTGTTCTTTAACCTCTGTAGAACCTGACAAACGCCCCTCCTGTGTGTAGGCAGATAGGGATAAAAAACCAAGATGTCATCCAGGTAAAGTACCACACACGTGTAGAGAAGGTCCCAGACAATGCCTTTTACCAGTTCTTGGAAGACTGAAAGAGAATTGCAGAGTCCAAAAGGGCATAACATGATATTCATAATAGGGAGAAGAAGTGAGACACTCCGGTCGTGGTGCCTCGGTGGTGAGGGAGTCAGCGTCTCTGCCTGGGGAGAGAGGCAGAAGGCAGAGACGCCGGCGTTACAATTTATATTTCTGACTGGATCTATTTGGAGCACACTGACTGAAGTTTCCACTGGTCCTCTTTACTTCATAGGACCCCACAAACAGGTCCTGAGGAATATTCCATTAGAAGGGGGAAATGTGTTAAGCTATGATGCACAAATTAAACATAGGTGGATTAAGTGCAATAATCAGGGGTTTCCCCCTATTATCCTACGGTCACTCACTCTGTATATCCACACAGCACCCATTTTCTAAGTAACTATATTTCTAAAGGTGCTGTTGACATAAAATTCTCACCAGATGTCGGTAACAACCCATTCAATCCACACAGGCAAAGAAATCAAACCATAGATGTCCATAAATTAAGTTATGTGTAATTATGAGAATGACACAGACAAAAAGTATTTAACATATGAACAAAGAGAGGTGCAAAAAGGCATAGAAAATCATGACACCACCTGAAATCTGTCAGTAATTAGAATACAATGCAAGATTTCAGATATAAAATAATTATCAGAAGAGTTATCCAAAAGCAAAGGGCCACCTGTGAAAAGCTGCAGAAAGACAGGTACAATTGCTTCAAAGAAAACAATAAGGAATGCACTCAACTTCTATGGCGTGTAAACACGCTCACCAAGCAAGACTCCATTGGTAAGCAAAAAGCATGTTCAAGCGCATTTAAAGTTTGCTCAACAACATTTAGACAAGCCTGTGAAATACTTGGGAGAATATAGCCTGGTTACAAGAGAACAAAATTTAACTTCTGCCATAATACACACCATGTTTGGAGGCCAAAAGGCCCTGCATATCTCCCCAAAAACACCATACCAACAGTGAAGTTTGGAGGTGGGAACATCATGGTGTGGGGCTATTTTTCTGCATATGGTACTGGCAAACTTCATATAATTGAAGGAAAGATGAATGGACAAATGTACCAATACATTTTTGATAAAAATCTGCTGCCATCTACCAGGGTGATGAAGATGAAACGAGGGTGGACATAATATCAATACACAATATCACAGTAAGACAATCATCCCAAACACATAGCCAAGGAAACTCTTGATTGGTTTCAGGAAAAGAAAATGAAGCAGCTAAAATGGCCCAGCCAATCACCGGACCTGAATCCAATAGAAAATTAATAGAAGAAACTAAATCTCAGAGTTCATAGAAGGAGACTACGGAATATTCAGGATTTGAAAAGTGTTTGTGTGGATGAATGGGCCAAAATCACAACTGAGCAATGCATGCGACAAGGTTTTCCATACAGGAGATGTTCTGAAGCAGTCATCACCAACAAAGGCTTTTGTACGAAGTATTAAATAAAATTCAGTAAGTGTGTTCAATACTTTTTCCTTGTGTTATTTCTCATTATTAAACATAACTTAATGTACGGACTTCTATGTTTGATTTCTTTTCTTGTGTGGATTGAATCGGTTGTTACTGACATCTGGTGAGAATTACATGTCAATAACTCCGTTAGAAATACATTTACTTAGAAAATTGGTGACATGTTCAATACTTATTTCACACACTGTATACAGTTATGAACATCTGGGGTACATTTTTTCTTTATATAGCATCTATTCTTTGGATACTTTAATACTTCTGGCCTTTCATTGTTATTATTACTATTATTTAGTGACAGGGCATGCCAGGAGTTTACAGACAGCCTATATTGAGCGGGGTCTCCATTTGCATTCAATAGGATGCCAATCCTTGCGGCTAGGTAGAGGAAATCTCTGCTTTACTGAATGAGTGACCCAGTCACTGATACTGTTTGTCTATGAATTCATACCAGTTTTTTTTTTTGGAACACATGGTTTGATGGCCTTCGTTCTTATTTTTTTCATCATAATTTTTTGCATCCTCAATTCTTTCACCTATAAAAAGTCTGTAAAGGCATCTGTGAAATATGAGTGTGCGGTGAAATTCCTCACTACGTGGTCCAGGGGCTAGAACCTTTCATTTAGTCTGCACTTTGTAATTTTGACTGTGGGCACACCAATTCTCCTTATCATTATTTTTTTCCACATCATTTGATGCTTTTAATAGATCTCAGTAAAGATTTTGATTTCAGGTATACCTCTGTAAGCTAACTACTATGTTATAACTCTGCACTATCTGACATACTGTGAATTGTTTAGATCTGGGAATAGGTTCTAAAATAATAAAATATTATTCTGACTTTGCCTCGTACAAGTCATGGTTCTGCCGCTCCCAGGACGGCCTACTGGTGTCAGTGCCGGAAAACCTAAAAGTAAGAGTAGAAGAAACCTTCCCGGCATTTAGTTTACTATGCTTTGCATTGTGGAGAGAGCTTAAAGCATAATAAACATTTTTTTTAATGCCTGTCGGGACACTTTTTAGCTTCTTGTGCCAAATTCAATGAATCTTCTCATTTAAAATTTTGGGAGATTCACGCTATACTAGTTGGCATTAATAGCAGCACGTAGAGATGAGAAGATCAGGAAAAATTCTAATTTGCTTATTTGTGCAGATTCTCCCAGGAAGTCAGATTTGCAGAGAAGTTATTCTCTATAAAATTTAATGTCCCTTATTATGCTTAAAGGTCTCAGTAGATCCCAGACATAATAAACAGAAAATGTACAAAATATAAAAATATACTTACCTATGGCTCACCTCTCCAGGCACTGAACTTCTCACCATAACCTGTTCAGGACACGATGCATTTTCTTATCACCATATGCAAAAAAGAAAAAAGCCATTTTGTATTTACCGTACCCCTGATGAAGCCATACTTTTAGTGGCGATACACGTGGGGTCCTTTCTTCTTCATCTCATTATTGCCTATTACACAGGTTCTAGTCTTTATATTCTACTACTTTTTCTCTCCATTAGAGATGAGCGGTGTTCGACTCGAACTGTTCGCCAATCACAAATTCGAGCTGTTTTGGGCGGTGTTTGAGCCGTTCGGCGAACACGAAAAATTTGAAAAAAATTCGGCTGTTCGAGGTTATGTTCGATAACTGTTCGTGCACCAAAATCATAACTGGATTTTTTCTCAGTAATGCTGAAAATTAATGTTAATACGCAGTTTGAGTGTACAGCGGGGCGGGGGGAGTGGCAGGGGATGGATCTCTGCAGAAATAATGAAGATCTCCATTTTTTTTCTCTTTCCCGCATTTACAGTGGGGAGGTGCAATCTGTCAGCCTATCAGCAGCACACACACGGAGCGAAGTGCTTTTTTTCACATAAACAAGGGCATGTGTCATTGCCAGTGTATGTCACACGTCCTTGCCCTATTAAACCCAGCCATTTTCCCCGTCGCCACAATTTTCTCACTTCTGCAACTGCGTGTTAGACCGCACCGCTGTTGCCATGTGCGCTATACTTTCAGTGTTAATTTCAAGCCAATTTTCGCACAAATCGACAGATAGCTTGGGAGTAGGGAATAGTTGTGATTGCAGTCCTTTTGAGGACTAGGTTACATAATTTCCTACGACTTTTATCAGGCAGGTCTGTGCTCTTAAATAGATAGGTTGGGAATAAAGACTAATTGTAATTGCAGTCCTTTTGAGGGCTAGGTTACATCAGTTCCTATCACTTTTATCAGGCAGGTCTGTGCTCTTAAATAGATAGGTTGGGAGTAAAGACTAATTGTAATTGCAGTCCTTTGGAGGGCTAGGTTACATCAATTCCTATCACTTTTTGCCAGGCAGTTCTGTGCCAGTGCTGTGCAAGTTTTTTTCACAGCATTTGGCTAAATCTAGCAAAGCAAATCCTTTTTGGCCTCTTACAGTGTGTTAGTCAGTGGAGAAGCCTATCTGTGTTTCAAGCTACACCACCTGTGTATAGAATACAATTTTTTTTACTGCATCTAGTGAAGTAAAACCTTTTGGGCCTAGCATCATTCTATTAGCCCATCTATACCAACCTCCAACAGGTTGCAAATTCAAAATAATTTTTAACTGCATCTAGCTCTGACAAAATATTTTGTCTTCGGCTTGTACAGTATGTGGGACTTGTTCTATTAGTCCATCTATACTAACCTCCACCAGATTGCAAATTCAAAATAATTTTTATCTGCATCTAGCTCTGAAAAAATATTTGGGCTTGGGCTTATAGCAGTGTGTGGGACTTGTTCTATTAGTCCATCTATACTAAACTCCACCATGTTGCACATTCAAAATAATTTTTATCTGCATCTAGCTCTGAAAAAATATTTTGGCTTCGGCTTGTAGCAGTGTGTGGGACTTGTTCTATTAGTCCATCTATACCAACATCTACCAGGTTGCAAATTCAAAATAATTTTTATCTGCATCTAGCTCTGAAAAAATATCTTGGCTTCGGCTTGTAGCAGTGTGTGGGACTTGTTCTATTAGTCCATCTATACTAACCTCCACCAGGTTGCAAATTCAAAATTATTTTTTTCTGCATCTAGCTCTGAAAAAATATTTTGGCTTCGGCTTGTAGCAGTGTGTGGGACTTGCTCTATTAGTCCATCTATACTAACCTCCACCAGGTTGCAAATTCAAAATAATTTTTATCTGCATCTAGCTCTGAAAAAATATTTTGGCTTCGGCTTGTAGCAGTGTGTGGGACTTGTTCTATTAGTCCATCTATACTAACCTCCACCAGGTTGCAAATTCAAAATAATTTTAATCTGCATCTACCTCTGAAGAAATATTTTGGCTTCGACTTGTAGCAGTGTGTGGGACTTGTTCTATTAGTCCATCTATACTAACCTCCACCAGGTTGCAAATTCAAAATACGTTTTATCTGCATCTAGCTGTGAAAAAATATTTGGGTTTGGGCTTGTAGAAGTGTGTGGGACTTGTTCTATTAGGCCATCTATACTAGCCTCCACCAGGTTGCAAATTCAAAATAATTCTTATCTGCATCTGGCTCTGAAAAAATATTTTGGCTTCGGCTTGTAGCAGTGTGTGGGACTTGTTCTATTAGTCCATCTATACTAACCTTCACCAGGTTGCAAATTCAAAATAATTTTTATCTGCATCTAGCTCTGAAAAAATAGTTGGGCTTTGGCTTGTAGCAGTGTGTGGGACTTGTTATATTTGTCCATCTATACTAACCTCCACCAGGTTGCAAATTCAAAATAATTCTTATCTGCAACTAGCCCAGCCAATACTTTTGGGCTAATACCTCAGTTTGGCCATTCAGCTCTGCTTAGTTCCCATCCATTGTTTTTTGTGCAAACAACTCCAGAGTTGTCAATTAGTTAACCACCAAAATGAGTGGAAAAAGGCCTGCTGCTGGTGTAAAGGGGAATAGGCGTGTTGGGAAGGGAATAAAAGGTTGTGTCCGTGGGGAAGGTGTTAAAGCAACAGTAACATCTGCAGAAGAAAGACAATCTTCCAGCCAAATAAGATGTCTACTTCTTTTAGCGGACAAAGTGATAAGATCTCTTTCTTGAGGCCACATCAATCGCTACAAATACCAGATGAGGCACAAAAACAGCAGGTGCTTCAACGGATATCAAGTGCTCCTTTAAGTGGGCTCTCCTCCACCTCAACTTCAACATCACAAATACTCCAGTCCTCAGAGGTGTCACCCCAATCGCACTTGCTACCTCACAGCTCCTAAGTCTCCAGCTGCCCGTCTGAGTATGGGGTAGAACAGATGGTTGAGTCAGCAGAGCTGTTTACTCATACTATAGCCTGGGAATCAGAGGTCGGCTCCAGAACTTCTGTGAATCCAGACGAGGAAATGATCTGCACTGATGCCCAGAATCTTTATGAGTCAGATCCAGGACCAGACGCAGAAGGTTCTGACCATAATGGAGACCCTCGTTCCCAAACTGTAACTCCTGTTGGTGGAGACAATGAGGAAGACGATGATGAGACTCAAATACCTGATTGGAGCGACTTTAGTTTTTGTCAGGACAGGAAGAGGTTGGCTCTGAGGACGACGGGTGTGATAACACACAGGGTGATGATGACGAGGTTGGAGATCCCACTTACTGTCAACCCACAGTCAGCCAGTCGATGAGGTCAGCAGAGGAGGTGGAGGAGGATGCTAGTGACGACGAGGTCAGGTTGCGCCTTCCTGGACAGAGACATAGTACTGGAAGCACGTCAACAACTGCATCCTCAAACACAACTCTGCCTCTGACCACAAGTCGTGGTGGCTCTTCAGGTCGCATGGGTGCTAAGTAGTGTTGAGCCACCCCCGTAGTGTTCGAGTTCGGTTCGGTTCGTCGAACACCCGTGTGTTCGCCGAACTGTTCGTCGAACTGTTCGTCGAACACCTTAGAACACCGTTAAAACCAATGGCAGGCAAAGAAAAACACATAGAAACACATAGAAAACACCTTCAAAGGTGTCCAAAAGCTGACAAACTGCTCAGAAGACACAACTAACACATGGAAAAGTGACAAGTACATATAGTCATGCGAAAATAAAAGAGGTGGAGGAGTAAAAGGAGGGGGAGACACAGATATAGGCATGTCATGCCCTTCTAAAATCCAAAAAGTGAGAAGCCAACACGGCCAGTCCGCTCCTGCCCGTGCCACCTCCGTGTCGCCGGGTTTGTGCCAGAGCCGCGGTGAAACCTGATGGCCAGCCCCCCTCTCCCAATACTGGTGCCTGTCCGTTGGTGGGTCGAGCGAGCCCCCCTGTGGTGGAGGCAGCTCTAAGCTTTTTAATTTAAATTGTCTCTCTAATTTGAATGAATACACTTTAAATCCATTTACAAGGATCTATTGGAGGGCAAGTCTCATGCCAGCAGCCGCGTAATTCCAGCTCCAGTAGCGTCCACTAAAGCTGCTGCAGTTAAAAAGCTTTTATAAGGATCGAGCTCGGCTGTCCACCGCAAGGCATCCTACTGCCAGTCCCAGCCCCTATGCCTTGGGGTGCCTCCTGATGCTCTTCACTGAGTATCCCATGGTCCCGAAGCATTTCCTTTGAAAAAATTAAGTGTCTAAACTACAGGTGGTGTAGCTTGCTTAACAGCCGGGATAATCCGCTGACTAGCAGACACTGCTACTAGGCACAAAGTATTTCCTGGGCTAGATGCAGTTAAAAATTTGTAATTAGATACTCTCGTTGGATGCTGAGAAAGCATTCCATAGAGTCTCCTGGCACGCCATATATGATTCTCTTAAAAAGCTTGGGGTAGGGGTCTAGGGGACCCTTTTATAGCCAAAATCACGGCCCTGTATCGCAATACGTCACCTAGGCTGAAGATAAATGGAACTGTAGCACCCTGAGGGCTCGGTTGCTACAGACGTATTGCACCTCACCCAGAGGTGTGATATCTCACTCTCAGGTAAGGATGGAGTGTGGATCAGGACCCGACACCTGCATGCATTACACCACATTGCCGTGGGGCAGGGCGACCAATATGCCCCTGAGATGGGCACGACAGTCCCTGTCCCTGGCTGGAGTGGGGGGAGGGAACACTGAGGAAGGGGAACCCTGTAGTGCAGGAGCAGGGAGGAAGCAGTTCCTGGGTGCATTGAGAAGGGAGTATAAAAGGTGGGCACCATCTTAGTTCAGTGCAGAGAAGTCTGAGCAGAAGTGGCAGGGAGCAGGGGCTCTGCATGAGCTCTGCTCCGGAGGCGGGCCTAGTAACAGAGGCCCAGGCCTGGAAGAGGGAGAAGGAAGGAAGAGGAGCGGAGAAGGCTCCAGGAACGAGGAATGAAGGGATCCCAGGGGTGCGGACGGGCGAGTCGCCAACGCACGCCCGAATCCACCTGCGTGGAGGGGTCAGGCCAAAGGGGGAGACCGGTCCCCGAACTAGTGGAGGCAGGAAACGACCCTCAGCTAGAAACCGGAGGCTCTGACATTTTATGTGGCGCAGCCCCTCGCTACACCCGCTAGGAAGGCACCACATAGGGTCAGGGAAACTGGCGCCAAGTTTACCAAGAGGAGGCCCGAGGCAGCCGGACAGAAGTGTTGGTAAGAAAGGCCAGACAAAGGACACACAAAGGGGGTCCTGTGAAGTGCTCCAAAGTTATCTGGGAGTTGTCTGAGCCCCTCACCTGGTGAGCACAGTACGACGTGGGCAGCCGTTACCTGCAGACGTGGTCTGGATAATAAGAACTGTGAGTAAAGGCCCTGGACTGCATCACTGACTCCGTGTCGTTACTGCTGCTGCCCTGCACCATCACCCCCATCCTCCGCATACACTGCCCTGAGGCTATACTCCTCCCGTGGGGAGTTATGCTACGCTCTGCTGCACCCACAACACCAGCCTCAGCGGTCTGCCCTGTAGCGGCGGTTCACTCTGACCGCAATCCACGGGTGGCGTAGTCGGACATTTAAACATCAAAACCACATAAATAGTTCCGCCACTGGTTTGACCGCCCTGAGCCACGGAACCGGGTCGCCGCCACGAAGACTACAACCACCAGCATCCACCAAAAAGGGTCCGGCTCCGGGTGTCCCAAGGCCCAGGGGGCGCGTCAGAACATTTTCATCACCTTTCACAATCACCAATGGGACAAGGCAGGGATGTCCTCTGTCCCCTCTCTTATACATCCTAGTGACGGAGCACCTGCTCTCATCAATTCGCCATAACCCCAATATTAGGTGGATTGAGGTGGGAGGCACCGAGTACAAGTGCTCTCTATTTGCTGATGATGTCCTAGTATATATCACTCAATCACATATATCCATCCATGCTGTTATGGCTGAAATAGATCACTTTGTTACATGGTAAAATTTTAAAATCAATGCAGCGAATTCTGAGGCCCTCGATGTCTCCCTCCCCAAATCCATATAGGATTCCATCCAGTCCAACTTTCCCTTTGCCTGGCCCTCACAGGGTATCAAATACTTAGGAATTCCTATTCATAGAGACCTCTCCCATCTATGTTATCTTAATTTTGGGCCCTTTATTGAACAATTCCATACAGACCACGGTTGGCAAGTTAGAACTGTAAGATTCACTACGTGAACCGCTGGTGTTTTGTGGAAAAGCACATGTACACCGCGTTCCAAATTATTATGCAAAAAGTGTTTAGGAGTGATAAGGGAAGAATTTGTTTGTTTGTCAGTTAAACTCATTGATGGTGATGTGTGTCAGGGCTCTTTATATCACTGTAAGCAATTGCAGACACCTGTGCTAATTAGTTTGGCAGGTGTGTCCAATGAAAGGCAAGACTACTTAAGAAGGCTCTCTCACATTATTAAGCAGCCTACATTTTCTGCCAAAATGGGAAAGAAAAAGGATGTGTCGGCTGCTGAGAAGCAACAAATTGTGGAGTGTTTAGGTCAAGGCATGACTACAATCAACATTGTGCGATGATCAGGATGAAGTGTCTTGGCAATCAAGAAGTATGTAGCTGATTCACAGTACACACGTGTGCGTGCTGATAAGGGCAAATTGAGGACTCTTTCCTACAGGCAATTACGTCAGGTTGAAAGAGCAGCGGCAAAAAAGCCTTGTCATAGCAGCAGACAAGTTTTTTAATCTGCTTGTGCCTCCAACGTCCCCCGAACAACAAGATGCAGGGTCCTTCAGAGGTTTGCAGCTGTGCATACGCCATCCTGTCGACCTCCTCTATCCACTTCACACAAGCAGAAACGGCTCCAGTGGGCCAAACATTACATGAAGACTGATTTCAAAACTGTTTTGTTCACGGATGAGTGCCGTGCAGCGCTCGATGGTCCAGATGGATGGAGTGGAGGATGGCTGGTTGATGGACACCCCAAGCAAACACGGCTACAGCGCCAACAAGGAGGAGGTGGAGTAATGTTTTGGGCTGGAATCATGGGGAGAGAGATTGTCGGCCCCTTTAGGATCCCTGAAGGCGCTAAAGATGAACTCCATAATGTATGTGGATTTTCTCAAACAGCACTTCCTGCCATGGTTCAAGAAGAAGAACCGTGTATTTCACAGCAAGATCATTTTTCTGCATGATAATGCACCATCTCATGCTGCACATAAAACATCTGCATCTCTGGCTGATATGGGCATAAAAGGGGACAAACTTATGGTGTGACCCCCATGCTCCCCTGACCTCTACCCCATTCAGAACCTTTGGAGCATCATTAAAAGGAGTGTCTATGATGGCGGGAGGCAGTTCACATCTAAGCAACAGCTCTGGGAGGGTATTCTGTCCTCATGCAAAACAATTGAAGCAGAAACCATCCAAAACCTGACAAATTCAATGGACGAGAGAGTTCAGAAGCTCCTTTCGAACAAGGGGTCCTATGTGAAAATGTAACATCACCTAGAATAAAGTTTTGAGTTGAAAACTGTTTGATTTCAGTTTCTAACAACCTGCTAATGCTTATAATTTCAAAAATGACCATTTTTTTGGTCTTTATTAAAATGAAAAGGTTGATCGAAAAGTTTGGGGGATCTAAGAGTGTGGCAACCCAGTAGTCATGATTACTTCGAATTCTGACAATATGAGGGTCATGCTGCAGGTAGTGCAGCAGGAAGGCACTTATGTGTCTTGCGCATCTCGGAGCCCCAAAATTATTTTCCGGGCTAGATGCAGCTAAAAATTATTTTTAATTTTAAATCTGGTGGAGCTTATTATAGATGGCCTAATAGGATCAGTGCTGCACACTGCTACAAAGCCCAAATTATTTTCCAGTCAAGATACAGATAAACATGATTAGTAATTTGAAAGCTTAAAACAGTTGGTAGGGTGATTTTAACCAATCATCAAGCTTTTACTCTCCCCAGGATGACACAGGGGTAGAAAAGTCGTTTCGGATCCATGATTTGTTCATCTTTATGAACGTGAGTCTGTCTACATTATCAGTGGAGAGTCACGTGCGCTTATCTGTCAGCACACCACCAGCAGCGCTGAACACACGTTCAGACAGAACGCTGGCTGCGGGGCATGACAAGATCTCCAAGGCGTAAGTGGCTAGCTCCGGCCATTTATCCAGATTGGAAGCCCAAAAAGAGCAAGGGTCCAGTGACACAGTCGTGGCTTCAATGTTTACTTGGAGATACTCCTGTACCATCGTCTCTAGGCGTTGACTATGTGTCAGACTTCTTGTCTCCTGTGGCCTTGCAAAGGATGGGCTAAAAAAGTGGTGAAATGATTCCGCAAAATTGATTTTACCAGCAGATACTGTGGTTCTGTTATGGTTTGAGTGCTGAACACTTGACGGTCCCACGGTTGGCAAGTTGGAACTGTGAGATTCACTACGTGCACCACTGGTATTTTGTGGAAAAGCACATGTAAGATTCTGCAACAGTCTCTGCTGATACTCCTGCATGCGTGCATCCCTTTCTATGGCAGGAATAATTTCTGCAAATTTACTTTTGTACCGGGGATCTAACAGTGTGGCAACCCAGTAGTCAGGATTATTTCTAATTCTCACAATTCGAGGGTCATGTTGCAGGTAGTGCAGCACGAAGGCACTCATGTGTGTTGCGCATCCAGGAGCACCAAGTCCCTGTTGTGTTGGTGGCGAGGTAACAATCATGCTTCCTTCCTCTGTCCTCTCCCCCCAACCTCGCACAACAGAAATGTGATCAAGGTCTCCCTCATCTGATGAGTCTTCCATCAGTTCGTCCTCCACTTCTTCCTGGGCTCCTGCACCTTCCTCACTAGTTTGGCTGCTACCATGCGCCCTGGTAAAATCATCTCCCCCACCCTCACATGCCTGCCGCCCTGGTGCTGCCGACCGTCTGGACCTTGCAGATGTTAGCCCTTCCGCATACAACTCCTCCTCCTCTACTTCCTCCACCTCCTCTTGTGCCACCACCTGACTCCGAATTCTGTTTAACATGTGCTCCAGCATGTAAATCACCGGAATAGTCATGCTGATAATGGCATCGTCAGCACTAAACATCTTCGTCGCCATTTCAAAACTGTGCAGAAGGGTGCATAGGTCCCTGATCTGAGACCACTCCTCCAGCGTGATTTGCCCCACCTCTGAATCTCGTTGGCCCAGGCTATACGTCAGAACGTATTGCACCAGGGCTTGTCGGTGCTGCCACAGTCGCTGCAACATGTGCAGAGTTGAATTCCACCGGGTAGGCACATCGCATTTTAGCCGGTGAAGTGGCAGGCCCAACGACTTCTGTAGAGATGTAAGTCGCTGAGCTGCGGGATGCGAATGGCGGAAGTGAGCACACAGCGACCGTGCCCTCTGCAGAAGGCCATCTAGTCTGGGATAGTGGGCTAAAAATTGCTGTACAACCAGGTTCAACACGTGAGCCAAACAAGGCACGTGTGTGACATTGCCCCGGCGAAGGGCCGCACCCAGGTTTGCAGCATTGTCGCACACGGCCTTCCCTGGTTTCAGGTCCAGTGGAGACAACCATTCATGAAATTGGTTCTCCAGAGCTGACCACAACTCCTCAGCTGTGTGACTCACATTTCCCAGACATTTCAATGTAAAAACCGCCTGATGACGTTGAGCCCTACTGCCAGCATAGTAAGGAGGTGTGCAGGATCCCTTCTGCGCAGTTAGAAAGCTTGTGGCATGACCAGACAGGCTTTGGGTGCAGGTGGAAGACCGAGAGGAGGTTGAGGAGGCAGAAGCAGTGGAGGAAAAATGACATAAAGAGGATTGACGCACAACTCGTGGGGACGGCAAGACTTGGACAGCAGCCCCTTGTCCTGCTGTCACCATAGTTACCCAGTGCCCAGTCAGCGACATGTAACGCCCCTGTCCATGCCTACTCGTCCAAGTGTCTGTGGTGAAATGCACCCTGTCACACACAGAGTTTCTCAAAGAAGCGGTGATGTTGTGTGCGACATGCTGGTGGAGCGCAGGCACACCTTTCTTTGAGAAGTAGTGCCGACTGGGCATCTGGTACTGGGGCACTGCGACGGACATAAGGTCTCGAAAATCCTCTGTGTCCACCAGGCGGAAAGGCAGCATTTCTGTAGCCAAGAGCTTGCAGATGGTGAAATTCAACCTCTTAGCTTTCTCATGGCTAGGAGGAAATGGTCTTTTACTTGTCCACATCTGAGGGACCGAGGGCTGGCTATTGTGCTTAGACGGGGTTGATAAGGGTGTCCCCGGCAAACTGCCGGTCTGTGAGGAAGATGCAGGCGGACATGTTAGGTTGCCTTGATCCAAAGGTGGTGCTATCGATGTCGGACAGCGCTCAAGACCAGCTGGTGTTACCACCTCCAAAGAAAATGATGACCTGCCAATCACGCTGGCTGTTGCGGGTAAAGAGGTGGCAGGTCTGCGCCCCAAAACAGGTGTGACTGCTGTCCCCCCAGTCACAGAGGATGAAGAGGCCGCGGATGCACAAGATATGGCAGACGGTGGTTGGCCCGGCCGGCTAGACCGCATTGTAGCACACCGAGCTTCCCACTGCAACTTATGCTTCATGTCCATGTGCCGGTTCATGCATGAAGTACTCAAACTATGTATTTTTTGGCCTCTACTTAGCTTTTGCTGACAAATGTTACAGATAACACGAGTTGGGTCATCTTTATCGATCTGAAAAAATGCCCAGGCTATGCAAGGCTTAGCACCCATGCGACCTGAAGAGCCACCACGACTTGTGGTGAGAGGCAGAGTTGTGTTTGAGGATGCAGTTGTTGACGTGCTACCAGTACTACGTCTCTGTCCAGGAAGGCGCAACCTGACCTCGTCGTCACTAGCATCTTCCTCCACCTCCTCTGCTGACCTCATCTCTTGGCTGACTGTGGGTTGACAGTAAGTGGGATATCCGACCTCATCATCATCACCCTGTGCGTTATCACACCCGTCGTCCTCAGAGCCAACCTGTTCCTGCCCTGACAAAAAACTAAAGTTGTCGCTCCAATCAGGTATTTGAGTCTTATCATCGTCTTCCTCATTGTCTCCACCAACAGGAGTTACAGTTTGGGAATGAGGGTCTACATTATGGTCAGAACCTTCTGCGTCTGGTCCTGGATCCGACTCATAAAGATTCTGGGCATCAGTGCAGATCATTTCCTCGTCTGGATTCACAGAAGAGCTGGAGTCGACCTCTGATTCCCAGGCTATAGTATGAGTAAACAGCTCTGCAGACTCAACCATCTGTTCTACCTCATACTCAGACGGGCAGCTGGAGATTTGGGAGCTGTGAGGAAGCAAGTGCGATTTGGGTGACACCTTTGAGGACTGGAGTATTTGTGATGTTGAAGTTGATGTGGAGGAGAGCCCACTTAAAGGAGCACTTGATATCCGTTGAAGCACCTGCTGTTTTTGTGCCTCATCTGGAATTTGTAGCGATTGGCGTGGCCGTAAGAAAGGGATCTTATCACATTGTCCGCTAAAAGAAGTAGACATTTTAGTTTGGCTGGAAGATGGTCTTTCTTCTGCACCTACCCCACGGACACAACCTTTTTTCCCCTTCCCAACACGCCTATTCCCCTTTCCACCAGCAGCAGGCCTTTTTCCACTCATTTTGGTGGTTAACTAATTCACAACTCTGGAGTTGTTTGCACAAAAAAACAATGGATGGTAACCGAGCAGAGCTGGGTGGCCAAACTGTGGTATTAGGCCAAAACTATTGGCTGGGTTAGATGCAGAAAAAAATTATTTTTAATTTGCAACCTGATGGAGGTCAGTATAGATGGACTAATAGACCAAGTCCCACACACCGCTAGAAGCCCAAATATTTTTTCAGAGCTAGATGCAGAAATTTTTTTTATTCAATTTGCAACCTGATGGAGGTCAGTATAGATGGACTAATAGACCAAGTCCCACACACTGCTGGAAGCCCAAATATTTTTTCAGAGCTAGATGCAGAAAAAAATTATTTTTAATTTGCAACCTGATGGAGGTCAGTATAGATGGACTAATAGACCAAGTCCCACACACCGCTAGAAGCCGAAATATTTTTTCAGAGCTAGATGCAGAAAAAAAATATTTTTAATTTGCAACCTGATGGAGGTCAGTATAGATGGACTAATAGACCAAGTCCCACACACCGCTAGAAGCCCAAATATTTTTTCAGAGCTAGATGCAGAAAAAAATTATATTCAATTTGCAACCTGCTGGAGGTCAGTATAGAAGGACTAATAGAACAAGTCCCACACACTGCTAGAAGCCCAAATATTTTTTCAGAGCTAAATGAAAAAAAAAAATATTTTTAATTTGCAACCTGATGGAGGTCAGTATAGATGGACTAATAGACCAAGTCCCACACACTGCTAGAAGCCCAAATATTTTTTCAGAGCTAGATGCAGAAAAAAATTATTTTTAATTTGCAACCTGATGGAGGTCAGTATAGATGGACTAATAGACCAAGTCCCACACACTGCTAGAAGCCCAAATATTTTTTCAGAGCTAGATGCAGAAAAAAATTATTTTTAATTTGCAACCTGATGGAGGTCAGTATAGATGGACTAATAGACCAAGTCCCACACACTGCTAGAAGCCCAAATATTTTTTCAGAGCTAGATGCAGAAAAAAATTATTTTTAATTTGCAACCTGATGGAGGTCAGTATAGATGGACTAATAGAACAAGTCCCACACGCTGCTAGAAGCCCAAATATTTTTTCAGAGATAAATGAAGAAAAAAATTATTTTTAATTTGCAACCTGATGGAGGTCAGTATAGATGGACTAATAGACCAAGTCCCACACACTGCTAGAAGCCCAAAAATTTTTTCAGAGCTAGATGCAGAAAAAAATTATTTTTAATTTGCAACCTGATGGAGGTCAGTATAGATGGACTAATAGACCAAGTCCCACACACCGCTAGAAGCCCAAATATTTTTTCAGAGCTAGATGCAGAAAAAAATTATATTCAATTTGCAACCTGCTGGAGGTCAGTATAGAAGGACTAATAGAACAAGTCCCACACACTGCTAGAAGCCCAAATATTTTTTCAGAGCTAAATGAAGAAAAAAATTATTTTTAATTTGCAACCTGATGGAGGTCAGTATAGATGGACTAATAGACCAAGTCCCACACACTGCTAGAAGCCCAAATATTTTTTCAGAGCTAGATGCAGAAAAAAATTATATTCAGTTTGCAACCTGATGGAGGTCAGTATAGATGGACTAATAGAATGATGCTATGCCCAAAAGATTTTACTTCACTAGGTGCAGTAAAAAAATTGGTATTCTATACACAGGTGGTATATCTTGCAACACAGATAGGCTACTCCACTGACTAACACACTCTGCAATAGGCCAAAAAGGATTAGCTTTGCTAGATTCAGCCAAATGCTGTGAAAAAAACTTGCACAGCACTGGCACAGACCTGCCTGGCAAAAACTGATAGGAACTGATGTAACCTAGTCCTGAAAAGGACTCCAATTACAATTAGTCTTTACTCCCACAATCTATCTATTTAAGAGCACAGACCTGCCTGATAAAAGTCGTAGGAAATGCTGTAACCTAGTCCTTAAAAGGACTGCAATCACAACTATTCCCTACTCCCAAGCTATCTGTATATTTGTGCGAAAATTGGCTTGAAATTAACAAGGTATAGCGCACACAGCAACAGCGGTGCCGTCTAACACGCAGCTGCAGCAGTGAGAAAATGGTGGCGACGGGGAAAATGGCTTGGTCTTATAGGGCAAGGACATGTGACATACACTGCCAATCACACATGCCCTTGCTTGTGTGAAAAAAAGCACTTCGCTCCGTGTGTGCGCTGCTGATAGGCTGACAGATTGCACCTCCCCACTGCAAATGCGGGAAAGAGAAAAAAAAATGGAGATCTTCATTGTTCCTGCAGAGATCCATCCCCTGCCCCTCCCCCCGCCCCGCTGTACACTCAAACTGCGTATTAACATTAATTTTCATCATTACTGAGAAAAAATCCAGTTATGATTTTGGTGCACGAACAGTTATCGAACATAACCTCGAACAGCCGAATTTTTCTCAAATTGTTCGTGTTCGCCGACCGGCTCGAACACCGCCCAAAACAGATCGAATTTGAGATTGGCGAACAGTTCGAGTAGAACAACGCTCATCTCTAGTGCTAAGCCTTGCATAGCCTGGGCATTTTTTCAGATCGATAAGGATGACCCAACTCGTGTTATCTGTAACATTTGTCTGCAAAAGCTAAGTAGAGGCCAAAAAATACATAGTTTGAGTACTTCATGCTTGAACTCGCACATGGATATGAAGCATAAGTTGCAGTGGGAAGCTCACTGTGCTACAATGCGGCCTAGCCGGCCGGGCCAACCACCATCTGCCCCATCTTGTGCATCTGCGGCCTCTTCATCCTCTGTGACTGGGGGGACAGCAGTCACACCTGATTTGGGGGGCAGACCTGCCACCTCTTTACCTGCAACAGCCAGCGTGATTGGCAGGTCATCATTTTCTTTGGAGGTGGAAACGCCAGCTGGTGTTCAGCGCTGTCCGACATCGATAGCACCACCTTTTGATCAAGGCAACCTAACATGTCTGCCTGCATCTTCCTCACAGACCGGCAGTTTGCCGGGGACACCCTTCTCAACCCCGTCTAAGCACAACAGCCAGCCCTCGGTCCCTCAGATGTGGACAAGTAAAAGAACATTTCCTCCTAGTCATGAGAAAGCTAAGAGGTTGAATTTCATCATCTGCAAGCTCTTGGCTACAGAAATGCTGCCTTTCCGCCTGGTAGACACAGAGGATTTTCGAGATGTTATGTCCGTCGCAGTGCCCCAGTACCAGTTGCCCAGTTGGCACTACTTCTCAAAGAAAGGTGTGCCTGCGCTCCACCAGCATGTCGCAAACAACATCACCGCTTCTTTGAGAAACTCTGTGTGTAACAGGGTGCATTTCACCACAAACACTTGGACGAGTAGGCATGGACAGGGCGTTACATGTCGCTGACTGGGCACTGGGTAACTATGGTGACAGCAGGACAAGGGGCTGCTGTCCAAGTTTTGCCGTCCCCACGAGTTGTGCGTCAATCCTCTTTATCTCAAAGTTCCTCCACTGCTTCTGCCTCCTCAACCTCCTCTTGGTCCTCCACCTGCACCCAAAGCCTGTCTGGTCATGCCTCAAGCTTTCTAACTGCGCAGAAGGGATCCTGCACACCTCCTTACTATGCTGGCAGCAGGGCTCAACGTCATCAGGTGGTTTTTACTTTGAAATGTCTGGGAAATGTGAGTCACACAGCTGAGGAGTTGTGGTCAGCTCTGGAGAACCAGTTTCATGAATGGTTGTCTCCAGGGCCGGCTCCAGATTTTTCTGGGCCCCGGGAGAAAGAGTCTCAGTGGGCTCCTTTAATACATACCACGATTCAAGATGCAGAGATTCCGCAGAGAAATATATATATATATATATATATATATACTACAATGCAAATATTTCACTTCTTACATTACATGAGCGATATCTATTGTAAATTCCACAATAGCTCAGAAACCAGTGAATTGCTCCACACAGAATACTGGCCCCCATATAAAGCCCCATACGGAATACTGGCCCCCATATAAGGCCCCATACGGAATACTGGCCCCCATATAAGTCCCCATACGGAATACTGGCCCCCATATAAGGCCCCATACGGAATACTGGCCCCCATATAAGGCCCCATACGGAATACTTGGCCCCCATATAAGGCTCCATAAGAAATACTGGCCCCCATATAAGTCCCCATGCGGAATACTAGCCCCCATATAAGGCCCCATACGGAATACTTGGCCCCCATATAAGGCTCCATACAGAATACTGGCCTCCATATATCGCTCCATACAGGATACTGGTCCCTTTATAACTCTCCATACAGGATACTGGCCCCCATATAATGCTGCATGCAGGCTGTTACCCCCCACATAATGCCCCATACAGGTTGTCCCCCCTTATAATGCTCCATGCAGGCTGTTACTCCCCTCATAATGCCTCATACAGGCTGTCCCCCCCTTATAATGCTCCATGCAGGCTGTTCCTCCCACATAATGCACTATGCAGGCTGTTCCCCCCCCTTATAATGCCCCATGCAGGCTGTTCCCCACCTTATAATGCCCCATGCAGGCTGTCACCCCTCCTCTTTATAATGCCCCATGCAGGATGTACCCCCCTCTTTATAAGGCCCCATGCAGGATGTCACCCCCCCTTTATAATGCCCCATGCAGGATGTCACCCCCTCTCTTTATAATGCCCCATGCAGGATGTCACCCCCCTCTCTTTATAATGCCCCATGCAGGATGTAACCCCCTCTCTTTATAATGCCCCATGCAGGATGTCACCCACTCTATTTATAATGCCTCATGCAGGATGTACCCTTCCTCTTTATAAGGCATCATGCAGCATGTCACCCCCTCTCTCTATAATGCCCCATGCATGCAGGATGTCACCCCCACTCTCTTTATAATGCCCCATGCAGGATGTCAGCCCTAATCTCTTTATAATGCCCCATGCAGGATGTCACCCCCCCTCTCTTTATAATGCCCCATGCAGGATGTAACCCCCTCTTTATAAGGCCCCATGCAGGCTGTCACCCCCTCTCTCTATAATGCCCCATGCAGGATGTCACCCCCTCCCTCTCCTTATAATACCCCATGCAGGATGTCACCCCCCCCTTTATAAAGCCCCATGCAAGATGTCACCCCCCATATTATGCCCCATGCAGGATGTCACCCCCCATATTATGCCCCATGCCTCTATACATTAAAAAAAAAAAATCAAATACTCACCTCCCTCCTCCTCACCTGCTGCCGCTGCTCGGGTCCGGACTCCAGCGTTGCCGGCGTCGTTCCGCTCTGCGCTCCCTGTGACAGCTCTGGGGAGCGCGCGGTGGAGTGACGTCACCGCGCCCTCTGACCTGAGACGTCACAGGGAGCGCAGAGCAGGAAGACAGCGTATCTGCAGAGGCACGGGGAGAGGTAAGTATCCGGCTGCTGGGGCCCTGAGCAAGCGGCAGAGAAGGGCGGGCGCTGACACCGCTCTCCTCCGCCCATAGGCCAGCGGGGTGCGCGACCGCCAGTGGGCCCCCCTGCCTGCTCAGGGCCCCGGCACTTGCCCGGGTGCGCCAGGTTCTGACGCCGGCCCTGGTTGTCTCCACTGGACCTGAAACCAGGGAAGGCCGTGTGCGACAATGCTGCAAACGTGGGTGCGGCCCTTCGCCGGGGCAATGTCACACACATGCCTTGTATGTCTCACGTTTTGAACCTGGTTGTCCAGCAATTTTTAGCCCTCTATCCCAGACTAGATGGCCTTCTGCAGAGGGTACGGTCGCTGTGTGCTCACTTCCGCCGTTCGCATCCCGCAGCTCAGCGACTTACATCTCTACAGAAGTCGTTGGGCCTGCCACTTCACCGGTTAAAATGCGATGTGCCTACTCGGTGGAATTCAACTCTGCACATGTTGCAGCGACTGTGGCAGCACCGACAAGCCCTGGTGCAATACCTTCTGACATATAGCCTGGGCCAACGAGATCCAGAGGTGGGGCAAATCACGCTGGAGGAGTGGTCTCAGATCAGGGACCTATGCAGCCTTCTGCACAGTTTTGAAATGGCGACGAAGATGTTTAGTGCTGACGATGCCATAATCAGCATGACTATTCCGGTGATTTACATGCTGGAGCACATGTTAAACAGAATTCGGAGTCAGGTAGTGGCACAAGAGGAGGTGGAGGAAGTAGAGGAGGAGGAGTTGTATGCAGAAGGGCTAACATCTGCAAGGTCCAGACGGTCTGCAGCACCAAGGCGGCAGGCATGTGAGGGTGGGGGAGATGGTTTTACCAGGGCGCATGGTAGCAGCCAAACTAGTAAGGAAGGTGCAGGAGCCCAGGAAGAAGTGGAAGATGAACTGATGGAAGACTCATCAGATGAGGGAGACCTTGATCACATTTCTGTTGTGCGAGGTTGGGGGGAGAGGGCAGAGGAAGGAAGCATGATTGTTACCTCGCCACCAACACAACAGGGACTTGGTGCTCCTGGTTGCGCAAGACACATGAGTGCCTTCTTGCTGCACTACCTGCAGCATGACCCTCAAATTGTGAGAATTAGAAATATTCCTGACTACTGGGTTGCCACACTCTTAGATCCCCGGTACAAAAGTAAATTTGCAAAAATTATTCCTGCCATAGAAAGAGATGCACGCATGCAGGAGTATCAGCAGAGACTGTTGCAGAATCTTACATGTGCTTTTCCACAAAACACTAGTGGTGCACGTAGTGAATCTCACAGTTCCAACTTGCCAACTGTGGGACCGTCGAGTGTTCAGCATTCAAAACGTAACAGAAACACAGTATCTGCTGGTAACATCAATTTTGCAGAATCATTTCACCACTTTTTTAGCCCATCCTTTGCAAGGCCACAGGAGACAAGAAGTCTGAAACATAGTCAACGCCTAGAGACGATGGTACAGGAGTATCTCCAAGTAAACATTGAAGCCATGATTGTGTCACTGGACCCTTTCTCTTTTTGGGCTTCCAATCTGGATAAATGGCCGGAGCTCGCCACTTACGCCTTGGAGATCTGGTCATGCCCCGCAGCCAGCATTCTGTCTGAACTTGTGTTCAGCGCTGTTGGTGGTGTGCTGACAGATAAGCACACGCGGCTCTCCACTGATAATGTAGACAGACTCACGTTCATAAAGATGAACAAATCATGGATCCAAAATGACTTTTCTACCCCTGTGTCATCCTGGGGAGAGTAAAAGCTTGATGATTTATTAAAATCACCTCACCAACCGTTTTAAGCTTTCAAATTACTAATCATGTTTATCTGTATCTTGGCTGGAAAATAATTTGGGCCTTGTAGCAGTGTGCAGTACTGATTCTATTAGGCCATCTATACTAAACTCTACCAGATTTAAAATTACTAATCATGTTTATCTGTATCTTGGCTGGAAATTAATTTGGGCCTTGTAGCAGTTTGCAGTACTGATTCTATTAGGCCATCTATACTAAGCTCCACCAGCTTTCAAATTAATAATAATTTTTAGCTGCATCTAGCCCAGAAAATAATTTTGGGGCTCCTAGATGCGCAAAACACATGAGTGCCTTCTTGCTGCATTACCTGCAACATGACCATCAGATTGTCAGAATTCGAAATAATCCTGACTACTGGGTTGCCACACTCTTAGATCCCCCACACTCTTTGATCCCCCACACTCTTCTATCAACCTTTTCATTTTAATAAAGAACAAAAAAATGGTCATTTCTGAAATTATAAGCATTAGCAGGTTATTAGAAACTGAAATCAAACATTTGCACATAGGACCCCTTTGTTCGAAAGGAGCTTCTGAACTCTCTCGTCCATTGAATTTGTCAGGTTTTGGATGGTTTCTGCTTCAATTGATTTGCATGAGGACAGAATACCCTCCCAGAGCTGTTGCTTAGATGTGAACTGCCTCCCCCCATCATAGACACTCCTATTGATGATGCTCCAGAGGTTCTGAATGGGGTTGAGGTCAGGGGAGCATGGGGGTCACACCATAAGTTTGTCCCCTTTTATGCCCATATCAGTCAGAGATGCAGATGTGTTATGTGCAGCATGAGACGGTGCATTATCGTGCATGAAAATGATCTTGCTGCGGAATACACGGTTCTTCTTCTTGAACCATGGCAAGAAGTGCTATTTGAGAAACTCCACATACATTATGGAGTTCATCTTTACCACTTCAGGGATCCTAAAGGGGCCAGCAATCTCTCTCCCCATGATTCCAGCGCAAAACATTACTCCACCTCTTCCTTGTTGGCGCCGTAGCCGTGTTTGCATGGGGTGTCCATCAACCAGCCATCGTCCACTCCATCCATCTGGACCATCGAGCGTTGCACGGCACTCATCGGTGAACAAAATAGTTTTGAACTCTGTCTTCATGTATTGTTTGGCCCACTGGAGCCATTTCTGTTTGTGTACAGTGGATAGAGGAGGTCGACAGGATGGCTTACGCACAGCTGCAAACCTCTGACGGACCCTGCATCTTGTTGTTCGGGGGACGTTGGAGGCACCAGCAGCTTCAAAAACTTGTCTGCTGCTATGACAAGGCTTTTTTGCCGCTGCTCTTTTAACCTGATGTAATTGCCTGTAGGAAAGAGTCCTCAATTTTCCATTATCAGCATGCACACGTGTGTACTGTGAATCAGCTACATACTTCTTGATTGTGCGATGATCAGGATGAAGTGTCTTGGCAATGTTGATTGTAGTCATGACTTGACCTAAACACTCCACAATTTGTTGCTTCTCAGCAGCCGACACATCCTTTTTCTTTCCCATTTTGGCAGAAAATGTAGGCTGCTTAATAATGTGGGACAGCCTTCTTAAGTAGTCTTGACTTTCATTGGACACACCTGCCAAACTAATTAGCACAGGTGTCTGCATTTGCTTACAGTGATATAAAGAGCCCTGACACACATCACCATCAATGAGTTTAACTGACAAACAAACAAATTCTTCCCTTATCACTCCTAAACACTTTTTGCATAATAATTTGGAACACAGTGTACATGTGCTTTTCCACAAAACACCAGTGGTTCACGTAGTGAATCTTACAGTTCTAACTTGCCAACCGTGGTCTGTATGGAGTTGTTCAATAAAGGGCCCAAAATTAAGATGACATAGATGGGAGAGGTCTCTATGAATATGAATTCCTAAGTATGTGATACCCTGTGAAGGCCAGGCAAAGGGAATGTTGGACTGGATGGAATCCTGTATGGATTTGGGGAGGGAGACATCGAGGACCTCAGACTTCGCTGCATTGATTTTAAAATTTGACCATGTAACAAAGTGATCTATTTCAGCCATAAAAGCAGGGATGGATATATGTGATTGAGTGATATATACTAGGACATCATCAGCAAATGCAGAGCACTTGTACTCGGTGCCTCCCACCTCAATCCACCTAATATTGGGGTTATGGCGAATTGATGAGAGCAGGTGCTCCGTCACTAGGATGTATAAGAGAGGGGACAGAGGACATCCCTGCCTTGTCCCATTTGGTGATTATGAAAGGTGTTGAAAATGTTCCATTTATCTTCAGCCTAGGTGACGTATTGCGATACAGGTCCGTGATTTTACCTATAAAAGGGTCCCCTAGACCCCTACCCCAAGCTTTTTAAGGGAATAATATATGGCGTGCCAGGAGACTTTATGGAGTGCTTTCTCAGCATCCAACGAGAGTTTCTAATTACAAATTGTTAACTGCATCTAGCCCAGGAAATACTTTGTGCCTAGTAGCAGTGTCTGCTAGTCAGCGGATTATCCCAGCTGTTAAGCAAGCTACACCACCTGTAGTTTGGACACTTAATTTTTTCAAAGGAAATGGTTCGGGCCCCCGGGACACTCAGTGAAGAGCATCGGGGAGGCACCCCAAGGCACAGGGGCTGGGACTGGCGGTAGGACGCCTTGTGGTGGACCGCCAAGCTCGATCCTTATAAAAGCTTTTTAACTGCAGCAGCTTTATTGGACGCTACTGGAGCTTCAATTACCGCGGCTGCTGGCATGAGACTTGCCATCCAATAGATCCTTGTAAAAGGATTTAAAGTGTACTCATTCAAATTAGAGAGACAATTTAAATTAAAAAGATTAGACCTGCCTCCACCGCTGGGGGGCTCGCTCGACCCACCAGCGGACAGGCACCAGTATTGGGAGAGGGAGGCTGGCCGTCAGGGTCCACCACAGCTCTGACACAAACCCGGCAACACGGAGGTCGCACGGACAGGAACGGACTGGCCGTGTCGGCTTCGCACTTTTTTGGTTTTAGAAGGGCATGACATGCCTATATCTGTGCCTCCCCCTCCTTTTACTCCTCCACCTCTTTTCTTTTCGCATGACTATATGTACTTGTCACTTTTCCATGTGTTAGTTGTGTCTTCGGAGCAGTTTGTCAGCTTTTGGACACCTTTGAAGGTGTTTTCTCTGTGTTTCTATTTGTTTTTGTTTGCCTGCCATTGATTTTAACGGTGTTCTAAGGTGTTCGACGAACAGTTCAGCGAACATACTGGTGTTCGACGAACCGAACTCGAACACTACGGGGGTTGCTCAACACTACTCTTCATATTTATTTGATCACTTGAATTTTTGGTCAGGCTGTGCTGGCAGTATATATCATGTTCAAATTTTCATTTGTTCCATTAATACTTTTTCTTTTTGCCTTCATTTATGTATTCATACTCTGTAATTTCGATATCAATGCCTAGTTAACCTTCACAACCAAGGTCGGACTGGGACTTAAATTCAGCCCTGGCATTTGCGAGCACCCAGGCCCACTTGCTATGAAGTGAATGTGATATACGTTCGTCGATTTTTGTGGATCGCTCAAGATATATATCACGGAACCCATCAGTTCAGATAACTCTATTTACCTGTAGATATAGGGTTAATCTGCAGGTTAATAGTATTATGAAGGTGTCCAGCTGCTGTACTGAAAGTGTGGCACCTGGGACAAAAATCATTTTATTTCTCCCTGGAACCGCCCTGCTCCTTCAGTGACTTATAGAGGTCAGGTCTATTTTTGGGTCCCTCACGTATGAGGCATTCGTATTTTTGACATTTTGTATGTATTTTCAGGCTTTTTAGTTTACTTCATTTACCTTGGGTACACAATTGTACATTTTTACCAATCCTATACAGCCTAGTTATAACTACAGGTGCTTCTCACAAAATTAGAATATCATCAAAAAGTTAATTTATTTCAGTTGTTCAATTAAGGGACATATTTGATTGAACTATTGTAGGCATGTCTAGGTTTGCACATACATTTTACTTATTTTTATATCCTGTTGTTTTTTTGTCTCTTTATCAATAAATACGGATTATTTGTAGGTGATCCCTTTGTATTGGTATATTTAATATTGCATTCTCATATCAGTGCCACGAGCGTTGAAATCCCCAAGCTTCTTCTCGCTAGGCTGGGTCTTCCAGCTTTGAAGGGACATTGTAAGGTTCTGTGCAAGGACGCGAAGGGTCATGATGTCATGACATGCACGTATGTACAGCAGAGGATTCCTGGGCCTCATCAGCTCTCATGGGGGTGATTAAACTATGCGACGAGGACTGGAAAAATGATGGTAAGGAGCATAGAGGAGGGAAAGGTAAGCAGTAAGGTGAATAGAAGAATTTTTTAACCTTTTTTGGCCCTTTATGATTTAGAAAAATGATGACCAATGGCCGTCATCTTGCTAGAAGCGAATTACAAAACAAATTTTAGGGAATAGAGATTTTTGTAATATTCGAGTACAGTTCAATTGCACTCGAATATATTCTCTCATCACTAGCAGAAAGTATCCTATGCATTCAGTTTATTCTTACTCTCCATGGCCTCCTGCTGGCTACTCCTGTAACATATGGACAGTCTTTAAAAGGTTAAGCACAATTCTTATTGATACCAATCTGAGAACAGAGTGTAATGTCACCCGCTATTATCTTTTCCTAATTCCTGCATCTCATCAGCTTCATTCAGTTAAAGAAAACTTGTATCTAATTACAGAAAACACCGTGACAATATTCCTTTAATAATTGGATATCTTGTGCCGGTGAATATGTGAGAGATGCAAACGGCAAATAAGCTTTAGTTTTATTTCTTTTTTTTTTACACTCTGATCTTTGTCCAGCAAAATGCAGCTTATTGATCGCATGTCACAGAGGAACTTTCATCCTCGGCCATGAAAGGAGACAATAACATGAGAATACAATTACTAATTCAATTGTAATATTATGTGGAATGTAGTGAAATAAACTTTACTTGTGTATTTTTTTTTTAAATGTCCACTATAAATGTATATAAAACATTTCATGATGATTTGCTTTCTAAAGAAATTTTGCTTGCTGTCGTCTTCCATTTAAAGGGCAGTGGTGCCACACAGCAGAAAAAGGTGGAACTGCAGATACAACTAGGCGTCGTGCTGCATATTAGCTTCCGACTGTAAAGTGGTCTAGAACTCAAGCAATATCCTTTTGGCAGAAACTGTGCTGTGAAAGAATCAGGCATCCTCTAAGGTGGTCATTCTGTAAATGAAATACATAAACTAAGACAATCACAGCAGTGAGTGCTCCGTCACCTGTTCTACAAAGAACAATGGAGCATACTTGGGTCAATCAGACCACATAGGATTCCAAAATCTTCAAACTTCTGTCTTTCCAATCAATATCAGATCCCAAATTTTTATTTCTAAGTTGTCCATCTCACATCACAAATTGAAATTAAGCTGGATGAAGAACACTGCTGCTGGCCTTAGGACTCGTGCAAACGAGTGCATAAGATTCATATGCACATGGCCGATTTTTTGCACTGACCAACAGTGGAAAATTTTGCAGCATGAACTTCGGTCATATGATTTACGAACCAGACTAGTGCATGTAAATAGCTCAGAAAATAAGGCAGCCATATTTACTAACACCAGGTAACAATATTAATGCACCGCAAAAGACTGATATACCAACTAGTGATGAGCGAGTATGTTCTGTTAACCCTTTCGCCGAGTATGCTTGGGCGAGCACCGAGTAGTTACAGCTGCTGGGTGATATGGTTGAATCGCTCCCGTGTTCATGATTTGCGACTGTTTGACAGCTTTAATATATGTGAGGAATATCTATTTCTTACACATTCCTCACATGTATTAAAGAAGTCAAACAGTTGCAAATCATGCACATGGGAGTGATTCACACATATCACTGAACAGCTGTAACTACTCAGTGCTTGCCCGAGCATACTCGGCGAAAGGGTTAACAGAACATATTCGCTCATCACTAATAATAACCACTCACACACCAATTCATTTAGTGGGTGGTCGTCTATAAATGCACACAGATGAGGCTTGAATATGGTCACACAGTGGCTGGCTTACAGACTGTAGGACATACCCATACTATTAGATCAGGTGGGCTGCCCAGCAGTATATAAGTGAACCCCACAAGGACAGACATCTCAATTTCCCAAGCCAACGCTAAAGAGCCTGGCCGCATCCTACAAAAGATGAAAATTGTGCAACAAAAAAGGTGCATGAAATGTATAAGATATGGGTCGATATTTTACATATAGTGCATGCAAATGCCAGGCAGCTACTGCACTTGTCCGATATGCAGATGAGCACATGGAGCTAATCACATCTGCAACTTGCAGATGAACCCAACCTTAGAGAGAGACTTCCATAGAGAAATTAAAAAGGAACCAGTTTTATTACTAACGATATGTTTCACTGTCTTCAAAAGCTAGCAGAACCCTATTTTTTTCTTACTATATGTGGTTTCTACAGTATAATGGAGGAATGATGTAGGACAGGGGTATACAACCTGCAGAATATGGGCCACATGCAATTCTGTGCGGCCCCAATCATATGGACAGAAACATGCTTGACGTTTCCACCAGTGGGGGATATATAGCTAGTGCAGCCAGGGCAGTTGCATCGAGTCCCAGATGGAGGCCCTCTCAACTAGAGAAGGGCCCTGAATTTAGTAATAAATATTGTATGTGGCTGGGGGTTCAGATAGCCTCACTGGGAAGCTGCTGACTATTCCAATGGGCCCAGGTACCAGTGAGAAGCCCTTCTTGTTGAAAAGCAGCCCTGCATCTCCGCATAAACCTTGCCTTTCCCCGGGCTTTGTGAGACCGCAGGGGAGAAGATGGATGGAACTCACAACTCAGAAGAAGATGGAGTCTGCAGCATCTGCAGGCAGTGATGATAACAGGCCTGCAGGATAGGAGGGCAGGGAGATCAGGACTGAGGGGGCAGCAGGAAGATCGAGGTCATACAGCTCCACATCCAGACTACTGCTCCTGGCCACACCGGACATAGCAGAAAAAAAGGTATAGGACACAAACTCCAAGGGGTATTTTACAACTTATGAAGAAACAGAGTGGTAATTATAGTTGCTGATTTCTTTGTTTCTACATACAACCTTTACTGCTTGTACTGTATACAGTATATGTGTGTATGTGTCTGCGTATATATAGTATATGTGCGTATGTGCCAGAGTGTATATATAGTATATACTGTATATGCAGGTGCCTGTGTGTATATAGTATATGTGACTGTATATAAGTGCCTATGTTAATATAGTATGTGTTTATATGCCTGTATATATGGTATATGCGTATGTGCTTGTAAGTATAGTATATGTGTGTATATGTCTGTGTATATTTGGTATATGTGTCAAGATTTTACCACTCTTTGTGTCTTTGACGCAGTCAGTGACAGTTCAGCGCTGAGCTCTCGGCATTGTGATTGACGGCTCCACCGTCCAATCTGGGGCTGGGGCGTGCTGAGCTCTCAGTGTTGTGAGTGACAGTCTAGCCATCCAATCAGGGCCGGGGTATGCTACGTTTCCTTCAGGTGTCCCCCATCCTGGGTTATTACCTGGCTATTGAGCTGGATGTCTGTAACTGATGGATGCCTTAGCTTGATGATGTTTGTGTGCCTTGTATTTCTGTGCTTTGTTTCTGATCTATTGCTACCTGATCTTGGACCTTGCATCTGACCATCTGTTTGCATAGCCCCATTGTCTTGATTCGCTACTTTCCTGGAATTCTGAACTTGGACCGTGACCTGACTAAGCCTCTGTCTTTCCCCTTAGTTTACAGCAAGCTCTCTTGGTATCTGACCTTGGACCTCTTAACTACCTTTCCTCACGGCTTGGCCATGAGTAGTGACTTGCATCAAAATTTGTGTATGTGCCTCTATACGTATATGGTATATGTGTATGTGTATGTGCTTATATAGTATGTGTATGTCCCTGTATATATGGTATATGTGTATGTGCATGTGTATATATAGTATGCATGTTTGTGTCTGTGTATATATAGTATATGTTTGTAGGTGCCTGTGTATATATATATATATATAGTATATTTGCCTGTGTAAACATAGCATTTGTGTGTATGTGCTTGTATTTATTGTATATGTGTATGTGCCTGTGTATATATGCGTGTGTATGTGCCTGTATATGTGTATATGCTGTATTACTGGTATAGATGTGCCTGAATATATTTTTATGTGTGTATGTGCTTGTATATCTGGTATGTTTGTGTCTGTATATTTGGTATGTGTGTATCTGTCTGTGACAAATATTGTTAGCAGTGTGACTGACTTGTTAATGATGTAGCTTATAATTGTGTGCATGCTGTCTCTGTTTGTGCTTGTCTGATGTATGTGTTCATTGTGTGCCTTGCAATTCTGTGATGTGTGCACTGTACTCGTGTGTGCACGGTGCTTGTGTGACATGTAGAATGTGTGCGCTGTGCTTGTGGGATGTATAGAATGTGTGCCCTGTGCTTGTATGATGTGTAGAATGTGTGCGCTGTGCTTGTGTGATATGTAGAATGTGTGCGCTGTGCTTGTGTGATGTTTAGAATGTGTGCGCTGTGCTTGTGTAATGTGTAGACTGTGTGCGCTGTGCTTGTGTGATGTGTAGAATGTGTGCGCTGTACTGATGTGAAGTGTATGCTTTGTACTTATATGTCATGTTCAATGTGATTTTCTAATGTGTGTCCAACAGGTTTTTGTTCCATCAAATAATGTTACTTAAAGGGATTATCTGTTTTTATTCTTTTAATGCTTCTAGGCTTACGCAAGGGTTAGGGTTACTCATCCTCCTCAGGGCCAGCTATTCCTCTTTCCTACTGCTGTGGTCTTTGTTTTCAAGCTGCAGTCGTGATGTCATGACTAAAACATGTAACTTCTGGAGCTTATTACGGAGCTCAGCAGTCATTCCAAGAAAGATGGCACAAGTTGCTGTGCCCTGTGATTAGCTAAGATGGTGTGACATTACCACTGCAGCCTGTAAACATAGACAGTGCAGTAGCGGAGTGACATCACTGTACTAGGTGAAAGAGAGTAAGGCTATGTGCAAGCGATGCGTTTTTGGTGCTTTTTTTTCCCGCAGAAATGGACCAAAAGCTAAACTTCATCCCATGATTTAATATGAGATTTTGCAAGATCTGTGCACATGATCATGATTTTTCCTGACTGAATTTCATATGCAGAAAAAAAAGCAGCATATCCATTCTTTGTACGTCTTGGCCTGTGCTTTTCCAATACAATGCATTGGAAAAAAAACGCACGGTAAATCCGCAGGCAAAAATGCACAAAAATGCATGAAAATGCATTAAAAATGCTGCCCACATAGCCTTACTCTAATTTTATTATTTTCTCCCTAGAGCAAGGTGATGAGCACAAAAATAATGAATAAGACCTCTTCAAGAGAGGTGGGGAGCCCACACACAATTCTTGTACAGGGGCTTTTTGCTCTTAGTGTCCGCCTCTCATTCCCACGATCAGTATTTGATGAGTTTTATGTAAATTAGGTTAATTGCATTTTTTCATTGTGTTTTTGAGAGCGTTGTTTCACATGCTTTTATATTGCGTTTTTGACGCTGCAATTTTTGTCTCTTTTTGCTATGTCATGGTGTAAATTAAGCTGCTTTGTATTTGATACTTCCTCTTATTTGGCCTTGAAAAATCATTTTTAGTACAGTCATGTGCGGATTGCATGCGTTTTTTACCTGCAGATTTTCTGCTTATAATTTAATTCTATTTGGAAAATCTGCACTTAAAACTCAGCGTACTTGAAAGAGAAATCAACATGTTGTGGATTTGAATCGCAGGTCAGTTTACTCAGCGTCAAAAGCTCAACAAAATCTCCTCGTGGGCAAACAGCCATAGGCCAAGTTCACACCTTCAATATTTTACATCCGTATTTGTAAGCCAAAACAAGGAGGAGGTGAAAAATGGAGAAGTAGTGCCGTGTTTCTATTATACTTTTTCGGAGTGTTCCACTCCTTGTTTTGGCTTACAAATACTGATGTAAAATACTGACCAAATACTGAACGTGTGAATGTGACCTTAGAGTGCTGATTGGTGGAGATAAGAGTCCTGTAAGTAGAATTTTTACCTATCAGACATTTATGGTATATACTGCAATAATTGTCACAGAAGATAATACCCTTTTAATTTCTTCACCATGCCTCCAGACAAAGTGATTTCATTGCACATTGACATGTTCGAATGTCACAATATTTTGATTTCATCACCTCTTACGTGCTTGTAAGAGAGATGGTGATCAGAAGATGAAACATGGACTGGATGGGTGATGGTGAGGGGCCGGAGAGGTGAGCGGTGAGATGACTTTATGAAGTCTTCTTATTTTTTACATCTTACAATAATTATGCTCCAGGATCTGGAGAAACCTCAGAGCATAATAATGGACATTAAATTCGTGGAGAATAACTTCTCTGTGAATCAAATTTCCAGGGAAAATCTGTACGAACAGGGGAATTTGAACTTTGCCTGATCTTCTCATCTTTAATTTGTATGGAAAGCATAAATAGCTTACCTAAAAAGCAGCTCACCCAGATATTATAGGTTCTTGAAAAGGGGAAGCACTCCCATTAATTTTTTTACTCATGAAATGTGTGCATGTGTGAGTGTAATAATATATTAATATACTTACCTACCGCTGCTCTCTCCACTGTCCAGCGCTGTTCTTCTCCTATTCTCAGTGACGTCATCGCTCTGTAGAATGTCCAGGTCATGCTGAGCACTGCATGACCCGGAAGTGACTATTACAATGTAAGCCCATGGAGCTATAGAACGAGGCTTCATAGGATGTCATTGCACAAGAGAATTCCGGCTCACGCATAGAGCACAGAGTGAGCTAGCTAGTCACAATTGTGGTTATGTCACTGAGAAGAGGAGAAGAACGGAGCTGTACAACGGAGAGAGCAGAGGTAGGTTAGTATATTAATATATTCACACTCCATAACATGCATATATACACACATTTAAGAAGTAAAAATCATAAAGGGGGTGCTTCTTTAATTAGTTAATGAGAATTTGCCATAGGATTCTATACCCAAAAAACTTCTCGAGTGTAGAGAAATAAGGCAAGGATCATAGAAATGGGCTCCTTTTATCGCAGGGGGTTAGACTTATGGTTAGAGGTTTGGTCCCATTTCAAATCTCGGTTATGGCCAATTCTTATGTAAGAATTGTAATTATTTTCCCATTTTTAATAAAAATATATTGTGACTGTTAAGGGGACGGTTGCAAACAACTTTATTAAATAATGGAAAGCAACCGATACCGGGGTCCGCGATGCAGCCTGGTGGACTGCGGCCGCACATCTTCTGGGTGAGAAGGTAAAACAACCAACTTAAATAACCAGGGGAGGAGTCCTGAGGAGATAATTTGCATATTCCCACTGCATTTTGGGGTAAGTGAAGAGTCTCCGCGAGCTCAAAGAACACTGGATTTTGGCTGTTGGAGCTGAAAAGAGGACATCGGTAAACCAGGGGAGGAGTCCTGAGGAGATAATTTGCATATTCCCACTGCATTTTGGGGTAAGTGAAGAGTCTCTGCGAGCTCAAAGAACACTGGATTATGGCTGTTGGAGCTGAAAAGAGGACATTGGTAAACCAGGGGAGGAATCCTGAGGAGAAAATTTGCATATTCCCACTGCATTTTGGGGTAAGTGAAGAGTCTCCGCGAGCTCAAAGAACACTGGATTTTGGCTGTTGGAGCTGAAAAGAGGACATCGGTAAACCAGGGGAGGAGTCCTGAGGAGATAATTTGCATATTCCCACTGCATTTTGGGGTAAGTGAAGAGTCTTCGAGAGCTCAAAGAACCCTGGATTTTGGCTGTTGGAGCTGAAAAGAGGACATCGGTAAACCAGGGGAGGAGTCCTGAGGAGATAATTTGCATATTCCCACTGCATTTTGGGGTAAGTGAAGAGTCTCCGCGAGCTGAAAGAACCCTGGATTTTGGCTGTTGGAGCTGAAAAGAGGACATCGGTAAACCAGGGGAGGAGTCCTGAGGAGATAATTTGCATATTCCCACTGCATTTTGGGGTAAGTGAAGAGTCTCCGCGAGCTGAAAGAACCCTGGATTTTGGCTGTTGGAGCTGAAAAGAGGACATCGGTAAACCAGGGGAGGAGTCCTGAGGAGATAATTTGCATATTCCCACTGCATTTTGGGGTAAGTGAAGAGTCTCCGCGAGCTGAAAGAACCCTGGATTTTGGCTGTTGGAGCTGAAAAGAGGACATCGGTAAACCAGGGGAGGAGTCCTGAGGAGATAATTTGCATATTCCCACTGCATTTTGGGGTAAGTGAAGAGTCTCCGCGAGCTGAAAGAACCCTGGATTTTGGCTGTTGGAGCTGAAAATAGGACATCGGTAAACCAGGGGAGGAGTCCTGAGGAGATAATTTGCATATTCCCACTGCATTTTGGGGTAAGTGAAGAGTCTCCGCGAGCTGAAAGAACCCTGGATTTTGGCTGTTGGAGCTGAAAAGAGGACATCGGTAAACCAGGGGAGGAGTCCTGAGGAGATAATTTGCATATTCCCACTGCATTTTGGGGTAAGTGAAGAGTCTCCGCGAGCTGAAAGAACCCTGGATTTTGGCTGTTGGAGCTGAAAAGAGGACATCGGTAAACCAGGGGAGGAGTCCTGAGGAGATAATTTGCATATTCCCACTGCATTTTGGGGTAAGTGAAGAGTCTCCGCGAGCTGAAAGAACCCTGGATTTTGGCTGTTGGAGCTGAAAAGAGGACATCGGTAAACCAGGGGAGGAGTCCTGAGGAGATAATTTGCATATTCCCACTGCATTTTGGGGTAAGTGAAGAGTCTCCGCGAGCTGAAAGAACCCTGGATTTTGGCTGTTGGAGCTGAAAAGAGGACATCGGTAAACCAGGGGAGGAGTCCTGAGGAGATAATTTGCATATTCCCACTGCATTTTGGGGTAAGTGAAGAGTCTCCGCGAGCTCAATCAACACTGGATTTTGGCTGTTGGAGCTGAAAAGAGGACATCGGTAAACCAGGGGAGGAGTCCTGAGGAGATAATTTGCATATTCCCTCTGCATTTTGGGGTAAGTGAAGAGTCTCCGCGAGCTGAAAGAACCCTTGATTTTGGCTGTTGGAGCTGAATAGAGGACATCGGTAAACCAGGGGAGGAGTCCTGAGGAGATAATTTGCATATTCCCACTGCATTTTGGGGTAAGTGAAGAGTCTCCGCGAGCTGAAAGAACCCTGGATTTTGGCTGTTGGAGCTGAAAAGAGGACATCGGTAAACCAGGGAAGGAGTCCTGAGGAGATAATTTGCATATTCCCACTGCATTTTGGGGTAAGTGAAGAGTCTCCGCGAGCTCAATCAACACTGGATTTTGGCTGTTGGAGCTGAAAAGAGGACATCGGTAAACCAGGGGAGGAGTCCTGAGGAGATAATTTGCATATTCCCTCTGCAATTTGGGGTAAGTGAAGAGTCTCCGCGAGCTGAAAGAACCCTGGATTTTGGCTGTTGGAGCTGAAAAGAGGACATCGGTAAACCAGGGGAGGAGTCCTGAGGAGATAATTTGCATATTCCCACTGCATTTTGGGGTAAGTGAAGAGTCTCCGCGAGCTGAAAGAACCCTGGATTTTGGCTGTTGGAGCTGAAAAGAGGACATCGGTAAACCAGGGGAGGAGTCCTGAGGAGATAATTTGCATATTCCCACTGCATTTTGGGGTAAGTGAAGAGTCTCCGCGAGCTCAAAGAACACTGGATTTTGGCTATTGGAGCTGAAAAAAAGACATCGGTAAACCAGGGGAGGAGTCCTGAGGAGATAATTTGCATATTCCCACTGCATTTTGGGGTAAGTGAAGAGTCTCCGCGAGCTCAAAGAACACTGGATTTTGGCTGTTGGAGCTGAAAAGAGGACATCGGTAAACCAGGGGAGGAGTTCTGAGGAGATAATTTGCATATTCCCACTGCATTTTGGGGTAAGTGAAGAGTCTCCGCGAGCTCAAAGAACACTGGATTTTGGCTGTTGGAGCTGAAAAGAAGACATCGGTAAACCAGGGGAGGAGTCCTGAGGAGATAATTTGCATATTCCCACTGCATTTTGGGGTAAGTGAAGAGTCTCCGCGAGCTCAAAGAACACTGGATTTTGGCTGTTGGAGCTGAAAAGAGGACATCGGTAAACCGCGCGCCTACTGGCGCGTGCATTTTTAAGCTTTTTTTTTAAGCTTTTTTCACTGTTTTCAGAACATTAACAGTAAGAACATTTAAGAGTCCAGGAGCCATTTGGTGAGCTGCATATCCTGCTACATGTTAACAGACTTGCCAGTGGAAAAGCCAAACTTCAAATGCCAGAAATGCAAGCTTGTGTCTCTGTTGGAGGAAAAGTTGCGAAATCTAGAATAGAGGTTAATTACCTTGAAAATCATTAAGGAAGGTGAAGAGTTCTTAGACAGAGCAGAATTATCTCTTCATGATTCAGAAAGAGAAGAAATTCGAACTGCTGTGAGGATCGTGATGACATTCAACTCGTCCTCCAGTCACTCCAAATTAAGGCTATGAGCATGGGTCAACCATTCAAAGAATGAGTCAGACAACAAGCTGGTTCCAACTCAGAGCACGCTCAAAAGACTACTACAGACAACGTTCTCAGCAATGTTCTGTGTTTATTCCTACATACACAAACCTAAATACACTACATAATGGGGAGGGGAAAGGGGTTGTCCGGGGCGGGGTAAGCCATGAAAGTCCAGTGTCTGGCCACTCCTGATTGGTCCACATCTCCTTATCTCAGTCTCTGGGCAGATATTGCAGCCGTCAGCTTATAATCTTGTTTCGTTTCTCTGAAATAAGTCTTGGCAACACTGGAACTGTCTTAGTTTAAGTTTCGATTTAAGTAATACGTAGCAAGGAAAGCTTATTGTTATAAGACACAAAATGGTGGTTAGTACATTAGCAAAAAAGCGTATAAAAGTTACAAAAGTATAAAAGTTACAAAAAATATATATTCTCTTTTACCCCGACACTGCACCTGAGGAAACAGAGGAATGGAAGCATGTGACCCAGAGAAGCTGGAGGATCGAGAGGCAGTCAGCACCCATACTGCTCAGGAACCAGTACCAGGCTCTCTTGCAGGAGAACCATGAAGAAATACAGAAAGATAAGACTTTGCCAGCAATGAATAACCTTGTAAGCACTCAGAATCCTCCTGGATGGAGAAAGAAGAATGTTGTGAAGAAAAAACGGAGAGTGGTGGTCATGGGGGATTCCCTGTTAAGAGGAACAGAGGCCGCTATCTGCAGACCAGACATAACCTCAAGAGAAATGTGCTGTCTTCCAGGAGCAAAAATTAAAGATGTGTCTGACAGGATATCAAGACTCTTCAGACCTACAGATCACTACCCATTCCTGCTAATACATGTGGGGACAAATGACACCACAAGAAAGGACCTGGAAACCATCTGCAGTGACTTTGAAGACTTAGGCAAGAAAGTGAAAGAATTGGGAGCGCAGGTCGTCTTCTCATCCATCCTCCCAGTGGATGGCCATGGAACAATGAGGTGGAATAAGATTCTACAGGTGAACAACTGGCTACATCGATGGTGCCATCATCAAGGATTTGGATTTCTGGATCACGGAATGAATTACCTATACGATGGACTACTTGATAGAGATGGGGTGCACCTTACGAAGACTGGAAAACATGTATTTGGAAGTTGCCTTGCTACACTCATCAGGAGAGCTTTAAACTAGAACAATGTGGGAAGGGAAGCAAAAGGCCAGAAAAAGATATACAGCTGACAAATACTATTGAGATCTCTGCTACTGGAAGTGGAAAGGAAGAACAAAGACAAAACAATTTAAATAATAAAAATATGGGAGGAAGAGAAACCAATCACAAACTAAAATGTTTTTATACAAATGCACAAAGCATGGGCAACAAACAAGGAGAATTGGAACTACTAATGCAGGAAAAGAAATATGATGTCATTGGAATCACTGAAACTTGGTGGGACGATACACATGATTGGAATAAAAGGCTAAAAGGATACAACTTATTTGCAAGAAACAGACTTGATAAACGAGGAGGAGGTGTCGCATTGTATGTTAGAAAAGCGTATATCTGCACAGAGATTGAAGCTTCAGAGACTGGGAGTTCTGTGGAAACTGTTTGGGTAAGAATACAAGGAGAGAACAACGGAAAGGACACCATTGTAGGCATTTACTACAGGCCACCTGGGCAAGCTGAAGATATGGATGAACTCTTTATGTATCAAATGACCAAGTTCTCAAAAAAATATGACGTAGTGGTCATGGGAGATTTCAACTATCCAGACATTTGTTGGGAATCTCTCTCAAGTAAAATTAACAGGTCAAGCAAATTCTTATCCTCTCTTGATGACAACTTTATCTTCCAAAAGGTAGCGGAGAAAACAAGGGGATCTGCTACTTTGGATCTAATCCTTATAAACAGGGAGGAAATGGTTGAGGAGATAAAGGTGGCTGGGACCCTAGGAGGCAGCGATCATGCTATTATAGAATTTTGGATAACTAGAGGAGGAAGACATGTGAAGACTCAAACTTCAAGGTTAGATTTTAGAAAGGCAGATTTTAAGAGACTCAGAAAGAGAATAGGAGGGATTCAATGGCTTGATGTCCTTAAGGACAAAAATGTCCAGGAAGGATGGGAAATTTTTAAAAATGAGATTCTCAAAGCACAATCGTTAACAATCCCGAAAAGTAGGAAGAATGGGAAGCATTTAAGGAAACCAGGATGGATGAACACAGAACTTAAACACATGCTAAAAAGAAAGAAAGAAATGTTTATTAAATGGAAAGAGGGAGGCATATCTAAAGAAGATTATAATTCAGTCTGCAGATCCTGCACGGCACGTATCAGGTTAGCTAAAGCTGACAATGAATTAAGGCTTGCAAGAGATGTCAAAAGCAACAAAAAAGGATTTTGGGGGTATGTCAAAAGTAAAAGAAAAGTCAAAGATGCTATAGGATTTTTACAGGATGAAAATGGAGAAATGGGAAGAGAGGATGTTGAGAAGGCCGAACTTTTTAATTCCTATTTTGCATCTGTTTTCTCTCAGAAAGAAAATGTATCATCAACTGATCTTCACTGTCCTTTTAAAGGAATAGAAGAATCCAAGTTATCTGTAAACAGAAAGATTGTGAGGGAAAATTTAGCTAACATAAATGAGTTCAAGTCTCCAGGTCCAGATGAATTACACCCCAGAGTACTGAAGGAGATCATAGAAGAAATTTTAGAACCACTCTCCATAATCTTTGAAAATTCGTGGAGAACAGGAGAAGTCCCAGAAGACTGGAGAAGAGCAAATGTTGTTCCTATCTTCAAAAAGGGGAAGAAGGTGGACCCAGGGAACTATAGGCCGGTGAGTCTGACTTTTATACCAGGAAAGATCTTTGAACAAATTATTAAACAACATGTATGTAAGTACATGGATAAGAATGAAGTGATTAACCAGAGTCAGCATGGGTTTGTAACTAACAAGTCATGTCAGACTAACTTAATTTCCTTCTATGACAGAATCACTGACTGGCTGGATCAGGGAAATGCTGTAGATATAGTATATCTTGACTTCAGCAAAGCATTTGACAAAGTATCTCACACCATCCTTATTGAAAAAATGACCAAGTATGCAATGGACCAGGCAACTGTTAGGTGGATTCATAACTGGCTTAGTGATCGGACTCAAAGGGTGGTTGTAAATGGCTTCACATCCAGCTGGACGAATGTCTCAAGTGGGGTACCACAGGGCTCCGTCCTGGGACCTGTATTGTTCAACATCTTTATCAATGATTTAGATGAAGGACTTGAGGGTAAACTGATTAAATTTGCTGATGACACAAAGCTAGGATGGATAGCTAATACTAGAGAAGAGAGAGAGAGGATTCAAAAAGACCTAAATAAACTGGAGCAGTGGGCAGCAACCAACAGAATGGTTTTTAACAGGGAAAAATGCAAAGTACTACATCTGGGCAATAAAAATGAAAAAAGCATATACAGAATGGGAGGAATAGAGCTAAGCAACAGTACATGTGAAAAAGACTTAGGTATACTAATAGATCATAGACTGAACATGAGTCAACAGTGTGATGCAGCAGCAAAAAAAGGCAAATACAATTCAGGGATGTATTAACAGAAGCATACAGTCTAGATCACGTGAAGTCATTATCAGACTTTACTCCTCTTTGGTCAGACCTCATCTGGAATACTGTGTACAGTTTTGGGCACCACATTTTAAAAAAGACATAGACAAACTGGAGCAAGTTCAGAGAAGAGCGACCAGAATGGTGACTGGTCTGCAAACCATGTCCTATGAGGAACGGTTGCAGGATTTGGGAATGTTTAGCTTGCAAAAAGGAAGACTGAGAGGAGACTTAATAGCTGTCTACAAATATGTCAAGGGCTGTCACATTGTAGAAGGATCATCTTTATTCTCATTTGCACAAGGAAAGACTAGAAGCAATGGGATGAAACTAAATGGGAGGAGACACAGATTAGATATTAGAAAAAACTTTTTGACAGTAAGGGTGATCAATGAGTGGAACAGGCTGCCACGAGAGGTGGTGAGTTCCCCTTCAATGGGCGTCTTCAAACAGAGGCTGGACTGACATCTGTCTGAGATGATTTAGTGAATCCTGCTTTGAGCAGGGGGTTGGACCAGATGACCCAGGAGGTCCCTTCCAACTCTACCATTCTATGTTTCTATGATTAACAATCCCTTCCGTGTTACTGCACACAAGAACGGGAATAGGGATTTGCAATATCTCCGTTAACTGCACGAGAGATGTGCGATAAATAATGTATCTGTAGTCCTGTTACAGCACAGGGACTACACAGCAGGCGCTATGATGCGTGTGTGATACACGCCGGCGTATAAGTGCTCCCAGCCGGCGGGCTACCGGACTGAGGCGTATGTCTCCACATGGCTTACAGGCAGTGCAGGGAATACGGCGTCTGCAGACTGCTCGGGGTGTATGGTGACCCCTTTGTTGGAGCCAGACTGTCAGACGAAGCTACCTGCCTCCCTCCATCTAAGGCTGCCTATCCCCCACTAAACCTGCCTGAATCAAGCTAAAGCACACGTGGAGCTCAAACGACCAAGCGTCCACACAACACCGTCACTGCTCAATGATCAGAGCGCGCCGCCATGTTTGTGGGCGGGCTATTTAAAGATTAAGCCCTGCCCACCGTCGCACTATTGGTGACGTCACCCGTGACCAATCAGGCGGTGCCAGGTCACCGGATCAGCTGACTCCCAAACCACGAATCACAGTCCGCCATGTCACGGGCATGCTCAGTGCCGTGAATCCTGGACTTAGGCTGTAGCAGCCCTGTTTCCCTCTGCAACCTACGCTTCATGTTGCTAGGAACAAAGACCCAAGAGACAACTTGTACATCTCGTGCACCAGCTAGGCATTGGGACTGATGATGGTGCTGAGCAGCATCAGCCCCAGCTGGACTAGAATGGGAGACCCCAGAATCCACTGATGGCTCTGAACCCATTTTGAATCCAGCAAACGCCCGACGCCTAATAGTGACATGATTAGTGGCATTAAAAACTAAAACTTTTCCCACAAAAAATAAGTAGCTACGTCAACAGAAAGAAAACTAAAAAGTTATGGCTTTTGGAAGAAGGAGAGGAAAAAAATAAAAGTACAAAAATGAAAAATTCACAAGTCATTAAGGGGTTAAAAAATAAATAGGTGTAGTCACCACCCTGGAGGCCCCCTTGACTGTTCAGCCGAAGATCCCATTTCCCATGCAACTTCTGTTGTCTCTAAATGTCCTCAGTGGTCACATGGAACAATATCTCATATAAATCAGCCAGCTTATTTTAGCTATATAGAAAATGCTCTTTTTAAAGGATTTGCAAATTTTGCATGAGTAATTTCCCACAATAATATACTTGCTGATTAATTTCAAATTGAGCAGCACAAAATCTGCCTCCGAAAATTGGGATAAAAAATCTGCAGCAATTCCACCATGTGTGAAGAAGCTTTTGTTTGGTGAGTTCTAACCTACAGCTAATTTTTCTCTTTCTTTTTTAAGTTTATTCCAGAGGAAACACAATGTCCTTCATTTCTGTTCAGTTTTCCATGGCTAATTTATTTTAAGCTACTCAAGTGAATGACATGACAACATTTGCACAAATCTGTCATAATTATGCTGTCAATCATGAGGACGTTGTCAGCACAACGAAGGCAATTTAAAAATCTCTCATCCTGCTAGAAATACAGTAAGTATGGATCAGTCTCTTTTATTAATCCTGCCAGGAGAAATTTTTGTTAAAGCCATTCCGAAAATAAATTGAATAGTAGACATTGTGAGCTAACAAGAACTTGGAATTATTTTTAATTTTAATTACTTATAATTAAAAAAAAAATAGGAAACATATTTTCAAGATGGAATTATTTTTTTTTCTTGCTAATTATTTTAATGTACATTGTTTCAGAGAATGTAAATGACTGGTCAGGTAAGTTATAATATACTGGGAGATGGATTCAATTTGCAGCTGGTCTCCTCTGAAAAATTCATGAATAAGGTCTGAGACTAAAAAGCTGTTTGACTATTTTCATATAATTTCCATGTATTTTGGTGCTTTGATAACGAACAAAATATTGAAAAAAATCCTAAACATTAGGACTTTCCACAAACCTATAGGTTCTTCTGCAAACTCTGGTGTGAATCATCGGCAGGCGGCTTATATTCTTTCTCCAGTAACATCAATAGGAACTGCGTGATTGGCTGGTGGCAGTCAGGTGGTTAGTGACATAATGAAAGGTTCTTATGCTTTCAAGAAACTTGCATTGGAATATCATTCATCAACGTTTTTCCCAAATTAGCGTTATGGCTTTGTGGAAGTGTATTAATTCGCCTGACTGTTTCTGTTTCATTTGCGGTTAATATACAGTGTTTAATCAACAGCTGAATATTACAGACTTTGTGAAAAAGTATACTTCGCATACTTACGGACTAAAACTTGGAGGTCAAGATAAAGTTTGGGTGCCTCATAAAGTGTGCAAATACTGTGTTGAGGACCTCCGAAATTGGTTCAAGGGTAAGAAAAAAGCTTTCCTATAGTATGGCGAGTGCATAAGAACCATAGTGACGACTGTTACTTTTGTTCAGGCAATGTGAAAGGGTATAATTCCAAATGGAAGAATTCCATTTCATACCCCAATCTTCATTCAGCAATTCGTCCCATCCCTCATGGAGCAGATATACCAGTACCCAAGGCCCCTGCTACCTTGGAAGAGATGCGTAGCTCCGATGAAGGTGGAATCATACCTGAACCAGATAACGAATCAAGTTCTGACTTTGAAGATGATACAAGACCAAATTTTTTTTCCAGGAGGAGATGAAGGATTTAGTAAGAGACTTGAATCTTCCCAAAGATGCCGCTGAGTTACTCGGATCAAGGCTCAAAAGCAGGAATTTGTTAACAGGAGTGTCTTTTTCATGGTTCAGACATCGTAAAAAGGAGTTTGTTCCTTATTTTGCCCAGGAAGACAAGTTGGTTTATTGCAGCGATGTCGAAGGTTTGATGGGTCAATTCAAAATCCAATATGATTCAGCGCAATGGAATCTTTTTATAGATTCTTCATTCCGTACATTTAAAGGAAACCTACGAGAACTTGGAACTGGTTCTTTGTAAACTTAAATATGAAGACCACAGTTGGCAAGTGTGTGGGGATTTGATGGTCTTTTGCATGCTTCTCGGGCAACAAGCTGGGTATACCAAATACCCTTGTTTTATGTGTCTGTGGGACAGTCAAGACCGACAAACTCACTGGACCAAGAAGAGTTGGCAGCCAAGGGTGCTCTCAGTCAGTGAAAAAAATGTCCTCCGAGAAACTTTGGTACCTCCCTATAAAGTTCTTCTACCACCTCTCTACATAAAATTGGGCTTGATGAATCAATTCCTTAAAAACACTTCCAAGAGATGGGGAATGCTTCAAATACTTGGTCACCAAGTTTCCAAGCCTCTCGGAGGCAAAATTGAAGGAAGGTGTGTTCGTCGGACCAGACATTAGAAGGCTTAAAGCTGATAAAGAGTTTGTCAATACCATGACGGATCCTCAAAAAGAAAAGAGGATTGCATTTAAAGAGGTCGTAGATAAATTTTTAGGCAATAAAAAAGATCCTGACTACAAAAAGATCGTTGGACGAATGCTGAAAGGATTTCAAGCTTTAGGTTGCCTGATGAGTTTGAAAGTGCATATCCTCCATTCCCACCTTGACTACGTCCCTGAAAATTGGGGAGACATGAGTGAAGAGCAAGGTGAACGATTCCACCAGGACATTAAAGAGATGGAAAGAAGATACCAGGGAAAATGGAGCATTACAATGATGGCAGGCTACCGTTGGATGCTTCAGAGAGACATTACAGATGTTACTCACAAGCGTAAATGTACCAAGAGGAGCCTCACAGGGAAAACAAAGATAGATTTTAGTGAGTGTTAGTGAGCTCATTCCAGTTAAAAAATTATTTTCATGAAAAAATTGTAATAAAAAATGTATTTTATGAGTCTATTTTCATTTATTTTGCGGTATTGACTTATTTAACATAGTTACCTAAATTTTCAGGAAACGTGATGTCCTATGACAAAACGGAGGTCATTTTCGGAATCTGCGCACCAAAAAGCTTAAAGAATACGTGAAATAGCCAAAAGAACTCTTGAAATTTTATTTTTTGCAGACCTGTGTAGTTGCTCAAAAATTGTTTGAAAAAGCTCTCCTTATTTTTTTGTATTGCAAATCTACTTGCTAGTCATATGTTTAGTCTTTGAAAAGAAAGTTTATGTCACTTTCCAACATGTCTCCTGATGGAAAATGCTCCAAGCTAGACATTGTCCAGTAAAAAATACAGTAAAAATGGTTAAGGAAAATACTTTGAAAAAATTTGTTAGGCTGTGTGTCCACGATGAGTTTTTCTTGCTGCATATTTTCTTTGTATCAAAAATGCAGCATCTTATGATTCTTGCAAAGAGGATGGGAATTATAGAAATTTCATACCCACTGGGCTCTTTTTTACTTCACGTAGACTGACCTGTGGTGGGATTCATATCTGCAACATGTCAATGTCTCTTTAGGGTACAATGAGCTTTATGTGCATATTTTTCCCATAGAAGTGCACTGAATGCTAAAAATCCACAAGTAAAAAATGGACATGCATTTTTAGTGCATTTGGGCAATGGAAACGCATCAAGAATGCATGTGATCTGTACATGATTATACCAATAAAGTTTTGTCAAAGCCAAATGCCAGGAAGTAATAAGGACTTCAAAACGGTTTTTCACTGCGCTGCTGGTCATCCACATTGAAAAGATGTCTCAAATCAAAAGATTTCAATAAGGATTTTTTTATTTTTGTTTGTTACAAATTAAAAATCTACGCGTTTTGATGTCTCTCCAACTTCTTCATCAGGATGGGGTATAAATGCCAGGAAGTATCAGCAACAAAGCAGCTTTGTTTAAAACATGACGTACTAGAGAAAGACAAGAAACACATTCATCAAAAATGTGATAAAAACACATATAGAAACGCACTCAAAAATACAATTAAATAATTCAAGTAACCTAATTTCCTTAACAGGTGCAGAAATGGTGCAGAAAATCTGCAACATCGAAAGTTCATTAAAAACTCATCATGGGAACGTAGCCTTAAACAGAAACTGACAGCTGATACATGCTGCTTAATCCATGGGCAGCATGTATCAGACACTGACTGTATTAACTCAGCCAGGTATGTTTGACTTTGAAATACTGCAGCATTTCAGAGAAAATATACTTTAAAGGGGCCAAGACTGCGCTATAGACTAGGCAGACAGGCGGTTTCCGGTGGCTTCTTCCCACCCCCTGCCGTGGATTGACCGGTATCTGCCTCTATGCACATGTAAGCAGAGACCTGTCAATCCAAGTCATCGGGCAGGAAAACCATCTGGGGATCTGCCTGTCCGACTAGTCTATAGGACTAGTCTATAGTGCAGTCTTGGTCACTGGTGGCTTTTAGAGTATATTTTTCTCTGAAATGTAGCAGTGTTTCAGAGTCAAACATACTTGGCTGAGTTAATATAGTCAATGTCTGATACGTGCTGCCCATGGATTGAGCCGCCTGTATCAGCTGACAGGTCCACTTTAAATCTCTTCAAATGATCCTTAAGGAAAGACTTCAGAAATGAAAAACTCCTCGAAAGAGGAGCATTTACAGTACAGAAGTATTATTTGACTTGACTTGTTGTTTGCCTTGTATTTGAGTCACTACTCCATTAATTGGGCCATTTATTCCTAAAGCACCATTAATTCCAAGGTGCATTACATGCGAAAAGGTTTATATACATAAAACATACATGTTTATATAAAATAAACAAACTGGTATAGAAGGGGAGAGGACCCTGCCCTCATAGGCTAACAATCTACTGCAATGATAGGCAATTATTTTTTTCAAGGGGCACATAAGAGACCATGATGTTGTGCAGGGCCGAACCAACAGGTCAAACTTAATTCTCCTACAGTCCTCAGATACAATATCATGGTCTCATAGTCCCCAGGCACAGTATGATGTCCCAACACAGCCCAATCAAAGAGTGTGATGTCCTCATAAAGCCACACCTAGTATCATGTCTCCAAAAACACCCCACACAGTATAATGTCCCTTCAAATAGGATGATGTCCTCACATAGTATGATATCCCCTCAAAGCTCCACACAAAGTATGATGTTCCCTCACGCATTATGACATATTCTCCTCACACAGTATGATGTCCCCATATAGTCTCCAATGTAGTATGGTGTCCTCATAAAAGCATCTACACAGTATGATGTCCCCACACAGCTACGCATGCAATATGACGTCCCCACCAGAGCCCCCCATCGAGTATTATGTCCCCACATAACTACCCATGTAGCATGATATTCCCACAAAGTCCTTGACACAACATGATGTCCAACACAGCTGTCTAAACATCATGATGTCCCTACAAAGCACTTAATGCAGCATGGTGTTTCCACACAGCCCCCTATATAGTTTGATGTTACTACACAGCCCCCAAATGCAGTATGATGTCCTTATACAGCCCCCCACACAGTATGATCTCCCTTTACAGCTCTCCAAACAGTACAATGTGCCCACACAGCCCGGTTTACTAACTATTTAAAAAAATAAAATATAAAACTATTCACCTAACCTTGTTCCCATACTGCTCACGTCTGTGTAGTGTACTGAGGCAAACGCTATATACTTCATCGCACCTAATACGCTCTCAGATGCGCAATTTCAGTGGTGGCAGAGGGAGCTGATACTTCCCTGTTTGATCATTGTATTCACTGTTATCGACATCGACAGAATACAGATACAGTTAAAATTGAGACGCCGGGCAGGAGATGGCTGCATGGTGCGGGATGTCAATATTTATTGCCCTTTTGCCACATTTTTCCTAGGTCTGATCTACAGGAAAATGCGGAAGGAGACAGTGGATAAGGAAGTAGAGAGTAGACAGTAGGTCGGACACAGTAATACAATTGAGGCGTCATTAATGGACTTATCCCAACTTAGCAAGTTCCCACTTATATTCCTGATAAGTGATGGTTTGTTGATTAGTGAGAGTCCCACTTCTGGGACACCCAGATCCTGGGATCGGTGCTCTTAGACTGGGGTCACATGAGCGTTAATTCTCTCATGCGAGAGAATTGGATCAATGATGTAAATTACACTCAGCTCAAACTCGAATTCTCTTGGCTGAGAAAATTGTAGTACAGGTGAGGAGATGATGGAGAACATCGAACTGCACTTGAATGTCATCTGAGTGCAGTCCGATTTTTTTCCACGAACCCATAGACTTAAATGAGTGAGTGTGATTCAATTTGTGCAGCAACTCACAGCATGCTGCAATTTTTTTTTCATGCCAAATAGACACGAGAAAAAAAAACCTGAACAGCACTGCCACATAGAATAACATTGGTCCGTGTGCTATTTGATAAAACAACGTATAGCACTCATTCTATGTATACGCTCGCTTGAGCAATCTCTTAGACACACAATAGAGGTGCAGCTTTTAACTGGAGGGAACATATAGATTGCAATTTAAAATAGATAACAACTGAGGTAATACCAGTAGTGATATACACAGTATAGATAAAGCAGGTAGATTGTAGTCAGAGAAGTAGGGCATCTTGTTGGGGCAAAGTTCAATCAGACATATGCCAAGTAGATGGAAATTGGTCATGACTAGAGATGAGCGTTGTTCTACTCGAACTGTTCGCCAATCTCAAATTCGAGCTGTTTTGGGCGGTGTTCGAGCCGTTCGGCGAACACGAACAATTTGAGAAAAATTCGGCTGTTCGAGGTTATGTTCGATAACTGTTCGTGCACCAAAATCATAACTGGATTTTTTCTCAGTAATGATGAAAATTAATGTTAATACGCAGTTTGAGTGTACAGCGGGGTGGGAGGAGGGGCAGGGGATGGATCTCTGCAGGAACAATGAAGATCTCCATTTTTTTTTCTCTTTCCCGCATTTACAGTGGGGAGGTGCAGTCTGTCAGCCTATCAGCAGCGCACACACGGAGCGAAGTGCTTTTTTTCACACAAGCAAGGGCATGTGTCATTGGCAGTGTATGTCACATGTCCTTGCCCTATAAGACCAAGCCATTTTACCCGTCACCACCATTTTCTCACTGCTGCAGCTGGGTGTTAGACGGCACCGCTGTTGCTGTGTGCGCTATACCTTGTTAATTTCAAGCCAATTTTCGCACAAATCTACAGATAGCTTGGGAGTAGGGAATAGTTGTGATTGCAGTCCTTTTAGGGACTAGGTTACAGCATTTCCTACGACTTTTATCAGGCAGGTCTGTGCTCTTAAATAGATAGATTGTGGGAGTAAAGACTAATTGTAATTGGAGTCCTTTTCAGGACTAGGTTACATCAGTTCCTATCAGTTTTTGCCAGGCAGGTCTGTGCCAGTGCTGTGCAAGTTTTTTTCACAGCATTTGGCTGAATCTAGCAAAGCTAATCCTTTTTGGCCTATTGCAGAGTGTGTTAGTCAGTGGAGTAGCCTATCTGTGTTGCAAGATATACCACCTGTGTATAGAATAACAATTTTTTTAACTGCACCTAGTGAAGTAAAATCTTTTGGGCATAGCATCATTCTAATAGTCCATCTATACTGACCTCCACCCAGGTTGCAAATTGAATATAATTTTTTTCTGCATCTAGCTCTGAAAAAATATTGGGCTTCTAGCTGTGTGTGGGACTTGTTGTACTAGTCCATCTATACTGACCTCCATCAGGTTGCAAACTGCATATATTTTTTTCTTCATCTACCTCTGAAAAAATATTGGGCTTCTAGCTGTGTGTGGGACTTGTTCTATTAGTCCATCTATACTGACCTCCATCAGGTTGCAAACTGAATATATTTTTTTCTGCATCTACCTCTGAAAAAATATTTGGCCTTCTAGCTGTGTGTGGGACTTGTTCTATTAGTCCATCTATACTGACCTCCATAAGGTTGCAAACTGAATATAATTTTTTTCTGCATCTACCTCTGAAAAAATATTTGGCCTTCTAGCTGTGTGTGGGACTTGTTCTATTAGTCCATCTATACTGACCTCCATAAGGTTGCAAACTGAATATAATTTTTTTCTGCATCTACCTCTGAAAAAATATTTGGCCTTCTAGCTGTGTGTGGGACTTGTTCTATTAGTCCATCTATACTGACCTCCATCAGGTTGCAAATTGAATATAATTTTTTTCTGCATCTAGCTCTGAAAAAATATTGGGCTTCTAGCTGTGTGTGGGACTTGTTGTACTAGTCCATCTATACTGACCTCCATCAGGTTGCAAACTGCATATATTTTTTTCTTCATCTACCTCTGAAAAAATATTGGGCTTCTAGCTGTGTGTGGGACTTGTTCTATTAATCCATCTATACAGACCTCCATCAGGTTACAAACTGAATATATATTTTTCTGCATCTACCTCTGAAAAAATATTGGGCTTCTACCTGTGTGTGGGACTTGTTGTATTAGTCCATCTATACTGACCTCCATAAGGTTGCAAACTGAATATAATTTTTCTCTGCATCTACCTCTGACAAAATATTTGGCCTTCTAGCTGTGTGTGGGACTTGTTCTATTAGTCCATCTATACTGACCTCCATAAGGTTGCAAACTGAATATAATTTTTTTCTGCATCTACCTCTGAAAAAATATTGGGCTTCTAGCTGTGTGTGGGACTTGTTCTATTAATCCATCTATACAGACCTCCATCAGGTTGCAAACTGAATATATTTTTTTCTGCATCTACCTCTGAAAAAATATTGGGCTTCTAGCTGTGTGTGGGACTTGTTCTATTAATCCATCTATACAGACCTCCATCAGGTTGCAAACTGAATATATTTTTTTCTGCATCTACCTCTGAAAAAATATTGGGCTTCTAGCTGTGTGTGGGACTTGTTGTATTAGTCCATCTATACTGACCTCCATAAGGTTGCAAACTGAATATAATTTTTTTCTGCATCTACCTCTGACAAAATATTTGGCCTTCTAACTGTGTGTGGGACTTGTTCTATTAGTCGATCTATACTGACCTCCATAAGGTTGAAAACTGAATATAATTTTTTTCTGCATCTACCTCTGAAAAAATATTTAGCCTTCTAGCTGTGTGTGGGACTTGTTCTATTAGTCCATCTATATTGACCTCCATCAGGTTGCAAACTGCATATATTTTTTTCTTCATCTACCTCTGAAAAAATACTGGGCTTCTAGCTGTATGTGGGACTTGTTCTATTAATCCATCTATACAGACCTCCATCAGGTTGCAAACTGAATATATTTTTTTCTGCATCTACCTCTGAAAAAATATTGGGCTTCTAGCTGTGTGTGGCACTTGTTCTATTAATCCATCTATACAGACCTCCATCAGGTTGCAAACTGAATCTATTTTTTTCTGCATCTACCTCTGAAAAAATATTGGGCTTCTAGCTGTGTGTGGGACTTGTTGTATTAGTCCATCTATACTGACCTCCATAAGGTTGCAAACTGAATATAATTTTTTTCTGCATCTACCTCTGACAAAATATTTGGCCTTCTAGCTTTGTGTGGGACTTGTTCTATTAGTCCATCTATACTGACCTCCATAAGGTTGCAAACTGAATATAATTTTTTTCTGCATCTACCTCTGAAAAAATATTTGGCCTTCTAGCTGTGTGTGGGACTTGTTCTATTAGTCCATCTATACTGACCTCCATCAGGTTGCAAATTGAATATAATTTTTTTCTGCATCTAGCTCTGAAAAAATATTGGACTTCTAGCTGTGTGTGGGACTTGTTGTACTAGTCCATCTATACTGACCTCCATCAGGTTGCAAACTGCATATATTTTTTTCTTCATCTACCTCTGAAAAAATATTGGGCTTCTAGCTGTGTGTGGGACTTGTTCTATTAATCCATCTATACAGAACTCCATTAGGTTGCAAACTGAATATATTTTTTTCTGCATCTACCTATGAAAAAATATTGGGCTTCTAGCTGTGTGTGGGACTTGTTCTATTAATCCATCTATACAGACCTCCATCAGGTTGCAAACTGAATCTATTTTTTTCTGCATCTACCTCTGAAAAAATATTGGGCTTCTAGCTGTGTGTGGGACTTGTTGCATTACTCCATCTATACTGACCTCCATAAGGTTGCAAACTGAATATAATTTTTTTCTGCCTCTACCTCTGACAAAATATTTGGCCTTCTAGCTGTGTGTGGGACTTGTTCTATTAGTCCATCTATACTGACCTCCATAAGGTTGCAAACTGAATATAATTTTTTTCTGCATCTACCTCTGAAAAAATATTTGGCCTTCTAGCTGTGTGTGGGACTTGTTCTATTAGTCCATCTATACTGACCTCCATAAGGTTGCAAACTGAATATAATTTTTTTCTGCATCTACCTCTGAAAAAATATTTGGCCTTCTAGCTGTGTGTGGGACTTGTTCTATTAGACCATCTATACTGACCTCCATCAGGTTGCAAACTGCATATATTTTTTTCTTCATCTACCTCTGAAAAAATATTGGGCTTCTAGCTGTGTGTGGGACTTGTTCTATTAATCCATCTATACAGACCTCCATCAGGTTGCAAACTGAATATATTTTTTTCTGCATATGCCTCTGAAAAAATATTGGGCTTCTAGCTGTGTGTGGGACTTGTTCTATTAATCCATCTATACAAACCTCCATCAGGTTGCAAACTGAATATATTTTTTTCTGCATCTACCTCTGAAAAAATATTGGGCTTCTAGCTGTGTGTGGGACTTGTTCTATTAATACATCTATACAGACCTCCATCAGGTTTCAAACTGAATCTATTTTTTTCTGCATCTACCTCTGAAAAAATATTGGGCTTCTAGCTGTGTGTGGGACTTGTTGTATTAGTCCATCTATACTGACCTCCATAAGGTTGCAAACTGAATATAATTTTTTTCTGCATCTACCTCTGAAAAAATATTGGGCTTCTAGCTGTGTGTGGGACTTGTTCTATTAATCCATCTATACAGACCTCCATCAGGTTACAAACTGAATCTATTTTTTTCTGCATCTACCTCTGAAAAACTATTGGGCTTCTAGCTGTGTGTGGGACTTGTTGTATTAGTCCATCTATACTGACCTCCATAAGGTTGCAAACTGAATATAATTTTTTTCTGCATCTACCTCTGAAAAAATATTTGGCCTTCTACCTGTGTGTGGGACTTGTTATATTAGTCCATCTATAGTGACCTCCATAAGGTTGAAAACTGAATATAATTTTTTTCTGCATCTACCTCTGAAAAAATATTTGGCCTTCTAGCTGTGTGTGGGACTTGTTCTATTAGACCATCTATACTGACCTCCATCAGGTTGCAAACTGCATATATTTTTTTCTTCATCTACCTCTGAAAAAATATTGGGCTTCTAGCTGTGTGTGGGACTTGTTCTATTAATCCATCAATACAGACCTCCATCAGGTTGCAAACTGAATATATTTTTTTCTGCATATGCCTCTGAAAAAATATTGGGCTTCTAGCTGTGTGTGGGACTTGTTCTATTAATCCATCTATACAAACCTCCATCAGGTTGCAAACTGAATATATTTTTTTCTGCATCTACCTCTGAAAAAATATTGGGCTTCTAGCTGTGTGTGGGACTTGTTCTATTAATACATCTATACAGACCTCCATCAGGTTTCAAACTGAATCTATTTTTTTCTGCATCTACCTCTGAAAAAATATTGGGCTTCTAGCTGTGTGTGGGACTTGTTGTATTAGTCCATCTATACTGACCTCCATAAGGTTGCAAACTGAATATAATTTTTTTCTGCATCTACCTCTGAAAAAATATTGGGCTTCTAGCTGTGTGTGGGACTTGTTCTATTAATCCATCTATACAGACCTCCATCAGGTTACAAACTGAATCTATTTTTTTCTGCATCTACCTCTGAAAAACTATTGGGCTTCTAGCTGTGTGTGGGACTTGTTGTATTAGTCCATCTATACTGACCTCCATAAGGTTGCAAACTGAATATAATTTTTTTCTGCATCTACCTCTGAAAAAATATTTGGCCTTCTACCTGTGTGTGGGACTTGTTATATTAGTCCATCTATAGTGACCTCCATAAGGTTGAAAACTGAATATAATTTTTTTCTGCATCTACCTCTGAAAAAATATTTAGCCTTCTAGCTGTGTGTGGGACTTGTTCTATTAGTCCATCTACATTGACCTCCATCAGGTTGCAAACTGCATGTATTTTTTTCTTCATCTACCTCTGAAAAAATATTGGGCTTCTAGCTGTATGTGGGACTTGTTCTATTAATCCATCTATACAGACCTCCATCAGGTTGCAAACTGAATATATTTTTTTCTGCATCTACCTCTGAAAAAATATTGGGCTTCTAGCTGTGTGTGGCACTTGTTCTATTAATCCATCTATACAGACCTCCATCAGGTTGCAAACTGAATCTATTTTTTTCTGCATCTACCTCTGAAAAAATATTGGGCTTCTAGCTGTGTGTGGGACTTGTTGTATTAGTCCATCTATACTGACCTCCATCAGGTTGCAAACTGAATCTATTTTTTTCTGCATCTACCTCTGAAAAACTATTGGGCTTCTAGCTGTGTGTGGGACTTGTTGTATTAGTCCATCTATACTGACCTCCATAAGGTTGCAAACTGAATATAATTTTTTTCTGCACCTACCTCTGAAAAAATATTTGGCCTTCTACCTGTGTGTGGGACTTGTTATATTAGTCCATCTATACTGACCTCCATAAGGTTGCAAACTGAATATAATTTTTTTCTTCATCTACCTCTGAAAAAATATTTGGCCTTCTAGCTCTGTGTGGGACTTGTTCTATTAGTCCATCTATACTGACCTGCATAAGGTTGCAAACTGAATATAATTTTTTTCTGCATCTACCTCTGAAAAATTATTTGGCCTTCTAGCTGTGTGTGGGACTTGTTCTATTAGTCCATCTATACTGACCTCCATAAGGTTGCAAACTGAATATAATATTTTTCTGCATCTACCTCTGAAAAAATATTTGGCCTTCTAGCTGTGTGTGGGACTTGTTCTATAAGTCCATCTATACAGACCTCCATCAGGTTGCAAATTGAATATAATTTTTTTCTGCATCTAACCCAGCCAATAGTTTTGGCCTAATACCACAATTTGGCCACTCAGCTCTGCTCGGTTCCCATCCATTGTTTTTTTGTGCAAGCAACTCCAGAGTTGTGAATTAGTTAACCACCAAAATGAGTGGAAAAAGGCCTGCTGCTGGTGGAAAGGGGAATAGGCGTGTTGGGAAGGGGAAAAAAGGTTGTGTCCGTGGGGTAGGTGTTAAAGCAACAGTAACATCAGCAGAAGAAAGACCATCTTCCAGCCAAACTAAAATGTCTACTTCTTTTAGCGGACAATGTGATAAGATCCCTTTCTTACGGCCACGCCAATCGCTACAAATTACAGATGAGGCACAAAAACAGCAGGTGCTTCAACAGATATCAAGTGCTCCTTTAAGTGGGCTCTCCTCCACATCAACTTCAACATCACAAATACTCCAGTCCTCAAAGGTGTCACCCCAAACGCACTTGCTTCCTCACAGCTCCCAAATCTCCAGCTGCCCGTCTGAGTATGAGGTAGAACAGATGGTTGAGTCTGCAGAGCTGTTTACTCATACTATAGCCTGGAATCAGAGGTCGACTCCAGCGCTTCTGTGAATCCAGACGAGGAAATGATCTGCACTGATGCCCAGAATCTTTATGAGTCGGATCCAGAACCAGACGCAGAAGGTTCTGACCATAATGTAGACCCTCATTCCCAAACTGTAACTCCTGTTGGTGGAGACAATGAGGAAGACGATGATAAGACTCAAATACCTGATTGGAGCGACAACTTTAGTTTTTTGTCAGGGCAGGAACAGGTTGGCTCTGAGGACGATGGGTGTGATAACGCACAGGGTGATGATGATGAGGTTGGAGATCCCACTTACTGTCAACCCACAGTCAGCCAAGGGATGAGGTCAGCAGAGGAGGTGGAGGAAGATGCTAGTGACGACGAGGTCAGGTTGCGCCTTCCTGGACAGAGACGTAGTACTGGAAGCACGTCAACAACTGCATCCTCAAACACAACTCTGCCTCTCACCACAAGTCGTGGTGGCTCTTCAGGTCGCATGGGTGCTAAGCCTTGCATAGCCTGGGCATTTTTTCAGATCGATAAAGATGACCCAACTCGTGTTATCTGTAACATTTGTCAGCAAAAGCTAAGTAGAGGCCAAAAAATACATAGTTTGAGTACTTCATGCAAGAACCGGCACATGGACATGAAGCATAAGTTGCAGTGGGAAGCTCAGTGTGCTACAATGCGGCCTAGCCGGCTGGGCCAACCACCGTCTGCCATATCTTGTGCATCCGCGGCCTCTTCATCCTCTGTGACTGGGGGGACAGCAGTCACACCTGTTTTGGGGCGCAGACCTGCCACCTCTTTACCCGCAACAGCCAGCGTGATTGGCAGGTCATCATTTTCTTTGGAGGTGGTAACACCAGCTGGTGTTGAGCGCTGTCCGACATCGATAGCACCACCTTTGGATCAAGGCAACCTAACATGTCCGCCTGCATCTTCCTCACAGACCGGCAGTTTGCCGGGGACACCCTTATCAACCCCATCTAAGCACAATAACCAGCCCTCGGTCCCTCAAATGTGGACAAGTAAAAGACCATTTCCTCATAGCCATGAGAAAGCTAAGAGGTTGAATTTCACCATCTGCAAGCTCTTTGCTACAGAAATGCTGCCTTTCCGCCTGGTGGACACAGAGGATTTTCGAGACCTTATGTCCGTCGCCGTGCCCCAGTACCAGATGCCCAGTCGGCACTACTTCTCAAAGAAAGGTGTGCCTGCGCTCCACCAGCATTTCGCACACAACATCACCGCTTCTTTGAGAAAGTCTGTGTGTAACAGGGTGCATTTCACCACAAACACTTGGACGAGTAGGCATGGACAGGGGCGTTACATGTCGCTGACAGGGCACTGGGGAACTATGGTGACAGCAGGACAAGGGGCTGCTGTCCAAGTTTTGCCGTCCCCACGAGTTGTGCGTCAATCCTCTTTATCTCAAAGTTCCTCCACTGCTTCTGCCTCCTCAACCTCCTCTCGGTCCTCCACCTGCACCCAAAGTCTGTCTGGTCATGCCACAAGCTTTCTAACTGCGCAGAAGGGATCCTGCACACCTCCTTACTATGCTGGCAGTAGGGCTCAACGTCATCAGGGGGTTTTTACATTGAAATGTCTGGGAAATGTGAGTCACACAGCTGAGGAGTTGTGGTCAGCTCTGGAGAACCAATTTCATGAATGCTTGTCTCCACTGGACCTGAAACCAGGGAAGGCCGTGTGCGACAATGCTGCAAACCTGGGTGCGGCCCTTCGCCGGGGCAATGTCACACACGTGCCTTGTATGGCTCTCGTGTTGAACCTGGTTGTCCAGCAATTTTTAGCCCACTATCCCAGACTAGATGGCCTTCTGCAGAGGGCACGGTCGCTGTGTGCTCACTTCCGCCGTTCGCATCCCGCAGCTCAGCGACTTACATCTCTACAGAAGTCGTTGGGCCTGCCACTTCACCGGCTAAAATGCGATGTGCCTACCCGGTGGAATTCAACTCTGCACATGTTGCAGCGACTGTGGCAGCACCGACAAGCCCTGGTGCAATACGTTCTGACGTATAGCCTGGGCCAACGAGATTCAGAGGTGGGGCAAATCACGCTGGAGGAGTGGTCTCAGATCAGGGACCTATGCACCCTTCTGCACAGTTTTGAAATGGCGACGAAGATGTTTAGTGCTGACGATGCCATTATCAGCATGACTATTCCGGTGATTTACATGCTGGAGCACATGTTAAACAGAATTCGGAGTCAGGTGGTGGCACAAGAGGAGGTGGAGGAAGTAGAGGAGGAGGAGTTGTATGCGGAAGGGCTAACATCTGCAAGGTCCAGACGGTCGGCAGCACCAAGGCGGCAGGCATGTGAGGGTGGGGTAGATGGTTTTACCAGGGCGCATGGTAGCAGCCAAACTAGTGAGGAAGGTGCAGGATCCCAGGAAGAAGTGGAGGACGACCTGATGGAAGACTCATCAGATGAGGGAGACCTTGATCACATTTCTGTTGTGCGAGGTTGGGGGGAGAGGACAGAGGAAGGAAGCATGATTGTTACCTCGCCACCAACACAACAGGGACTTGGTGCTCCTGGATGCGCAACACACATGAGTGCCTTCTTGCTGCACTACCTGCAACATGACCCTCGAATTGTGAGAATTAGAAATAATCCTGACTACTGGGTTGCCACACTGTTAGATCCCCGGTACAAAAGTAAATTTGCAGAAATTATTCCTGCCATAGAAAGGGATGCACGCATGTAGGAGTATCAGCAGAGACTGTTGCAGAATCTTACATGTGCTTTTCCACAAAATACCAGTGGTGCACGTAGTGAATCTCACAGTTCCAACTTGCCAACCGTGGGACCGTCAAGTGTTCAGCACTCAAACTGTAACAGAACCACAGTATCTGCTGGTAACATCAATTTTGCAGAATCATTTCACCACTTTTTTAGCCCATCCTTTGCAAGGCCACAGGAGACAAGAAGTCTGACACATAGTCAACAACTAGAGACGATGGTACAGGAGTATCTCCAAGTAAACATTGAAGCCACGACTGTGTCACTGGACCCTTGCTCTTTTTGGGCTTCCAATCTGGATAAATGGCCGGAGCTAGCCACTTACGCCTTGGAGATCTTGTCATGCCCCGCAGCCAGCGTTCTGTCTGAACGTGTGTTCAGCGCTGCTGGTGGTGTGCTGACAGATAAGCGCACGCGGCTCTCCACTGATAATGTAGACAGACTCACATTCATAAAGATGAACAAATCATGGATCCGAAATGACTTTTCTACCCCTGTGTCATCCTGGGGAGAGTAAAAGCTTGATGATTGGTTAAAATCACCCTACCAACCGTTTTAAGCTTTCAAATTACTAATCATGTTTATCTGTATCTTGGCTGGAAAATAATTTGGGCTTTGTAGCAGTGTGCAGCACTGATTCTATTAGGCCATCTATAATAAGCTCCACCAGATTTAAAATTACTAATCATGTTTATCTGTATCTTGACTGGAAGATAATTTGGGCTTTGTAGCAGTGTGCAGCACTGATCCTATTAGGCCATCTATACTAAAGCTTCACCAGATTTAAAATTAATAATAATTTTTAGCTGCATATAGCCCGGAAAATAATTTTGGGGCTCCGAGATGCGCAAGACACATAAGTGCCTTCTTGCTGCACTACCTGCAGCATGACCCTCATATTGTCAGAATTCGAAGTAATCATGACTACTGGGTTGCCACACTCTTAGATCCCCCAAACTTTTCGATCAACCTTTTCATTTTAATAAAGACCAAAAAATGGTCATTTTTGAAATTATAAGCATTAGCAGGTTGTTAGAAACTGAAATCAAACAGTTTTCAACTCAAAACTTTATTCTAGGTGATGTTACATTTTCACATAGGACCCCTTGTTCGAAATGAGCTTCTGAACTCTCTCGTCCATTGAATTTGTCAGGTTTTGGATGGTTTCTGCTTCAATTGTTTTGCATGAGGACAGAATACCCTCCCAGAGCTGTTGCTTAGATGTGAACTGCCTCCCGCCATCATAGACACTCCTTTTAATGATGCTCCAAAGGTTCTGAATGGGGTACAGGTCAGGGGAGCATGGGGGTCACACCATAAGTTTGTCCCCTTTTATGCCCATATCAGCCAGAGATGCAGATGTTTTATGTGCAGCATGAGATGGTGCATTATCATGCAGAAAAATGATCTTGCTGTGAAATACACGGTTCTTCTTCTTGAACCATGGCAGGAAGTGCTGTTTGAGAAAATCCACATACATTATGAAGTTCATCTTTAGCGCCTTCAGGGATCCTAAAGGGGCCGACAATCTCTCTCCCCATGATTCCAGCCCAAAACATTACTCCACCTCCTCCTTGTTGGCGCTGTAGCCGTGTTTGCGTGGGTTGTCCATCAACCAGCCATCCTCCACTCCATCCATCTGGACCATCGAGCGCTGCACGGCACTCATCCGTGAACAAAACAGTTTTGAAATCAGTCTTCATGTAATGTTTGGCCCACTGGAGCCGTTTCTGCTTGTGTGAAGTGGATAGAGGAGGTCGACAGGATGGCGTATGCACAGCTGCAAACCTCTGAAGGACCCTGCATCTTGTTGTTCGGGGGACGTTGGAGGCACAAGCAGCTTCAAAAACTTGTCTGCTGCTATGCCAAGGATTTTTTGCCGCTGCTCTTTCAACCTGACGTAATTGCCTGTAGGAAAGAGTCCTCAATTTGCCCTTATCAGCACGCACACGTGTGTACTGTGAATCAGCTACATACTTCTTGATTGCCAAGACACTTCATCCTGATCATCGCACAATGCTGATTGTAGTCATGCCTTGACCTAAACACTCCACAATTTGTTGCTTCTCAGCAGCCGACACATCCTTTTTCTTTCCCATTTTGGCAGAAAATGTAGGCTGCTTAATAATGTGAGAGAGCCTTCTTAAGTAGTCTTGCCTTTCATTGGACACACCTGCCAAACTAATTAGCACAGGTGTCTGCTATTGCTTACAGTGATATAAAGAGCCCTGACACACATCACCATCAATGAGTTTAACTGACAAACAAACAAATTCTTCCCTTATCACTCCTAAACACTTTTTGCATAATAATTTGGAACGCAATGTACATGTGCTTTTCCACAAAACACCAGTGGTTCACGTAGTGAATCTTACAGTTCTAACTTGCCAACCGTGGTCTGTATGGAGTTGTTCAATAAAGGGCCCAAAATTAAGATAACATAGATGGGAGGGGTCTCTATGAATAGGAATTCCTAAGTATTTGATACCCTGTGAGGGCCAGGCAAAGGGAAAGTTGGACTGGATGGAATCCTATATGGATTTGGGGAGGGAGACATCGAGGGCCTCAGACTTCGCTGCATTGATTTTAAAATTTGACCATGTAACAAAGTGATCTATTTCAGCCATAACAGCATGGATGGATATATGTGATTGAGTGATATATACTAGGACATCATCAGCAAATAGAGAGCACTTGTACTCGGTGCCTCCCACCTCAATCCACCTAATATTGGGGTTATGGAGAATTGATGAGAGCAGGTGCTCCGTCACTAGGATGTATAAGAGAGGGGACAGAGGACATCCCTGCCTTGTCCCATTGGTGATTGTGAAAGGTGATGAAAATGTTCTGACGCACCCCCTGGGCCTTGGGACACCCGGAGCCGGACCCTTTTTGGTGGATGCTGGTGGTTGTAGTCTTCGTGGCGGCGACCCGGTTCCGTGGCTCAGGGTGGTCAAACCAGTGGCGGAACTATTTATGTGGTTTTGATGTTTAAATGTCCGACTACGCCACCCGTGGATTGCGGTCAGAGTGAACCGCCGCTACAGGGCAGACCGCTGAGGCTGGTGTTGTGGGTGCAGCAGAGCGTAGCATAACTCCCCACGGGAGGAGTATAGCCTCAGGGCAGTGTATGCGGAGGATGGGGGTTATGGTGCAGGGCAGCAGCAGTAACGACACGGAGTCAGTGATGCAGTTCAGGGCCTTTACTCACAGTTCTTATTATCCAGACCACGTCTGCAGGTAACGGCTGCCCACGTCGTACTGTGCTCAGCAGGTGAGGGGCTCAGACAACTCCCAGATAACTTTGGAGTGCTTCACAGGACCCCCTTTGTGTGTCCTTTGTCTGGCCTTTCTTACCAACACTTCTGTCCGGCTGCCTCGGGCCTCCTCTTGGTAAACTTGGCGCCAGTTTCCCTGACCCTATGTGGTGCCTTCCTAGCGGGTGTAGCGAGGGGCTGCGCCACATAAAATGTCAGAGCCTCCGGTTTCTAGCTGAGGGTCGTTTCCTGCCTCCACTAGTTTGGGGACCGGTCTCCCCCTTTGGCCTGACCCCTCCACGCAGGTGGATTCGGGCGTGCGGTGGCGACTCGCCCGTCCGCACCCCTGGGATCCCTTCATTCCTCGTTCCTGGAGCCTTCTCCTCTCCTCTTCCTTCCTTCTCCCTCTTGCAGGCCTGGGCCTCTGTTACTAGGCCCGCCTCCGGAGCAGAGCTCATGCAGAGCCCCTGCTTCCTGCCACTTCTGCTCAGACTTCTCTGCACTGAACTAAGATGGTGCCCACATTTTATACTCCCTTCTCAATGCACCCAGGAACTGCTTCCTTCCTGCTCCTGCACTACAGGGTTCCCCTTCCTCAGTGTTCCCTCCCCCCACTCCAGCCAGGGACAGGGACTGTCGTGCCCATCTCAGGGGCATATTGGTCGCCCTGCCCCACGGCAATGTGGTGTAATGCATGCAGGTGTCGGGTCCTGATCCACACTCCATCCTTACCTGAGAGTGAGATATCACACCTCTGGGTGAGGTGCAATACGTCTGTAGCAACCGAGCCCTCAGGGTGCTACAGTTACATTTATCTTCAGCCTAGGTGACGTATTGTGATACAGGGCCGTGATTTTGGCTATAAAAGGGTCCCCTAGACCCCTACCCCAAGCTTTTTAAGAGAATCATATATGGCGTGCCAGGAGACTCTATGGAATGCTTTCTCAGCATCCAACGAGAGTATCTACTTACAAATTTTTAACTGCATCTAGCCAGGAAATACTTTGTGCCTAGTAGCAGTGTCTGCTAGTCAGCGGATTATCCCGGCTGTTAAGCAAGCTACACCACCTGTAGTTTGGACACTTAATTTTTTCAAAGGAAATGCTTCGGGACCACGGGATACTCAGTGAAGAGCATCAGGAGGCACCCCAAGGCATAGGGGCTGGGACTGGCAGTAGGATGCCTTGCGGTGGACAGCCGAGCTCGATCCTTATAAAAGCTTTTTAACTGCAGCAGCTTTAGTGGACGCTACTGGAGCTGGAATTACGCGGCTGCTGGCATGAGACTTGCCCTCCAATAGATCCTTGTAAATGGATTTAAAGTGTATTCATTCAAATTAGAGAGACAATTTAAATTAAAAAACTTAGAGCTGCCTCCACCACAGGGGGGCTCGCTCGACCCACCAGCGGACAGGCACCAGTATTGGGAGAGGGGGGCTGGCCGTCAGGGTTCACCGCGGCTCTGGCACAAACCCGGCGACACGGAGGTGGCACGGGCAGGAGAGGACTGAACGTGTCGGCTTCTCACTTTTTGGATTTTAGAAGGTCATGACATGCCTATATCTGTGTCTCCCCCTCCTTTTACTCCTCCTCCTCTTTTCTTTTCTCATGACTATATGTACTTGTCACTTTTCCATGTGTTAGTTGTGTCTTCTGAGCAGTTTGTCAGCTTTTGGACACCTTTGAAGGTGTTTTCTATGTGTTTCTATGTGTTTTTGTTCGCCTGCCATTGGTTTTAACGGTGTTCGAAGGTGTTCGACGAACAGTTCGACGAACAGTTCGGCGAACACACGGGTGTTCGACGAACCGAACCGAACTCGAACACTACGGGGGTGGCTCAACACTAGTAATGACTGGCGTTTAAACAAAAAAAAATTGAACAAGAGCACATGTCGGTATAAGTGCAATGCATAGGTGTGCATTCACACGGTGACTATTTAACAAGCAGAACCTAAGATAAAGAAATGACTCATATTTAGCAGAGATGAATGAATCATTTTAAGTTAAGATTTTCCACCTTCAACTAATTTTCCCCAAAACTTTATTTGCAACAAATACAATTCTCATTACTATAAATCCTCTAATTGCCTGGGAAAGACATTGTGACAAAGTCACTGGCAAAGTACTGGAGGGGAGATATTTAGCACTGAGATTGTTAGCTCCAGTAATTAAACATAGGAAAAAGGTTCCAGCACATGAAGGAATAAGGGGTTAATCGGCCATCTTTAGTACTAGGATGATTGAACATCTGTAGAGAGGGAGGAGGTCAGAGGATAAAATTCACAGCCTTTAGAGCATTTAGTGTTGGGTGGGCCTGCAAGTGAAAGCTCTGAGGTTTGTTTCACACATGCTGGAAGTACGTAGATTGCTAGTCTGCTAGATTGAATGCATTTGTTAAATGGAAGATGGACTCTAAGCCAGGTGGGCTAACCAGTACTATTGTATGAACTTGTTATTTTATGTTTTACCTTCTACTGGACAAAGGCTGTATTTACATTTTCTGGTGACGTGGTTTATGCGGATTGCAATAAACCAGCCGCAGTTTAAATAGAAATGGTTCCTGTGTCTGCCACTATAAGAAGCCGAGTGAGTCGATCTACCACAACATGAATAGCACAATGAGGTCTCCTATAACTGCATTCTACCCCTTTTGAACAATTTCGTGTAAACACAGCCTTATTAATGCCAAGTGACCTTGATATATCCAGTTAGGAGAAAATGGATGGAAACCGATGGGAACCATCAGCCCAATTAACAACATTGCAGTAACAAACCTTTCAGGCTGCCCTAATTTTAAAAACGGTCCAAAAATTATAACTTATGTGGGCAGGTGCATGACTTCTTGGTATTTATACACAGTGAGTACAGATGAATGAATGAGTTGTTCAAAAATTATCCCTGTTTGGGGAGAATTAAGAGCTTTGTTCTTTACTAAATGAAAAAGCAAAAACTTTATTTATGAAGCACACGTAGGTTACCTGTTTTGACATTGAAGAAGAAAAGGCTTCTCAAATAGGAGTGAAAAATATATCTTGTTTTTTGGGCTCTGCAACAACTTTGCGATTCTCAAAATTTCAATCAAGCCATTACTAAAAATACTACAGAGGGGTATCCTTGTTTGCAAGGATAACAAAATAATGCATAAAATCATGGATCAATCATTTCACAGTCACACAGACTCTGCAAGTCTTGTAGATCTATATCACTTGAATCTGTTTATTACTAGTTACAGAATGAGACTAGCACTCCAATATTCAGTATGTTGATTTATACTTTTTGACCTCCCATAGGCTGTAAAATCATAAAATGCCCAATGTTTTTCCTGCCTTCATCTTTTATAGTCTTTGTGATAATCCGCCCTTATTGGCTGTACTAGACTATGTGATGTGTAAGTTGCAAAGCAATTTGAACAATTTGAAGAAGCCCAGACAGCAGCACCTATATCATGTGCTTGCCCTCTTGCTGATGCAATCTTTCACACTGTGTGACATGGCACCAGGCATTTTTTTTGTGATCCTTGCGAATCGAATTGTAAATTGTTCAAATTAGGCAGTACCAGAGAATTTCAGGGAGCTCAACTAGCATTTAACGTAGAGCTTCAAGACAGGATTGGTTATTAATTAGCCATGAGTCATAAAAACATGTTTAGGGTATGTGCACACGATGCAGAAATGCTCAGGATTTTTTCCTGAGCGTTTCTGCATCTCTCTGGCAGGAAAAAACGCATGCGGATTGTACATGCGGTTTCCTGCCAGGGACATGCGGAAATGAAGCGGTCTTCACTTTCATTTCCGAATGCGGGTTGACAAGCGCTTCCCAAGCGATTTTAGCATCACTTGGAAAGTGCTTGTCAACTTCACACTATATAAATCCATGCAACCGGCATGGATTTATATAGTGTGTGAATGTCAAAAAATAAAAAATAAATATATACTTTACCCTCTGATGGCCCCCGGTGTCCTGCTTCGCTCGGTCCCGGCTGCCGGCAGTGAAGACTTTAGGACCTTCCGACGTCAGCGTCACATGACCCGTCACATGACTCTGATGTCAGCGAAGGTCCTTCTTCATTCAACCGCGAAGTGCGGGGAACCAAGCAGGAGCGCTGCGCGGGCCGTCAGAAGGTGAGAATATATATATTTTTTATTTTATTCCTTTTTTTTTTTAATGGTATCTGGGTCTGGATGAGAGTCCTCTCATCCACACCCGGGTACCATCCGCACATTAGACCGCATGAAAGGCGCATCAACATATACAGTGATGCGGATTCCATGCGGTCTAATGCAAGTCAATGGCGGCAAAAGAGCAAAATTAATTGACATGCTGCGGATTTTTGACCGCAGCGTTTACGCTGCAGAAAAATCCGCATCATGGGCACAGCACATGCGGATTTCAATTGGGGAACATTGCTGCCCTTCTACCATGCGTTTTTCATGCGTTTCCACGGCGTTTACGCAACTGCAAAAACGCCGCGGAAACGCATGAAAAACGCATCGTTGTGAACTCAGCCTTACGCAAAAAAGAATTTCAGAAAAGTACTGACCAGATCATCTTGCTCTTCAAGACAATGGCAAAGATCACTATGATATAGAAGAAACGTGACATATGAGACAAGGTAATAAAACAAATTTAAATACTTAAAATTAGAACTTGAAATAACTTTGGGGAGTAATATTTTCATTTAAAAGTTAACTTAAAATTAAATGGTTCGGTCTACAGATGAGCGGATCGATCTGCAGAGGATTGAATTTGCATTAAATTTCCTGAAATTTGTGATTTCATGCAAATTTCAACATCTTGTGATCCAGTTAACAGGTTACAATTAAAAAAAAACTAGCCCGGCACCATTCCCCTCACTACTGAGGAATCAAAGGCTATACTAAATTATTTTGCATTGCAGCGCGGGCCTCCTAGTCCCTATCACACCTTTCAGCTATGACATCTAGCGGATTATCATACCTTGTACGGTGGTGTTCAGAACTTGGGCCATCAATGATCAGCGGTTGCCAGTGTGGCACGCCTGAGGGTTCAGTCGCCACAGGGGTACTACAACTGGTGGTGCCTCACTCTCTTGTAAGAAAAGGAGTGCAGCCCGAGACCCCCAACACCTGCATCCAACACTACACTGCTCCAGGCAGGCTGGAAGGGCAAGATGCGCTGTGTTCTGCTGAGCCCTGTCCCTGGCTGGAGTGGGGGGAACCAAAGACAGGGGGAACCAGTAGTGGGTGTGGGTGGAGGACGCAGAACAGAGGAGCACTTGAATAGGAGGTATATATAAAGGGAAGCCATCTTAGAGTGGCAGTGCAGTGCAGTGAAGTGAGCAGTAAGGAGAGGAGGGGAGCAGAGTCTCTTCAGGAGCTCTGCTCCAGAGAGGGGCCTAGTAAGATGGAGGCCCAGGAGTGCAAGGGGAGTCAGGAAGGAAGGCTCCGGTAACGGAAAGGATCCCAAGGGGTACGGTGAGTGCAGGATGGCACCCGTACGCCCGAATCTGCCAGGCGTCAGAGGGATCAGGACGCAGGAAGGGAACCGCTCCCTGGACCAGCCATGTTACTCCAGATCTTGGCTGGAAAAACTGGAGGCTTCTGCACTTCAATGGTGCAGTTGCCACAGCCTCACCCTAGTCACCGTGAAGGGCATCAAGTAGGTCCGGGAACTCCAGGTTGCCCAGAGGGACTTCAGAGTACCCGATCGGGACTGTGTGTGGGGAGCGCAGGGCAGGAGGGAGGAGACCCAGCGCGGGAAGTCGGCTGAGGAAGCAACATAAAGACAGGGCCCGCTCCGCCTGTGGGGAGCAGAAACATCCCAGCTCCCATCCCATTACCCCTGGAGGTCTGCAGCAGCGCAGGTAACCATTACCGGAAACCACAGGTGGCGTCACGAGACAAACTAAAAACACTAAAATCCCCTTTTAAAGAGTAACCCAGAGGATGTGCCCGGGAGCCGACCGCCATGATATCCGGTAAAGAAGGTAAAGGCCCGGGTACCGAGTCCCCCATATCCCCCTGGGTGAGACACCAGTGGAGCACAATTTGTCTGGGAGAGTTGTTTTCCATCTCCAGAGTCACTGGGTAAGTCTATCTCGCCTGTAGAGAGTAAACTCTTAAAATCAGCTGGGTCCTCTCTCCCTTTCTCTCTCATGTAGAGTCTAAGTTTTATGGCCTGCAGAGTTTGCTTTCTCTCCCCCATGTCTATTTTTCAAGCAATTACAAGCTTTCCAGTTTTGATTTGCACAAATTTATTCACCATAGATTACATTTTTGGGAAAAATTTGTTTAAGTCGGTGTATTTTGAATTTCAAAAGCTCTACTGTTGTCAATTATTCTGTAAGGAGATAGACATATTACCCTGTTCCCCCTTGAAGAAATTAATGCTATGTATAATGTTAAGTGTATTGTGTATATTGTCAAGCACGATGGTGATGCGTAGAATGAATTGTCATGTGGTGTATTGTAATGTTTTGCACTATATTGTTAGGAAGCTGAGTTCTGACCAGCAACAGACAGTGAGTAGGGTAAGACATAGTTAAGTGTTGGGACTAGCCCAGAGAGAGAGAGGCTACGTTGCATGATCAGAGAGGATTTCTTGGTAGTGACTCAGACAAGGCCTTACTTGCAGTTAGAGCAAACATTTGGTCTGATTGCTCATCAAGGCCTCCTGTTTTGTGGCAAAAGAGAAAGGAGATCGGGACAGAGATAGTGTGATCCTGAGAAACAAACAGAGGCAGAGAGAGACTTACAGAGATGCAGAGAAAAAGACAATGCCATCTTAGGGGTCTGACCAGAGAGCAGAGTGACCAAGTGAGAAGGCTCCGGAGAAGGTTCAACTAGAAGCCAGACCCTGAGTAGCTTACAGCTATTAAAGGTAATGGGCCAGGATGGAATAGAACATGAGCCAGTGAGTGTCCTTGGCGGAATTTCCCTAAGCTTCAGAAAGTTTGAAGCTGAGTCTGGCAATATTGGTAAACCCTCTCCTTTAATAGGAGATTCAGACGCAGAATGGTGGGAAGAAGAAATGACTTTCACGGACTGTACTGTGGTGTTAAACTCGGTGCTGGTGAAAGAAATGAGACATATGGAGGCAGGAATGTGTGAGGCAGAAGAAGTAATGAAACTCTGTATTGAGAAGCTCTGCATTAAGAAATTTTGAAAGAAATGTGCGAGAAGTTGTATACTTGCTATCCTGTGTACATACTTGGCACACAATGGCTGTTTAGTTAAGCTTCATTTGTTAAGTACTGATGGTCTCCTTTCATGAACTGGTTAACATCTGGTCCTGGCAAACCAGCGTTATTGGTTACATGTGGACTGAATAGGAGTAGCGCCCTCACAGCACAAGTCCACACACCCTACCAGGACCCCCACCTTCATGTAACGTGCCATGGTGTAACAGACCTGCCATGTTACAACTCCATGATTTAATACAAATATTTCTCAAAAAATAATTATTTATATACGGTATTTATATACGGTATAAGCCGAGTTTTTCAGCACATTTTTTGTGCTGAAAAAGCCCCCCTTGGCTTTTACTGGAGTATATACTCGAGTATATAGAAATTTTGGTGGTGGATAGTTTTGAGGGGATTGCATGGGTGTGGAGAAGAATGAATATTCATTCTCTTTACTAACAGGGACAGAGGATTGCTGAGCCACAGCTGCTGCTGGCAGTGCCCGCTACTAAAGATAATGCATATTCACTGTTCTCCACGCCCATAGTCCCGGCGTGGAGAGGAGTTAGTATGCTGGCAGCTCACATCAGCATCTGAGAACGCATGGCAGTGACGTCATGCGCTGCTCAGATGCTGACATGAGCTGCTGCAGCAGAACAGGATGCAGCGCTGGAGCAGAGGTGAGGAAGGAAGGTGTGTGTGTTTATTTTTTTATGTGTGTAGTGATGGGGCCATACATACCAGGATTGAAGGATGAGGAGGCCATGCATTCCATAATTGGGGATGAGGCGGGCCATGCATGCCAAGATTGTGGATGTAGTGGCCATACATACCAGGATTGGGGATGAGGGGGGCCATGCATACCAGGATTGGGGATGAGGGGGCCATACATACCAGGATTGGAGATGAGGGTGCCATACATACTAGGATTGGGGTTGAGGGGGCCATGCATACCAGTATTGGGATGAGGGGGCCATACATAACAGGATTGGGGATGAGGGAGCAATGCGTATCAGAATCGGGAAATTAACCAGTAGCTGCTGCATTTCCCACTCTAGGCTTATATTCAAGTCAATATGTTTCCCAGCATTTTGTTGTAAAATTAGGTACCTCGGCTTATACTCGGGTTGGCTTATACTCGAGTATATACGGTATATATATATATATATATATATATATATATATATATACACACTACTGTTCAAAATTTTGGGGTCACCCAGAAAACTCATACTTTTATTTATCAAATGAGTTGCAAAATGAATAGAAAATATAGTCCAGACATTGACAAGATTACAAATAATGATTTTTGTTTGAAAGAATAATTTTCTCCTTCAAACTTTGCTTTCATCAAAGAATGCTCCCTTTGCAGCAATTCCAGCATTGCAGACCTTTGGCATTATAGCTGTTAATTAGCTGAGGTAATCAAGAGAAATTTCACCCCATGCTTCCTGAAGCCCCTCCCACACGTTGGATTGGCTTTAGGGGCACTTTTTGCGTACCATACAGTCAAGCTGCTCCCAAAATAGCTCAATGGGGTTGAGATCAGGTGACTACGCTGGCCACTCCATTACAGAGAGAATACCAGCTGCCTGCTTCTTCCCTGAATAGATCATGCATAATTTGGAGGTGTGCTTTGGGTCATTGACCTGTTGTAGGATGAAATTGGCTCCAATCAATCGCTGTCCACAGGGTATGGCATGGCGTTGCAAAATGTAGTGATAGCCTTCCTTATTCAAAATCCCATTTACCTTGTACAAATCTTCCACTTTACCAGCACCAAAGCAAACCCAGACCATCATATTACCTCCACCATGCTTGAAAGATGGCCTCAGGTACTCTTCCAGCATCTTTTCAGTTGTTCTGTGTCTCACAAATGTTCTTCTGTGTGATCCAAACACCTCAAACTTTGATTCGTCTGTCCATCAAACTTTTTTCCAATCTTCTTCTGTCCAATGTCTGTGTTCTTTTGCCCATATTAATCTTTTCCTTTTATTTGCCAATCTCAGATGTGGCTTTTTCTTTGCCACTTTGCCCTGAAGGCCCGCATCCCGGAGTCGCCTCTTCACTGTAGACGCTGACACTGGCGTTTTGCGTGTACTATTTAATGAAGCTGCCAGTTGAGGAACTGTGAGGCATCGATTTCTCAAACTAGAGATTCTAATGTACTTGTCTTGTTGCTCAGTTGTGCAGTGGGACCTCCCACTTCTCTTTCTACTCTGGTTAGAGCCTGTTTGTGCTCCTCTGAAGAGAGTAGTACACACAGTTGTAGGAAATCTTCAGTTTCTTGGCAATTTCTCGCATGGAATAGCCTTCATTTTTAAGGACAAGAATAGACTGTCGAGTTTCACATGAAAGTTCTCTTTTTCTGTCCATTTTGAGAGTTTCATTGAACAAACAAATGTAATGCTCCAGATTCTCAACTAGCTCAACGGAAGGTCAATTTTATAGCTTATCAAATCAGTCAAACCATTTTCAGCTGGGCTAACATACTTGTGCAAGGGTTTTCTAGGGTTTTCTAAACATCCATTAGCCTTCATACACAATAAGCAAACATAATGTACCATTAAAACACTGGAGTGGTGGTTGTTGGAAATGGACCTCTATACACCTATGTAGATATTGCAATAAAAACAAGACGTTTGCAGCTAGAATAGTCATTTACCACATTAACAATGTATAGAGTGTATTTCTCATTCATTTAATGTTAGCTTCATTGAAAAAAAATGTGCTTTTCTTTCAAAAATAATCACATTTCTAAATGACCCCAAACTTTTGAACGGTAGTGTATATATACAGTACAGACCAAAAGTTTGGACACACCTTATCATTTAAAGATTTTTCATGACTTTGAAAATTGTACATTCACATGGAAAGCATCAAAACTAGGAATTAACACATGTGGAATTATATACTTAACAAAAACGTGTGAAACAACTGAAAATATGTCTTATATTCTAGGTTCTTCAAAGTAGCCACCTTTTGCTTTGATGACTGCTTTGCACACTCTTGGCATTCTCTTGATGAGCTTCAAGAGGTAGTCACTGGAAATGGTTTTCACTTCACAGGTGTGCCCTGTCAGGTTATTAAGTGGGATTTCTTGCCTTATAAATGGGGTTGGGACCATCAGTTGTGTTGTGCAGAAGTCAGGTGGATACACAGCTGATAGTCCTACAGAATAGACTGTTAGCTGCTTTTTTTAGTCACCGGAAATGGTCTTCCAACAATCTTGAAGGAGTTCCCAGTGATGCTTAGCACTTGTTGGCCCTTTTGCCTTCGCTCTGCGGTCCAGCTCACCCCAAACCATCTCGATTGGGTTAAGGTCTGGTGACTGTGGAGGCAGGCCATCTGGTGTAGCACCCCATCACTCTCCTTCTTGGTTAAATAGCCCTTACACAGCCTGGAGGTGTGTTTGGGGTCATTGTCCTTGTGAAAAATAAATGATGGTCCAACTAAACGCAAACCGGATGGAATAGCATGCAGCTGCAAGATGCTGTGGTAGCCATCCTGTTTCAGTATGCCTTCAATTTTGAATAAATCCCCAACAGTGTCACCAGAAAAGCACCCTCACACCATCATACCTCCTCCTTCATACTTCACGGTGGGAACCAGGCATGTAGAATCCATCCGTTCACCTTTTCTGGGTCTCACAAAGACATGGGGGTGGGAACCAAAAATCTCAAATTTGGACTCATCAGTCCAAAGCACAGATTTCCACTTGTCTAATGTCCATTCCTTGTGTTCTTTAGCCCAAACAAGTCTCTTCTGCTTGTTGCCTGTCCTTAGCAGTGGTTTACTAGCAGCTATTTTACCATGAAGGCCTGCTGCACAAAGTCTCCTCTTAACAGTTGTTGTAGAGATGTGTCTGCTGCTCGAACTCTGTGTGGCATTGACCTGGTCTCTAATCTGAGCTGCTGTTAACCTGCAATTTCTGAGGCTGGTGACTCGGATAAACTTATCCTCAGAAGCAGAGGTGACTCTTGGTCTTCCTTTCCTGGGGCGGTCCTCATGAGAGCCAGTTTCTTTGTAGCGCTTGATGGTTTTCGCAATTGCACTTGGGGATACTTTCAAAGTTGTCCCAATTTTTCGCACTGACTGACCTTCATTTCTTAAAGTAATGATGGCCACTCGTTTTTCTTTACTTAGCTGCTTTTTTCTTGCCATAATACAAATTCTAACAGTCTATTCAGTAGGACTATAAGCTGTGTTTCCACCAGACTTCTGCACAACACAACTGATGGTCCCAACCCCATTTATAAGGCAAGAAATCCCACTTATTAAACCTGACAGGGCACACCTGTGAAGTGAAAACCATTTCCGGTGACTACCTCTTGAAGCTCATCAAGAGAATGCCAAGAGTGTGCAAAGCAGTCATCAAAGCAAAAGGTGGCTACTTTGAAGAACCTAGAATATAAGACATATTTTCAGTTGTTTCACACTTTTTTGTTAAGTATTTAATTCCACATGTGTTAATTCATAGTTTTGATGCCTTCAGTGTGAATGTACAATTTTCATAGTCATGAAAATACAGAAAAATCTTTAAATGAGAAGGTGTGTCCAAACTTTCGGTCTGTACTGTATATATTTATATTAGAAATTCACGCTCTCTGGTAGCTTGAGAAAGGTCCATAATCTTGGACCGAAACGTTGCCACATGGGCTATTAAACCTTATCACTTCATTCTATTCTGTATGCTGCCTCCATATTTTCGCATGGATACTTAAAGGACTGGTATGTACCTGGGGGGCTTTCTTGCACCCCAATTTTTTTTTACACACACATATACAGTACAGACCAAAAGTTTGGACACACCTCATTTAAAGATTTTTCTGCATTTTCATGACTATGTAAATTGTACATTCACGCTGAAGGCATCAAAACTAGGAATTAACACATGTGGAATTATATAGTTAACAAAAAAGTGTGAAACAGCTGAAAATATGTCTTATATTCTAGGTTCTTCAAAGTAGCCACCTTTTGCTTTGATGACTGCTTTGCACACTCTTGGCATTCTCTTGATGAGCTTCAAGAGGTAGTCACCGGAAATGGTTTTCACTTCACAGGTGTGCCCTGTCAGGTTTAATAAGTGGGATTTCTTGCCTTATAAATGGGGTTGGGACCATAAGTTGTGTAGAAGTCTGGTTTATACGCAGCTGATAGTCCTACTGAATAGACTGTTAGAATTTGCATTATGGCAAGAAAAAAGCAGCTAAGTAAAGAAAAACGAGTGGCCATCATTACTTTAAGAAATGAAGGTCAGTCAGTGCAAAAAATTTGGAAAACTTTGAAAGTGTCCCCAAGTGCAGTTGCAAAGACCATCAAGCACTACAAAGAAAATGGCTCACATGAGGACCGCCCCAGGAAAGGAAGACCAAGAGTCACCTCTGCTTCTGAGGATAAGTTTATCCGGCTCACCAGCCTCAGAAATCGCAGGTTTACAGCAGCTCAGATTAGAGACCAGGTCAATGCCACACAGAGTTCTAGCAGCAGACACATCTCTTCAACAACTGTTAAGAGGAGACTTTGTGAAGCAGGCTTTCATGGTAAAATAGCTGCTAGGAAACCACTGCTAAGGACAGGCAACAAGCAGAAGAGACTTATTTGGGCTAAAGAACACAAGGAATGGACATTAGACCAGTGGAAATCTGTGCTTTGGTCTGATGAGTCCAAATTTGAGATCTCTGGTTCTAACCACCGTGTCTTTGTGCGACGCAGAAAAGGTGAACGGATGGACTCTACATGCCTGGTTCCCACCGTGAAGCATGGAGGAGGAGGTGTGATAGTGTGGGGGTGCTTTGCTGGTGACACTGTTGGGGATTTATTCAAAATTGAAGGCATACTGAACCAGCATGGTACCACAGCATCTTGCAGCGGCATGCTATTCCATCCGATTTGCGTTTAGTGGGACCATCATTTATTTTTCAACAGGACAATGACCCCAAACACACTTCCAGGCTGTGTAAGGGCTATTTGACCAAGGAGGAGAGTGATTGGGTGATACGCCAGATGACCTGGCCTCCACAGTCTCCAGACCTGAACTCAATCGAGATAGTTAGGGGTGAGCTGGACCGCAGAGTGAAGGCAAAAGGGCCAACAAGTGCTAAGCATCTCTGGGAAATCCTTCAAGATTGTTGGAAGACCATTTCCGGTGACTACCTCCTGAAGCTCATCAAGAGAATGCCAAGAGTGTGCAAAGCAGTCATCAAAGCAAAAGGTGGCTACTTTGAAGAACCTAGAATATAAGACATATTTTCAGTTGTTTCACACTTTTTTGTTAAGTGTATAATTCCACATGTGTTAATTCATAGTTTTGATGCCTTCAGTGTGAATGTACAATTTTCATAGTCATGAAAATACAGAAAAATCTTTAAATGAGAAGGTGTGTCCAAACTTTTGGTCTGTACTGTATATATATATATATATATATATATATATATATATATATAATATATATATATATTTATATATTTAGACAGTGTGTATGAAAAGTATTCAGACCCCTTTACATTTTTCACTCTTTGTTTCATTGCAGCCATTTGGTAAATTGTAAAAAGTTCATTTTTTTCTCATTAATGTACACCCTGTACCCCATCTTGACTGAAAAAAAATAGAATTGTAGAAATTTTTGCAAATTTAATAAATAAGAAAAACTGAAATATCACATGGTCATAAGTAATCAGACTATTTGCTCAGTATTGGGTAGAAGCACCCTTTTGAGCTAGTACAGCCAAGAGTCTTCTTGGTGACTAGCCCAGGGGATGAGGATGACTCGGTACACGGGCCTTTGCCTTGGGGATGTCGCGGTGGTCGGCTCCCGGGCCCGTACCCTGGGTCTCTCTGTAAAAAAAGGGTGAATAGTTTGTTTAATTTAGTTTTATGAAAGAGTTCATGACTCCACCTGTGGCTTCTGGTGAGGATCACCAGCGCTGCGCAGTCCACTGAGGCCGATGATAAGGCAGCTTGATGGTATAGCTCCCCACAGGTGGAGCTATGCCTCAGGGCAGTGTATGACGGGGAATGCAGGACAGGCGAGACCCAGCCGGGTCAGAGCAATAACGGGGACAGACACGATAGTCACTTCAGTACCTTTTACTGATGGAAATTCAGGCACGTCCCGGAGCACTGTAGGGTGAAGGGTGCATGTCAGGATCCTCCCCAATGAGGGGGTAGAGCGCCTCCTGTTACTTGCTTCTGCGTAGACCTGCCTGGAGCTAGGCCTAACTTTGTCTCTGTCCTGCGCTGGCTGACCTTGTGGTAGGGCCTTTTATTGGAGTACACGCACCTTAGCTGCGGGCCTATGTGTCTCCTGGCTCTGTTACGTATCAGCACTTTGCGATCCTGGGACTTGTAGTTCTCCAGGGATTCTGGTTATATCTTACTGGGTCGTAGAGATCCCGGTAAACTTCGGACCCAGTGTCCGGTAAATTCTTCGGGGTGAGCTAGTTAAGCTCCTCTGCACCCTATGTACTAACTCTCCACTCGTGCCCTCACTAGGCTACTCACTCTAATGGCAGCTTGCCGCGCTTCACCGATCTTATGGCGCCGTCACACCTAAAGCTCACTCCTCTGAGCTACAACTGAGTCTGGACTGTGCGCCACAACAGACTAACCTCTCTCAGGCTTCTCTACTGCAGGAACTCTCTCAACAGGTTTGCTCTCTGTCGACTCCAGTCTAGACTAACTGCTGCCTGGCCCTACCTTCCCTATTTATCTATCCCTAACGGGCTCCCTCTGGTGGTCTGAGGTGGAAGTTGGAGATGTGAGAATGGTTATGGGGCCTCTTGTGGAGGAATCCATCAATACACCCTTCTAGGATCTGTGATACCAAGCGCAGCTGGGCATCACATTGGGAATGATGCAAATTTTTCACACCTGGATTTGGGGATCCTCTGCCATTCTTTCTTGCAGATCCTCTTCAGTTCCGTCAGGTTGGATGGTGAATGTTGGTGGACAGCCATTTTTAGGTCTCTCCAGAGATGCTCAATTGGGTTTAGGTCAGGGCTCTGGCCAGTCAAGAATGGTCACAGAGTTGTTCTGAAGCCACTCCTTTGTTATTTTAGCTGTGTGCTTAGGGTCATTGTCTTGTTGGAAGGTGAACCTTCAGTCAAGTCTGAGGTCCAGAGCACTGGGAGTTCTTCATGTGTTTTTGAGCAAACTCTTTGCAGGCTTTCATATGTCTTGCACTGAGGAGAGGCTTTCCTCGGGCCACTCTGCCATAAAAGCCCGACTGGTGGAGGGCTGCAGTGATAGTTGACTTTGTGGAACTTTCTCCCATCTCCCTACTGCATCTCTGGAGCTCAGCCACAGTGATCTTGGGGTTCTTCTTTACCGCTCTCACCAAGGCTCTTCTCTCACGATTGCTCAGTTTGGCTGGACAGCCAGGTCTAGGAAGACTTCTGGTGGTCCCAAACTTCTTCCATTTAAGGATTATGGAGGTCACTGAGCTCTTAGGAACCTTGGGTAATGGAGAAATTCTTTTGTAACCTTGGCCAGATCTGTGCCTTGCCACAATTTTGTCTCTGAGCTCCTTGGGCAGTTCATTTGAGCTCATGATTCTCATTTAGTCTGACATGCACTGTGAGCTGTGAGGTCCTATATAGACAGGTGTGTGCCTTTCCAAATCAAGTCCTATCAGTTTTCTTAGGGTATGTGCCCACGTACCGTTTTTCAAGCGTATATGCTGCGGAATTTCCGCAGAGTAAACGCTTGTGAAACGCTATGTAATCCGCCCCCCATGGTCCCCAAGGGGATTCCGTAAGTTCAATGCCCATGCTGCGGATTTTTCCGCAGCATTTATGATGCGTGGAAAAATCCGCAGCATGTCCATTAATTTTTTGTTTCCGCAAGCGGAATTGCCTTTGCAATGCAATAAAAAATGCAAGGCAATTCCGCATGTGGGAATAGCGCGATAAACGTATGATAAACGCGTGCGGAATTCCGCATGCGTTTATCCGGGAGAGGACATGCAGAAATGAAGCAGAAAATTTCTGCTTCATTTCCGCAGCGTGAGCATATAGCCTTAAACACAGCTGGACTCCAGTGAAGGAGTAGAACCATCTGAAGGAGGATCACAAGGAAATGGACAGCATGTGACTTAAATATGACTGTCTGAGCAAAGGGTCTGAATACTTATGACCATGTGATATTTCAGTTTTTCATTTTTAATAAATTTGCGAAAATTTCTACATTTCTGTTTTTTTTCAGTCAAGATGGGGTGCAGAGTGTACTTTAATGAGAAAAAAAAATAACTTTTTAGAATTTACCAAATGGCTGCAATGAAGCAAAAAGGGTCTGAATACTTTCCGTACCCAATTCACGCTCTCTGGTAGCTGCTTGGAACACAAAGCCACATGGTTTTTGTATTACATGCCGTGTGTTATCTGTGAGATGGGAGGCATGAACATCAATGGCATGTACCATATAAACATCTACTGTATGTTTTTTATTTAAATAAAATGAAGTTAAACCTGAATATGTACATTTAGGATTTCTATCCTGAGCTGAATTCTCAGAAAACTTTCCCTATTTCACTTTCTAAAGTAAAGATAGGGATTGAATATGATTAACTTAATCCATTCTCTTATGCCTTATGCAAAGAATATAACCTAGAACTCTCTGTTTCAAGGGAAAGATACCATCAAAAGAGATAATGAGACCTTTTCATAATAAATTTATCAAAGCTGAATCCTAAATGAAGGCACCAAAGCCTAATACAAGGTATACTGGATAAAGTAATGCCGCTCAATTTTTCTGCTGACAACTATAGGTGAGATCATACCATTTAACCATTTAGATTTTGTAAATATTTCCATTTATAATAGTTTTTAATAAATTTAAATTGATGAATGCAATAGAACTTTGAATACTCTAAAGGGAATATCTAACCATAGGAAACCAACTCTAATTTATTTGTTTTTTGTTGAAATAGCTAAAAAATGGGTTGTGCAGACAAAATAAAACTTAATCATTGTCACTTATCATCCCACAACATAATTCCAGCTCAGTCCACTCTGTGATCTCTGAAAAGAAAAGGAAGTTGAGATATCAACTTTCCACCAGCAGTAGGGTTCCCCACAGAAGTATAGTATACATATAGAACACAATGGACAGGTCAAACATGTGTATCTCACTACTAGTGTTGAGCCACCCCCGTAGTGTTTGAGTTCGGTTCGGTTCGTCGAACACCCTTGTGTTCGCCGAACTGTTCGTCGAACTGTTCGTCGAACACCTTCGAACACCGGTAAAACCAATGGCAGGCAAACAAAAACACATAGAAACACATAGAAAACACCTTCAAAGGTGTCCAAAAGCTGACAAACTGCTCAGAAGACATAACTAACACATGGAAAAGTGACAAGTACATATAGTCATGCAAAAAGAAAAGAGTTGGAGGAGTAAAAGGAGGGGGAGACACAGATATAGGCATGTCATGCGCTTCTAAAATCCAAAAAGTGAGAAGCCGACACGGCCAGTCCGTTCCTGCCTGTGCCACCTCCGTTTGTGCCAGAGCCGCCGTGGACCCTGACGGCCAGCCCCCCTCTCCCAATACTGGTGCCTGTCCGCTGGTGGGTCGAGCGAGCCCCCCTGTGGTGGAGGCAGCTCTAAGCTTTTTAATTTAAATTGTCTCTCTAATTTGAATGAATACACTTTAAATCCTTTTACAAGGATCTATTGAAGGGCAAGTCTCATGCCAGCAGCCGCGTAATTCCAGCTCCAGTAGCGTCCACTAAAGCTGCTGCAGTTAAAAAGCTTTTATAAGGATCGAGCTCGGCTGTCCACCGCAAGGCATCCTACTGCCAGTCCCAGCCCCTATGCCTTGGGGTGCCTCCTGATGCTCTTCACTGAGTATCCCGTGGTCCCGAAGCATTTCCTTTGAAAAAATTAAGTGTCCAAACTACAAGTGGTGTAGGTTGCTTAACAGCCGGGATAATCCGCTGACTAGCAGACACTGCTACTAGGCACAAAGTATTTCCTAGGCTAGATGCAGTTAAAAATGTGTAATTAGATACTCTCATTGGATGCTGAGAAAGCATTCCATAGAGTCTCCTGGCACGCCATATATTTTTCTCTTAAAAAGCTTGGGGTAGGGGTCTAGGGGACCCTTTTATAGCCAAAATCACGGCCCTGTATCGCAATGCGTCACCTAGGCTGAAGATAAATGGAACTGTAGCACCCCGGTTGCTGCAGAGGTATTGCACCTCACCCAGAGGTGTGATATCTCACTCTCAGGTAAGGATGGAGTGTGGATCAGGACCCCGACACCTGCATGCATTACACCACAATGCCGTGGGGCAGGGCGACCAATATGCCCCTGAGATGGGCACGACAGTCCCTGTCCCTGGCTGGAGTGGGGGGAGGGAACACTGAGGAAGGGGAACCCTGTAGTGCAGGAGCAGGGAGGAAGCAGTTCCTGGGTGCATTGAGAAGGGAGTATAAAAGGTGGGCACCATCTTAGTTCAGTGCAGAGAAGTCTGAGCAGAAGTGACAGGGAGCAGGGGCTCTGCATGAGCTCTGCTCCAGAGGCGGGCCGAGTAACAGAGGCCCAGGAATGGAAGAGGGAGAAGGAAGGAAGAGGAGTGGAGAAGGATCCAGGAACGAGGAAAGAAGGGATCCCAGGGGAGTGGACGGGCACCGCACGCCCGAATCCACCTGCGTGGAGGGGTCAGGCCAAAGGGGGAGACCGGTCCCCGAAACTAGCGGAGGCGGGAAACGACCCTCAGCTAGAAACCGGAGGCAGTGACATTTTATGTGGCGCAGCCCCTCGCTACACCCGCTAGGGGGGCAGCACATAGGGTCAGGGAAACTGGCACCAAGTTTACCAAGAGGAGGCCCGAGGCAGCCGGACAGAAGGGTTGGTAAGAAAGGCCAGACAAAGGACACACAAAGGGGGTCCTGTGAAGCGCTCCAAAGTTATCTGGGAGTTGTTTGAGCCCCTCACCGGGTGAGCACAGTACGACGTGGGCAGCCATTACCTGCAGAAATGGTCTGGATAATAAGAACTGCGAGTAAAGGCCCTGGACTGCATCACTGACTCCGTGTCGTTACTGCTGCTGCCCTGCACCATCACACCCATCCTCCGCATACACTGCCCTGAGGCTATACTCCTCCCGTGGGGAGTTATGCTATGCTCTGCTAAACCCACAACACCAGCCTCAGCGGTCTGCCCTGCAGCGGAACCGGGTCGCCACCACGGAGACTACAACCACCAGCATCCACCAAAAAGGGTCCGGCTCCGGATGTCCCAAGGCCCAGGGGGCGCGTCAGAACATTTTCATCACCTTTCATAATCACCAATGGGACAAAGCAGGGATGTCCTCTTTCCCCTCTCTTATAAATCCTAGTGACGGAGCACCTGCACTCATTAATTCGCCATAACCCCAATATTAGGTGGATTGAGGTGGGAGGCACCGAGTACAAGTGCTCTCTATTTGCTGATGATGTCCTAGTATATATCACTCAATCACTTATATCCATCCCTGCTGTCATGGCTGAAATAGATCACTTTGTTACATGGTCAAATTTTAAAATCAATACAGCGAAGTCTGAGGCCCTCGATGTCTCCCTCCCCAAATCCATACTGGATTCCATCCAGTCCAACTTTCCCTTTGCCTGGCCCTCACAGGGTATCAAATTCTTAGGAATTCCTATTCATAGAGACCTCTCCCGTCTATGTTATGTTAATTTTGGGCCCTTTATTGAACAACTCCATACAGACCACGGTTGGCAAGTTAGAACTGTAAGATTCACTACGTGAACCACTGGTGTTTTGTGGAAAAGCACATGTACACTGTGTTCCAAATTATTATGCAAAAAGTGTTTAGGAGTGATAAGGGAAGAATTTGTTTGTTTGTCAGTTAAACTCATTGATGGTGATGTGTGTCAGAGCTCTTTATATCACTGTAAGCAATTGCAGACACCTGTGCTAATTAGTTTGGCAGGTGTGTCCAATGAACGGCAAGACTACTTAAGAAGGCTGTCCCACATTATTAAGCAGCCTACATTTTCTGCCAAAATGGGAAAGAAAAAGGATGTGTCGGCTGCTGAGAAGCAACAAATTGTGGAGTGTTTAGGTCAAGGCATGACTACAATCAACATTGTGCGATGATCAGGATGAAGTGTCTTGGCAATCAAGAAGTATGTAGCTGATTCACAGTACACACGTGTGAGTGCTGATAAGGGCAAATTGAGGACTCTTTCCTACAGGCAATTACGTCAGGTTAAAAGAGCAGCGGCAAAAAAGCCTTGTCATAGCAGCAGACAAGTTTTTGAAGCAGCTGGTGCCTCCAACGTCCCCCGAACAACAAGATGCAGGGTCCTTCAGAGGTTTGCAGCTGTGCGTACGCCATCCTGTCGACCTCCTCTATCCACTGCACACAAGCAGAAACGGCTCCAAACATTACATGAAGACTGATTTCAAAACTGTTTTGTTCACGGATGAGTGCCGTGCAACGCTCGATGGTCCAGATGGATGGAGTGGAGGATGGCTGGTTGATGGACACCCCACGCAAACACGGCTAAAGCGCCAACAAGGAGGAGGTGGAGTAATGTTTTGGGCTGGAATCATGGGGAGAGAGATTGTCAGCCCCTTTAGGATCCCTGAAGGGGTAAAGATGAACTCCATAATGTATGTGTAGTTTCTCAAACAGCACTTCCTGCCATGGTTCAAGAAGAAGAACCGTGTATTCTGCAGCAAGATAATTTTTCTGCATGATAATGCACCGTCTCATGCTGCACATAACACATCTGCATCTCTGGCTGATATGGGCATAAAAGGGGACAAATTTATGGTATGACCACCATGAACCCCTGACCTCTACCCCATTCAGAACCTCTGGAGCATCATCAAAAGGAGTGTCTATGATGGCGGGAGGCAGTTCACATCTAAGCAACAGCTCTGGGAGGGTATTCTGTCCTCATGCAAAACAATTGAAGCAGAAACCATCCAAAACCTGACAAATTCAATGGACGAGAGATTTCAGAAGCTCCTTTCGAACAAGGGGTCCTATGTGCAAATGTAACATCACCTAGAATAAAGTTTTGAGTTGAAAACTGTTTGATTTCACTTTCTAATAACCTGCTAATGCTTATAATTTAAAAAATGACCATTTTTTTGGTCTTTATTAAAATGAAAAGGTTGATCGAAGAGTGTGGGGGATCTAAGAGTATGGCAACCCAGTAGTCAGGAATACTTCGAATTCTGACAATCTGAGGGTCATGTTGCAGGTAGTGCAGCAAGAAGGCACTTATGTGTCTTGTGCATCTCGGAGCCCCAAAATTATCTTCCGGGCTAGATGCAGCTAAAAATTATTATTAATTTTAAATCTGGTGGAGCTTAGTATAGATAGCCTAATAGAATCAGTACTGCACACTGCTACAAAGCCCAAATTATTTTCCAGCCAAGATACAGATAAACATGATTAGTAATTTGAAAGCTTAAAATGGTTGGTGAGGTGATTTTAACCAATCATCAAGCTTTTACTCTCCCCAGGATGACACAGGGGTAGAAAAGTCGTTTCGGATCCATGATTTGTTCATCTTTATGAACGTGAGTCTGTCTACATAATCAGTGGAGAGCCGCGTGCACTTATCTGTCAGCACACCACCAGCAGCGCTGTACACACGTTCAGACAGAACGCTGGCTGCGGAGCATGACAAGATCTACAAGGCGTAAATGGCGAGCTCCGGTTATTTATCCAGATTGGAAGCCCAAAAAGAGCAAGGGTCCAGTGACACAGTCATGGCTTCAATGTTTACTTGGAGATACTCCTGTACCATTGTCTCTAGGCGTTGACTATGTGTCAGACTTCTTGTCTCCTGTGGCCTTGCAAAGGATGAGCTAAAAAAGTGGTGAAATGATTCTGCAAAATTGATGTTACCAGCAGATACTGTGTTTCTGTTACGGTTTGAGTGCTGAACACTTGACGGTCCTAAGGTTGGCAAGTTGGAACTGTGAGATTCACTACGTGCACCACTGGTGTTTTGTGGAAAAGCACATGTAAGATTCTGCAACAGTCTCTGCTGATACTCCTGCATGCGTGCATCCCTTTCTATGGCAGGAATTATTTCTGCAAATTTACTTTTGTACTGGGGATCTAACAGTGTGGCAACCCAGTAGTCAGGATTATTTCTAATTCTCCCAATTCAAGGGTCATGTTGCAGGTAGTGCAGCAAGAAGGCACTCATGTGTCTTGCGCATCCAGGAGCACAAAGTCCCTGTTGTGTTGGTGGCGAGGTAACAATCATGCTTCCTTCCTCTGTCCTCTGCTCCCAACCTCGCACAACAGAAATGTGATTAAGGCCTCCCTCATCTGATGAGTCTTCCATCAGTTCGTCCTCCACTTCTTCCTGGGCTCCTACACCTTCCTCACTAGTTTGGCTGCTACCATGCGCCCTGGTAAAACCATCTCTCCCACCCTCACATGCCTGCCGCCTTGGTGCTGCTGACCGTCTGGACCTTGCAGATGTTAGCCCTTCCGCATACAACTCCTCCTCCTCCACTTCCTCCACCTCCTCTTGTGCCACCACCTGACTCGGAATTCTGTTTAACATGTGCTCCAGCATGTAAATCACCGGAATAGTCATGCTGATAATGGCATCGTCTCCACTAAACATCTTCGTCGCCATTTCAAAACTGTGCAGAAGGCTGCATAGGTCCCTGATCTGAGACCACTCCTCCAGCGTGATTTGTCCCACCTCTGGATCCCGTTGGCCCAGGCTAGACATCAGAACGTATTGCACCACGGCTTGTCGGTGCTGCGACAGTCGCTGCAACATGTGCAGAGTTGAATTCCACCGGGTAGGCACATCGCATTTTAGCCAGTGAAGTGGCAGGCCCAAAGACTTCTGTAGAGATGTAAGTCGCTGAGCTGCGGGCTGCGAACGGCGGAAGTGAGCACACAGCGACCGTGCCCTCTGCAGAAGTCCATTTAGTCCGGGATAGTGGGCTAAAAATTGATGGACAACCAGGTTCAACACGTGAGCCATACAAGGCACGTGTGTGACATTGCCCCGGCGAAGGGCCGCACCCAGGTTTGCAGCATTGTCGCACACGGCCTTCCCTGGTTTCAGGTCCAGAGGAGACAACCATTCATGAAATTGGTTCTTCAGAGCTGACCACAACTCCTCAGCTGTGTGAATCACATTTCCCAGACACTTCAAAGTAAAAACCGCCTGATGACTTTGAGCCCTACTGCCAGCACAGTACGGAGGTGTGCAGGATCCCTTCTGCGCAGTTAGAAAGCTTGTAGCATGACTAGAAAGGCTTTGGGTGCAGGTGGAGGACCGAGAGGAGGTTGAGGAGGCAGAAGCAGAGGAGGAACTTTGACATAAAGAGGATTGACGCACAACTCGTGGGGATGGCAAGACTTGGACAGCAGCCCCTTGTCCTGCTGTCACCATAGTTACCCAGTGCCCAGTCAGCGACATGTAACACCCCTGTCCATGCCTACTCGTCCAAGTGTCTGTGGTGAAATGCACCCTGTCACACACAGAGTTTCTCAAAGAAGCGGTGATGTTGTGTGAGACATGCTGGTGGAGCACAGGCACACCTTTCTTTGAGAAGTAGTGCCGACTGGGCATCTGGTACTGGGGCACTGCGACGGACATAAGGTCTCGAAAATCCTCTGTGTCCACCAGGCGGAAAGGCAGCATTTCTGTAGCCAAGAGCTTGCAGATGGTGAAATTCAACCTCTTAGCTTTCTCATGGCTAGGAGGAAATGGTCTTTTACTTGTCCACATCTGAGGGACTGAGGGCTGGCTGTTGTGCTTAGACGGGGTTGATAAGGGTGTCCCCGGCAAACTGCCGGTCTGTGAGGAAGATGCAGGCGGATATGTTAGGTTGCCTTGATCCAAAGGTGGTGCTATCGATGTCGGACGGCGCTCAACACCAGCTGGTGTTACCACCTCCAAAGAAAATGATGACCTGCCAATCACGCTGGCTGTTGCGGGTAAAGAGGTGGCAGGTCTGCGTCCCAAAACAGGTGTGACTGCTGTCTCCCCAGTCACAGAGGATGAAGAGGCCGCAGATGCACAAGATGGGGCAGACGGTGGTTGGCCCGGCCGGCTAGGCCGCATTGTAGCACAGTGAGCTTCCCACTGCAACTTATGCTTCATGTCCATGTGCCGGTTCATGCATGAAGTACTCAAACTATGTATTTTTTGGCCTCTACTTAGCTTTTTTTGACAAATGTTACAGATAACACGAGTCGGGTCATCTTTATCGATCTGAAAAAATGCCCAGGCTATGCAAGGCTTAGCACCCATGCAACCTGAACAGCCACCACGACTTGTGGTCAGAGGCAGAGTTGTGTTTGAGGATGCAGTTGTTGACGTGCTTCCAGTACTACGTCTCTGTCCAGGAAGGCGCAACCTGACCTCGTCGTCACTAGCATCCTCCTCCACCTCCTCTGCTGACCTCATCTCTTGGCTGACTGTGGGTTGACAGTAAGTGGGATCTCCAACCTCATCATCATCACCCTGTGTGTTATCACACCCGTCGTCCTCAGAGCCAACCTCTTCCTGCCCTGACAAAAAACTAAAGTTGTCACTCCAATCAGGTATTTGAGTCTCATCATCGTCTTCCTCATTGTCTCCACCAACAGGAGTTACAGTTTGGGAATGAGGGTCTACATTATGGTCAGAACCTTCTGCGTCTGGACCTGGATCCGACTCATAAAGATTCTGGGCATCAGTGCAGATCATTTCCTCATCTGGATTCACAGAAGCCCTGGAGCCAACCTCTGATTCCCAGGCTATAGTATGAGCAAACAGCTCTGCAGACTCAACCATCTGTTCTAGCTCATACTCAGACGGGCAGCTGGAGATTTGGGAGCTTTTAGGAAGCAAGTGCGATTGGGGTGACACCTCTGAGGACTGGAGTATTTGTGATGTTGAAGTTGTTGTGGAGGAGAGCCCACTTAAAGGAGCACTTGATATCCGTTGAAGCACCTGCTGATTTTGTGCCTCATCTGGAATTTGTTGCGATTGGCGTGGCCGTAAGAAAGGGATCTTATCACATTGTCCGCTAAAAAAAGTAGACATTTTAGTTTTGCTGGAAGATGGTCTTTCTTCTGCAGATGTTACTGTTGCTTTAACACCTACTCCACGGACACAACCTTTTTTCCCCTTCTCAACACGCCTATTCCCCTTTCCACCAGCAGCAGGCCTTTTTCCACTCATTTTGGTGGTTAACTAATTCACAACTCTGGAGTTGTTTGCACAAAAAAACAATGGATGGGAACCGAGCAGAGCTGAGTGGCCAAACTGTGGTATTAGGCCAAAACTATTGTCTGGGTTAGATGCAGAAAAAAACTAGATTCAGGTTGCAACCTGATGGAGGTCAGTATAGATGGACTAATAGAACAAGTCCCACACACAGCTAGAAGCCCAAATATTTTTTCAGAGGTAGATGCAGAAAAAAATTATATTCAATTTGCAACCTGATGGAGGTCAGTATAGATAGACTAATAGAACAAGTCCCACACACACCTAGAAGCCCAAATATTTTTTCAGAGCTAGATGCAGAAAAAAATTATATTCAATTTGCAACGTGATGGAGGTCAGTATAGAAGGACTAATAGAACAAGTCCCACACACTGCTAGAAGGCCAAATATTTTTCCAGAGCTAGATGCAGAAAAATATTATATTCAATTTGCAACCTGATGGAGGTCAGTACAGATGGACTAATAGAAGAAGTCCCACACACTGCTAGAAGGCCAAATATTTTTTCAGAGCTAAATCCAGAAAAATATTATATTCAATTTGCAACCTGATGGAGGTCAGTATAGATGGACTAATAGAACAAGTCCCACACACTGCTAGAAGGCCAAATATTTTTTCAGAGCTAGATGCAGAAAAATATTATATTCAATTTGCAACCTGATGGAGGTCAGTATAGATGGACTAATAGAACAAGTCCCACACACTGCTAGAAGGCCAAATATTTTTTCAGAGCTAGATGCAGAAATATATTATATTCAGTTTGCAACCTGATGGAGGTCAGTATAGATGGACTAATAGAACAAGCCCCACACACTGCTAGAAGGCCAAATATTTTTTCAGAGTTAGATGCAGAAAAATATTATATTCAGTTTGCAACCTGATGGAGGTCAGTATAGATGGACTAATAGAACAAGTCCCACACACAGCTAGAAGCCCAAATATTTTTTCAGAGGTAGATGCAGAACAAAATTATATTCAATTTGCAACCTGATGGAGGTCAGTATAGATGGAATAATAGAACAAGTCCCACACACTGCTAGAAGGACAAATATTTTTTCAGAGCTAGATGCAGAAAATATTATATTCAATTTGCAACCTGATGGAGGTCAGTATAGATGGACTAATAGAACAAGTCCCACACACAGCTAGAAGCCCAAATATTTTTTCAGAGGTAGATGCAGAAAAAAATTATATTCAGTTTGCAACCTGATGGAGGTCAGTATAGATGGACTAATAGAACAAGTCCCACACACAGCTAGAAGCCCAAATATTTTTTCAGAGGTAGATGCAGAACAAAATTATATTCAATTTGCAAACTGATGGAGGTCAGTATATATGGACTAATAGAACAAGTCCCAAACACTGCTAGAAGGCCAAATATTTTTTCAGAGCTAGATGCAGAAAAATATTATATTCAATTTGCAACCTGATGGAGGTCAGTATAGATGGACTAATAGAACAAGTCCCACACACTGCTAGAAGGCCAAATATTTTTTCAGAGCTAGATGCAAAAAAATATTATATTCAATTTGCAACCTGATGGAGGTCAGTATAGATGGACTAATAGAACAAGCCCCACACACTGCTAGAAGCCCAAATATTTTTTCAGAGGTAGATGCAGAAAAAAAATATATTCAGTTTGCAACCTGAAGGAGGTCAGAATAGATGGGCTAATAGAACAAGTCCCACACACAGCTAGAAGCCCAAATATTTTTTCAGAGGTTGATGCAGAAAAAAATTATATTCAGTTTGCAACCTGATGGAGGTCAGTATAGATGGACTAATAGAACAAGTCCCACACACAGCTAGAAGCCCAAATATTTTTTCAGAGGTTGATGCAGAAAAAAATTATATTCAGTTTGCAACCTGATGGAGGTCAGTATAGATGGACTAATAGAACAAGTCCCACACACAGCTAGAAGCCCAAATATTTTTTCAGAGGTTGATGCAGAAAAAAATTATATTCAGTTTGCAACCTGATGGAGGTCAGTATAGATGAACTAATAGAACAAGTCCCACACACTGCTAGAAGGCCAAATATTTTTTCAGAGTTAGATGCAGAAAAAAATTATATTCAGTTTGCAACGTGATGGAGGTCCGTATAGACGGACTAATAGAACAAGTCCCACACACTGCTAGAAGGCCAAATATTTTTTCAGAGCTAGATGCAGAAAAATATTATATTCAATTTGCAACCTGATGGAGGTCAGTATAGATGGACTAATAGAACAAGTCCCACACACAGCTAGAAGCCCAAATATTTTTTCAGAGGTAGATGCAGAAAAAAATTATATTCAGTTTGCAACCTGATGGAGGTCAGTATAGATGGACTAATAGAACAAGTCCCACACACAGCTAGAAGCCCAAATATTTTAGCAGAGCTAGATGCAGAAAAAAATTATATTCAATTTTCAATGTGATGGAGGTCAGTATAGATGGACTAATAGAACAAGTCCCACACACTGCTAGAAGGCCAAATATTTTTTCAGAGCTAGATGCAGAAAAATATTATATTCAATTTGCAACCTGATGGAGGTCAGTATAGATGGACTAATAGAACAAGCCCCACACACTGCTAGAAGGCCAAATATTTTTTCAGAGCTAGATGCAGAAAAATATTATATTCAATTTGCAATCTGATGGGGGTCAGTATAGATGGACTAATAGAACAAGTCCCACACACAGCTAGAAGCCCAAATATTTTTTCAGAGGTAGATGCAGAAAAAAAATATATTCAGTTTGCAACCTGATGGAGGTCAGTATAGATGGACTAATAGAACAAGTCCCACACACAGCTAGAAGCCCAAATATTTTTTCAGAGGTAGATGCAGAACAAAATTATATTCAATTTGCAACCTGATGGAGGTCAGTATAGATGAGCTAATAGAACAAGTCCCACACACAGCTAGAAGCCCAAATATTTTTTCAGAGGTTGAAGCAGAAAAAAATTAGATTCAGTTTGCAACCTGATGGAGGTCAGTATAGATGGACTATTAGAACAAGTCCCACACACTGGTAGAAGGCCAAATATTTTTTCAGAGGTTGATGCAGAAAAAAATTATATTCAGTTTGCAACCTGATGGAGGTCAGTATAGATGGACTAATAGAACAAGTCCCACACACAGCTAGAAGCCCAAATATTTTTTCAGAGGTTGATGCAGAAAAAAATTATATTCAGTTTGCAACCTGATGGAGGTCAGTATAGATGGACTAATAGAACAAGTCCCACACACTGCTAGAAGGCCAAATATTTTTTCAGAGTTAGATGCAGAAAAAAATTATATTCAATTTGCAACGTGATGGAGGTCCGTATACACGGACTAATAGAACAAGTCCCACACACTGCTAGAAGGCCAAATATTTTTTCAGAGCTAGATGCAAAAAAATATTATATTCAATTTGCAACCTGATGGAGGTCAGTATAGATGGACTAATAGAACAAGCCCCACACACTGCTAGAAGCCCAAATATTTTTTCAGAGGTAGATGCAGAAAAAAAATATATTCAGTTTGCAACCTGAAGGAGGTCAGAATAGATGGGCTAATAGAACAAGTCCCACACACAGCTAGAAGCCCAAATATTTTTTCAGAGGTTGATGCAGAAAAAAATTATATTCAGTTTGCAACCTGATGGAGGTCAGTATAGATGGACTAATAGAACAAGTCCCACACACAGCTAGAAGCCCAAATATTTTTTCAGAGGTTGATGCAGAAAAAAATTATATTCAGTTTGCAACCTGATGGAGGTCAGTATAGATGGACTAATAGAACAAGTCCCACACACAGCTAGAAGCCCAAATATTTTTTCAGAGGTTGATGCAGAAAAAAATTATATTCAGTTTGCAACCTGATGGAGGTCAGTATAGATGAACTAATAGAACAAGTCCCACACACTGCTAGAAGGCCAAATATTTTTTCAGAGTTAGATGCAGAAAAAAATTATATTCAGTTTGCAACGTGATGGAGGTCCGTATAGACGGACTAATAGAACAAGTCCCACACACTGCTAGAAGGCCAAATATTTTTTCAGAGCTAGATGCAGAAAAATATTATATTCAATTTGCAACCTGATGGAGGTCAGTATAGATGGACTAATAGAACAAGTCCCACACACAGCTAGAAGCCCAAATATTTTTTCAGAGGTAGATGCAGAAAAAAATTATATTCAGTTTGCAACCTGATGGAGGTCAGTATAGATGGACTAATAGAACAAGTCCCACACACAGCTAGAAGCCCAAATATTTTAGCAGAGCTAGATGCAGAAAAAAATTATATTCAATTTTCAATGTGATGGAGGTCAGTATAGATGGACTAATAGAACAAGTCCCACACACTGCTAGAAGGCCAAATATTTTTTCAGAGCTAGATGCAGAAAAATATTATATTCAATTTGCAACCTGATGGAGGTCAGTATAGATGGACTAATAGAACAAGCCCCACACACTGCTAGAAGGCCAAATATTTTTTCAGAGCTAGATGCAGAAAAATATTATATTCAATTTGCAATCTGATGGGGGTCAGTATAGATGGACTAATAGAACAAGTCCCACACACAGCTAGAAGCCCAAATATTTTTTCAGAGGTAGATGCAGAAAAAAAATATATTCAGTTTGCAACCTGATGGAGGTCAGTATAGATGGACTAATAGAACAAGTCCCACACACAGCTAGAAGCCCAAATATTTTTTCAGAGGTAGATGCAGAACAAAATTATATTCAATTTGCAACCTGATGGAGGTCAGTATAGATGAGCTAATAGAACAAGTCCCACACACAGCTAGAAGCCCAAATATTTTTTCAGAGGTTGAAGCAGAAAAAAATTAGATTCAGTTTGCAACCTGATGGAGGTCAGTATAGATGGACTATTAGAACAAGTCCCACACACTGGTAGAAGGCCAAATATTTTTTCAGAGGTTGATGCAGAAAAAAATTATATTCAGTTTGCAACCTGATGGAGGTCAGTATAGATGGACTAATAGAACAAGTCCCACACACAGCTAGAAGCCCAAATATTTTTTCAGAGGTTGATGCAGAAAAAAATTATATTCAGTTTGCAACCTGATGGAGGTCAGTATAGATGGACTAATAGAACAAGTCCCACACACTGCTAGAAGGCCAAATATTTTTTCAGAGTTAGATGCAGAAAAAAATTATATTCAATTTGCAACGTGATGGAGGTCCGTATACACGGACTAATAGAACAAGTCCCACACACTGCTAGAAGGCCAAATATTTTTTCAGAGCTAGATGCAAAAAAATATTATATTCAATTTGCAACCTGATGGAGGTCAGTATAGATGGACTAATAGAACAAGCCCCACACACTGCTAGAAGCCCAAATATTTTTTCAGAGGTAGATGCAGAAAAAAAATATATTCAGTTTGCAACCTGAAGGAGGTCAGAATAGATGGGCTAATAGAACAAGTCCCACACACAGCTAGAAGCCCAAATATTTTTTCAGAGGTTGATGCAGAAAAAAATTATATTCAGTTTGCAACCTGATGGAGGTCAGTATAGATGGACTAATAGAACAAGTCCCACACACAGCTAGAAGCCCAAATATTTTTTCAGAGGTTGATGCAGAAAAAAATTATATTCAGTTTGCAACCTGATGGAGGTCAGTATAGATGGACTAATAGAACAAGTCCCACACACAGCTAGAAGCCCAAATATTTTTTCAGAGGTTGATGCAGAAAAAAATTATATTCAGTTTGCAACCTGATGGAGGTCAGTATAGATGAACTAATAGAACAAGTCCCACACACTGCTAGAAGGCCAAATATTTTTTCAGAGTTAGATGCAGAAAAAAATTATATTCAGTTTGCAACGTGATGGAGGTCCGTATAGACGGACTAATAGAACAAGTCCCACACACTGCTAGAAGGCCAAATATTTTTTCAGAGCTAGATGCAGAAAAATATTATATTCAATTTGCAACCTGATGGAGGTCAGTATAGATGGACTAATAGAACAAGTCCCACACACAGCTAGAAGCCCAAATATTTTTTCAGAGGTAGATGCAGAAAAAAATTATATTCAGTTTGCAACCTGATGGAGGTCAGTATAGATGGACTAATAGAACAAGTCCCACACACAGCTAGAAGCCCAAATATTTTAGCAGAGCTAGATGCAGAAAAAAATTATATTCAATTTTCAATGTGATGGAGGTCAGTATAGATGGACTAATAGAACAAGTCCCACACACTGCTAGAAGGCCAAATATTTTTTCAGAGCTAGATGCAGAAAAATATTATATTCAATTTGCAACCTGATGGAGGTCAGTATAGATGGACTAATAGAACAAGCCCCACACACTGCTAGAAGGCCAAATATTTTTTCAGAGCTAGATGCAGAAAAATATTATATTCAATTTGCAATCTGATGGGGGTCAGTATAGATGGACTATTAGAACAAGTCCCACACACAGCTAGAAGCCCAAATATTTTTTCAGAGGTAGATGCAGAAAAAAAATATATTCAGTTTGCAACCTGATGGAGGTCAGTATAGATGGACTAATAGAACAAGTCCCACACACAGCTAGAAGCCCAAATATTTTTTCAGAGGTAGATGCAGAACAAAATTATATTCAATTTGCAACCTGATGGAGGTCAGTATAGATGAGCTAATAGAACAAGTCCCACACACAGCTAGAAGCCCAAATATTTTTTCAGAGGTTGAAGCAGAAAAAAATTAGATTCAGTTTGCAACCTGATGGAGGTCAGTATAGATGGACTATTAGAACAAGTCCCACACACTGGTAGAAGGCCAAATATTTTTTCAGAGGTTGATGCAGAAAAAAATTATATTCAGTTTGCAACCTGATGGAGGTCAGTATAGATGGACTAATAGAACAAGTCCCACACACAGCTAGAAGCCCAAATATTTTTTCAGAGGTTGATGCAGAAAAAAATTATATTCAGTTTGCAACCTGATGGAGGTCAGTATAGATGGACTAATAGAACAAGTCCCACACACTGCTAGAAGGCCAAATATTTTTTCAGAGTTAGATGCAGAAAAAAATTATATTCAATTTGCAACGTGATGGAGGTCCGTATACACGGACTAATAGAACAAGTCCCACACACTGCTAGAAGGCCAAATATTTTTTCAGAGCTAGATGCAGAAAAATATTATATTCAATTTGCAACCTGATGGAGGTCAGTATAGATGGACTAATAGAACAAGTCCCACACACAGCTAGAAGCCCAAATATTTTTTCAGAGGTAGATGCAGAAAAAAATTATATTCAGTTTGCAACCTGATGGAGGTCAGTATAGATGGACTAATAGAACAAGTCCCACACACAGCTAGAAGCCCAAATATTTTAGCAGAGCTAGATGCAGAAAAAATTATATTCAATTTTCAATGTGATGGAGGTCAGTATAGATGGACTAATAGAACAAGTCCCACACACTGCTAGAAGGCCAAATATTTTTTCAGAGCTAGATGCAGAAAAATATTATATTCAATTTGCAACCTGATGGAGGTCAGTATAGATGGACTAATAGAACAAGCCCCACACACTGCTAGAAGGCCAAATATTTTTTCAGAGCTAGATGCAGAAAAATATTATATTCAATTTGCAATCTGATGGGGGTCAGTATAGATGGACTAATAGAACAAGTCCCACACACAGCTAGAAGCCCAAATATTTTTTCAGAGGTAGATGCAGAAAAAAAATATATTCAGTTTGCAACCTGATGGAGGTCAGTATAGATGGACTAATAGAACAAGTCCCACACACAGCTAGAAGCCCAAATATTTTTTCAGAGGTAGATGCAGAACAAAATTATATTCAATTTGCAACCTGATGGAGGTCAGTATAGATGGGCTAATAGAACAAGTCCCACACACAGCTAGAAGCCCAAATATTTTTTCAGAGGTTGAAGCAGAAAAAAATTAGATTCAGTTTGCAACCTGATGGAGGTCAGTATAGATGGACTATTAGAACAAGTCCCACACACTGGTAGAAGGCCAAATATTTTTTCAGAGGTTGATGCAGAAAAAAATTATATTCAGTTTGCAACCTGATGGAGGTCAGTATAGATGGACTAATAGAACAAGTCCCACACACAGCTAGAAGCCCAAATATTTTTTCAGAGGTTGATGCAGAAAAAAATTATATTCAGTTTGCAACCTGATGGAGGTCAGTATAGATGGACTAATAGAACAAGTCCCACACACTGCTAGAAGGCCAAATATTTTTTCAGAGTTAGATGCAGAAAAAAATTATATTCAATTTGCAACGTGATGGAGGTCCGTATACACGGACTAATAGAACAAGTCCCACACACTGCTAGAAGGCCAAATATTTTTTCAGAGCTAGATGCAGAAAAATATTATATTCAATTTGCAACCTGATGGAGGTCAGTATAGATGGACTAATAGAACAAGTCCCACACACAGCTAGAAGCCCAAATATTTTTTCAGAGGTAGATGCAGAAAAAAATTATATTCATTTTGCAACCTGATGGAGGTCAGTATAGATGGACTAATAGAACAAGTCCCACACACAGCTAGAAGCCCAAATATTTTAGCAGAGCTAATGCAGAAAAAAATTATATTCAATTTTCAATGTGATGGAGGTCAGTATAGATGGACAAATAGAACAAGTCCCACACTCTGCTAGAAGGCCAAATATTTTTTCAGAGCTAGATGCAGAAAAAAATTATATTCAATTTGCAACCTTATGGAGGTCAGTATAGATGGACTAATAAAATGATGCTATGCCCAAAAGGTTTTACTTCACTAGGTGCAATAAAAAAATTGGTATTCTATACACAGTTGGTGTAGCTTGCAACACAGATAGGCTACTCCACTGACTAACACACTCTGCAATAGGCCAAAAATGATTAGCTTTGCTAGATTTAGCCAAATGCTGTGAAAAAAACTTGCACAGCACTGGCTCAGACCTGCCTGGCAAAAACTGATAGGAACTGATCTAACCTAGTTCTGAAAAGGACTGCAATTACAATTAGTCTTTACTCCCAACCTATCTATTTAAGAGCACAGACCTGCCTCATAAAAGTCGTAGGAAATGCTGTAACCTAGTCCTTAAAAGGACTGCAATCACAACTATTCCCTACTCCCAAGCTATCTGTAGATTTGTCCGAAAATTGGCTTGAAATTAACAAGGTATAGCGCACACAGGAACAGCGGTGCCGTCTAACATGCAGCTGCAGCAGTGAGAAAATGGTGGCGACGGGGAAAATGGCTGGGTCTTATAGGGCAAGGACATGTGACATACACTGCCAATGACACATGCCCTTGCTTGTGCGAAAAAAAGCACTTCGCTCCGTCTGTGCGCTGCTGATAGGCTGACAGATTGCAGCTCCCCACTGTAAATGCGGGAAAGAGAAAAAAAAAATGGAGATCTTCATTATTCCTGCAGAGATCCATCCCCTGCCCCTCCCCCCGCCCCGCTGTACACTCAAACTGCGTATTAACATTAATTTTCATCATTACTGAGAAAAAATCCAGTTATGATTTTGGAGCACGAACAGTTATCGAACATAACCTCGAACAGCCGAATTTTTTTCAAATCGTTCTTGTTCGCCGAATGGCTCGAACACCGCCCAAAACAGCTCGAATTTGAGATTGGCGAACAGTTCAAGTCGAAGACCGCTTATCTCTACTCACTACGGAATCTGGTTCTGACTATGCAGCAACAGTACAGTATAGAACATGATGGATGCAGAAGATGTCTGGCAGTGTAAGGTTAGCAATGGCAGCAGCAAGAGCCTAGTATTGATAGAATATGGACAAGCAGGAGATGTCCACCACGTAGGGGGATCACCAATGGTAGCAGCAGAACAGTTTAAATCGTGGAGGATTCAGATGCTGATCTAATTTTTTGCATCAGTCAAAGGTGAATGAAAATCCTCTCTGATCCAAGCCTGACCCAGTTTCACAAAAATAAGGTTCTCCACTCTTATGGAGAACAATCTGATCCATTTGAGTGTGGCAAAGCTATCTATCATAATGAATACTCACACTGACAATACAATGGAGGCAGGACAATATAGTACACACATTTCTAACTGGTACAATACTTTACACTGTTCTAATCTGCAAACCCAGAAATCAATGCAGTTCTGCTGGATAAAGAACAGCGTTAAGGTATGACTGAACCTGTTGGTAATGTTTTCTGATGTGCCGGCAGGTAGGCACAAAGGCTCATAAAACATCTGATCTATCATTTAATACTGTATATATTGAAATTGCTGCTATCGCTACAGCTGCTTGTTGCGGTTACAGAATTCGCACAGGCAGGATAATTTTGAGTCTGTGGGGACCAGAGAGTGATTTCTTGGTCAGACATTTGGCGGACAAGCACCTGCTTGGCAAAATCTTTGCTGAACAAGGAACACAGCTTGTCCTGGTAATACGCCAACTTTTACTCCCTTTCCAAAGCATGAAAAAAATTTTCCCCTGTTTTGTTTTCATAGCAAGTGTCTAGAAGCATGGCTATTCAATAGTCATTCCTTTGCTTGATGCTACCAATATGCCTGTCTACTCACAAGCAAACAAACAAGGAGCTTATTATGCTTGCTAGCACGACCGAGAGCCCCACTGGTTCACTTTCCAATCTATGCAATAATAATTGTTTAACATAGCCATCATCATCATCATCAATTTCACACTGACTTTTCAACTTGTCCCCTGCCTGTGTCTGGGTTAACTTAATATCCCCCTCCATATTCTCTTGCTGCTAGTCCACCTCCTCCCACTCTTTATCCTCCAAATCCTGCTGCATGTGACATTGTCCTTAAGGGTCTCCAACAGCCCCAAGGCTGCACTGAAAACATAGTAGGAGTACTTCACCCATATCATGTTGTATCTTTGTGAGTTTTTTTCCCAATATTAATATAAGGGGTAACATTGTTGATGCCACATTTCTACATACTGAAATATTCAGCAGCCACTTCAAAGATCATCAGTAGGTGACACGTATCCTTCATCAGCCTTAAATGGTGGATTTTAAAGTAACCTGGGCTCCAAAGTGACTGCTTAGTGATGTAATCAGTTATCACTTTAAGCTTCTCATACATGCTCACCAACACATGTGACAATAAATTAAATCAGGTTGCAATGTCACAAATCAGGCAGTGCTCACACAGATCTTTCAGTCTTCTGTACAAAAACTAAAAGACTGAGGACAGAGAGTGGATGTAATAGTCTGCTCTGCTGCTGATGGAGACAAGGAGCCATCCCTTAAGCAGGGTGTGGAGAAGGTGTAATGAGAGCTTGATAAGTGCCACCTGATGTTGGTACCAGACCTAGTGCCAATGATGGAAGTGTCTTAGTTACGGAAAAGCATCACTGCTTCTCAAAATATTGTCCCAGTGGGCTACAAAAGATATGTGCTGCCCTGTCCATGATATTTGTGTATAAGTCCAGCTATGGCCATCATTTTGAACAAAACAAAGAAGAATTGGAGTAACCTTAAACCACCAATAAAGTTAAAAAAGATACTTATTAGGAAAAAGCTTGAGAAAGCTACGCGCGTCGTGGCAGTGCTGGCGGACTCTACTAAATCCTCACTCACTATGAGTAAGCATTACCACTTGTATGCTAGTCTTTGCTTTCACTCCATGTTTATGGCTACTTGGCCTTTCACTACACATGGTGAATAGAAACTGGCTGCATAGGTGTAATACATTGTATACACTGCTTGACACACTGAATTTATTTTGTGGCTCTCCAACTGTTTTCCTCCTTATCTGAAATATTGTTGTATTGAATTGTAATTATTTTAAACATGAATTTTCCAAATGAATATATTTTTAACTTTATTGGTAGTTTATAGTTTCTCCAATTCTTCTTTGCTTTTTTCATGTTGCTTGGAGTACTCCACCGCTTGATTTTGCGGTATTATTTTTTCAGGGGGGGACGCTAGACTCTAGTCCCTTACCTAATGATGATTATGTGCTTTTGGGATATTTTCTTATGGCCCTCATTTTATTGCATGTCAGACCTTACCACTAGAAATAATTGAGGCTTGGTGTCCTGAATTGAGCACTAATATCAGCTCAACAAGTATGGGAAAATGCCTTGATTGGGGTGCAGTGCACGGAGGCTCCAGACTGGCTGCTGGGCGATGAATACAACAAAATAGTATGTGAATCCAGCATCCTTAGCAAAATTAGGTAAGTATATTAAAATATTTCCTTTATTGATACCATTAAAACTAGGAAAAATGATGAAATGTAAAGAGGGGAGAGAGAGACATTGGGTCTATGTGTATCAAGCTAACTGCTTGTCTTGAACAAAGTCAAGAGATGATGCTTTAATCTACGTACCTAATTTTGATGTGCATGCTGGATTCAACCCTCCTTTGTTGCATCCTCAATTGAGGCTGAGTGCATGCCAGCATTTGGAATCCTCTAAGTAGTATGACAGAGACTGCTTGACCAGGTCTGATTTGCCTCGTGATCAGGTAGTGCTGCTACAATAGCTGAAGGAGATCCATGGTTCTAAGCTGTGGAGAAGAGTTTGCACCCCAAAGATGACCACACATAGCACTTGTCACCACAAAGTTCATGACTAAGACCATTTTCTTTAACCCACGAAGAAGCAAATTGCAAAAATGCAGTAAGAAATAGCTGTGGTCACATGATGATGCAGAGGATCAAAGGTGTGCTGGAAATGTGAGAAAACTGCAACTGTCCACTACTTGGACAACCTCTTTAACTATTTAAACATTGCTGTCAATCATTGACAGCAGCATTCAAATAGAAAAATATCATTATATTTTTTTACAGTTGTATTGCAGTATAAAGAAAAAGTGATCAAAATGTTTGTAGGTTCAAGCCCTTCTAAGCGGACAAAAAATAAAGTAAAAAAATAAAAAAAGTTATTCAAAAAATAAAATAAAATAAAATAAATAAATAAAAATTAGAATCACTCCTCTTTACCACTTTATTAATAACGAAATAAAGAATAAAAATAAACAAAAAACATATTTGGAAAGTCACGTCCGTAAAAGTCCAGTCTATCAAAATATAAAATTAATTATCTTGTACAGTAAGTGCCAAAAAGAGAAAAAAAATCAAAACACTATTTTATTTGCCATCACTCTCTAAACAAATGCAATAAAAAGCAATCAAAACATTGATTGTCCACCAAAATGATACCAATAGAATCATAAGCACGCCGCATACCTCAAATAACGTCATCAACGGAAAAATAAACGTTAATAGTTTCAAAATTTGGCAACACAAGCCAATTTTCTTTTACAAGTTTCCAATTTTTTTTTCACCGCTTTTAAAAAAAAAAGCAAAATAACATACTTGTTTGGTATCGTACAAATTGATCTCTAGAATCATGATGAGAGGTCAGATTTACCGCAAAAATGACATCATGAAAGTGTTTTCACTTCACTTGGATTTATTTTTTAATACAGCATATGATAAAATGAATGATGTAATTCAAAAATACAACTTATCCTGCAAAACACAAGCCCTCCTACATCTACAGTGGATACGGAAAGTATTTTTACTCTTTGTTTCATTGCAGCCATTTGGTAAATTGTGAAAAGTTCATTTTTTTCTCATTAAAGTACACTCTGCCCCCCCCATCTTGACTGAAAAAACAGAAATGTAGAAATGTTTGCAATTATATTAAAGAAAAACTGAAATATCACATGGTCATAAGTATTCAGACTCTTTGCTCAGTATTGAGTAGAAGCCACCTTTTGAGCTCGTACAGCCACGCAACAAGTTTTTCACACCTGTATTTGGGGATCCTCTGCCATTTTTCCTTGCAGATCCTCTCCAGTTCCGTCAGGTTGGATGGTGAACGTTGGTGGACCCCCATTTTCAGGTCTCTCCAGAGATGCTCAATTGAGTTTAGGTTAGGGCGCTGCCTGGACCAGTCAAGAATGGTCACAGAGTTGTTCTGAAGCCACTCCTTTGTTATTTTAGTTGTGTGCTTAGGGTCATTGTCCTGTTGGAAGGTGATCCTTTGGCCAAGTCTGAGGTCTGGAGCACTCTGGAAGAGGTTTTCATCCAGAATATCTCTGTACTTGGCTGCATTCATATTTCCTTAAATTGCAACCAGTCATCCTGTCCCTGTAGCTAAAAAACACCGCCATAGCATGATGCAGCCACCACCATGTTTCACTTTTGGGATTGTATTGGGCAGGTGATGAGCAGTGCCTAGTTTTTCCACACATACTGATTAGAATTATCACCAAAAAGTTCTATCTTCGTCTCATCAGACCAGAGAATCTTATTTCCCATAGTCTGGGAGTCCTTCATGTGTTTTTGAGCAAACTCTATGCAGGCTTTCCTATGTCTTGCAGCGAGGAGAGGCTTCTGCTGGGCCACTCTGCCATAAAGGTGGAGGACTGTTGTGATAGTTGTTACGCTCACGCCCGGACTGACTGGCATAAGCGTGGTTAGTGGTCCCACTGGGCCACGAACCGAGGAGTGCCTGGAGGGGCATGACTAGGGGCCTCGCCAGATCCGACCACGAACACACGGTGGCTTAATAGACTCCGTGGTCCGAGGAGGGACATGGGAGGTGGCCCAGGTGCTACTCCAGGTCAGACTCCGGTCACAGCTGTTTACCCACACCGGGGAATGCAGGAATGGTCAGGTTTGGCTGGTATGCAGGCAGGTGGGTACTGGCAGGCACGGCTGGTGTGCAGACACGCGGGTACTGGCAGGTAGGAAAGGAGACTGGATAGGGACCAGTACAGACTGGGATACAGGAACAGAGCCACAGGTGCGGTGGACGAGCAGAGCAGAGCCGCTGACACGGAGGACAAGCGGAGCAGAGCAGAGCAGAAATGCAGGTGTGGATGATGAGCGGAGCAGAGCAGAACCGCAGACCCGGAGGACAAGCGAAGCAGAGCAGAGCAGAACCGCAGATGAAGAGGATGAGTGGAGCAGAGCAGAACCGCAGACGCTGAGGCCAAACAGAGCAGAGCAGAACCGCAGACGCGGAGGACAAGCAGAGCAGAGCAGAACCGCAGACGCAGAGGATGAGCAGAGCAGAACCGCAGACGCGGAGGCCAAACAGAGCAGAGCAGAACAGCAAATGCGGAGGACAAGCGGAGCAGAGTAGAGCAGAACCGCAGACGCGGAGGACGAGCAGAGCAGAACCGCAGGTGCAGTGGGCAAGACATTGCTCTGTTCACATGGAACAGACTGGGAAACAGAGGAAGGTAGATACGGAGACAGGGAAACGGGACAAGCAGAACCAGATACACACAAGGTACTTACAATGAAGTAGCGAGTGGACACAAAACTCACAAACAGAAGTACAGAGACAATGAGTTGGAGTTAGGTGCAGGTTCAGACACTGCAGGAAAAGGAACAAGATACAGGAACGACCCTGGGTTCTCAGCCCCCAGGGTGGCAGAAACAGACTCAAATTCACAGATACAGGTAACGGGCCTGGGTACTCAGCCCCCAGGGTGGCAGAAACAGACTAGAAGTCACAGATGCAAATAAAGGGCCTGGTCACTCAGCCCCCAGGGTGGCGGAAACAGACAAGATACATGAAAGGACCTGGCAACTCAGTTGCACAGAACACACTGAAAGAAAGTGTTGCTCAGGCACCTCCTACTGGGTGGAGGGGGTTTGAGTATCTAGTGACTCACAGCAATAGGCTGGGGATGCATTAGGATTGCACACACTATAACTTTAAGAATCAGGTGGTAACAGGGCCGCCGCCCTAAGCAATCAGACAAGAGACATGTACACAGCAAGTAGTGGAGCAAAGTGTGCAGCCTCGACTGATAGGTAAGTTGGCGGTCTTGCATGGTGAGAGATGGTAAGCCATGCCAGCATGCCGCCAGGGATGGAACAATAGTTGACTTTGTGGAGCTTTCTCCCATCTCCCTACTGCATCTCTGGAGCTCAGCCACAGTGATCTTGGGGTTCTTCTTTACCTCTCTCACCAAGTTTCTTCTCCCACGATTGCTCAGTTTGGCTGGACGGCCAGGAGTAGGAAGACTTCTGGTGGTCCCAAACTTCTTCCATTTAAGGATTATGGAGGCCACTGTGCTCTTAGGAACCTTGAGGAATGCAGAAATTCTTTTGTAACTGTAATGATCTGAGGTTGTGGGTTGTAAGTAATCACCTAGGCAGGTTAACGATGCAACAATATTTTATTGATCACAGCCATGGTAATAAAGCAATTCCAGGTAAATGGCAAAATACAGTTCTCTCAGTCTTCAAGTTCACAATCTGGGTTCAGTAGTTCCATGGCTTTGAATAAAGCCATACTCACTGTCTCCCAACTTTTGGTCTGCCCACAGATTTCGTATCTCCAACCAGTATAGTCTGTAGCCACAGTCCATGATCCTCCAGACGACAGATAAAACGATGAAAGCACAGATATCCAGTAGCAGCAGTCCTTCAATAAAGTTTAAAGCCAAATGGCATATCCACAACTGAAGCACGTTTATCCACTTTAGTTGATAACAGATCTTCAACACTCTTTAAGTCATCCATGAGCTCCAGGTCCACAGCCACAGATCCTAACCCCCCGGCATCCTTCCACCAACTCCTAGACTAAAACATGTCTCTCCTCTACTTCCCTGGGGTCAGCCCCCTTCCAGCTCAGAAGTGCTGACACCTTTCCCCTTAAGCATTTACTGGTCACTAAAACAATGAAGAATATTTTAGAAGCCTTCATCTGAGACTGCCTGTAAGACCCCCTGTGGTGACGGCTCAACTGTGTCTACAATCTACACACACATAATGAGATTATTGGCTGTGGAAACAATCGACTCCTTAGATAAAGATGAGATTAGTGGAATGCTGGACATTTTACAAGTGAATCTTACATACTGACAAGTAAGCAGAACTATATAAAACATAACAAGTAAATCACTAATAACACACAATAATAATATTGACTAAAATGGTTGTCCGTGTTGAAAAAGTATCATAGTCTTTAGTAAGAGAGCAGCTACACACAGGAACCTTGGCCAGATCTGTGCCTTGACACAATTCTGTCTCTGAGCTCCTTGGGCAGTTGCTTTGAGCTCATGATTCTCATTTGGTCTGACATGCACTGTGAGCTGTGAGGTCTTATATAGACAGGTGTGTGCCTTTCCATATCAAGTCCTATTAGTTTAATTAAGCACAGCCAGACTCTAGTGAAGGAGTAGAACCATCCCAAGGAGGATCACAAGGAAATTGACAGCATATGACTTAAATATGAGTGTCTGAGAAAAGGGTCTGAATACTTATGACTATGTGATATCTCAGTATTTCTTTTTTAATACATTTGCAAAAATTTCTACATTTCTTTTTTTTCAGTCATGATGGGGTGCAGAGTGTACTTTGATGAGAAAAAAATGAACTTTTTAGAATTTACCAATTGCTGCATTGAAACAAAGAGTAAAAAATTTAAAGGGGTCTGAAAACTTTCCGCACCCACTGTATGTCGTAAAAAAAAAATGTTATAGCTTTTAGTTGAAGGGGAGGATAAAACGGAAATTCTAATATGAAAAATTGCTCAGTTAGGAAGAGGTTTAACATATTTGACTATTTGTGAAATGTAAGAGATTGGTCTTACTATTATTGATATTTTCTGTTATATTTATTGTTGTTTCATTTTGTATTTTAGAGTTCTCATCCAATATTAATTGAACTTTTTATTACTTTTGTATCTGTATATAAATGTGCAATAAATACTAGAGCACATTAAATGTATCACAAGTTCAAATGTATTAAAGAAAACATTTACTAATGTTTTACTTTTTTTGCACATAATTACTTATACTGTAAGTTTATACCTAAAAGAAGGTGACACACTGCGTAATGAGGAAGAAGGTAAAGCTTGTAATGAAACATAATTAGTGTTTTTTTTTCTCTGACAAATCTTTATGGTTTGGATCGTACCCAGAAAGATAAGAAAATATTGTTTTTCAAACAATTAAATACTGCATCAGTCTTTGGTATAGTTAATTAGAATTTACATGGGAATACAAATGAACTGTACCCGTTCGCATAATAAGAGCCTCTTTTGCATTAAAGTATAAACATGTGTCAGTCAAATTAATGTATTCCATTTATATTCATTTTGTCTTTTTGTTTTTTTTAATTGATTCTCTGAAAAAAAATGAAAATACATTTTGAGTTTAATGGATAATAACCAAATTAACGGAAGTTGTGAGCATTAGTACAGAGATATTTAATAACAAAAAGCTTTAGCGTTCCATATTTAAACTGAGAAAAAAAACTAAAATAATTTACATTTTATATTATTAGGAGATTACCTGAATTAACCTAAACTAGAATTGATTATAAATGCCACCAGAGAAAAGTATTAGCAAGACATAGTATCAAAATGGGGAGTAACTAGAAGCTTCGATATGTGAAAGGGGTTCCCAGCAACTATGTGCCATTTATAAGGCTATATTCCCACGACCAGTATTACTAGCAGTCTGGACGCAGCATATTTTTATACAGTTGTACAGATCAAGAACAGTGGATGGGATTAAGAGAAATCTCATGCCCACTGTGCTTCTTTTTTATGCTGCAGTGCTGTTTTCCGAGCAGCAGCATGTCAATTTCCCTTGCAGGAACGCTCAGTCTTCTGTTCGGAATTTCACCATAAACTTGCATTCAATGCGGAAAATCAGCTGTTAAAAAAAGCATATGCATTTTAGCATGGTTTAACCTAATAAATTAATTAATTAATTAAAAAAATGACATAAGGTCTCCTCTATTTTTGATAACCAGCTGAGGTAAAGCAGACAGCTGGGGGCTGATATTATTAGGCTTGCAAGGTCCATGGTTATTGAGCCCATCCAAGCCTAAAAATACAAGTAAGCAGCCACCCAGAATGGGGCTGTTCCAAATTGCCTTGGTAATCAGGGTAACAGTAGTTGGAGTTGAAAACAGCAGCGATTTGTTAAAATGATTTGTCTTTCAGACACCCCCATTACTAACCCGGTAATAAAAAATAAAAACAGTCACAGAAAAAAATACTTTATTTGATATAGACTCCCCCAAATTATCCCTTGTTTACCACTCTATTGAAAAAAATAAAAAAGTCCCATGCAGTTAATTCACCAAATTTGATATAGTCCAGAAATGGATACCTGAAAAATATAAAAGACAAAAATAAATACAAGAGACAGTCCCTCATTCACCAATTTAGGTGTAAAAATCTTCCCACAAAGCTCTTTTCTTTTCTAGATTCTGTCAGATATTACAGCTAAAAATGAGCTATTTTATCCATAAAAAAAAATCAAAATTTTCTCACCCCTAAAACTTCATATTTGCTAGAATCCGAATATTTTGAGATCAATTTTGCATAAATCCAGCAAAATGGCTTCCCTTAGTGCCACCATGGATTCTTTTGAACCAGGAAGGCGGAAAAAAAATTATAATCAAGCCAAAAACTTTATAATGAAGTCAATCTCAAAACAGTGATTGGTTTAATTGGAGAAATGGAATGATGATAGAAGGGAACCTTTGGGTGCTGGCAGAGACATAAGAACAGGTGAGACAAGATGAGTATAAAGTTATTTTTTGAAACCTTCCTTTCTTCATGGCAATCGAGACAGTCACAAACTGAATCAAATGTATTTGGATACGAATTTGCTTGCTGAATATGAGCAAATCTGCCTGAATAAGAAGATTTGCTCATAATCCATTTAAAATAATTAGCTTCTAGCACTTTCTATGCTGTATTTCTTGCATATAATAATATATTAGGTTAAAGAGGACTTCACCTCAAATATTGATTTTAACCTGCAGGTATAATGTTAATCTGCAAGTTAATTGTAGCCGTCATGTTGAAACCATGGCTCCCGGGAGAAAATTAATTGTATACCTCCCGGGAACTGCCAGCTTTCAGTCATACAGGCATGCCCAGAGCAATTACAGTGACCACTCACAGCACTGAGTACTGGCTGTAAGCATGCCCTGGCATGTTGACTAAAAGCTGGCTCTGCACTGATGCACTGCACAGATGGAACTATGTACTGCACAGTTGCACTGCAGCCTGCTATCAGTCATAGTGGCGGGACGTATTACAGTCACTACTCACAGTGCTGTGAGAAGTGACTCTAGCCGCATCGACTGAAAGCTGGTGGCTTCAGAGAGGAATAAAGTGCGTTTTTTCACGCGAGCCGCACTTTCAGTACGATGGCCGAGTATCTTTTCAAGCATAATTAGCCTACAGATTAACACAATAATAATAATAATAATAATATATTCTAGAGCACTTTACAATTCAGAGACTCATAAACAACAGTCATAAATAACATAGTTAAGAATAATACAATAATTAAAGCAAAAATAATGATGACCCTGCTCGTAAGAGCTTACAAGTTACAATGAGGTGGGGGTGACACAAAGTACAGGTGCTTATTTACAATGATGGTTCAGCCATCTTGAGGAAACGTGGGTAGATAAAGACTGCATGAGCCAGTTACCAGCCAATATATGTAGTGCTTTTGTGTGCAGTGGAGTTTGATGGAGAATTATTAGAGAAATAGTGAATGGGCTATATATAAAAATACTTTGATTATTGAACGTGGTAGGCTGCCCTAAACAGATGTGTTTTTAGGGAGCATGTAAAACTGTGTAACTTGTGGTTAGTCCTAATTTCTTGGAGTAGACCATTCCAAAGAATTGGTGCAACTTGGGAGAAGTCATGGAGCCAGGAGTGGGAGGTACGGATTAGAGCGGATGTTAGTCGAAAGTTGCCTGCGGAGCATAGAGGATGGGTAGGCCTTTAAATAGAATTGAGGAAGGAGATGTAGGGGGGTGCTGCACTGTGGAGAGTTTTGTGGGTGAGAACGAGTAACTTAAATTGGATCCTATAATGTATGGGCAGCCAGTGCATTGACTGGCACAGAGCGGAAGCGTCTGAGTAACGAATAGTCAGATAGGTGACCCTGGCTGCTCCATTAAGGATGGACTGGAGAAGGGAAAGTCAAGTGAGTGGGATAGCCTATTTATATAGAATTTCTGTAGTCAAGGTGGAAGTGGTGAAGGGCAACCGTTCTAGAGATGTTTTTCAGGAGCAAGCAACAAGAGCGGGCAAGAGATTATATATAGAAGGTGAAGAAAATATTGGTGTCAAACATAAAACTCAGACAGCACACCCACTGCCTAGGAGTTATTGTGGTGCCAACCCACGGAGAGGGACATGTCAGTTTTAGGGAGGTAAGTAGACGGCGGGAGCAGAAGAAGTTCAATTTTGGAAAGGTTGAGTTTCAGACAAAGAGCGGATATGATGTTGGAAGCTGCAGCCAGACAGTCATTGGTGTTCTGTAATACGGTGGGGGTAAGGTCTGGGGATAAAGTGTATAGTTGTGTGTCATCAGCATAAAGATGGTATTGAAAGCCAAATTTGCTGATGGTCTATAATTGGGGCTGTGTAGAGAGAGAAGAGAAGAGGGCCAAGGACTGATCCCTAAGGGATCCCAATAGTGAGAGGAAGAGGAGAAGAAATGTAGCCAGTGAACGATACACTAAAGGAGCAGTCAGAAAGATAGGAAGAAAACCAGGAGAATTTGGTTTGTTCATCATCAAAAGTCACTTACAAATTCTCTAGTTGTTTAACTTTGCGGCAAATTAAGTGTGCAGTGCGAAATTTTGATTAATTTGGCGCAAAGTCTGCTAGCAATAAAAAAAACACACCTAAAAAAATTCCCCTGATTTTATATAACTTCACTAATGTATAGACTGTAAAGCAGCACATGACCATAGTAGGGAATTTTAGCCACAGCAGTGAAACGGGCATGACTGACATAACCAGTATTTGTCTTCCACTTGCATGATTTTTAAAAGTGAACATTTTACTTCTGTGATATTGATGACCTAACCTGAGGATAGGTCCAGCAGTTCTCGACCCACAACTGAGGATGGATAGAAACAGTTACAGACCTGCTCCATAATCTGTTAAGGGTCTACTACAGATAATCTTCTAATCATTACTATTAGTGTTGAGCGAGCACTAAAATGCTCGGGTGCTCGATGCTCGGGCCGAGCTCGCCGTGATACTCGGGTGCTCGACCAGAGCAACGAGCCCAATGTTAGTCTATGGGAGACTCGAGCATTTTTGCGGTGGCACCCCCGGCAGTCTTTTAAAAGCCTAACAAGTGCCCAAAACGATAGTGACAGTGCTCAAATGACATGGGGACAGCATGGGGATCGCCCCAGGAAGCATTTCTGACCGCCAGGTCACTGCTGTCAACAACGTGGTCAGAGGTATTAAGCCACTTTTACAGGCTCACAATTAGTGTTGAGCCACCCCCGTAGTGTTCGGGTTCGGTTCGGTTCGTCGAACACCGGGATGTTCGAGGAACTGTTCGTCGAACTGTTCGTCGAACACCTTAGAACACCGTCGAACACCGTTAAAACCAATGGCAGGCAAACAAAAACACATAGAAACACATAGAAAACACGTGCAAAGGTGTCCAAAAGCTGACAAACTGCTCAGAAGACACTCTCTTTAAAAAAGCCGGCCGGCAAATTCAGCAGCGGCATACACCGGTACCCGACAATTTAGACAAGAAGGAATAGAGCATCACACATAGATTAGATAGATAGAAACATGTCAGTCACACATATAAGAAGCACAGTGACAGTGTTGGTTACTGCACTTGTCATTTAGTGTAAAGGATTTATTAAAAAAAATATTAGTGTTTTCATGCACCGTCTCTTTAAAAAAGCCGGCCGGCAATTCAGCATCTGTACCCGACAATTTAGAACAGAAAGAATAGAGCTTCACACATAGATTAGATAGATAGAAACATGTCAGTCACATATATAATAAGTACAGTGATAGTGTTGCTTACTGTACTTGTCATTTAGTGTAAAGGATTTATTTAAAAAAATAATAGTGTTTTCATGCACTGTCTCTTTAAAAAAGCCGGCCGGCAATTGAGCAGCGGTACCCGACAATTTAGAACAGAAAGATAGAGCATCACACATAGATTAGATAGATAGAAACATGTCAGTCACATATATATGAAGTACAGTGATAGTGTTGGTTACTGTACTTGTCATTTAGTATTAAAATAAAGGATTTATTATTAAAAAAATTGGCGTGGGGTTCCCCTTAATTTTAGGCTCTAGCGGAGGTTAAGCAGACAGCTGGGGCAGATGTTTGAAGCCTGGGAAGGGGGTAATACCCACGGAGCTTCCCAGGCTACCAATATCAGCCCCCAGCTGAATACATAGCCTTTACTAGCTATTAAAATGGGGGACCCCCCAAAAAAAATGACGTGGGGTCCCCCCTAATTTAATAGCTAGCAAAGGCTAGGCAGACAGCTGGGGGCTGATATTAATAGCCCAGGAAGGGAGCCATGAATATTGGCCCCTCCCAGGCTAGAAACACCAGCCGTCAGCCGCCCCAGAAATGGCGCATTCATAGGATGCGCCAATTCTGGCACTTAGCCTCGCTCTTCCACGCTGCCCTGGTGCGGTGGCAGGGGGTAATAGGGTTGGGGTTGATGTCAGCTTATAATGCCAGCTGACATCAAGCCCAGGTTAGTAATGGAGAGGCGTCTATGAGACACCCCCATTACTAACCCCATAGTCAAAGTTAAAAAAAACACAAACACCCAGAATAAAGTCCTTTAATTGAAATAAAGACACAATCCTTTATTGTTCTAAATTAAACCATACTTACCATCACGCCCATTCCAGCTGAAGCCAACGATCTCCTGCAATAAAAGAAAAATAATAAAGCAACCTCATCCTTACCTTTCCATGGTTCCCACGACAGCTTCAGCTCTGCTACATCGAGATGACAGGCTGGACCGCAGCAGAACGCTGCCATCCAGCCTGTCATCCCGCAGACACTGAGAAGCGCAGGCTTGCTTGCGCTGCTCAGCGTCTCTCTGTGGCGACATCCAGATGAGCCGAGTTCATGTCCAATGAACTCGGCTCACCTCATGCACGTCACTGACAGCGTGGGAAAATTCTCACGCTGAAGCGCTGATTGCAGGAGAATTTTCCCACGCTGTCAGTGACGTGCAGGAGGTGAGCTGAGTTCATTGGACATGAGCTCACCTCATGCACATCACTGACAGCGTGGGAGTATTCTCCTGCACTCAGCACTTCAGCGTGAGAATTTTCCCACGCTGTCAGTGACGTGCATGAGGTGAGCCGAGTTCATTGGACATGACCTCGGCTCATCTGGATGCCGTCACAGCGAGACAGTGAGGAGCGCAAGCATGCCTGCGCTTCTCAGTGTCTGCGGGATGACAGACTGGATGGCAGCGTTCTGCTGCGGTCCAGCCAGTCATCTCGATGTAGCAGAGCTGAAGCTGTCGTGGGAACCATGGAAAGGTAAGGATGAGGTTGGTTTATTATTTTTCTTTTATTGCAGGAGATCGTTGGCTTCAGCTGGAATGGGTGTGATGGTAAGTATGGTTTAATTTAGAACAATAAAGAATTGTGTCTTTATTTCAATTAAAGGACTTTATTCTGGGTGTTGTGTTTTTTTTAAATACTTTACTAGAAATTCATGGCGGTCATGTCTAATACTGGCGTGACCCCATGAATTTTCGGCTTGGGGCCAGCTGATAATACCAAGCTGGCCCTAACCCCTTTATTACCCAGTGAGCCACCGCACCAGGGCCCTGGATGAGTTGGGTACAGCGCCAGAAGATGGCGCTTCTATGAACGCGCCATTTTCCGGGGTGGCTGCGGACTGCAATTTGTAGCGGGGGGGGGGCCCAGAAAGCTTGGGCCTCCCTGCGCTGCAGATTCCAGCCCCCAGCTGCCTAGTTGTACCTGGCTCGACACAAAAATAGGGCGAAGCCTCACGTACTTTTTTTTTAATTATTTCATGAAATTCATGAAATAATTAAGAAAAAAAGGCCTTCCCTATATTGTTGTGTCCGGCAAGGTACAAATAGGCAGCTGGTGGTTGGGGGCAGCCCGTTCCTGCCTGCTGTACCTGGCTGGACACAAATATAGTGCGAAGCCCCACTTCAATTTTTTTTAATTATTTCATGAAATTCATGAAATAATTAAGAAAAAAAGGGCTTCCCTATATTGTTGTGTCCGGCCAGGTACAAATAGGCAGCTGGTGGATGGGGGCAGCCCGTTCCTGCCTGCTGTACCTGGCTGGACACAAATATAGTGCGAAGCCCCACTTCAATTTTTTTAAATTATTTCAGGAAATTCATGAAATAATTTAAAAAAAATTGACGTGGGGCTTCGCACTATATTTGTGTCCAGCCAGGTACAGCAGGCAGGAACGGGCTGCCCCCAACCACCAGCTGCCTATTTGTACCTGGCCGGACACAACAATATAGGGAAGCCCTTTTTTTCTTAATTATTTCATGAAATAATTTAAAGAAAATTGACGTGGGGCTTCGCCCTGTTTTTGTGTCCAGCCAGGTACAACTAGGCAGCTGGGGGCTGGAATCCGCAGCGCAGGGAGGCCCAAGCTTTCTGGGCCACCCCCGCTGCAAATTGCAGTCCGCAGCCACCCCGGAAAATGGCGCGTTCATAGAAGCGCCATCTTCTGGCGCTGTACCCAACTCATCCAGGGCCCTGATGCGGTGGCTCACTGGGTAATAAAGGGGTTTGGGCCAGCTTGGCATTATCAGCTGGCCCTAAGCCCGAAATTCATGGGGTCACGCCAATATTAGACATGACCACCATGAAATTCTAGTAAAGTATTTAAAAAAAACACAACACCCAGAAAAAAGTCCTTTAATTGAAATAAACACACAATTCTTTATTGTTCTAAATTAAACCATACTTACCATCACGCCCATTCCAGCTGAAGCCAACGATCTCTTGAAATAAAAGAAAAATAATAAAGCAACATTATCCTTACCTTTCCATGGTTCCCATGACAGCTTCAGCTCTGCTACATCGAGATGACAGGCTGGACCGCAGCAGAACGCTGCCATCCTGCCTGTCATCCCGCAGACACTGAGAAGCGCAGGCTTGCTTGCACTCCACAGTGTCTCTCTGTGAGGGCATCCAGATGAGCCGAGTTAATGTCCAATGAACTCGGCTCACCTCATGCACGTCACTGACAGCGTGGGAAAATTCTCCTGCACTCAGCGCTTCAGCGTGGGAGAATTCTCACACTGAAGCGCTGAGTGCAGGAGAATTCTCCCACGCTGTCAGTGACGTGCAGGAGGTGAGCTGAGTTCATTGGACATGAGCTCACCTTATGCACGTCACTGACAGCGTGGGAAAATTCTCCTGCACTCAGCGCTTCAGCGGGAGAATTCTCACGCTGAAGCGCTGAGTGCAGGAGAATTCTCCCACGCTGTCAGTGACGTGCAGGAGGTGAGCTGAGTTCATTGGACATGAGCTCACCTTATGCACGTCACTGACAGCGTGGGAGAATTCTCCTGCACTCACCGCTTCAGCGTGAGAATTTTCCCACGCTGTCAGTGACGTGCATGAGGTGAGCCGAGTTCATTGGACATGAACTCGGCTCATCTGGATGTCGTCACAGAGAGACGCTGAGCAGCGCAAGTAAGCCTGCGCTTCTCAGTGTCTGCGGGATGAGAGGCTGGATGGCAGCGTTCTGCTGCGGTCCAGCCTGTCATCTCGATGTAGCAGAGCTGAAGCTGTCGTGGGAACCATGGAAAGGTAAGGATGAGGTTGCTTTATTATTTTTCTTTTATTGCAGGAGATCGTTGGCTTCAGCTGGAATGGGCGTGACGGTAAGTATGGTTTAATTTAGAACAATAAAGGATTGTGTCTTTATTTCAATTAAAGGACTTTATTCTGGGTGTTTGTGTTTTTTTTTACTTTGACTATGGGGTTAGTAATGGGGGTGTCTTATAGACGCCTCTCCATTACTAACCTGGGCTTGATGTCAGCTGGCATTATAAGCTGACATCAACCCCAACCCTATTACCCCCTGCCACCGCACCAGGGCAGCGTGGAAGAGCGAGGCTAAGTGCCAGAATTGGCGCATCCTATGAATGCGCCATTTCTGGGGCGGCTGACGGCTGGTGTTTCTAGCCTGGGAGGGGGCCAATATTCATGGCTCCCTTCCTGGGCTATTAATATCAGCCCCCAGCTGTCTGCCTAGCCTTTGCTAGCTATTAAATTAGGGGGGACCCCACGTCATTTTTTTTGGGGGGTCCCCCATTTTAATAGCTAGTAAAGGCTATGTATTCAGCTGGGGGCTGATATTAGTAGCCTGGGAAGCTCCGTGGGTATTACCCCCTTCCCAGGCTTCAAACATCTGCCCCAGCCGTCTGCTTAACCTCCGCTAGAGCCTAAAATTAAGGGGAACCCCACGCCAATTTTTTTAATAATAAATCCTTTATTTTAATACTAAATAACAAGTACAGTAACCAACACTATCACTGTACTTCATATATATGTGGCTGACATGTTTCTATCTATCTAATCTATGTGTGAAGCTCTATTCTGTCTGTTATAAATTGTCGGGTACAGATGCTGAATTGCCGGCCGGCTTTTTTAAAGAGACGGTGCATGAAAACACTATTATTTTTTTTGATAAATCCTTTACGCTAAATGACAAGTACAGTAAGCAGCACTTTCACTGTACTTCGTATATATGTGGCTGACATGTTTATATCTATCTAATCTATGTGTGAAGCTCTATTCTTTCGGTTCTAAATTGTCGGGTACAGGTGTATGCCGCTGCTGAATTGCCGGCTTTTCATGTTTCACTGTTGGCACTGTTCCCATTGATTTGGGCAATCACTGTAATGCCACAACCACCATGGCTGTGGCATTACAGTGAGTGGCAGACAATCCCTGAATGATTGGTGCTCTAAATAGCGCCAGACATGCAGGACACGCTTTTGGTGCACGAACAGTTATCGAACATAACCTCGAACAGCCGAATTTTTTGCAAATCGTTCGGGTTCGTCGAACAACTCGAACACCGCCCAAAACAGCTCGAATTTGAGATTGGCGAACAGTTCTAGTCGAACACCGCTCATCTCTACTCACAATAAAACGTTCAAAAACGAAAGTGAAACTTTTTTCCTGTGAAATATGTTAAGGAACATCCTTTCCAGGGTAAAGACTTGTGTATAAGTTAAAATAAATGATCAAAAACAAAAATACTCCTCCACACCTTCGGCTATGTTCACAAGTAGCATTTTTTATGCGTTTTTGCACTTTTGTATTGCTTTCAACTATGACAAATGCATTCACCGTGAAATGTAATTTTAACATTTTACAACCTTATCTGGCCATGTGCTGTGTGACACATGCATAAAGTGCTGAAAAGACAAGGGAACAGCATGGGGAAGATCCCTGGAAGCATATCTGACTCCCAGGTCATGTGTCTAAAAGTGTGCCCATCATAAGTGATCCTTACCGCATCAGAAGATGCAGACTTGCAACTATCCCAATGCAAGTTCTAGTCCCAGGGCAGTGTTCAATTGTACCTCCCCCATTCCTTGCAATACAAGCTCAAGTATGCAGCCTGCCACCCACCCACCCCCAGGCTGCAATACCATACTGCTTGCTTGCTTGAACTTGAAATTGGGCCTTTTAGGCATGTGGGGGCAGAATCTGGCCAACACGTCATGGCTGTGTTGGCGGCCTGGAATCCATACTCAGTCCCCAGCCGCCCGGCGGCCGGGTGTCCATACTCGGTCCCCAGCCGCCCCGCGGCCGGGTGTCCACACACGGTTCCCAGCCGCCTGGGGGCAGCCGGGTGTCCATAAACGGTCCCCAGCCGCCTCTATTTCTCTTTGGAGCATCCCCCCACACACTTTTCTTAGCCCGGCCTGCTTTAGGCAGCATTGGACGAGCCCACCAGAGAACCAGACTCCTCCGGTGGGCCCTGACTTCTCCATCGGTGGAGTTGAGAGTGCCAAGGTGAGGAGCATGATGATGATGACAGAAGTTAGCATCTGCTGTTTTCTTTTAATGCAAGTGTAAGTGTGCAGCCTGTCACCCACCCACCCCCAGACTGCAATTCCATACTACTTGCTTGCACTTGAAATGGGGCCTTTTAGTTTGGAGGAGGCTGAAGCTGGCCACTACCTCATGGCTGCTTCAGCAGCGAGGTATCCATACTCAGTCCCCAGCAGCCCATATTTGTCCTGGTGTGCCTTATACATAAGATTAAGTGCGTATACCAAAACATTACCTGTGCCCTCCCCAGTGCATTTAGTGGGAAGGAGAGCCTATTCCGCTGTAGTGTGTGCATGCCAAACCCCTGTTTATGGTACATGCGAAGATGCCTCCCACCTTGCACCTGTCGTTGCAGACTTGCAACTATCCCCATTCAAGTTCTTGTCCCAGGGCAGTGTTCAATTGTACCTCTCCCATTCCTTGCAATGCAAGCGCAAGTATGCAGCCTGCCACCCACCCACCCCCAGGCTGCAATACCATACTGCTTGCTTGCTGAACCTTAAATTGGGCCTTTTAGGCATGTGGAGGTGGAATCGGGCAACCACGCCATGGCTGTGTTGGCGGCCTGGTATCCATACTCAGTCCCCAGCCGCCTGGTGGCCGGGTGTCCCCGCTTGCTCCCCAGCCTCCAGCGGGTGGCCAGGTGTCCATACTCGGTCCCCTGCCACCCCTATTTGTCCCGGTAACCTTTCCCACACTTTTCTTAGCCTGGCCTGCTTTAGGGCAGCATTGGCCGAGCCCACCGGACTATCAAACTCCTCCGGTGGGCCCTGGCTTCTCTATCAGGGGAGTTGAGAGTGCCAAGGTGAGGAGCATGATGAGGATGATAGAAGTTAGCATCTGCTTTGTTTTGTTGTAATGCAAGCGCATGTATGTAGTAGCGGCTAGGCATGAGGTGGTCAGCGTTTTGGCGCATATCCTACCTCCTCCGAGGATTGCTGGATGTTTTCCTGAAACTATCCAAGTTCTGTGACTCCCGTTAAAACAAAGCTTCAGGTGATAAATGATGGATGAGGTAGTGGCAAAGGAGAAAGAGCAGGAGTAACAGGGACCATTCACATCAATATCAGGCCAGTCAACCAGATATGTCTTGTAGGATATGTTTTTCTGTAACAAAAGGAGCGGTTCGGCTACACAGTTATAGGGCATACAGTGAGTGCAATGCCTACCAAAAATTTCAAGCCACTCCAATACCCCTTGGAAATGACATGGAGGTCAGAGGGCCTTAACTAAACCTTTTTTTCCATTTATAGCAACTGGGTCTCCCGTGCACTGTTGGCCTAAGCAGTGAATGGAAGGCTTTCCAAAAATTATGAGGAACTGCAATGCCCCTTACAAGAGCCATGTGTGGCACCCCAGGGGTCTGGTCACCACAGTAATAAAGATATTACGTCGAAGAGCAAGTGGGAGGTTTCCTGGTCTGGATCCCTTAAACATGCAACATCCTCCTGCCCCAATCCTGGGAGGGGAGAATTCTACCTTTATAAACTGGATCTCGGGCGGGGTTGAGTGAGTCAGAGAACAGTCAGAGTCAGAGTGAGAGCAAGGGAAAGTAACAGCAAGGAGCTCTGTAGGAGCTAGGAGCTAAAGACCAGGGGCTGGAGGCTGAGCAGAGCTCGCCCTGGCAGAAGACAATAGGAACCGGACACAGGAGTCCGAAGCTGTGAGGACTTATATATCCAGCAGCAGAAACCAGCCGGCAGGGGATTTCAGGTCCTCTGGCCATAGAAGCCCGGAGGCTCAGTCACAAGCAAGGGACCAGCACCGCCATCGTGGAGCGGAGGCTAACAGAAGGCCCCAACTCACCAGCCATTCGGGTGAGCAAAGCACGGTACACTCAGGGACGTGGGCTACTTCTACCCACTTACAGCAAGGTAGCAAGGAAGAGTGCAGACAGACGGGGAGGCCTACAACTCCACCTGGCCAGGGGAACTCCTGCTTGCTCACAGACTGACCAGGCCTCTTATGCTAGCCAGTACTCCTGGGAGGGTCTACCTTATAATCATCAGTAAAGACCCTGAACTGCACTGCAAAGACTCTGAGTCATTCCTGCTGCGCTCGTGCACCATCACCCCCATCATCCACACTCACTGCCCTGAGGCTATTCTCCTCCCGAGGGGAGTTATCCCATTCTATGCTGCGCACACAACACCAGCCTCAGCCGTCTGCCTCGCAGTGGTGGTACTCCCTGACCACAATCCACGGATGGCGCAGTCGGACAATTAACCTCAAAACCTAAGAAAGACTGCCGCTGGTTTGACCAGCCTGAGCCACGGGACCGGGTCACCGCCACGGAGACTACAGACCCCAGAGTCCCGGCACCGGGTATCCCACACACGTGTACTCACGGCCAAGGGGGCGCGTCACATGCAGTACAGCATACTACAAACATAAGTCCCATTATTGGGGAGTGGGTGTCCCATGGTATTTGCTTATGCTTTCCAAGCAAAAGCTGCCAAAAATTAGGACGGAGCAACTTGCAATGCCCCTTACAAGAGCCATGCAGTACAGCATATTACAAACATAAGTCCCATTATTGGGGAGTGCGTGTCCCATAGTATTTGCTTATGCTTTCCCAGCAAAAGCTGCCAAAAATTAGGACGGAGCAACTTGCAATGCCCCTTACAAGAGCCATGCAGTACAGCATATTACAAACATAAGTCCCATTATTGGGGAGTGGGTGTCCCATGGTATTTGCTTTAGCTTTCCCAGCAAAAGCTGCCAAAAATTAGGATGGAGCAACTTGCAATGCCCCTTACAAGAGCCTTGCAGTACAGCATATTACAAACATAAGTCTCATTATTGGGGAGTGGGTGTCCCATAGTATTTGCTTATGCTTTCCCAGCAAAAGCTGCCAAAAATTAGGACGGAGGAACTTGCAATGCCCCTTACAAGAGCCATGCAGTACAGCATATTACAAACATAAGTCCCATTATTGGGGAGTGGGTGTCCCATAGTATTTGCTTATGCTTTCCCAGCAAAAGCTGCCAAAAAATAGGACAGAGCAACTTGCAATGCCCCTTACAAAAGCCATGCAGTACAGCATATTACAAACATAAGTCCCATTAATGGGGAGTGGGTGTCCCATAGTATTTGCTTATGCCTTGCAATCAAAAGCTGCCAAAAATAAGGACGGAGGAACTTGCAATGCTGGCACCCTGGTGGTATAGTGGTGGTGGAGGCTGAGGATAAGGAGAAGAAGATTAAACAGCCGAAATGAGGAAGCGTATACCCATGTGTGGGTGTGAAGCGGTGCATGTGAATACACCTCCCGAAATAACACAGTGGATTTGACTTTATGTTACTCTGCTGTCATTTGGTCGTGATGAGAAGTCTGGCCCAATCCAGCCCTTGTTCATTTTGATAAGGGTCAGCTTGTCAGCATTGTCAGTTGACAGGCGAGTGCGCTTATCAGTTATAATTCCCCCAGCGGCACTAAAAACACGCTCCGATAACACGCTAGCGGCAGGGCAGGCCAGGACCTCCAAGGCGTACAGAGCGAGTTCATTCCAAGTGTCCAGCTTGGATACTCAATAATTAAAAGGCACAGAGGAATCACGGAGGACGCTGGTACAATCGGCAAGGTACTCCCTCACCATCTTTTGAAACTTTCCACTCCTTGTGAGAGTACCCCGCGCCTCAGGGCCTGTAAGCTGGGCGGGTGTCAGAAAACTGTCCCAGAATGTTGACAGTGTTCCTCTGCCTCTGCTGGATTGGAGTTGCATCTCTCTCGCCTGTACGCCTTGGTTGGGCAACGAACTGTGACCTCTGCCGCTAGCGTAGTCACATGGGAATTTTTTTAAGAGTTCTGCAGCAAGGGCCTTCTGGTATTGCCCCATTTTTGTAGACCTCTCCACCTCAGGAATAAGAGAGTGAAAGTTCTCCTTGTAGCGGGGGTCTACAAGTGTCACCAACCAGTAATGACTGTCACCTAACATTTTGACAACTCGAGGGTCACGGTTAAGGCGGCGTAAAATAAAGTCAGCCATGCGTGCCAGACTGGTAACGGGCAAGATTTCCGTGTCCTCACCAAGATGACGACTGACCATGCTCTCCTCCTCCTCCTCCTCCTCTTCCTCCTCCCCCCTGTCCTCAGGCCACCCACGCTGAACCGACGGTATGACACTTGTACAGGTACTACCGTCTACAACGCATGATAGCAGCTCCTGTTCTTCCTCCTCCTCCTCCTCCTCCTCCTCCTCTCACTCATTGTCCCCCAATGCACGTTGGGATGAGATGAGGCTGGGCTGTGTGTAATCGCCCGCTACGGCTTCTTGATCCATCTCATCATACTCTGGCTGCAATGCCTCCTCTTTAATTCTCTGCAGAGAGCGTTACAAAAGACAGACAAGTGGGATGCTGACACTAATGATGGCGTCATCGCCACTCACCATCTTGGTGGCCTCCTCAAAGTTTGTCAGGATGATACATATGTCAGACATCCAGGTCCACTCCTGAGGTCTTATGTGTGGAGTCTGACCTGAATATCAACGGCCTTGTTGCAGCTGGTACTCCACAACTGCTCTCTTCTGCTCACAAATCCTTTGCAACATGTGGAGGGTAGAGTTCCAACGTGTGGGGACATCACACACCAGTCGGTGTGCCGGAAGCTGCAAACGCTGCTGCAACACAGCAAGGGTGGCGGAAGCTGTAGCCAACTTGCGAAAATGAGCTGACAGGCAGCGTACTTTCATGAGCAGATCTGGCAACTCGGGGTATGATTTAAGAAACCGCTGAACCATGAGGTTAAGCACATGAGCCAGGCATGGTACGTGTGTGATCTCACCTCGCCTCAGAGCCGCCACCAGGTTACGGCCATTGTCACACACGACCATGCCGGGATGTAGGTTCAGTGGTCTCAGCCACAAATCTGCCTGCTCTTTCACAGCTGTCCACAACTCACAATCAGTGTGAGGTTTATCACCTAAGCTTATGAGTTTCAGCACAGCCTGTTGCCGCTTTGCGGAGGCAGTACTGCAATGCTTCCAGCTTGTAACTGATGTGGTGATATCTGAGATGGAGGCTGAACATGAGGAGGAGGAGGAGGAGGAGGATGCGCAGGAGCTGTACACTGTGGGGGCAACTCTGACTGACATAGGGCCCGCAATCCTCGGTGTGGGGAGGATGTGTTCCGTCCCAAGGTCCGACTGGGTCCCGGCTTCCACTATGTTCACCCAGTGTGCCGTCCGAGAGATGTACCGTCCCTGGCCACAAGCACTTGTCCACGTGTCCGTTGCCAGGTGGACTCTCCCAGTAACTGCATTGTTGAGGGCACGGCAGATGCTTTGGGACACGTGCTTGTGTAGTGCGGGGATGGCACACCGGGCAAAATAGTGTAGGCTGGGGACCGAATACCGAGGGAAGGCCACCGCCATAAGATTGCGGAAGGATTCCGTCTCCACCAGCCTAAAAGGCAGCATTTCCAACGTAAGCAGTCGTGAAATGTGCTAATTTAGGACTGTGGCCTGTGTGGCGTTAGCTGCGAATTTCCGCTTTCGTTCAAATGTCTGGGATATGGACAATTGAACGCTGCGGTGGGACGAGGACAAGGATGTTGATGCTGTTTCTTGAGAAACTGCCATAACAAGTGAAGACTGAGAGGAGGGGGCATCTTTACATGAAGTATGGACAGGGGATTGCCTTGCACACACAACAGGGGGTTCTATTGCACGCACAACAGTGGAAGAAGCAGTGGTGACTCCCGCTGACACTGGTCGTGGACCCTGGGTTTCGCCCCACAAAGTCGGTTGCTTTGCTGCCATGTGCCTGATCATGCTGGTGGTGGTCAGGCTGGTAGTTTTGTCACCTCTGCTGATGCTGGCATGGCAGGTGGAACATATGGCCTTTTTGGGGTTATCAGCAGAGTCTTTAAAAAAATTCCAGACTCTGGAAGACCTACCGCTTGTTCTGGCAACATCCCTCGTGTTGGTGTTACGGGGAACGGTTGCCTGCCTTCTGTCTGCGGCCACCACACTGCTTCTTCCTGCCTGTTGGGGTACTCTGCCTCCCTCCACCTGTGTGCTGCAGTCCTCACTCTGCATGTCCTCCTTCCACGTTGGGTCAGTTACTAGATCATCCACACCTCCTCCTCTTCCACTTGCGCACCACGATCCTCCTCCTCACTTTCTGGCAATTGTGTCTCGTCATCGTCCACCTCTTGTGAAAGATTGCCAACATCGACTTCCTGTGGCCGTGGCTGTTCAAATATTTAGGCATCGCAACATGGGATCTCCTCTTCCACCACTTCAAGCGTATCAGGCGAGGTGCCCAAATATGGAAATGGACCAGTGAACAGCTCTTCAGAGTGTCCAAGTGTTGAATCACTTGCTGTCTGACGACACTCGGCATGGTGGGAGGAAGGAGCATCAGGGTGAGGAGGAGTATGCGGTCGAGACTCACGGCTACTAAGACCACAAAAAAAATTAGCTTAATAAAGCAAAAATATATTAAATGTTTATGTGTCAATTACAAATCTAAACATAAAAATAGACACATCAACCAATGAATAATAAATGATTAAATTTTATTAAATAGTTGAATTAAAAATCCCAATGACAGAACGGGAAAGGGAATAAAATAAGATCCGAAAGAGACATACGCAAGGGGAAAATAATGACTGACTCCATCCATATGGATTATAATAACATTAAAAGGATGGCAGTGGATATAGATGACAAATGTAGGTGGGATGAAATCTATATAAATAAAAAAATAAGTAAAGTGCACAATACAAATATACTGATAATATATATGACCATAAATTATTAATGATATGAATAAATGAATATACAAAATATATTTCAATATAATAAATACAAAACAATAAATGGTATAATATATTAAATAAGTGAAGTATACAAAAAGTTATATAAAGTGCATACTAGTATATTAATCCATTCAAAGAATAGCCAACTACATATGAATACCACTAGTAATCACTCAGTGGGTGAAAAACAGTCAAGAGGGTGCATATGAAATCATGTAAGCACATGTACTAACCCGAGCTATGTCTCACATCCGACGCGCGTTTCGCTGTTGCTTTCTCAAGGATATAATGAGACTGAATGAATCAGGACATATATATATATGTAGAGCAAGTAGCTCATTATTATGGACCGGTGGTACATGAGGAGGAGCTGTGCAGATCATGCATGATCGTGTCGGCGCGGCCTCCCCCCAGAGAGACGCGTCTCCATAGAGCGCAGCTGTCCAGGATGAGGCGGCGCCGGCGTGCGTGTCAGCTTGGAGCGCAAGAGAAAAGGAACCAGAAATGACGTTGAACAAGGTAACGCTATGATAGGACAAAGCAGCGCCAACGTGCGTGTCAGCTTGGAACGCAAAAGAGGAGGAACCGGAAGTGACATTAGACAGTGTAACGCTATGAATGAGAGGAATCCCAATCGTATTACTAGGAGGAAAACAGTGAAAAAATAAGTGTGGGCAAATGTGAAAAGTGAAAAGAGTGAAGCAAAGGTACAAATAAATCAGTCCATAAGTACATAAATACATAAGCATGAAGCTAAAAGATATATATATATATATATATATATATAGATAAATATAGAAATATATATAAAAATATGTAAAAATATATATAATGTACATATAAAACATGTAGTGAACATATAATAAGTCATATGACTGAAGTAATACATAAGTGTAAAATGTAAAGAGTATGTGTAGAACGCGGTTCCATCATCACAGAAGCTTAGAGAGCGTTGGTCCGGTGTTTTCACTAAAAATCACACAATGATCACGAACCACCAAGAAAAACCTTCGGATAGAACAAGGAAACTAGAAAAAATATACAAAAAGGGGGGCATTAAGAACAAATAAAACATGAATAAATGTATATAAGAACCAATAAATGAAGCGCACACAAGTTGATCAAAGAAAAGGAGCAAAATTATAAGACTCATTAAGACTAGAGATGAGCGGTGTTCGACTAGAACTGTTCGCCAATCTCAAATTCGAGCTGTTTTGGGCGGTGTTCGAGTTGTTCGACGAACCCGAACGATTTGCAAAAAATTCGGCTGTTCGAGGTTATGTTCGATATCTGTTCGTGCACCAAAAGCGTGTCCTGCATGTCTGGCGCTATTTAGAGCACCAATCATGCAGGGATTGTCTGCCACTCACTGTAATGCCACAGCCATGGTGGTTGTGGCATTACAGTGATTGCCCAAATCGATGGGAACAGTGCTCACAGTGAAACATGAAAAGCCGGCAATTCAGCAGCGGCATACACCTGTACCCGACAATTTAGAACCGAAAGAATAGAGCTTCACACATAGATTAGATAGATATAAACATGTCAGCCACATATATACGAAGTACAGTGAAAGTGCTGCTTACTGTACTTGTCATTTAGCGTAAAGGATTTATCAAAAAAAATAATAGTGTTTTCATGCACCGTCTCTTTAAAAAAGCCGGCCGGCAATTCAGCAGCGGTACCCGACAATTTATAACAGACAGAATAGAGCTTCAAACATAGATTAGATAGATAGAAACATGTCAGCCACATATATACGAAGTACAGTGACAGTGTTGCTTACTGTACTTGTCATTTAGCGTAAAGGATTTATCAAAAAAAATAATAGTGTTTTCATGCACCGTCTCTTTAAAAAAGCCGGCCGGCAATTCAGCAGCGGTACCCGACAATTTATAACAGACAGAATAGAGCTTCACACATAGATTAGATAGATAGAAACATGTCATTCACATATATATGAAGTACAGTGATAGTGTTGGTTACTGTACTTGTCATTTAGTATTAAAATAAAGGATTTATTATTAAAAAAATTGGCGTGGGGTTCCCCTTAATTTTAGGCTCTAGCGGAGGTTAAGCAGACGGCTGGGGCAGATGTTTGAAGCCTGGGAAGGGGGTAATACCCACGGAGCTTCCCAGGCTACTAATATCAGCCCCCAGCTGAATACATAGCCTTTACTAGCTATTAAAATGGGGGACCCCCCCAAAAAAATGACGTGGGGTCCCCCCTAATTTAATAGCTAGCAAAGGCTAGGCAGACAGCTGGGGGCTGATATTAATAGCCCAGGAAGGGAGCCATGAATATTGGCCCCCTCCCAGGCTAGAAACACCAGCCGTCAGCCGCCCCAGAAATGGCGCATTCATAGGATGCGCCAATTCTGGCACTTAGCCTCGCTCTTCCACGCTGCCCTGGTGCGGTGGCAGGGGGTAATAGGGTTGGGGTTGATGTCAGCTTATAATGCCAGCTGACATCAAGCCCAGGTTAGTAATGGAGAGGCGTCTATAAGACACCCCCATTACTAACCCCATAGTCAAAGTTAAAAAAAACACAAACACCCAGAATAAAGTCCTTTAATTGAAATAAAGACACAATCCTTTATTGTTCTAAATTAAACCATACTTACCGTCACGCCCATTCCAGCTGAAGCCAACGATCTCCTGCAATAAAAGAAAAATAATAAAGCAACCTCATCCTTACCTTTCCATGGTTCCCACGACAGCTTCAGCTCTGCTACATCGAGATGACAGGCTGGACCGCAGCAGAACGCTGCCATCCAGCCTCTCATCCCGCAGACACTGAGAAGCGCAGGCTTGCTTGCGCTGCTCAGCGTCTCTCTGTGACGACATCCAGATGAGCCGAGTTCATGTCCAATGAACTCGGCTCACCTCATGCACGTCACTGACAGCGTGGGAAAATTCTCACGCTGAAGCGGTGAGTGCAGGAGAATTCTCCCACGCTGTCAGTGACGTGCATAAGGTGAGCTCATGTCCAATGAACTCAGCTCACCTCCTGCACGTCACTGACAGCGTGGGAGAATTCTCCTGCACTCAGCGCTTCACCGTGAGAATTCTCCCACGCTGAAGCGCTGAGTGCAGGAGAATTTTCCCACGCTGTCAGTGACGTGCATAAGGTGAGCTCATGTCCAATGAACTCAGCTCACCTCCTGCACGTCACTGACAGCGTGGGAGAATTCTCCTGCACTCAGCGCTTCAGTGTGAGAATTCTCCCACGCTGAAGCGCTGAGTGCAGGAGAATTTTCCCACGCTGTCAGTGACGTGCATGAGGTGAGCCGAGTTCATTGGAAATTAACTCGGCTCATCTGGATGCCCTCACAGAGAGACACTGTGGAGCGCAAGCAAGCCTGCGCTTCTCAGTGTCTGCGGGATGACTGGCTGGATGGCAGCGTTCTGCTGCGGTCCAGCCTGTCATCTCGATGTAGCAGAGCTGAAGCTGTCATGGGAACCATGGAAAGGTAAGGATGATGTTGCTTTATTATTTTTCTTTTATTTCAGGAGATCGTTGGCTTCAGCTGGAATGGGCGTGATGGTAAGTATGGTTTAATTTAGAACAATAAAGAATTGTGTGTTTATTTCAATTAAAGGACTTTTTTCTGGGTGTTGTGTTTTTTTTAAATACTTTACTAGAAATTCATGGTGTTCATGTCTAATATTGGCGTGACCCCATGAATTTCGGGCTTAGGGCCAGCTGATAATGCCAAGCTGGCCCTAACCCCTTTATTACCCAGTGAGCCACCGCATCAGGGCCCTGGATGAGTTGGGTACAGCGCCAGAAGATGGCGCTTCTATGAACGCGCCATTTTCCGGGGTGGCTGCGGACTGCAATTTGCCGCGGGGGTGGCCCAGAAAGCTTGGGCCTCCCTGCGCTGCGGATTCCAGCCCCCAGCTGCCTAGTTGTACCTGGCTGGACACAAAAACAGGGCGAAGCCCCACGTCAATTTTCTTTAAATTATTTCATGAAATAATTAAGAAAAAAAGGGCTTCCCTATATTGTTGTGTCCGGCCAGGTACAAATAGGCAGCTGGTGGTTGGGGGCAGCCCGTTCCTGCCTGCTGTACCTGGCTGGACACAAATATAGTGCGAAGCCCCACATCAATTTTTTTTAAATTATTTCATGAATTTCCTGAAATAATTTAAAAAAATTGAAGTGGGGCTTCGCACTATATTTGTGTCCAGCCAGGTACAGCAGGCAGGAACGGGCTGCCCCCATCCACCAGCTGCCTATTTGTACCTGGCCGGACACAACAATATAGGGAAGCCCTTTTTTTCTTAATTATTTCATGAATTTCATGAAATAATTAAAAAAAATTGAAGTGGGGCTTCGCACTATATTTGTGTCCAGCCAGGTACAGCAGGCAGGAACGGGCTGCCCCCATCCACCAGCTGCCTATTTGTACCTGGCCGGACACAACAATATAGGGAAGCCCTTTTTTTCTTAATTATTTCATGAATTTCATGAAATAATTAAAAAAAATTGAAGTGGGGCTTCGCACTATATTTGTGTCCAGCCAGGTACAGCAGGCAGGAACGGGCTGCCCCCAACCACCAGCTGCCTATTTGTACCTGGCCGGACACAAAAATATAGGGAAGGCCTTTTTTTCTTAATTATTTCATGAATTTCATGAAATAATTAAAAAAAAAGTACGTGGGGCTTCGCCCTATTTTTGTGTCCAGCCAGGTACAACTAGGCAGCTGGGGGCTGGAATCTGCAGCGCAGGGAGGCCCAAGCTTTCTGGGCCCCCCCCGCTACAAATTGCAGTCCGCAGCCACCCTGGAAAATGGCGCGTTCATAGAAGCGCCATCTTCTGGCGCTGTACCCAACTCATCCAGGGCCCTGGTGCGGTGGCTCACTGGGTAATAAAGGGGTTAGGGCCAGCTTGGTATTATCAGCTGGCCCCAAGCCCAAAATTCATGGGGTCACGCCAGTATTAGACATGACCGCCATGAATTTCTAGTAAAGTATTTAAAAAAAACACAACACCCAGAATAAAGTCCTTTAATTGAAATAAAGACACAATTCTTTATTGTTCTAAATTAAACCATACTTACCATCACACCCATTCCAGCTGAAGCCAACGATCTCCTGCAATAAAAGAAAAATAATAAACCAACCTCATCCTTACCATTCCATGGTTCCCACGACAGCTTCAGCTCTGCTACATCGAGATGACTGGCTGGACCGCAGCAGAACGCTGCCATCCAGTCTGTCATCCCGCAGACACTGAGAAGCGCAGGCATGCTTGCGCTCCTCACTGTCTCGCTGTGACGGCATCCAGATGAGCCGAGGTCATGTCCAATGAACTCGGCTCACCTCATGCACGTCACTGACAGCGTGGGAAAATTCTCACGCTGAAGTGCTGAGTGCAGGAGAATTCTCCCACGCTGTCAGTGATGTGCATGAGGTGAGCTCATGTCCAATGAACTCAGCTCACCTCCTGCACGTCACTGACAGCGTGGGAAAATTCTCCTGCAATCAGCGCTTCAGCGTGAGAATTTTCCCACGCTGTCAGTGACGTGCATGAGGTGAGCCGAGTTCATTGGACATGAACTCGGCTCATCTGGATGTCGTCACAGAGAGACGCTGAGCAGCGCAAGCAAGCCTGCGCTTCTCAGTGTCTGCGGGATGACAGGCTGGATGGCAGCGTTCTGCTGCGGTCCAGCCTGTCATCTCGATGTAGCAGAGCTGAAGCTGTCGTGGGAACCATGGAAAGGTAAGGATGAGGTTGCTTTATTATTTTTCTTTTATTGCAGGAGATCGTTGGCTTCAGCTGGAATGGGCGTGATGGTAAGTATGGTTTAATTTAGAACAATAAAGGATTGTGTCTTTATTTCAATTAAAGGACTTTATTCTGGGTGTTTGTGTTTTTTTTAACTTTGACTATGGGGTTAGTAATGGGGGTGTCTTATAGACGCCTCTCCATTACTAACCTGGGCTTGATGTCAGCTGGCATTATAAGCTGACATCAACCCCAACCCTATTACCCCCTGCTACCGCACCAGGGCAGCGTGGAAGAGCGAGGCTAAGTGCCAGAATTGGCGCATCCTATGAATGCGCCATTTCTGGGGCGGCTGACGGCTGGTGTTTCTAGCCTGGGAGGGGGCCAATATTCATGGCTCCCTTCCTGGGCTATTAATATCAGCCCCCAGCTGTCTGCCTAGCCTTTGCTAGCTATTAAATTAGGGGGGACCCCACGTCATTTTTTTGGGGGGGTCCCCCATTTTAATAGCTAGTAAAGGCCATGTATTCAGCTGGGGGCTGATATTAGTAGCCTGGGAAGCTCCGTGGGTATTACCCCCTTCCCAGGCTTCAAACATCTGCCCCAGCCGTCTGCTTAACCTCCGCTAGAGCCTAAAATTAAGGGGAACCCCACGCCAATTTTTTTAATAATAAATCCTTTATTTTAATACTAAATGACAAGTACAGTAACCAACACTATTACTGTACTTCATATATATGTGACTGACATGTTTCTATCTATCTAATCTATGTGTGATGCTCTATCTTTCTGTTCTAAATTGTCGGGTACCGCTGCTGAATTGCCGGCCGGCTTTTTTAAAGAGACAGTGAATGAAAACACTATTATTTTTTTAAATAAATCCTTTACACTAAATGACAAGTACAGTAAGCAACACTATCACTGTACTTATTATATATGTGACTGACATGTTTCTATCTATCTAATCTATGTGTGAAGCTCTATTCTTTCTGTTCTAAATTGTCGGGTACAGATGCTGAATTGCCGGCCGGCTTTTTTAAAGAGACGGTGCATGAAAACACTAATATTTTTTTTAATAAATCCTTTACACTAAATGACAAGTGCAGTAACCAACACTGTCACTGTGCTTCTTATATGTGTGACTGACATGTTTCTATCTATCTAATCTATGTGTGATGCTCTATTCCTTCTTGTCTAAATTGTCGGGTACCGGTGTATGCCGCTGCTGAATTTGCCGGCCGGCTTTTTTAAAGAGAGTGTCTTCTGAGCAGTTTGTCAACTTTTGGACACCTTTGCAGGTGTTTTCTATGTGTTTTTGTTTGCCTGCCATTGGTTTTAACGGTGTTCGACGGTGTTCTAAGGTGTTCGACGAACAGTTCGACGAACAGTTCCTCGAACATCCCGGTGTTCGACGAACCGAACCGAACCCGAACACTACGGGGGTGGCTCAACACTAATTAAGACCACGGGGAGACATAGATTCTAAAACGGTGATCCATTTAACCTCTTTTTGTGCCAAAAGCTTTTTCCATTTTCCACCCCGAATCCCCGGATAGACCCGATCAATCCCACTTACCTTTAAAGTTGTCGGATCACAGTTGTGAAATTTTTTAAAATGACGAGGAATGGTCTTTAACTCTTCAGGATTTTCATTATCACTGGCTGCCCTTATGTCTAGGACATGTTCACGTGTCCTTCGACGTAATTCCCTCGTAGTCATTCCAATGTAGATCTTATTACACGGGCATCTGGCGCTATATATAACTAGAGATGAGCGTTGTTCTACTCGAACTGTTCGCCAATCTCAAATTCGAGCTGTTTTTGGCGGTGTTCGAGCCGGTCGGCGAACACGAACAATTTGAGAAAAATTCAGCTGTTCGAGGTTATGTTCGATAACTGTTCGTGCACCAAAATCATAACTGGATTTTTTCTCAGTAATGATGAAAATTAATGTTAATACGCAGTTTGAGTGTACAGCGGGGCGGGGGGAGGGGCAGGGGATGGATCTCTGCAGGAACAATGAAGATCTCCATTTTTTTTTCTCTTTCCCGCATTTGCAGTGGGGAGGTGCAATCTGTCAGCCTATCAGCAGCGCACACACGGAGCGAAGTGCTTTTTTTCACACAAGCAAGGGCATGTGTGATTGGCAGTGTATGTCACATGTCCTTGCCCTATAAGACCAAGCCATTTTCCCCGTCGCCACCATTTTCTAACTGCTGCAGCTGCGTGTTAGACGGCACCGCTGTTGCTGTGTGCGCTATACCTTGTTAATTTCAAGCCAATTTTCGCACAAATATACAGATAGCTTGGGAGTAGGGAATAGTTGTGATTTCAGTCTGTTATGCACACGCCCGGGCTGAGCGGCGTGTGCGTGTGATTGTAGTGATTCCACTGGACCATGAACCGGAGAGTGCCTGGAGGGGCGTGACTAAGTATCTGGCCGATCCGACCAAGATGGCACGACGGCATACGACGCCAGTGCACCAGGGCGAAACCGGGCAGAGGGACCAGGTGCTACTCCAGGTCAAACTCCGGACACGGGGGTTGACCCACACAGGGATTACTGGATCAGGCTGGTTAGGCTGGCGCACAGACTGGAGGGTATAGGCAGGCACGACTGGTATGCAGGCAGGCGGGTAAAGGCAAGCGCAGCTAGAGTGCAGACAGGGAGGCACTAGCAGGTAGGAACACAGGCGGGATAGGACCCAGTACACACTGGGACTCAGGAACAATACAGGTAGAGGGGTACAGGCAAGCACAGCTAGAGTGCAGACAGGGAGGCACTAGCAGGTAGGAACACAGGCGGGATAGGACCCAGTACACACTGGGACTCAGGAACAGGCAGGTTAGGCTGGCACAGACTGGTGGATATAAGCAAACACGGCAGGTATGCAGATGGGTGGATACAGGCGAGTATGCAGGCAGGGAGGTACTGGCCGAAAGGACGGGCTGGAGCACAGAAAGGTTAAGACCCAGTACAGACTGGGTCACAGAACCGCAGATGCGGTAGACAACCACAGCAGAGAGGGAACGCCCGAAGCGGTGGGCAAGAACAGAGCAGGACGGGGCTGCAGGAGCAGCGAGCACAAGCAGGGCAGGACAGGACTGCCGGAGCAGCGAGCACAAGCAGGGCAGGACAGGACTGCCGGAGCAGCGGGCAGAAGCAGGGCAGGACAGGACTGCCGGAGCAGCGGGCAGAAGCAGGGCAGGACAGGACTGCCGGAGCAGCGGGCAGAAGCAGGGCAGGACAGGACTGCCGGAGCAGCGGGCAGAAGCAGGGCAGGACAGGACTGCCGGAGCAGCGGGCAGAAGCAGGGCAGGACAGGACTGCCGGAGCAGCGGGCAGAAGCAGGGCAGGACAGGACTGCCGGAGCAGCGGGCAGAAGCAGGGCAGGACAGGACTGCCGGAGCAGCGGGCAGAAGCAGGGCAGGACAGGACTGCCGGAGCAGCGGGCAGAAGCAGGGCAGGACAGGACTGCCGGAGCAGCGGGCAGAAGCAGGGCAGGACAGGACTGCCGGAGCAGCGGGCAGAGGAGTCAGAGCAGGCTAGGCTGAGTAGGGGGGACAGGGCTCTGTTCACACGGAACAGACAGGAAGGGAAAGGCAGAGCCAGACACCCACAGGGTACTTGCAGTGAAGTAGCGAGTGGACCACAAACTCACAAACGGGAGTACAGAGACAACAAGCAGGAGTTAGGTACGAGTTCAGACTCTGCAGAAAAAGGAAGGGAACGGACATAGAGGAAAAACAGGTAAAGGATAGGAGAGAGTTCAGACTGGAACTGAGTGTACGGAGGAGACCGACACTGCAGCGGGATACAGGAGCGGGTCTGGGAATACGGCCCCCAGAGAGGCAGGATGAACAGGCAAGGAGCGTGTTCAGACAGGACAGACAAGATACAGGAGCGGGTCTAGGGAACCGGCCCCTAGAAGGCAGGAGGAACAGGCTAGGAGCGTGTTCAGACAGGTCAGACAAGATACAGGAACAGGTCTAGGTAATCGGCCCCTAGAAGGCAGGAGGAACAGGCTAGGAGCGTGTTCAGACAGGCCTGGAAATACAGCCTCCAGGATAGGCAGACAAGAGAACACAGAACGGGACCTGGCACCTTCAGAGTGCAAGCACACACTGAAAGAAACACTATGCTCAGGCAGGGATAGATGGCGCAGCTGAGCTATATACCAGGTGACAGACAGCAATAGGCTGAGGACGCACAAGAGGTGTGACCCACAGCAGGTACAAAAAGCAGGAAGTGATCGGGCGCCGCCCTTAAGCAGCAGAAACAGACACAAACAGACAGCATGGAGGGAAGCCAGAGAGACATTCTGGACAGGAGATCAAGTGCGCGCTCTTGCACAGTGGGAGATGGACCACTATGCAAGGACGCCGCCAGGTATGTTACAGTACCCCCCCCCTTACGCCCCCTCTTCTTCAGGCCTGCCAGAATCTTCCGCAGGGAATTCGAGGGCCAATTCTTCACTTCGAAGAGATCACTTCCACTGTCCACCGGAAAAACTGGTCTCCTCTGGGTAGCTAGGATGCTACCTCCCATCCAGCCACCCTTAGCAACAGACGAAACGGGTGGAGTACCAGGAACAGCACACAAGGAAGTCTCTCTCCACATATTTTCAGGTGGCACCCCAGAGGGTACAGGAGACAACTGGAAGTCCTCCACCGGGTTGGAGGGGGACAGAGACTTGGGGGTAATCTCTGCTTCGAGGTACATCTTGTCAAGCTCACAGGAAGAAATAGACGGGTTATCAGGTACATAATGAGGAAAAGTCACTGTCTCTTTGTTTTCTGGTGGTACCCCGGAGGATTCAGGAAACAACTGGAGGTCCTCCGCCGGGTCAGAAGAGTGCAGAGGCTCAGAGAAAACATCTGCTTCAGAGTACACTAGGTCGGACTCACTGGACGAAGCAGGCGAGGTATCGGGTACCGAGTATAGGAAAGTCTCTGTCCATTCTCCACCAGGTGGCACCCCGAAGGGTTCTGGAGACAACTGGCGGTCCTCCGCCTGGTCAGAGGGGTGTAGAGACTCACGGGTAACCTCTGCTTCAGAGTACACTAGGTCGGACTCACTGGACGAAGCAAGCGAGGTATCAGATCCAGGATATATTAAAGTCTCTGTCCATTTACCACCAGGTGGCACCCCGAAGGGTTCTGGAGACAACTGGAGGTCCTCCGCCTGGTCAGAGGAGTGTAGAGACTCGGGAGTAACCACTGCTTCAGAGTACACTAGGTTGGACTCACTGGACGAAGCGAGCGAGGTATCAGGTACAGAGTATAGGAGAGTCTCTGTCCTTTCGCTACCAGGTAGCACCCCGAAGGGTTCAGGAGACAACTGGAGGTCCTCCGCCTGGTCGGAGGGGTGTAGAGACTCGGGAGTAACCTCTGCTTCGGAGTACACTAGGTTGGACTCACTGGACGAAGCGAGCGAGGTATCAGGTACAGAGTATAGGAGAGTCTCTGTCCTTTCGCTACCAGGTAGCACCCCGAAGGGTTCAGGAGACAACTGGAGGTCCTCCGCCTGGTCGGAGGGGTGTAGAGACTCGGGGGTAACTACCACTTTGGGGTACCCATTGTCAGGCTCACAGGACGAAGCGGACAAAGTATCGAGTACCGGGTGAAGAGAATTCTCTCTCCATTTGTCATCGAGTGGTATCCCGGAGGATTCAGGAGGCAACAGGGGGTCCTCCGCCAGGTAGTAGAGGTGCACAGACTCTGAGGTAACCACAGCTTTGGAGCATCCTTGAACATGCACACCGGTTAAAGTGGGTGAAGCATCTGATGCCGGGTGCAGGAAGTTCTCCTGTGTGGAGTCTGAATGGGCAGAAGTCTCTTCGGGCAGGAGAACTGGTGCACTACCCACGCACATTACCCATTGGGGCTTCTCCGGGATACAGGGAGATGAAGCTTCAGTAGGGACTTCAAGGTTGGGGTCAGGAGGTCTCAGGGAGGACAGACCCTGGCGTGACGGCTTGCCTCTACGTCTAGCACGTCTGGACTGCCTCTTGAGGTTGGGAGAAGTATTCCGGAAAGCGTAGTCACCCTGTGAGGATTCTGGGTGGGCAGTAGTCTCATTGGGCTGGAGGACTATTGCGCTACCCACACACATTACCCATTGGGGCTGCTCCGGGATATTGGGAAGTGAAGCTTCAGCAGGAGCCTCCGGGTTAGGATCATCGAAGACCATTAGAAAGGCCACCAGGAAGGCCATTAGGTCCAGGAGGATCGGATCCTGTGTTTCATATAGGGGGTTGATCCATTCCAAGGCATCACCCGCCAGGTAAGACATAATGAATGCCACCTTAACCCGATCGGTGGGAAAACATAGAGGGTAGAACTTGAAGTGTAGCATGCATTGCTCCACAAATGCACGACTTTGTCTAGGATCCCCATAATAACGTAGCGGATCCGCGGGAACGAGAGCAGATAGATCCATCTGGACGGGTGCGTAATTCGCCTGGAACTCAGCTAAAGGAAAAAAAATATATATTTATTTATTTATTTTAATGCATGTATTCGCTGGAAAACTTCTCAGAGAGCGAAGGCCGTGGGGCTCAACGGGAACCATGGCCTGAGCATGCTGTTATGCACACGCCCGGGCTGAGCGGCGTGTGCGTGTGATTGTAGTGATTCCACTGGACCATGAACCGGAGAGTGCCTGGAGGGGCGTGACTAAGTATCTGGCCGATCCGACCAAGATGGCACGACGGCATACGACGCCAGTGCACCAGGGAGAAACCGGGCAGAGGGACCAGGTGCTACTCCAGGTCAAACTCCGGACACGGGGGTTGACCCACACAGGGATTACTGGATCAGGCTGGTTAGGCTGGCGCACAGACTGGAGGGTATAGGCAGGCACGACTGGTATGCAGGCAGGCGGGTAAAGGCAAGCGCAGCTAGAGTGCAGACAGGGAGGCACTAGCAGGTAGGAACACAGGCGGGATAGGACCCAGTACACACTGGGACTCAGGAACAATACAGGTAGAGGGGTACAGGCAAGCACAGCTAGAGTGCAGACAGGGAGGCACTAGCAGGTAGGAACACAGGCGGGATAGGACCCAGTACACACTGGGACTCAGGAACAGGCAGGTTAGGCTGGCACAGACTGGTGGATATAAGCAAACACGGCAGGTATGCAGATGGGTGGATACAGGCGAGTATGCAGGCAGGGAGGTACTGGCCGAAAGGACGGGCTGGAGCACAGAAAGGTTAAGACCCAGTACAGACTGGGTCACAGAACCGCAGATGCGGTAGACAACCACAGCAGAGAGGGAACGCCCGAAGCGGTGGGCAAGAACAGAGCAGGACGGGGCTGCAGGAGCAGCGAGCACAAGCAGGGCAGGACAGGACTGCCGGAGCAGCGAGCACAAGCAGGGCAGGACAGGACTGCCGGAGCAGCGGGCAGAAGCAGGGCAGGACAGGACTGCCGGAGCAGCGGGCAGAAGCAGGGCAGGACAGGACTGCCGGAGCAGCGGGCAGAAGCAGGGCAGGACAGGACTGCCGGAGCAGCGGGCAGAAGCAGAGCAGGACAGGACTGCCGGAGCAGCGGGCAGAAGCAGGGCAGGACAGGACTGCCGGAGCAGCGGGCAGAAGCAGGGCAGGACAGGACTGCCGGAGCAGCGGGCAGAAGCAGGGCAGGACAGGACTGCCGGAGCAGCGGGCAGAAGCAGGGCAGGACAGGACTGCCGGAGCAGCGGGCAGAAGCAGGGCAGGACAGGACTGCCGGAGCAGCGGGCAGAAGCAGGGCAGGACAGGACTGCCGGAGCAGCGGGCAGAGGAGTCAGAGCAGGCTAGGCTGAGTAGGGGGGACAGGGCTCTGTTCACACGGAACAGACAGGAAGGGAAAGGCAGAGCCAGACACCCACAGGATACTTGCAGTGAAGTAGCGAGTGGACCACAAACTCACAAACGGGAGTACAGAGACAACAAGCAGGAGTTAGGTACGAGTTCAGACTCTGCAGAAAAAGGAAGGGAACGGACATAGAGGAAAAACAGGTAAAGGATAGGAGAGAGTTCAGACTGGAACTGAGTGTACGGAGGAGACCGACACTGCAGCGGGATACAGGAGCGGGTCTGGGAATACGGCCCCCAGAGAGGCAGGATGAACAGGCAAGGAGCGTGTTCAGACAGGACAGACAAGATACAGGAGCGGGTCTAGGGAACCGGCCCCTAGAAGGCAGGAGGAACAGGCTAGGAGCGTGTTCAGACAGGTCAGACAAGATACAGGAACAGGTCTAGGTAATCGGCCCCTAGAAGGCAGGAGGAACAGGCTAGGAGCGTGTTCAGACAGGCCTGGAAATACAGCCTCCAGGATAGGCAGACAAGAGAACACAGAACGGGACCTGGCACCTTCAGAGTGCAAGCACACACTGAAAGAAACACTATGCTCAGGCAGGGATAGATGGCGCAGCTGAGCTATATACCAGGTGACAGACAGCAATAGGCTGAGGACGCACAAGAGGTGTGACCCACAGCAGGTACAAAAAGCAGGAAGTGATCGGGCGCCGCCCTTAAGCAGCAGAAACAGACACAAACAGACAGCATGGAGGGAAGCCAGAGAGACATTCTGGACAGGAGATCAAGTGCGCGCTCTTGCACAGTGGGAGATGGACCACTATGCAAGGACGCCGCCAGGTATGTTACACAGTCCTTTTAAGGACTAGGTTACAGCATTTCCTACGACTTTTATCAGGCAGGTCTGTGCTCTTAAATAGATAGATTGTGGGAGTAAAGACTAATTGTAATTGGAGTCCTTTTCAGGACTAGGTTACATCAGTTCCTATCAGTTTTTGCCAGGCAGGTCTGTGCCAGTGCTGTGCAAGTTTTTTTCACAGCATTTGGCTGAATCTAGCAAAGCTAATCCTTTTTGGCCTATTGCAGAGTGTGTTAGTCAGTGGAGTAGCCTATCTGTGTTGCAAGATATACCACCTGTGTATAGAATACCAATTTTTTTACTGCACCTAGTGAAGTAAAATCTTTTGGGCATAGCATCATTCTATTAGTCCATCTATACTGACCTCCATCAGGTTGCAAACTGAATATAATTTTTTTCTGCATCTAGCTCTGAAAAAATATTTGGGCTTCTAGCAGTGTGTGGGACTTGGTCTATTAGTCCATCTATACTGACCTCCATCAGGTTGCAAATTAAAAATAATTTTTTTCTTCATTTAGCTCTGAAAAAATATTTGGGCTTCTAGCAGTGTGTGGGACTTGTTCTATTAGTCCTTCTATACTGACCTCCAGCAGGTTGCAAATTGAATATAATTTTTTTCTGCATCTAGCTCTGAAAAAATATTTGGGCTTCTAGCGGTGTGTGGGACTTGGTCTATTAGTCCATCTATACTGACCTCCATCAGGTTGCAAATTAAAAATAATTTTTTTCTGCATCTAGCTCTGAAAAAATATTTGGGCTTCTAGCAGTGTGTGGGACTTGGTCTATTAGTCCATCTATACTGACCTCCATCAGGTTGCAAATTAAAAATAATTTTTTTCTTCATTTATCTCTGAAAAAATATTTGGGCTTCTAGCAGCGTGTGGGACTTGTTCTATTAGTCCATCTATACTGACCTCCATCAGGTTGCAAATTAAAAATAATTTTTTTCTGCATCTAGCTCTGAAAAAATATTTGGGCTTCTAGCAGTGTGTGGGACTTGGTCTATTAGTCCATCTATACTGACCTCCATCAGGTTGCAAATTAAAAATAATTTTTTTCTGCATCTAGCTCTGAAAAAATATTTGGGCTTCTAGCAGTGTGTGGGACTTGGTCTATTAGTCCATCTATACTGACCTCCATCAGGTTGCAAATTAAAAATAATTTTTTTCTTCATTTAGCTCTGAAAAAATATTTGGGCTTCTAGCAGTGTGTGGGACTTGTTGTATTAGTCCTTCTATACTGACCTCCAGCAGGTTGCAAATTGAATATAATTTTTTTCTGCATCTAGCTCTGAAAAAATATTTTGGCTTCTAGCGGTGTGTGGGACTTGGTCTATTAGTCCATCTATACTGACCTCCATCAGGTTGCAAATTAAAAATAATTTTTTTCTGCATCTAGCTCTGAAAAAATATTTGGGCTTCTAGCGGTGTGTGGGACTTGGTCTATTAGTCCATCTATACTGACCTCCATCAGGTTGCAAATTAAAAATAATTTTTTTCTGCATCTAGCTCTGAAAAAATATTTGGGCTTCTAGCAGTGTGTGGGACTTGGTCTATTAGTCCATCTATACTGACCTCCATCAGGTTGCAAATTGAATAAAAAAATTTTCTGCATCTAGCTCTGAAAAAATATTTGGGCTTCTAGCGGTGTGTGGGACTTGGTCTATTAGTCCATCTATACTGACCTCCATCAGGTTGCAAATTAAAAATAATTTTTTTCTGCATCTAACCCAGCCAATAGTTTTGGCCTAATACCACAGTTTGGCCACTCAGCTCTGCTCGGTTACCATCCATTGTTTTTTTGTGCAAACAACTCCAGAGTTGTGAATTAGTTAACCACCAAAATGAGTGGAAAAAGGCCTGCTGCTGGTGGAAAGGGGAATAGGCGTGTTGGGAAGGGGAAAAAAGGTTGTGTCCGTGGGGTAGGTGCAGAAGAAAGACCATCTTCCAGCCAAACTAAAATGTCTACTTCTTTTAGCGGACAATGTGATAAGATCCCTTTCTTACGGCCACGCCAATCGCTACAAATTCCAGATGAGGCACAAAAACAGCAAGTGCTTCAACGGATATCAAGTGCTCCTTTAAGTGGGCTCTCCTCCACATCAACTTCAACATCACAAATACTCCAGTCCTCAAAGGTGTCACCCAAATCGCACTTGCTTCCTCACAGCTCCCAAATCTCCAGCTGCCCGTCTGAGTATGAGGTAGAACAGATGGTTGAGTCTGCAGAGCTGTTTACTCATACTATAGCCTGGGAATCAGAGGTCGACTCCAGCGCTTCTGTGAATCCAGACGAGGAAATGATCTGCACTGATGCCCAGAATCTTTATGAGTCGGATCCAGGACCAGACGCAGAAGGTTCTGACCATAATGTAGACCCTCATTCCCAAACTGTAACTCCTGTTGGTGGAGACAATGAGGAAGACGATGATAAGACTCAAATACCTGATTGGAGCGACAACTTTAGTTTTTTGTCAGGGCAGGAACAGGTTGGCTCTGAGGACGACGGGTGTGATAACGCACAGGGTGATGATGATGAGGTCGGAGATCCCACTTACTGTCAACCCACAGTCAGCCAAGAGATGAGGTCAGCAGAGGAGGTGGAGGAAGATGCTAGTGACGACGAGGTCAGGTTGCGCCTTCCTGGACAGAGACGTAGTACTGGAAGCACGTCAACAACTGCATCCTCAAACACAACTCTGCCTCTCACCACAAGTCGTGGTGGCTCTTCAGGTCGCATGGGTGCTAAGCCTTGCATAGCCTGGGCATTTTTTCAGATCGATAAAGATGACCCAACTCGTGTTATCTGTAACATTTGTCAGCAAAAGCTAAGTAGAGGCCAAAAAATACATAGTTTGAGTACTTCATGCATGAACCGGCACATGGACATGAAGCATAAGTTGCAGTGGGAAGCTCAGTGTGCTACAATGCGGTCTAGCCGGCCGGGCCAACCACCGTCTGCCATATCTTGTGCATCCGCGGCCTCTTCATCCTCTGTGACTGGGGGGACAGCAGTCACACCTGTTTTGGGGCGCAGACCTGCCACCTCTTTACCCGCAACAGCCAGCGTGATTGGCAGGTCATCATTTTCTTTGGAGGTGGTAACACCAGCTGGTCTTGAGCGCTGTCCGACATCGATAGCACCACCTTTGGATCAAGGCAACCTAACATGTCCGCCTGCATCTTCCTCACAGACCGGCAGTTTGCCGGGGACACCCTTATCAACCCCGTCTAAGCACAATAGCCAGCCCTCGGTCCCTCAGATGTGGACAAGTAAAAGACCATTTCCTCCTAGCCATGAGAAAGCTAAGAGGTTGAATTTCACCATCTGCAAGCTCTTGGCTACAGAAATGCTGCCTTTCCGCCTGGTGGACACAGAGGATTTTCGAGACCTTATGTCCGTCGCAGTGCCCCAGTACCAGATGCCCAGTCGGCACTACTTCTCAAAGAAAGGTGTGCCTGCGCTCCACCAGCATGTCGCACACAACATCACCGCTTCTTTGAGAAACTCTGTGTGTGACAGGGTGCATTTCACCACAGACACTTGGACGAGTAGGCATGGACAGGGGCGTTACATGTCGCTGACTGGGCACTGGGTAACTATGGTGACAGCAGGACAAGGGGCTGCTGTCCAAGTCTTGCCGTCCCCACGAGTTGTGCGTCAATCCTCTTTATGTCATTTTTCCTCCACTGCTTCTGCCTCCTCAACCTCCTCTCGGTCTTCCACCTGCACCCAAAGCCTGTCTGGTCATGCCAGAAGCTTTCTAACTGCGCAGAAGGGATCCTGCACACCTCCTTACTATGCTGGCAGTAGGGCTCAACGTCATCAGGCGGTTTTTACATTGAAATGTCTGGGAAATGTGAGTCACACAGCTGAGGAGTTGTGGTCAGCTCTGGAGAACCAATTTCATGAATGGTTGTCTCCACTGGACCTGAAACCAGGGAAGGCCGTGTGCGACAATGCTGCAAACCTGGGTGCGGCCCTTCGCCGGGGCAATGTCACACACGTGCCTTATATGGCTCACGTGTTGAACCTGGTTGTCCAGCAATTTTTAGCCCACTATCCCAGACTAGATGGCCTTCTGCAGAGGGCACGGTCGCTGTGTGCTCACTTCCGCCGTTCGCATCCCGCAGCTCAGCGACTTACATCTCTACAGAAGTCGTTGGGCCTGCCACTTCACCGGCTAAAATGCGATGTGCCTACCCGGTGGAATTCAACTCTGCACATGTTGCAGCGACTGTGGCAGCACCGACAAGCCCTGGTGCAATACGTTCTGACGTATAGCCTGGGCCAACGAGATTCAGAGGTGGGGCAAATCACGCTGGAGGAGTGGTCTCAGATCAGGGACCTATGCACCCTTCTGCACAGTTTTGAAATGGCGACGAAGATGTTTAGTGCTGACGATGCCATTATCAGCATGACTATTCCGGTGATTTACATGCTGGAGCACATGTTAAGCAGAATTCGGAGTCAGGTGGTGGCACAAGAGGAGGTGGAGGAAGTAGAGGAGGAGGAGTTGTATGCGGAAGGGCTAACATCTGCAAGGTCCAGACGGTCGGCAGCACCAAGGCGGCAGGCATGTGAGGGTGGGGGAGATGATTTTACCAGGGCGCATGGTAGCAGCCAAACTAGTGAGGAAGGTGCAGGAGCCCAGGAAGAAGTGGAGGACAAACTGATGGAAGACTCATCAGATGAGGGAGATCTTGATCACATTTCTGTTGTGCGAGGTTGGGGGGAGAGGACAGAGGAAGGAAGCGTGATTGCTACCTCGCCACCAACACAACAGGGACTTGGTGCTCCTGGATGCGCAACACACATGAGTGCCTTCTTGCTGCACTACCTGCAACATGACCCTCGAATTGTGAGAATTAGAAATAATCCTGACTACTGGGTTGCCACACTGTTAGATCCCCGGTACAAAAGTAAATTTGCAGAAATTATTCCTGCCATAGAAAGGGATGCACGCATGCAGGAGTATCAGCAGAGACTGTTGCAGAATCTTACATGTGCTTTTCCACAAAATACCAGTGGTGCACGTAGTGAATCTCACAGTTCCAACTTGCCAACCGTGGGACCGTCAAGTGTTCAGCACTCAAACCGTAACAGAACCACAGTATCTGCTGGTAACATCAATTTTGCGGAATCATTTCACCACTTTTTTAGCCCATCCTTTGCAAGGCCACAGGAGACAAGAAGTCTGACACATAGTCAACGCCTAGAGACGATGGTACAGGAGTATCTCCAAGTAAACATTGAAGCCACGACTGTGTCACTGGACCCTTGCTCTTTTTGGGCTTCCAATCTGGATAAATGGCCGGAGCTAGCCACTTACGCCTTGGAGATCTTGTCATGCCCCGCAGCCAGCGTTCTGTCTGAACGTGTGTTCAGCGCTGCTGGTGGTGTGCTGACAGATAAGCGCACGCGGCTCTCCACTGATAATGTAGACAGACTCACGTTCATAAAGATGAACAAATCATGGATCCGAAACGACTTTTCTACCCCTGTGTCATCCTGGGGAGAGTAAAAGCTTGATGATTGGTTAAAATCACCCTACCAACCGTTTTAAGCTTTCAAATTACTAATCATGTTTATCTGTATCTTGACTGGAAAATAATTTGGGCTTTGTAGCAGTGTGCAGCACTGATCCTATTAGGCCATCTATAATAAGCTTCACCAGATTTAAAATTAAAAATAATTTTTAGCTGCATCTAGCCCGGAAAATAATTTTGGGGCTCCGAGATGCGCAAGACACATAAGTGCCTTCTTGCTGCACTACCTGCAGCATGACCCTCATATTGTCAGAATTCGAAGTAATCATGACTACTGGGTTGCCACACTCTTAGATCCCCCTAACTTTTCGATCAACCTTTTCATTTTAATAAAGACCAAAAAAATGGTCATTTTTGAAATTATAAGCATTAGCAGGTTGTTAGAAACTGAAATCAAACAGTTTTCAACTCAAAACTTTATTCTAGGTGATGTTACATTTTCACATAGGACCCCTTGTTCGAAAGGAGCTTCTGAACTCTCTCGTCCATTGAATTTGTCAGGTTTTGGATGGTTTCTGCTTCAATTGTTTTGCATGAGGACAGAATACCCTCCCAGAGCTGTTGCTTAGATGTGAACTGCCTCCCGCCATCATAGACACTCCTTTTAATGATGCTCCAAAGGTTCTGAATGGGGTAGAGGTCAGGGGAGCATGGGGGTCACACCATAAGTTTGTCCCCTTTTATGCCCATATCAGCCAGAGATGCAGATGTTTTATGTGCAGCATGAGATGGTGCATTATCATGCAGAAAAATGATCTTGCTGTGAAATACACGGTTCTTCTTCTTGAACCATGGCAGGAAGTGCTGTTTGAGAAAATCCACATACATTATGGAGTTCATCTTTAGTGCCTTCAGGGATCCTAAAGGGGCCAACAATCTCTCTCCCCATGATTCCAGCCCAAAACATTACTCCACCTCCTCCTTGTTGGCGCTGTAGCCGTGTTTGCGTGGGGTGTCCATCAACCAGCCATCCTCCACTCCATTCATCTGGACCATCGAGCGCTGCACGGCACTCATCCGTGAACAAAACAGTTTTGAAATCAGTCTTCATGTAATGTTTGGCCCACTGGAGCCGTTTCTGCTTGTGTGAAGTGGATAGAGGAGGTCGACAGGATGGCATATGCACAGCTGCAGACCTCTGAAGGACCCTGCATCTTGTTGTTCGGGGGACGTTGGAGGCACAAGCAGCTTCAAAAACTTGTCTGCTGCTATGACAAGGCTTTTTTGCCGCTGCTGTTTCAACCTGACGTAATTGCCTGTAGGAAAGAGTCCTCAATTTGCCCTTATCAGCACGCACACGTGTGTACTGTGAATCAGCTACATACTTCTTGATTGCCAAGACACTTCATCCTGATCATCGCACAATGTTGATTGTAGTCATGCCTTGACCTAAACACTCCACAATTTGTTGCTTCTCAGCAGCCGACACATCCTTTTTCTTTCCCATTTTGGCAGAAAATGTAGGCTGCTTAATAATGTGAGAGAGCCTTCTTAAGTAGTCTTGCCTTTCATTGGACACACCTGCCAAACTAATTAGCACAGGTGTCTGCAATTGCTTACAGTGATATAAAGAGCCCTGACACACATCACCATCAATGAGTTTAACTGACAAACAAACAAATTCTTCCCTTATCACTCCTAAACACTTTTTGCATAATAATTTGGAACGCGGTGTACATGTGCTTTTCCACAAAACACCAGTGGTTCACGTAGTGAATCTTACAGTTCTAACTTGCCAACCGTGGTCTGTATGGAATTGTTCAATAAAGGGCCCAAAATTAAGATAACATAGATGAGAGAGGTCTCTATGAATAGGAATTCCTAAGTATTTGATACCCTGTGAGGGCCAGGCAAAGGGAAAGTTGGACTGGATGGAATCCTATATGGATTTAGGGAGGGAGACATCGAGGGCCTCAGACTTCGCTGCATTGATTTTAAAATTTTACCATGTAACAAAGTGATCTATTTCAGCCATAACAGCAGGGATGGATATATGTGATTGAGTGATATATACTAGGACATCATCAGCAAATAGAGAGCACTTGTACTCGGTGCCTCCCACCTCAATCCACCTAATATTGGGGTTATGGCGAATTGATGAGAGCAGGTGCTTCGTCACTAGGATGTATAAGAGAGGGGACAGAGGACATCCCTGCCTTGTCCCATTGGTGATTGTGAAAGGTGATGAAAATGTTCTGACGCACCCCCTGGGCCTTGGGACACCCGGAGCCGGACCCTTTTTGGTGGATGCTGGTGGTTGTAGTCTTCGTGGCGGCGATCCGGTTCCGTGGCTCAGGGCGGTCAAACCAGTGGCGGAACTATTTATGTGGTTTTGATGTTTAAATGTCCGACTACGCCACCCGTGGATTGCGGTCAGAGTGAACCGCCGCTACAGGGCAGACCGCTAAGGCTGGTGTTGTGGGTGCAGCAGAGCGTAGCATAACTCCCCACGGGAGGAGTATAGCCTCAGGGCAGTGTATGCGGAGGATGGGGGTGATGGTGCAGGGCAGCAGCAGTAACGACACGGAGTCAGTGATGCAGTTCAGGGCCTTTACTCACAGTTCTTATTATCCAGACCACGTCTGCAGGTAACGGCTGCCCACGTCGTACTGTGCTCACCAGGTGAGGGGCTCAGACAACTCCCAGATAACTTTGGAGCGCTTCACAGGACCCCCTTTGTGTGTCCTTTGTCAGGCCTTTCTTACCAACACTTCTGTCCGGCTGCCTCGGGCCTCCTCTTGGTAAACTTGGCGCCAGTTTCCCTGACCCTATGTGGTGCCTTCCTAGCGGGTGGAGCAAGGGGCTGCGCCACATAAAATGTCAGAGCCTCCGGTTTCTAGCTGAGGGTCGTTTCCTGCCTCCACTAGTTCAGGGACCGGTCTCCCCCTTTGGCCTGACCCCTCCACGCAGGTGGATTCGGGCGTGCGGTGGCGACTTGCCCGTCCGCACCCCTGGGATCCCTTCATTCCTCGTTCCTGGAGCCTTCTCCGCTCCTCTTCCTTCCTTCTCCCTCTTGCAGGCCTGGGCCTCTGTTACTAGGCCCGCCTCCGGAGCAGAGCTCATGCAGAGCCCCTGCTCCCTGCCACTTCTGCTCAGACTTCTCTGCACTGAACTAAGATGGTGCCCACCTTTTATACTCCCTTCTCAATGCACCCAGGAACTGCTTCCTCCCTGCTCCTGCACTGCAGGGTTCCCCTTCCTCAGTGTTCCCTCCCCCCACTCCAGCCAGGGACAGGGACTGTCGTGCCCATCTCAGGGGCATATTGGTCGCCCTGCCCCACGGCAATGTGGTGTAATGCATGCAGGTGTCGGGTCCTGATCCACACTCCATCCTTATCTGAGAGTGAGATATCACACCTCTGGGTGAGGTGCAATACGTCTGTAGCAACCGAGCCCTCGGTGCTACAGTTCCATTTATCTTCAGCCTAGGTGACGTATTGTGATACAGGGCCGTGATTTTGGCTATAAAAGGGTCCCCTAGTCCCCTACCCCAAGCTTTTTAAGAGAATCATATATGGCGTGCCAGGAGACTCTATGGAATGCTTTCTCAGCATCCAACGAGAGTATCTACTTACAAATTTTTAACTGCATCTAGCCCAGGAAATACTTTGTGCCTAGTAGCAGTGTCTGCTAGTCAGCGGATTATCCCGGCTGTTAAGCAAGCTACACCACCTGTAGTTTGGACACTTAATATTTTCAAAGGAAATGCTTCGGGACCACGGGATACTTAGTGAAGAGCATCAGGAGGCACCCCAAGGCATAGGGGCTGGGACTGGCACTAGGATGCCTTGCGGTGGACAGCCGAGCTCGATCCTTATAAAAGCTTTTTTAACTGCAGCAGCTTTAGTGGACGCTACTGGAGCTGGAATTACGCGGCTGCTGGCATGAGACTTGCCCTCCAATAGATCCTTGTAAATGGATTTAAAGTGTATTCATTCAAATTAGAGGGACAATTTAAATTAAAAAGCTTAGAGCTGCCTCCACCACAGGGGGGCTCTCTCGACCCACCAGCGGACAGGCACCAGTATTGGGAGAGGGGGGCTGGCCGTCAGGGTTCACCGCGGCTCTGGCACAAACCCGGCGACACGGAGGTGGCACGGGCAGGAGCGGACTGGCCGTCTCGGCTTCTCACTTTTTGGATTTTAGAAGGGCATGACATGCCTATATCTGTGTCTCCCCCTCCTTTTACTCCTCCACCTCTTTTCTTTTCGCATGACTATATGTACTTGTCACTTTTCCATGTGTTAGTTGTGTCTTCTGAGCAGTTTGTCAGCTTTTGGACACCTTTGAAGGTGTTTTCTATGTGTTTCTATGTGTTTTTGTTTGCCTGCCATTGGTTTTAACGGTGTTCGAAGGTGTTCGACGAACAGTTCGACGAACAGTTCGGCGAACACACGGGTGTTCGACGAACCGAACCGAACTCGAACACTACGGGGGTGGCTCAACACTATATATAACGCCTACTGTATTACATGTCACCGTATGAGTAATTTTAAAAGTCCTAGAATTGTCAGCATTCGTGAAAATCTTTGTTGAGTCAATATTAGGGCAGGCTACGCACCCACCACAGGGGCGACAGCCCCATTGTGGGCCCTTAGAGTCAAAGAGATATTTGTTATTGGTTGTCAAATGACTATGAACAAGCATATCTCGTAGATTTCGAGATCTTCGATAAGTGATCGTAGGATTTTTTGAAATATAAGGTGCTAGTGATGGATCAAGTTCCAGAATCCGCCAATGTTTTTTCAATGCAGTCCAAATTTCGGGGCTTTTTGTGTTAAAAGTGGAAATGAATCTCACCACATCCGTTGTCCCTCGCATCTGTTTCTTATATAATAGATCTTTCCTTTTAGAAAATTTAGCCCTTCGATAGCTACGCTGAATGATTTTATTACTATAGCCTCTTTCACGAAGTCGATTTTTTAATAAGTCAGCTTGAGTTTCAAATTTGGCGTCACTTGAACAAATCCGACGTATTCTAAGGAATTGTCCAGTTGGAATGTTTTCCACGAGATTCCTAGGATGTGAGGAGGCAGAATACAGGAGGGAATTCACCGAAGTTGGTTTACGAAATACGTCTGTGTGAATAGAACCATCCTGGTCGATATCCAACAACACGTCCAAAAACTCAATTTTGTGTTGTCCAAACTTGAAGGTTAGTTTTATATTGAGGTCGTTTTCATTGAGAGCCATCATGAAAGATGCGAGGTCCTCATGGGATCCCTGCCATAGAAAAAAGATATCATCAATGAAACGACCCCAATATAAAACCTTGTCAATATTAGGAATGGGATCAGTCATAAAAATCTTCCTCTCCCACAGCCCCAGGAACAAGTTGGCATACGAGGGGGCACAAGCTGCCCCCATAGCGGTACCCTGGAGCTGTAGGAAGAAGGCATCTTTAAAAATAAAAAAATTATGTTTCAAAACAAAATCCAACAATATGGTGATAAATTCACCAAAATCCCTATCCACATTTGACATCTCCAAGAAGGCTATTACTGCCCTGATCCCATCATCATGGCGAATAGACGTGTAGAGGGATTCGACGTCACATGTAACTAAGACAACACTCCCATACACCTGAATTCCATCAATTTTCTTCAGAAAGTCTGAAGTATCTTTTAGATATAACGGTAGGGTTTCCACAATGGGACGTAAGGTATAATCAATCAGTTTACAAACGGATTCACAATAGTTGTCGACACCAGATACGATGGGCCTACCTGGAGGATTAATGAGGTCCTTATGGGTCTTAGGGAGGATGTAAAATGTTGAAATCAATGGATCTTTTTTGAAAAGGTAAGACATTTCTTGTTTATTCAAGGTTCCTCTCTGAACCGCATCATTGAGAATGATCTCAAGGGAGCTCTGAAATTTAGATAAAGGATTAAATGTTAATTTCTTATAAGTTGTTTTATCATTTAAATGACGTCTAACTTCTTTCTCATATTTTGGTAGAGAGAGCAGTACAATATTGCCCCCCTTGTCTGAGGGTTTAATGACTATATTTGGAAGTGATTGTAGTTCCTTAATCGCCTTCCTCTCCTCTCTACTACAGTTGTCAAATGAAATTGAGGTTGGTATCTGTTTAAATTCGTCACTTACCAATTGCACGAATAATTCTATATTCGAGTACATCGAAAGGGGAGGAAAACGCTGAGACTTCGGAATAATGGATGATGGAAATTTACCCATCGATTTGACAGTTTGCTCCTCCAAAAGACTCTCAAGGGTCCTCAAGGCCTCCCGTTCTTCTATAGTAGAGAAAACGTTATCATCATTACATTTTTTATGAAATATTTTTTTGAAAGTCAATTTACGGGCGAAGAGGTGAAGATCTTTAAGACCAGTAAATAAATCAAAACCACTAGTTGGTGAGAACGTTAAACCCTTCATTAGAACATTGGTCTGAGGGGTAGTGAGAATGTGATCCGTCAAATTGATTACCTTCAATGTGGATTTAGACATGCCAACTTCCATCAGAGTGGTTTGTTTAGGGTGATTTCTCCAGTGATTTTGCCTCTTCTGACCCAGTCTTGTGTTATAGTTGAATTTAGATGAAGAGGAATCGATAGATTCATTGTCGGTAGACATGTGGGAGGACTCTGAGCTTCTCCGTTCGCCCTGAGAGGATCTTGTAAATTTCCATTTATAGACCCTATTACTGCTTTTGTCAGATTGATCACGTAGATATTTGTTGGTCTTGGTGGTGCTGATTTGTTTCTCCCATAAGGAAAAACAAGCTTCCATATCTTCACTAAATTTTTCAAAATCCGTCACTGGAATCAAGGATTTAAGTCTTGCTTCTTTGTTACTAATCTCTAAATCAATGTCATTGAGAGTGGTGCCATTTTTATTAATAATAAGGCCCAAAAATTCACAAGAACATCTATCACAGGATTCCTCCCATCGATTGACAAAATCAGGGTCTTCCTTTCCATAGGAAGGAAAGACCTGAATACGTAGGCCCCGTGGAATGAGTTTCTCCTCGACATATTGTTCCAACGAAAATTTGTTCCACCATGTTTTTATACGACGATGGTAGAGTAATTTCAAAGTGCGCTTACATTCATTGATGTCAACTTGAGCAGTATTATCTAATTGAGTCCCTTTCCCTTTAAATACTGATAAGGCTTGTGAATGCCATACGGCCTCTTTGGCTTTAAAATCCATGGTTGGAATGACCAGACCTCTGTAAATATACAGGATATATAACCACAAAAAAATTAGCTTAATAAAGCAAAAATATATTAAATGTTTATGTGTCAATTACAAATCTAAACCTAAAAATAGACACATCAACCAATGAATAATAAATGATTAAATTTTATTAAATAGTTGAATTAAAAATCCCAATGACAGAACGGGAAAGGGAATAAAATAAGATCCGAAAGAGACATACGCAAGGGGAAAATAATGACTGACTCCATCCATATGGATTATAATAACATTAAAAGGATGGCAGTGGATATAGATGACAAATGTAGGTGGGATGAAATCTATATAAATAAATAAATAAGTAAAGTGCACAATACAAATATACTGATAATATATATGACCATAAATTATTAATGATATGAATAAATGAATATACAAAATATATTTCAATATAATAAATACAAAACAATAAATGATATAATATATTAAATAAGTGAAGTATACAAAAAGTTATATAAAGTGCATACTAGTATATTAATCCATTCAAAGAATAGCCAACTACATATGAATACCACTAGTAATCACTCAGTGGGTGAAAAACAGTCAAGAGGGTGCATATGAAATCATGTAAGCACATGTACTAACCCGAGCTATGTCTCACATCCGACGCGCGTTTCGCTGTTGCTTTCTCAAGGATATAATGAGACTGAATGAATCAGGACATATATATATATGTAGAGCAAGTAGCTCATTATTATGGACCGGTGGTACATGAGGAGGAGCTGTGCAGATCATGCATGATCGTGTCGGCGCGGCCTCCCCCCAGAGAGACGCGTCTCCATAGAGCGCGGCTGTCCAGGATGAGGCGGCGCCGGCGTGCGTGTCAGCTTGGAGCGCAAGAGAAAAGGAACCGGAAATGACGTTGAACAAGGTAACGCTATGATAGGACGAAGCAGCGCCAACGTGCGTGTCAGCTTGGAACGCAAAAGAGGAGGAACCGGAAGTGACATTAGACAGTGTAACGCTATGAATGAGAGGAATCCCAATCGTATTACTAGGAGGAAAACAGTGAAAAAATAAGTGTGGGCAAATGTGAAAAGTGAAAAGAGTGAAGCAAAGGTACAAATAAATCAGTCCATAAGTACATAAATACATAAGCATGAAGCTAATAGATATATATATATATATATATAGATAAATATAGAAATATATATAAAAATATGTAAAAATATATATAATGTACATATAAAACATGTAGTGAACATATAATAAGTCATATGACTGAAGTAATACATAAGTGTAAAATGTAAAGAGTATGTGTAGAAAGCGGTTCCATCATCACAGAAGTTTAGAGAGCGTTGGTCCGGTGTTTTCACTAAAAATCACACAATGATCACGAACCACCAAGAAAAACCTTCGGATAGAACAAGGAAACTAGAAAAAAATATACAAAAAGGGGGGCATTAAGAACAAATAAAAGATGAATAAATGTATATAAGAACCAATAAATGAAGCGCACACAAGTTGATCAAAGAAAAGGAGCAAAATTATAAGACTCATTAAGACCACGGGGAGACATAGATTCTAAAACGGTGATCCATTTAACCTCTTTTTGTGCCAAAAGCTTTTTCCATTTTCCACCCCGAATCCCCGGATAGACCCGATCAATCCCACTTACCTTTAAAGTTGTCGGATCACAGTTGTGAAATTTTTTAAAATGACGAGGAATGGTCTTTAACTCGTCAGGATTTTCATTATCACTGGCTGCCCTTATGTCTAGGACATGTTCACGTGTCCTTCGACGTAATTCCCTCGTAGTCATTCCAATGTAGATCTTATTACACGGGCATCTGGCGCTATATATAACGCCTACTGTATTACATGTCACCGTATGAGTAATTTTAAAAGTCCTAGAATTGTCAGCATTCGTGAAAATCTTTGTTGAGTCAATATTAGGGCAGGCTACGCACCCACCACAGGGGCGACAGCCCCATTGTGGGCCCTTAGAGTCAAAGAGATATTTGTTATTGGTTGTCAAATGACTATGAACAAGCATATCTCGTAGATTTCGAGATCTTCGATAAGTGATCGTAGGATTTTTTGAAATATAAGGTGCTAGTGATGGATCAAGTTCCAGAATCCGCCAATGTTTTTTCAATGCAGTCCAAATTTCGGGGCTTTTTGTGTTAAAAGTGGAAATGAATCTCACCACATCCGTTGTCCCTCGCATCTGTTTCTTATATAATAGATCTTTCCTTTTAGAAAATTTAGCCCTTCGATAGCTACGCTGAATGATTTTATTACTATAGCCTCTTTCACGAAGTCGATTTTTTAATAAGTCAGCTTGAGTTTCAAATTTGGCGTCACTTGAACAAATCCGACGTATTCTAAGGAATTGTCCAGTTGGAATGTTTTCCACGAGATTCCTAGGATGTGAGGAGGCAGCATACAGGAGGGAATTCACCGAAGTTGGTTTACGAAATACGTCTGTGTGAATAGAACCATCCTGGTCGATATCCAACAACACGTCCAAAAACTCAATTTTGTGTTGTTCAAGTGACGCCAAATTCCTCGTCATTTTAAATAATTTCACAACTGTGATCCGACAACTTTAAAGGTAAGTGGGATTGATCGGGTCTATCCGGGGATTCGGGGTGGAAAATGGAAAAAGCTTTTGGCACAAAAAGAGGTTAAATGGATCACCGTTTTAGAATCTATGTCTCCCCGTGGTCTTAATGAGTCTTATAATTTTGCTCCTTTTCTTTGATCAACTTGTGTGCGCTTCATTTATTGGTTCTTATATACATTTATTCATGTTTTATTTGTTCTTAATGCCCCCCTTTTTGTATATTTTTTTCTAGTTTCCTTGTTCTATCCGAAGGTTTTTCTTGGTGGTTCGTGATCATTGTGTGATTTTTAGTGAAAACACCGGACCAACGCTCTCTAAGCTTCTGTGATGATGGAACCGCTTTCTACACATACTCTTTACATTTTACACTTATGTATTACTTCAGTCATATGACTTATTATATGTTCACTACATGTTTTATATGTACATTATATATATTTTTACATATTTTTATATATATTTCTATATTTATCTATATATATATATATATATATATATATATCTTTTAGCTTCATGCTTATGTATTTATGTACTTATGGACTGATTTATTTGTACCTTTGCTTCACTCTTTTCACTTTTCACATTTGCCCACACTTATTTTTTCACTGTTTTCCTCCTAGTAATACGATTGGGATTCCTCTCATTCATAGCGTTACACTGTCTAATGTCACTTCCGGTTCCTCCTCTTTTGCGTTCCAAGCTGACACGCACGTTGGCGCTGCTTCGTCCTATCATAGCGTTACCTTGTTCAACGTCATTTCCGGTTCCTTTTCTCTTGCGCTCCAAGCTGACACGCACGCCGGCGCCGCCTCATCCTGGACAGCCGCGCTCTATGGAGACGCGTCTCTCTGGGGGGAGGCCGCGCCGACACGATCATGCATGATCTGCACAGCTCCTCCTCATGTACCACCGGTCCATAATAATGAGCTACTTGCTCTACATATATATATATGTCCTGATTCATTCAGTCTCATTATATCCTTGAGAAAGCAACAGCGAAACGCGCGTCGGATGTGAGACATAGCTCGGGTTAGTACATGTGCTTACATGATTTCATATGCACCCTCTTGACTGTTTTTCACCCACTGAGTGATTACTAGTGGTATTCATATGTAGTTGGCTATTCTTTGAATGGATTAATATACTAGTATGCACTTTATATAACTTTTTGTATACTTCACTTATTTAATATATTATACCATTTATTGTTTTGTATTTATTATATTGAAATATATTTTGTATATTCATTTATTCATATCATTAATAATTTATGGTCATATATATTATCAGTATATTTGTATTGTGCACTTTACTTATTTATTTATTTATATAGATTTCATCCCACCTACATTTGTCATCTATATCCACTGCCATCCTTTTAATGTTATTATAATCCATATGGATGGAGTCAGTCATTATTTTCCCCTTGCGTATGTCTCTTTCGGATCTTATTTTATTCCCTTTCCCGTTCTGTCATTGGGATTTTTAATTCAACTATTTAATAAAATTTAATCATTTATTATTCATTGATCACGGCTACTAAGAGTTGACCGTGTGGAAGACAGACCGGAGGTGGTGGTGCCCAGGTAACTGGAAGTATTATCTGCTATCCAATTAATAACCTGTTTACACTGATCAGTTCTCAATACTGGTGTTGTTCTGTGCTTTCCTAGTAATTCGGTCAAGAAGTGGGAGCGAGAAGATGTGGCTGTTGGTTGTGGCACATTTTCACCTTGGCCACGGCCCCATCCTCTGCACGAACCATCACCAGAACGTCCACTTCCACGTCCCTTGCCACGCGCCTTGTCCATTGTAAATGAAGTAAAATAGCTTACACTTGCACTATCAATGGAAAAAGGGTAATAAAGAGTAGATTAGAACCGTGGAAGAGGAAAACCACAGTTATTGTTTACTGGTGTATACCACACTTTTTTAAATAGAGATATTTGCGGCTGAACAGTGAGCGACACACTCAAACTGCTTTTTTTTTAGATACCAAAGGCCCAAAACTGGATAGTACAGCGATTTGACCCGTGGAACTGCAAAACCACACTGGGATGTCGGGCCTACACAAGACTATTTTCAACAGATATATTTTTGTGTCACAACAGTCAGGAGACACTACTGTTTTTCTTTACGGAAAAAACTACCAAAAGCTGAATAATAGAGATTTTTTACCGTGGGATGGCAAAACCACAGTTATTGTTTACTGGGGTATACCACACATTTTTAAATAGAGATATTTGCGGCTGAACAGTGACCGACACACTCAAACTGCTTTTTTTTTAGATACCAAATGCCCAAAACTGGATAGTACAGCGATTTGACCCGTGGAACTGCAAAACCACACTGGGATGTCGGGCCTACACAAGACTATTTTCAACAGATATATTTTTGTGTCACAACAGTCAGGAGACACTACTGTTTTTCTTTACGGAAAAAACTACCAAACGCTGAATAATAGAGATTTTTTACCGTGGGATGGCAAAACCACAGTTATTGTTTACTGGGGTATAGCACACATTTTTAAATAGAGATATTTGCAGCTGAACAGTGAGCGACACACTCAAACTGCTTTTTTTTTAGATACCAAAGGCCCAAAACTGGATAGTACAGCGATTTGACCCATGGAACTGCGAAACCACATTGGGATGTTAGGCCTACACAAGACTATTTTCAACAGATATATTTTTGTGTCACAACAGTCAGGAGACACTACTGTTTTTCTTTACGGAAAAAACTACCAAAAGCTGAATAATAGAGATTTTTTACCGTGGAATGGCAAAACCACAGTTATTGTTTACTGGGGTATACCACACTTTTTTAAATAGAGATATTTGCGGCTGAACAGTGAGCGACACACTCAAACTGCTTTTTTTTAGATACCAAAGGCCCAAAACTGGATAGTACAGGGATTTGACCAGTGGAACTGCGAAACCACACTGGGATGTCGGGCCTACACAAGACAATTTTCAACAGATATATTTTTGTGTCACAACAGTCAGGAGACACTACTGTTTTTCTTTACGGAAAAAACTACCAAAAGCTGAATAATAGAGATTTTTTACCGTGGGATGGCAAAACCACAGTTATTGTTTACTGGGGTATACCACACTTTTTTAAATAGAGATATTTGCGGCTGAACAGTGAGCGACACACTCAAACTGTTTTTTTTTTAGATACAAATGGCCCAAAATGGATAATACAGAGGTTTGAACCGTGGAAGTGCAAAACAACACTTTTGTTTCTCTAGACTACACCAGACTATTTTCAACAGTTATATTTGTGTCTGAAAAATCAGAGACACGCTTTTTTTTGGGGGGGGGACACACCAAAAGGTTAATAAGACGGGTATTTGTACAGTGTGAAGGAGGAAAAAAAAAGGAGGATTTAAATGAAAAAAAAACAGATTTTTCCTGGCCCCCGACACCTGGTGCTAAGTCCAGCAATTTCAGCACACAGGACTGTAATGCAGCGTTTGCTGGTATAACCTCTGTGTCTCCTATACAGCCTGCCTGCCTGGTATCTGGGATGGATATTAGTCCTGAAAAGGACTGTTTGTTTGTTCTGGCAGCCTTTACAGACCCTACACTAACTATTTCGCAGTTTATATCTCTCCCTAAATCAGCAGCGCGGTCCCTACACTGTCTAATCTGGAACGACTGTGTCCAAGATGGCGGCGCCCCGTTTTAAATACTCGAGGTGACGCTGTGCGGCCAGCCAATCACTGTAATGCCCACAACCAACATGGCTGCAGCATTACAGTGACTGGCTGGCAATCCCTTCATGTTCATTGGCTCTGTAAAGAGCACCAAACATGCAGGGCGGAGACCCGAGCTCGCGCCCGAGTAACCCGGAAATGCTCGGTGCTTGCCGAACATCCCGAGTAGCGTGATGCTCGGGCGAGTACCGAGCAGTGTCGAGCATGTTCGCTCAACACTAATTACTATGTCTTTGGTAGCTTATCTACAAACATTAGTTGTGGTGCCTCTGCTTTGATGGCATAATACCTGTATTTGACCATTGTAAATACAATGCTTTGGAGAAGCTTTTAGAGGAGTTGTCCTTTACTTTGATATTGATGTACTATCTTTAATATAGGTCATGAATAGTATTGAGCAAGCACTAAAATGCTCGGGTGCTCGAAGCTCGGGCCGAGCTCACCGTGATACTCGGGTGCTCGACCCGACCAACGAGCCCAATGTTAGTCTATCGGAGACCCGAGAAATTTTTGCGCCGGCACCCCCGGAAGTCTGTAGAAAGCCTAAAAAGTGCCCAAAACGATAGTGACAGTGCTCAAATGACAAGGGGACAGCATGGGGATCGCTCCGGGAAGCATTTATGACCCCCAGGTCACTGCTGTCAACAACGTGGTCAGAGGTATTAAGCCACTTTTACGGGATCACAATAAAATGTTCAAAAACAAAACTGAAACTGCTTTCCTGTGAAATATGTTAAGGAACACCCTTTCCAGGGTAAAGACTTGTGTATAAGGTAAAATAAATAACCAAAAACAAAAATACTCCTCCATATCTTGGGCTATGTTCACAAGTAGCATTTTTATGCGTTTTTGCACTTTTATATTGCTTTCAACCTTGACAAATGCATTCACTGGGAAATGTCATTTTAGCATTTTACAACCTTATCTGGCCATGTGCTGTGTGACACATGCATACAGTGCTGAAAAGACATGGGAACAGCATGGGGAAGACCCCTGGAAGCATCTCTGACACCCAGGTCACTGCCTAAAAGTGTGCCCCTCAGAAGTGATCCTTGCCGCATCCGAAGATGCAGACTTGCAGCTATCTCCATGCAAGTCCTTGTCCCAGGGCAGTGTTCAATTGTGTGCAAGTATGCAGCCTGCCACCCACCCACCCCCAGGCTGCAATACCATGCAGCTTGCTTGCTTGCACTTGAAATCTGGCCACCACATCATGGCTGCGTTGGCGGCCTGGTATCCATACTTGGTCCCGAGCTACCCCGCGGTCGGGTGCCCACACACGGTACCGAGCTGCCTGGGGGAGGCCGGGTGTCCATAAACAGTCCCCAGCAGCCTCTATTTATCCGGTTGCGCCTTATACACAAGCGCGCATACCAAAACATTACCTGTGCCCTCCCCAGTGCATTTAGTGGGAAGGACAGCATAAACACAAACACGTGGACAAGAGAATGTGGCCAATGATGCTCCATCTCACTGACGCCTTCACACTGGGATAATATTGTGGAAGCTGGGACACAGTTGGACACTGGGATGTAACACGTCCTCCAGACATATCGGATTGCGGGTCCTGGGTCAATCAGGCTTCAACACAAAGTTCAGAAGGTAGACAGCAGCAGTGGTCGGCCTCCTACACAACGAGTAAATTATTCATGATCATGAGGCCATCCATCTCCTTACCTTTCTGTTCCTTGGAATGCAAGCGCATGTATGTAGTAGCGGCTAGGCCTGAGGTGGTCAGCGTTTTGGCGCATATCCTACCTCCTCCAAGGATTGCTGGATGTTTTCCTGCTACTATCCCAGTTCTATGACTCCCGTTAAAACAAAGCTTCAGGTGATGAATGATGGATGAAGTGCTGGCAAAGGAGAAAGAGCAGGAGGAACAGGGACCATTCACATCAATATCAGGCCAGTCAAACACACATGTCTTGTAGGATATGTTTCTGTACCAAAAGGAGCGGATCGGCTACACAGTTATAGGGCATACAATAGCAATGCCTACCAAAAATTTCGAGGCACTCCATTGCTCTTGGGAGAGACATGAAGGTCAGAGGGCCTTAACTAAACCATTTTTTCCATTTATAGCAACTGGGTCTCCAGAACACTGTAGGCCTAAGCAGTTAATGGAAGGCTTTCCAAAAATTATGAGGAACTGCAATGCCCCTTGAAACAGACGTGGATTACGGCGTACTAAAAAACCTTCTACCCATTATTGGGGAGTGGATCTCCCTTAGTGTTCACCTATGCATTGGAAAGCAAAAGCTGACTAAAATTAGGAGGAAATGCAATGCCCGTTGGAAGAGTCGTGGAGGTTAGAGGTAATTAAAAACAACATTTCAATGCCCCTTGGAAGAGCTGTGGAGTTCAGAGTGGTTTAACAAGACGGTTTTAACTCCCCTTGGAAGAGAAGTGGAGTTCAGAGTTGTTTAACAAGATGGTTTTAATGCCCCTTGGAAGAGACGTGGAGGTCACAGTAGCTTAACAAGACGGTTTTAATGCCCCTTGGAAGAGACGTGGAGTTCAGAGTAGTTTAACAAGACTGTTTTAATGCCCCTTGGAAGAGACGTGTAGTTCATAGCGGTTTAATAAGACGGTTTTAATGCCCCTTGGAAGAGACGTGGAGGTCACAGTATCTTAACAAGACAGTTTTAATGCCTATTGGCAGAGACGTGGAGTTCAGAGTGGTTTCACAAGATGGTTTTAATGCCCCTTGGAAGAGACGTGTAGGTCACAGTAGCTTAACAAGACGGTTTTAATGCCCCTTGAAAGAGACGTGGAGGTCACAGTGGTTTAACAAGACGGTTTTAATGCCCCTTCGAAGAGACGTGGAGGTCACAGCAGCTTAACAAGATGGTTTTAATGCCCCTTTGAAGCGACGTGGAGGTCACAGTAGCTTAACAAGACGGTTTTAATGCCCCTTGGAAAAGACGTGGAGGTCAGAGTGGTTTAACAAGACAGTTTTAATGCCCCTTGGTAGAGACGTGGAGGTCACAGCAGCTTAACAAGATGGTTTTCATGCCCCTTGGAAGAGACGTGGAGTTCAGAGTGGTTTAACAAGACACTTTTAATGCCCCTTGGAAGAGACGTGGGGGTCACAGTAGCTTAACAAGACAGCTTTAATGCCCCTTTGAAGAGACGTGGAGGTGACAGGAGCTTAACAAGATGGTTTTAATGCCCCTTGGAAGAGAGGTGGAGGTCAGAGTAGTTTAACAAGACGGTTTTAATTCCCCTTGGAAAAGAAGTGGAGGTCAGAGTAGTTTAACAAGATGGTTTTAATGCCCCTTGGAAGAGACGTGGAGGTCAAGCAGCTTAGCAAGATGGTTTTAATGCCCCTTGGAAGAGACTTGGAGGTCACAGTAGCATAAAAAGACAGTTTTAATGCCCCGTGGAAAAGAAATGGAGGTCAGAGTGGTTTAACAAGACAGTTTTAATGCCCCTTGGAAGAGATGTGGAGGTCACAGAAGCTTACCAAGAAGGTTTCAATGCCCCTTGGAAGAGACGTGGAGGTCAGAGTGGTTTAACTAGATGGTTTTAATGCTCCTTCGAAGAGACGTGGAGGTCACAGTAGCTTAACAAGATGGTTTTAATGCCCCTACGAAGAGACGTGGAGGTCACAGTAGCTTAACAAGATGGATCTAATGCCCCTTGGAAAAGACCTGGAGCTCAGAGTGGTTTAACAAGACTGTTCTAATGCCCCTTGGAAGAGACGTGGAGGACACAGTAGCTTAACAAGATGGTTTTAATGCCCCTTGGAAGAGACGTGGAGGTCAGAGTGGTTTAACAAGAAGCTTTTAATGCCCCTTGGAAGAGAAGTGGAAGTCACAGTAGCTTAACAAGATGGTTTTAATGCCCCTTTGAAGAGACGTGGAGGTCGCAGTAGCTTAAAAAGATGGTTTTAATGCACCTTGGAAGAGAGGTGGAGGTCAGAGTAGTTTAACAAGACGGTTTTAATGCCCCTTGGAAAAGACGTGGAGGTTAGAGTAGTTTAACAAGATGGTTTTAATGCCCCTTGGAAGATACATGGAGTTCAGAGTGGCTTAACAAGATGGTTTAAATGCCCCTTGGAAGAGACGTGGAGGTCACAGTAGCTTAACAAGATGGTTTTAATGCCCCTTGGAAGAGACATGGAGGTCACAGTAGCTTAACAAGATGGGTTTAATGCCCGGTGGAAAGACATGGAGGTCAGAGTGGTTTAACAAGATGGTTTTAATGCCCCTTGGAAGAGTTGTGGAGGTCACAGTAGCTTAACAATGTGGTTTTAATGCCCCTTGGAAGTTACATGATGGTCAGAGGGCCCTAACTAAACTATTTTTTCCATTTATAGCAACTGGGTCTCCTGAACACTGTTCTCCTAAGCAGTGAATGGAAGGCTTTCCAAAAATTATGAGGAACTGCAATGCCCCTTGAAACAGACGTGGATTATAGCGTACTAAAAACCTTCTACCCATTATTGTCGTGGAGTTCAGAGTGGTTTAACCAGACGGTTTTAATGCCCCTTGGAAGAGACATGGAGGTCAGAGTTGTTTATCAAGATGGTTTTAATTCCCCTTCGAAGGGACGTGGAGGTCACAGTATCTTAACAAGATGGTTTTCATGACCCTTGGAAGAGACGTGGAGTTCAGAGTGGTTTAACAAGACGCTTTTAATGCCCATTGTAAGAGACGTGGAGGTCACAGTAGCTTAACAAGATGGTTTTAATGCCCCTTGGAAGAGACGTGAAGGTCACAGTAGCTTATCAAGACGGTTTTAATCCCCTTGGAAGAGAGGTTGAGGTCAGAGTAGTTTAACAAGATGGTTTTAATGCCCCTTGGAAAAGAATTGGAGGTCAGAGTAGTTTTACAAGACTTTTTTAATGCCCCTTGGAAGAGACGTGGAGGTCAGAGTGGCTTAACAAAGCGGTTTTAATGCCCCTTGGAAGAGACGTGGAGGTCATAGTAGCTTAGCAAGTCGGTTTTAATGCCCCTTGGAAGAGACGTGTAGGTCACAGTAGCTTAACAAGACAGTTTTAATGCCCCGTGGAAAAGACATGGAGTTCAGAGTGGTTTAACAAGACGGTTTTAATGCCCTTTGGAAGAGACGTGGAGGTCACAGTAGCATAACAAGATGGTTTTAATGTCCCTTGGAAGAGATGTGGAGGTCACAGTAGCTTAATCAGACAGTTTTAATGCCCCTTGGAAGAGATGTGGAGGTCAGAGTGGTTTAACAAGATGGTTTTAATACCCCTTGGAAGAGAGTTGGAGGTCACAGTAGCTTAACAAGATGGTTGTAATGCCCCTTGGAAGAGTTGTGGAGGTCACAGTAGCTTAACAAGACGGTTTTAATGCCCTTTGGAAGAGACGTGGAGGTCACAGTAGCTTAACAAGACAGTTTGAATGCCCCTTACAAGAGCCATGCAGTACAGCATATTAAAAACATTATTCCTATTATTGGGGAGTGGGTCTCCCATAGTCTTTGCCTATGCCTTCCAAGCAAAAGCTGCCAAAAATTAGTACTGAGGAACTTGCAATGCTGGCAACACGGACCACTGTCACCCTGGTTGTATAGTGGTGGTGGAGGCTGAGGATAAGGAGAAGAGCAAAAAACAGCCGAAATGAGGAAGCGTATACACATGTGTGGGTGTGAAGCGGTGCATGGGAATACACCTCCCGAAATAACACAGTGGATTTGACTTTATGTTAATCTTCTGTCATTTGGTGGTGATGAGAAGTCTGGCCCAATCCAGCCCTTGTTCATTTTGATAAGGATCAAATTGTCAGCATTGTCAGGTGACAGGCGAGTGCGCTTATCAGTTATAATTCCCCCAGCGGCACTAAAAACACGCTCCGATAACACGCTAGCGGCAGGGAAGCCAGGACCTCCAAGGCGTACAGAGCGAGTTCATTCCAAGTGTCCAGCTTGGATACCCAATAATTAAAAGGCACAGAGGAATCACGGAGGACACTGGTACACTCGGAAAGGTACTCCCTCACCACCTTTTGAAACTTTCCACTCCTTGTCAGAGTACCCCACGCCTCAGGGCCTGTAAGCTGGGCGTGTCTCAGAAAACTGTCCCAGAACGTTGACAGTGTTCCCCCGCCTCTGCTGCATTGGAGTTGTGTCTCTCTCGCCTATGCACCTTGATTGGGCAACAAACTGTGACCTCTGCCACTAGCGTGTTCAGATGGGAATTTCTTTAATAGTTCTGCAGCAATGGCCTTTTGGTACTGCCCCATTTTTGAAGACCTCTCCACCTCAGGAATAAGAGAGTGAAAGTTCTCCTTCTAGTGGGGGGTCTAAAATTGCCACCAACCTTTTTGACAACGCAAGGGTCACGGTTAAAGCAGCATAACATAACGTCAGGCACTCGTGCCAGACTGGTAACAGGCAAGACTTCTGTGTCCTCACCAAGATGATGACTTACCATGCTCTCCTCCTCCTCCTCCTCCCCCCTGTCTTCATGCCACCCACGCTGAACTGACAGTATGACAGTTATACAGGTACTACCGTCTACAGCGCATGATACCAGCTCCTGTTCTTCCTCCTCCTCCTCCTCCTCCTCTCCTTCATTGTCCCCCAATGCACATTGGGATGAGATGTGGCTGGGCTGTGTGTAATCGTCCGCTACGGCTTCTTGATCCATCTCATCATACTCTGGCTGCAATGCCTTCTCTTTAATTCTCTGCAGAGAGCATTGCAAGAGACAGACAAGTGGGATGTTGACGCTAATGATGGCGTCATCGCCTCTCACCATCTTAGTGCACTCCTCAAAGTTTGTCAGGGTGGTACATATGTCAGACATCCAGGTCCACTCCTGAGGTCTTATGTGTGGAGTCTGACCTGAATATCGACGGCCTTGTTGCAGCTGGTACTCCACAACTGCTCTCTTCTGCTCATAAATCCTTTGCAACATGTGGAGGGTAGAGTTCCAACGTGTCGGGACATCACACACCAGTCGGTGTGCCAGAAGCTGCAAACGCTGCTGCAACAAAGCAAGGGAGGCGGAAGCTGTGGCCGACTTCCGAAAATGAGCTGACAGCTGGCGTACTTTGACGAGCAGATCTGGCAACTCGGGGTACGATTTAAGAAACCGCTTAACCACGAGGTTAAGCACATGAGCCCGGCATGGTACGTGTGTGATCTCGCCTCTCCTCAGAGCCACCACCAGGTTACGGCCATTGTCACACACGACCATGCCTGGATGTAGGTTCTGCGGTCTCAGACACAGATCTGCCTGCTCATTCACAGCTGTCCACAACTCACAAGCAGTGTGCGGTTTATCACCTAAGCTTATGAGTTTCAGCACAGCCTGTTGCCGCTTGGCTGAGTCAGTACTGCAGTGCTTCCAGCTTGTAACTGATGTGGTGATATCTGAGATGGAGGCTGAACATGAGGAGGAGGAGGAGGATGATGCGCAGGAGCTGTACACTGTGGGGGCAACACTGATTGACATATGGCCCGCAATCCTCGGTGTGGGGAGGATGTGTTCCGTCCCAAGGTCTAACTGGGTCCCGGCTTCCACTATGATTACCCAGTATGCCGTCAGGGAGATGTACTGTCCTTGGCCACAAGCACTTGTCCATTTGTCCGTTGTCAGGTGGACTCTCCCAGTAACTGCGCTGTAGAGGGCACGGCAGATGTTTTGGGACATGTGCTTGTGTAGTGCGGGGATGGCACACCGGGCAAAATAGTGTCGGCTGTTGACCGAGTACCGAAGGATGGCCACAGCCATAAGGTTGCGGAAGGATTCCGTCTCCACCAGCCTAAAAGGCAGCATTTCCAAAGCAAGCAGTCGTAAAATGAGCGAATTTAGGACTGTGGCCTGTGGGACGTTGACTTCGAATTTGTGATTTCGTTCAAAGGTCTGGGATATGGACAATTGAATGCTCCGGTGGGACGTGGACATGGACATTGATGCTGTTTCTTGAGAAACTGCCATAACAAGTGAAGACTGAGAGGAGGGGGCATCCTTGCATGCAGTATGGACAGGGGATTGCCTTGCACGCACAATAGGGGTTCTCTTACACGCACAACAGTGGAAGAAGCAGTGGTGACACCTGCTTATACTGGTCGCGGACCCTTTGGGTTCGCCCCACAAAGTCGGGTGCTTTGCTGCTATGTGCCTGACCATGCTGGTGGTGGTCAGGCTGGTAGTTTTGTCACCCCTGCTGATGCTGGCCTGGCAAGTGGTACAAATGGCCTTTTTGGGGTTATCAGCAGAGTCTTTAAAAAAATTCCAGACTCTGGAAGACCTACCGGTTGGACTGGCAACGTCCCTCGTGTTGGTGTTACGGGGAGTGGTTGCCCGCCTTCTGTCTGCGGCCACTACACTGCTTCTTCCTGCCTGTTGGGGTACTCTGCCTCCCTCCCCCTGTGTGCTGCTGGCCTCGCTCTGCATGTCATCCTGCCATGTTGGGTCAGTTACTATATCATCCACCACCTCCTCCTCTTCTATTTCCGCACCACGGTCCTCCTCCTCACTTAGTGGCAATTGTGTCTCGTCATCATCCACCTCTTGTGACAAATTGCCAGCGTCGCCTTCCTGTGGCCGTGGCTGTTCAAATATTTGGCCATCGCTAAATGGGATCTCCTCTTCCACCACTTCAAGCGGAGCAGGCAAGGGGCCAAATATGGAAATGGACCAGTGAACAGCTCTTCAGAGTGTCCAACTGTGGTATTAGTTGCTCTCTGACGACAATCGGCATGGTGGTAGGAAGGAGCATCAGGGTGAGGAGGAGTATGCTGTCGAGACTCACGGCTAATAACAGTTGACCGTGTGGAAGACAGACCGGAGGTGGTGGTGACCAGGTGACTGGAAGGATTATCTGCTATCCAATTAATAACCTGTTCACACTGATCAGTTGGCAATAGTGGTGCTTTTGTGTGCTTCCCTAGTAATTCGGTCAAGAACTGGGAGCGAGAACATGTGGCTGTTAGTTGTGCCACATTTTCACCTTGGCCACGGCCCCATCCTCTGCATGCACCATCACCAGAACGTCCAGTTCCACGTCCCTTGCCACTCGCCTTGCCCATTGTAAAAGAAGTAAAATAGCTTATACTCGCACTATCAATGGCAAAAGAACCGTGGAAGAGGAAAACCACAGTTATAGTTATCTGGCCTACACCAGACTCTTTTAAACAGATATATTTGTGTCTGAACAGTCAGCGAGACATTCAAAATGTTTTTTTTTATGCAAGAAAGGCAAAAAAGTGGATAATACAGAGATTTGAACAGTGGAACTGCAAAACCACAGTGGTAGTTATCTGGCCTACACCAGACTCTTTAAAACAGATATATTTGTGTTTGAACTGTCAGCGAGACACTCAAAATGTTTTTTTTTATGCAAAAAAGGCAAAAAAGTGGATAATACAGAGATTTGAAACATTGAACTGCAAAACCACAGTTCTAGTTATCTGGCCTACACGAGACTCTTTTAAACAGATAAATTTGTGTCTGAACAGTCAGTGAGACACTCAAAATGTTTTTTTTTATTGAAAAAAGCAAAAATGTGGATAATACAGAGATATGAACCATGGAACTGCAAAACCACAGTTCTAGCTATCTGGCCTACACCAGAATCTTTTAAGCAGATATATTTGTGATTGAACAGTTAGCGAGACACTCAAAATGTTTTTTTTAAGCAAAAAGGTGGATTACACCCAGATTTGAACGGTGGAAGAGGAAAACCACAGTTCTAGTTATCTGGCCTACACCAGAATCTTTTAAACAGATAAATTTATGTCTGAACATTTAGCGAGACACTCAAAATGTTCTTTTTTATGCAAAAAAGACAAAAACGTGGATAATACAGATATATTTGTGTCTGAACACTCACAGACACACTCAATTTATTTGGGAGGGGGGGGGGGATACCAAAAGGTTAATATTATGGGTATTTGAACAGTCTGACTGAGGGAAAAAAAAAAAAAAGAGTATTTAGATGAAAAAAAAAGGATTTTTCCTGGCCCCTGAGACCTGGGGCTAAGTCTAGCAATTTGAGCAGCGGTAGCACACAGGACTGTAATGCAGTGTTTGTTGGTATAACCTCTGCGTCTACTATACAGCCTGCCTGCCTGCCTGATATCTGGGATGGATATTAGTCCTGAGAAGGACTGTTTGTTTGATTTGGCAGCCTTTAGAGTCCCTACAATACCTATTTCGCACTATATATCTCTCCCTAACTCAGCAGCACTGACCCTACACTGTCTGATCCCGGGCGACTGTGTCCAAGATGTCGGCGCCCGGTCTTAAATACTCGAGGTGATGCTGTGCGGCCAGCCAATCACTCTAATGCCCACAACCAACATGGCTGCGGCATTACAGTGACTGGCAGGCAATCCCTGCATGTTCATTGGCTCTGTAAAGAGCGCCAAACATGCAGGGTGGAGACCCAAGCTTCCACCCAAGTAAGCCGGAAATGCTCGGTGCTCGCCGAACATCCCGAGTAGTGAAATGCTTGGGCGAGTACCGAGCAGTGTCGAGCATGCTCGCTCAACACTAGTCATGAATAACAGGTGGAGTACGACACTGGCATCCCCATCGAGCAGCCATTCTCAGTTGCACAGCTGTGCCATACAGATCTAACAAGTGAAAAGTGGCCGCGGCCGGGTGTTGCACTTCCGCCCCTATTCGTAAAAAAATATATATATATATATATATATACAGTATATATACACACACATATTATAAACAGTGCCACAAGTGTATTATGAGTAATGCATTTTATTTGAACACCTTGGCAGGAATTTATCACAGGCTTTTCAGCAAAAAAAAACGTTTTTGCGTTCACTCCATTTGCACTATAATATTACATATTTTTTCTTTTTACACCAGGCTCATCATTTTCCCCTTTATTTTTCAGTGTATTTTTCCCATAAAAATCTAGATTGCTGGCTTTTCTTCACATGTATATTATGATAATCTGACTGACACAGGGGATGGAGAGAGAAAATTTAAAAAATGTATAAAATTCCTCAATAACCTAATGGCAGCTGCAAAGAAAGTAATGATTCACTCATCCTAATTTATTATCCTCTTCAAGGTACCTCAATTATAGTATCCCAAAAGATGCCAAAGTTCAATGCCATATAAACCCAAAAAGTAGACCAACTGCATCTTCTACAAGGAAATATATGGACATTATTTTCACAATTCAGGTTTAAATTCAACTAGAAAAAAATAAAAGAAATCAGCCTTAAGGTTTAGAGCTTTGGCTGTAAAAAGGTGCAAAGCTGAATCAACAGCTTTGATGGAGCATCTGTTTTTACACATAAAATCTCTTTGCTGGAGCAGCATATGGTTATGTACTTTATGCAAATAGAGATTGACATTTTCCATTTGAGGCTCTACCAGTGTTCTGCTTTGGCAGCAGATTTTGAATGAACACGAGTTGGTCCATAGCTATAACTTCCTACACTTCACACATTGATGAAGAATTCTATTTCTAGGTTAGCTTGACTTTAATATGCACTCAGGTTTTCTTTTAAAGGAAAGTCTGCATAAAAGATATAGGGAACCAACCACACTTTCTTTGCACTTTGCTTGCAGATCTTTAGCATTAAAGCGGTTTCTTGGTTTCAATAAATATCTAGTAATTGATATTTGAGTTCAACGAATCTCCCAAAAATCAGGAAGTTTCTTTGAATTCAAAGTGGAAGTTCGATTCAATAAATTTAATTAAATCGGCTTTGAAGGGAAAAAAAAATTGTATGCTTACCTTTCCTCCGCCCTGCCTGTACCTTATCTGCCACTGTCAAAGCTCTGATCAACTCTTCTATATTCATTTTTTTTCTTCTATCTTCTTTCCGGCTGGGTCTTCCATTCACTAGGTCATCATCTGAAGCTCCTATTCTCCGATGCGTGTCACTGGCTTGCGGTTAACAAGGGTCTATGGGACGGAATAAAGATAGAAGAAAGAAGACAGTAGATTTGATGGAAGGATTGGCTGCGGCAGGACAGATACAAGTGTGACTATAGAGAAGTGAGCAAAAGATTTTTATTAACCCCTTTCTGACCAATTCACCAGTAGCAAATCGCAAGAAATTAGAATTGAAGTGAATCTGATAATTTTGTGTGACTCAAGTTGAATTTGATTCATTGTATTTTTAGTCCCAGTATGAGACTTGAACCTCTATTGGACCTCTATTCTCCTATTAGGTCCATCAGCCATATGTTAATCTACAAGAGAGAGTTGATGGTGTAACAGAGAGTCATTACATAATCAGTACATGATAAGCAAACACATGATTCATTGGTATAGACAGGTTTTGCTGATATGTCCATCTTCGTTTCATCCTTATCATCCTGGTAGATGGCAGCAGATTTTTGTCAAGAATGTCTCGGTACATTTATCCATTCATCCATCCTTAAATCATATGAAGTTTGCCAATGCCATATGCTGAAAAACAACCCCACACCATGATGTTCCCACCTCCAAACTTCACTGTTGGTATTGTCTTTTTGAGGTGCAATGCAGTGCCTTTTTGAATCCAAGCATAGTGTGAATTAGGGCATTCAAAGAGTTCAACTTTGGTCTCATCTGACCAGACTATATTCTCTCAGTATTTCACAGGCTTGTCTAAATGTTGTTGATCAAACTGTAAATATGCTTGAACGTGCTGTTTGTTCAGCAGTGGACTCTTGCGTGGTGAACATGCATAGAAGCTATGGAGGTTGAGTGCATTACTTATAGTTTTCTTTGGAACAATTCTATCTGCTGCTTCCAGATCTTTCTGAAGCTCTCCACAGGTTGTTCTTGGCTCTTGGACAACTCTTCTCATAATTCTTTGAACTCCCCTGTCTGAAGTCTTGCGGGAGCACCTGGTCATGGATTTTTTATTTAGAGATTCTTCTGTAACCAATGCCATCGGTATGTTTTGCAATAATAAGGTTGTGAAGGTCTTGAGACAGCTCACTGGTTTTATCCATCATGAGATATTTCTTGTGTGGCACCTTGGCAATGAGACACCTTTTTATAGGCCATCAGTTGAACCAGCTATTATTTTTAACTAAGTGGCAGGATTGCTTTCTAATTAACTGACAGATTTCAGCTGGTGTCATGATTTTCCAGGGCTTTTTGCACTTCTCTTTCTTCATGAGTTCCAATGCTTTTTCCCTGTATCATTTCTCATTATTACATATACCGGTAACTAAACTTATTTCTTTGCCTCCATGGATTGGATGGGTTGTTGCCGACATCTGATGATAATTTCATGTTAATAGCACCTTTAGAAATATATTTACATAGAAAATTGTGTTTCAATAAATATTTCTCTCTCTCTCTCTATATATATATATATACTGTATACAGTATATATATAAATATATATATATATATATATATATAGTTATATATATATATATAGTTATATATATATATATATATTTATTTAAAAGTGATTAAAGACATGAGAAATTTCCCATCAACTTAAAAAATTGGAGATGAGCAAAACAAGTCCTGTAGAAAGTGAACAATGGGGGTCTGCATATTAAGTTGCATACTCTATTGATGCTTGATGGGGTGAGTCTTGAGTCCTAGCTTTTTAACCACTTATGTATTAATTCTTGTATTATGTATTTCTTTTGCTTTTGCTTGCACTTTTGTTTGCCTTGTCTATATGCGGAAGCTTTCAGTTGGTAAACTACATATAGTATTCTATATCCAAACCAATGAGAGATGACATAGACATATGCTATGACACCAGGGGTCCGCTAAAATAGATGATTTCAATTATACTAGAACCATTGAGAGATTCATTATTCTGCAATTACTCCTGTTTAATTATATAACTGCCATTCCTTTGACTAAGATTTGTAAGTTTGAAAACAAAATGCAAAAATCTGAAGTTTTCTATTCTAAGAGACTCAGCTTAGAATAAAGAAAAATGTTTCAAAAAGTTAAAAATTATAGTAGCCTATGTAACACAAGCTTTCATGGGATTAGAGGTTGCTCCCTTTCAAATATAGTCATCCCTCTCAGCATTTTGCTTTAAAAAAAACAAAACATGCTGTACTTACCTTCCCTGTGTCCTCCGGCGTGTCTCCACCGCTGCTCTCATTGTCTGGCATTGGCTGTGGATGCTGACGTCAAGTCAACAGTGTGGCAGCTCAGCGTTTCAGAGCTGAGTGTTTTGTCTACACTGGAATTAATCGATTAAAGCCGCAGATTGGTTGTCACGCTATTGATTTGAGGGCAGCAGTCGCAGCCAATGCCAGACAATGGGAACAGTGACAGAGGCTCCGTAGTAGATAAGTTCAGTATGGTTTGTTGTTTTTTTTAAACAAAATACAGCGAGGGATGAAGTATTTCTGAAAGGGAACAACTTCGTTAAGGCAGAGGTTTTAGAGCACAATCTTCTCTGAAAACCTAAAGTTCGTTTTCAAAGCTTTATGTGGACAAACATTTATTTACCTGCTTCATGTGCCCTCCATTACTCCCAAATCTGAAAATTCTGATGTTGTTTTCTTCTGTAAATCCTTTGGTTATTCCAAAAATATCATTCATAGGTCAGTGGCTTCAAATTATAAAATTAAATAAAGTATCAAATTCAATTAATTTCCAAACATGCTTGTTCCTACGGATATCACCCACTACGGAACAATTCATATATCACAGAATTTTACCTGCACTTTTTGGCCATAGGTGTGTCCTGTAGTTCTTTTATGACAGCTCGCACATGCTCAGTAGAAACCTGCAATTTTTCTATAGTGAATATCCTCTTCTTCCTGTGCAGTAAAATGGTTCATACATGGTTGCGGAGACCTCACTGCACAGCATGGACATGAGCACCATGCACCCACTGCTGTCAAAAGAGAAACAGACCAGAGTGGTGACGGATTTATTAAGTTTGATGTGTCTTTCAATAGTTTAAACAATGTAACCCTCTCCCCTTCTACTTGGCTTTGTCAATAAGGGATCTTTCAATGTCCATGATCATTGGTCCAATCTCGGACCACAATGCAAGGACCGGCTGTAGCTCTCCCTACCCAGTGTGTGAAAGCTGCATAGAAATAATTGAATCTGTCATGCTGATGGTCAGGAGATGTGTGGCCAGTCCATGCAATACTATCTGAGCTCAGAATGATGATCACGGACATCTGAATGAGTCGTAAGTCAGAAAATCCCTTTAAACTACAAAAGTAGCTAAATTAAAACAAACCCTCAGAGCACCAAAAAACATTTGGCATGTTGCACATTTGCACATCATTTTTGAACCTTGACTCTTAAATATAAAGTAAATGCATGGGTGTGGCATGGTACCAACTTAGTGTGCTGCTGTGACAAATTTGTGGCCGCAAACACAATAGTATAACTATTACGTCATCACCCTGGGTCACTAATCAATAGAGGTCAATCATAGTGATACAATAAGCCCTCTTTAAATAAAATATTAGTAAAGATCAAACTGCATTAAATCATAATACCTATTGAGTACTTCTTATAGGAAAATGTGAAAATATATCATTTTCATGAACTTTTAATAGTCATGACCTTAAAAATATCCAACCTTTATATACATAACAGTGACATTTATTGATGCACACCTATTGAAGCTCTGGACGTGGCACACGGTAGAAGAACTTTTGGGATGTAAATAGACATCAAAAGAACATATATACATTTTCTATGTCTATACAAAATATGGAGTGGCATAAAAGAAAGCATAAAAAGTGTTCCACTAAACAATAGTATAAAAGAGCTCACAAGCCGAGGCTCATACCATCAAACATCTTTACGGCACAGCCTTAACGCACTCACTATTGATTCAGGGCATGTGCCATCACGGGAGTAAAAGGTTGCTCAAATTTACACCTTTGTAACTTTCTTCTCAAGACAGACATTATTCAGTGTAAAGTTCCCCTCAATGCAATGAAATGAATGTTGCTTCTAATACTGGTTTTATAGTCATTGATCTAAGTGATGAGGCCAAGAAACATGGGCTTTGAGTTTGACTGGAAGTCTGACATACGTTTTCTTTAGACATCTATTGAAGACAAATAAATGGAACAAAGCCATAACCATATACCAGACCCAACACAACTCTAAGATATGTATTTTTATAAGTTTATAAACTTAAAATGCACATTTTTCTGCAGGTGACTTTTTAGAATAGGTTGCAACGTATGCTCTATCTATAATTTTCAGTTGTCTGTAAGCTAGTGGGTGGAAACCAGCAGCTATGATGTTTCTTGCATACTGCACTCAAAAGCACGAGAGATCCCAACTCTCCTGTCTTTATGTAGCCTATAATGAGAAGCAACAGCAGCATGGAAGCTGCTGTCCTGTTTTAACCTCCTGCTCTATACCCTCTTGCATTGTTTTGAATAAAAGAAGGAATTTTTTACAGATTGGCAAGTGTTGTATCATTCTCTTTCTATTTTGGATTGTTGCTCTCATCTAGTCAATTTACTGAGCTTGACCGTTACTGTTTATTCCTAAGGCCTGGCTTATTGTGTTACCATTTTGTGCCTAAACTAGCAGTGCTGAATGCTATTTGCTATTTTATTGATTTTCAGTGGTCTTTAAGCTAGTGGGAAGAAACCAGCAGCTATGATCTTTCTCATACACTGCACATAAAGAAACAATGTTTTCCTGCTTTAGTGTCTCTATGTAGCCTGTGTACAGTAGCAACAGCAGTAGCATGGTGGATATTATATGGCAGAACTGAGCATAGGATGTATACAATATATATATTTATATATATATATATATATATATATATATATACACACACAATATACAAACAATATACAGTACAGACCAAAAGTTTGGACACACCTTCTCATTTAAAGATTTTTCTGTATTTTCATGACTTTGAAAATTGTACATTCACACTGAAGGCATCAAAACTATGAATTAACACATGTGGAATTATATACAGTTATATGAAAAAGTTTGGGCACCCCTATTAATCTTAAGCTAAATGTTTTATAAAAATTGGTGTTTTTGCAACAGTTATTTCAGTTTGATATATGTAATAACTGTTGGACACAGCAATGTTTCTGCCCTGAAATGAGGTTTATTGTACTAACAGAAAATGTGCAATCTGCATTCAAACAAAATTTGACAGGTGCATAAGTATGGGCATCCTTATCATTTTCTTGTTTTAAATACTCCTACCTACTTTTTACTGACTTACTAAAGCACTTTTTTTGGTTTTGTAACCTCATTGAGCTTTGAACTTCATAGCCAGGTGTATGCAATCATGAGAAAAGCTACTTAAAGTGGCCACTTGCAAGTTGTTCTCCTGTTTGAATCTCCTCTGAAGAGTGGCATCATGGGCTCCTCAAAACAACTGTCAAATGATCTGAAAACAAAGATTATTCAACATAGTTGTTCAGGGGAAGGATACAAAAAGCTGTCTCAGAGATTTAACCTGTCAGTTTCTACTGTGAGGAACATAGTAAGGAAATGGAAGAACACAGGGGCAGTTCTTGTTAAGGCCAGAAGTGGCAGGCCAAGAAAAACATCAGAAAGGCAGAGAAGAAGAATGGTGAGATCAGTCAAGGACAATCCTCAGACCACCTCCAGAAAGCTGCAGCATCAACTTGCTGCAGATGGTGTCACTGTGCATCGGTCAACTATACAACGCACTTTGCACAAGGAGAAGCTGTATGGGAGAGTGATGCGAAAGAAGCCGTTTCTGCAAGCACGCCACAAACAGAGTCGGCTGAGGTATGCAAAAGCACATTTGGAGAAGCCAATTTCTTTTTGGAAGAAGGTCCTGTGGACTGATGAAACCAAGATTGAGTTGTTTCGTCATACAAAAAGGCGTTATGCATGGCGGCAAAAAACACAGCATTCCAAGAAAAACGCTTGCTACCCACAGTAAAATTTGGTGGAGGATCCATCATGCTTTGGGGCTGTGTGGCCAATGCCGGCACCGGGAATCTTGTTAAAGTTGAGGGACGCATGTATTCCACTCAGTATCAGCAGATTCTTGACAATAATGTTCAAGAATCAGTGACAAAGTTGAAGTTACGCAGGGGATGGATCTTTCAGCAATTCAATGATGCAAAACACCGCTCCACATCTACTCAGGCATTCATGCAGAGGAACAATTACAATGTTCTGGAATGGCCATCCCAGTCCCCAGACCTGAATATCATTGAACATCTGTGGGATCATTTGAAGAGGGCTGTCCATGCTCGGCGACCATCAAACTTAACTGAACTGGAATTGTTTTGTAAAGAGCAATGGTCAAAAATTCCTTCATCCAGGATCCAGGAACTCATTAAAAGCTACAGGAAGAGACTAGAGGCTGTTATTTGTGCAAAAGGAGGATCTACTAAATATTAATGTCACTTTTCTGGTGAGGTGCCCATACTTATGCACCTGTCAAATTTTGTTTGAATGCAGATTGCACATTTTCTGTTAGTACAATAAACCTCATTTCAAGGCAGAAACATTACTGTGTTCAACAGTTATTACATATATCAAACTGAAATAGCTGTTGCAAAAACACCAATTTTTATAAAACATAAAGCTTAAGATTAATAGGGGTGCCCAAACTTTTTCATATGACTGTACTTAACAAAAAAGTGTGAAACAACTGAAAATATGTCTTATATTCTAGGTTCTTCAAAGTAACCACCTTTTGCTTTGATGACTGCTTTGCACACTCTTGGCATTCTCTTGATGAGCTTCAAGAGGTAGTCACCGGAACTTATATTCACTTCACAGGTGTGCCCTGTCAGGTTTAATAAGTGGGATTTCTTGCCTTATAAATGGGGTTGGGACCATCAGTTGTGTTGTGCAGAAGTCAGGTGGATACACAACTGATAGTCCTACTGAATAGACTGTTAGAATTTGTATTATGGCAAGAAAAAAGCAGCTAAGTAAAGGAAAATGAATGGCCATCATTACTTTAAGAAATGAAGGTCAGTCAGTCCAAAAAATTGGGAAAACTTTGAAAGTGTCCCCAAGTGCAGTTGCAAAAACCATCAAGCGCTACAAAGAAACTGGCTCACATGAGGACCGCCCCAGGAAAGGAAGACCAAGAGTCACCTCTGCTTCGGAGGATAAGTTTATCCGAGACACCAGCCTCAGAAATCGCAGGTTAACAGCAGCTCAGATTAGAGACCAGGTCAATGCCACACAGAGTTCTAGCAGCACACACATCTCTACAACAACTGTTAAGAGGAAACTTTGTGCAGCAGGCCTTCATGGTAAAATAGCGGCTAGGAAACCACGGCTAAGGACAGGCAACAAGGAGAAGAGACTTGTTTGGGCTAAAGAACACAAGGAATGGACATTAGACCAGTGGAAATCTGTGCTTTGGTCTGATGAGTCCAAATTTGAGATCTTTGGTTCCAACCATCATGTCTTTGTGCGACGCAGAAAAGGTGAACGGATGGACTCTACATGCCTGGTTCCCATCATGAAACATGGAGGAGGAGGTGTGATGGTGTGGGGGTGCTTTGCTGGTGACACTGTTGGGGATTTATTCAAAATTGAAGGCATACTGAACCAGCATGGCTACCACAGCATCTTGCAGCGGCATGCTATTCCATCCAGTTTGCGTTTAATTGGACCATCATTTATTTTTCAACAGGACAATGACCCCAAACACACCTCCAGGCTGTGTAAGGGCTATTTGACCAAGAGGGAGAGTGATGGGATGCTACGCCAGATGATCTGGCCTTCACAGTCACCAGACCTGAACCCAATCGAGATGGTTTGGGGTGAGCTGGACCGCAGAGTGAAGGCAAAAGGGCCAACAAGTGCTAAGCATCTCTGGGAACTCCTTCAAGATTGTTGGAAGACCATTTCCGGTGACTACCTCTTGAAGCTCATCAAGAGAATGCCAAGAGTGTGAAAAGCAGACATCAAAGCAAAAGGTGGCTACTTTGAAGAACCTAGGGGAGGAGTCCTGAGGAGATAATTTGCATATTCCCACTGCATTTTGGGGTAAGTGAAGAGTCTCCCCGAGCTCAAAGAACACTGGATTTTGGCTGTTGGAGCTGAAAAGAGGACATCGGTAAACCAGGGGAGGAGTCCTGAGGAGATAATTTGCATATTCCCACTGCATTTTGGGGTAAGTGAAGAGTCTCCGCGAGCTCAAAGAACACTGGATTTTGGCTGTTGGAGCTGAAAAGAGGACATCGGTAAACCAGGGGAGGAGTCCTGAGGAGATAATTTGCATATTCCCACTGCATTTTGGGGTAAGTGAAGAGTCTCCGCGAGCTCAAAGAACACTGGATTTTGGCTGTTGGAGCTGAAAAGAGGACATCGGTAAACCAGGGGAGGAGTCCTGAGGAGATAATTTGCATATTCCCACTGCATTTTGGGGTAAGTGAAGAGTCTCCGCGAGCTCAAAGAACACTGGATTTTGGCTGTTGGAGCTGAAAAGAGGACATCGGTAAACCAGGGGAGGAGTCCTGAGGAGATAATTTGTATATTCCCACTGCATTTTGGGGTAAGTGAAGAGTCTCCGCGAGCTCAAAGAACACTGGATTTTTGCTGTTGGAGCTGAAAAGAGGACATCGGTAAACCAGGGGAGGAGTCCTGAGGAGATAATTTGCATATTCCCACTGCATTTTGGGGTAAGTGAAGAGTCTCCGTGAGCTCAAAGAACACCGGATTTTGGCTGTTGGAGCTGAAAAGAGGACAATGGTATACCGCGCGCCTACCGGCACGCGCATTTTGATGCTTTTTTTTAAGCTTTTTTCACTGTTTTCAGAACATTAACAATAAGAACATGGAAGAGTCCAGGAGCCATTTGATGAGCTGCATATCCTGCTACATGTTCACAGACTTGCCAGTGGAAAAGCCAAGCTTCACATGCCAGAAATGCAAGCTTGTGTCCCTGTTGGAGGAAAAGTTGCGAAATCTAGAAGAGAGGTTAACTACCTTGAAAATCATTAAGGAAGGTGAAGAGTTCTTAGACAGAGCAGAATTATCTCTTCATGATTCAGAAAGAGAAGAAATTCGAACTGCACCTGACGAAACAGAGGAATGGAAGCATGTGACCCACAGAAGCAGGAGGATCGAGAGGCAGTCAGCACCCATACTGCTCAGGAACCAGTACCAGGCTCTCACGCAAGAGAACCATGAAGAAATACAGCAAAATAAGACTTTGCCAGCAATGAATAACCTTGTAAGCCCTCAGAATCCTCCTGGATGGAGAAAGAAGAATGTTGTGAAGAAAAAACGGAGAGTGGTGGTCATGGGGGATTCCCTGTTAAGAGGAACAGAGGCCGCTATCTGCAGACCAGACATAACCTCAAGAGAAATGTGCTGTCTTCCAGGAGCAAAAATTAAAGATGTGTCTGACAGGATATCAAGACTCTTCAGACCTACAGATCACTACCCATTCCTGCTAATACATGTGGGAACAAATGACACCGCAAGAAAGGACCTGGAAACCATCTGCAGTGACTTTGAAGACTTAGGCAAGAAAGTGAAAGAATTGGGAGCGCAGGTGGTCTTCTCATCCATCCTCCCAGTGGATGGCCATGGAACAATGAGGTGGAATAAGATTCTACAGGTGAACAACTGGCTACGTCGATGGTGCCGTCAACAAGGATTTGGATTTCTGGATCACGGAATGAATTACCTATACGATGGACTACTTGCTAGAGATGGGGTGCACCTTACGAAGACTGGAAAACATGTATTTGGAAGTCGCCTTGCTACACTCATCAGAAGAGCTTTAAACTAGAACAATGTTGGAAGGGAAGCAAAAGGCCAGAAAAAGCCATACAGCTGACAAATACTATTGAGATCTCTGCTACTGGAAGTGGAAAAGAAGAACAAAGACAAAACAATTTAAATAATAAAAATATGGGAGGAAGAGAAACCAATCACAAACTAAAATGTTTTTATACAAATGCACAAAGCATGGGCAACAAACAAGGAGAATTGGAACTACTAATGCAGGAAAAGGAATATGATGTCATTGGAATCACTGAAACTTGGTGGGACGATACACCTGATTGGAATAAAAGGCTAAAAGGATACAACTTATTTGCAAGAAACAGACTTGATAAACGAGGAGTAGGTGTTGCATTGTATGTTAGAAAAGCGTATATCTGCACAGAGATTGAAGATTCAGAGACTGGGAGTTCTGTGGAAACTGTTGGGTAAGAATACAAGGAGAGAACAACGGAAAGGACACCATTGTAGGCATTTACTACAGGCCACCTGGGCAAGCTGAAGATATGGATGAACTCTTTATGTATCAAATGACCAAGTTCTCCAAAAAATATGACGTAGTGGTCATGGGAGATTTCAACTATCCAGACATTTGTTGGGAATCTCTCTCAAGTAAAACTAACAGGTCAAGCAAATTCTTATCCTCTCTTGCTGAAAACTTTATCTTCCAAAAGGTTGGGGAGAAAACAAGGGGATCTGCTACTTTGGATCTAATCCTTATAAACAGGGAGGAAATGGTTGAGGAGGTAAAGGTGGCTGGGACCCTAGGAGGCAGCGATCATGCTATTATAGAATTTTGGATAACTAGAGGAGGAACACATGTGAAGACTCAAACTTCAAGGTTAGATTTTAGAAAGGCAGATTTTAAGAGACTCAGAAAGAGAATAGGAGGGATCCAATGGCTGGATGTCCTTAAGGACAAAAATGTCCAGGAAGGATGGGAAATTTTTAAAATTGAGATTCTCAAAGCACAATCGTTAACAATCCCGAAAAGTAGGAAGAATGGGAAGCATTTAAGGAAACCAGGATGGATGAACACAGAACTTAAACACATGCTAAAAAGAAAAAAAGAAATGTTTATTAAATGGAAAGAGGGAGGCATATCTAAAGAAGATTATAATGCAGTCTGCAGATCCTGTAGGGCACGTATCAGGTTAGCTAAAGCTGACAATGAATTAAGGCTTGCAAGAGATGTCAAAAGCAATAAAAAAGGATTTTGGGGGTATGTCAAAAGTAAAAGAAAAGTCAAAGATGCTATAGGATTTTTACAGGATGAAAATGGAGAAATGGTAAGAGAGGATGTTGAGAAGGCCGAACTTTTTAATTCCTATTTTGCATCTGTTTTCTCTCAGAAAGAAAATGTAACATCAACTGATCTTCACTGTCCTTTTAAAGGAATAGAGGAATCCAAGTTATCTGTAAACAGGAAGATTGTGAGGGAATATTTAGCTAACATGAATGAGTTCAAGTCTCCAGGTCCAGATGAATTACACCCCAGAGTACTGAAGGAGATCGTAGAAGAAATTTTAGAACCACTCTCCATAATCTTTGAAAATTCTTGGAGAACAGGAGAAGTCCCAGAAGACTGGAGAAGAGCAAATGTTGTTCCTATCTTCAAAAAGGGGAAGAAGGTGGACCCAGGGAACTATAGGCCGGTGAGTCTGACTTCTATACCAGGAAAGATCTTTGAACAAATTATTAAACAACATGTATGTAAGTACATGGATAAGAATGAAGTGATTAACCAGAGTCAGCATGGGTTTGTAACTAACAAGTCATGTCAGACTAACTTAATTTCCTTCTATGACAGAATCACTGACTGGGTGGATCAGGGAAATGCTGTAGATATAGTATATCTTGACTTCAGCAAAGCATTTGACAAAGTATCTCACACCATCCTTATTGTAAAAATGACCAAGTATGCAATGGACCAGGCAACTGTTAGGTGGATTCATAACTGGCTTAGTGATCGGACTCAAAGGGTGGTTGTAAATGGCTTCGCATCCAGCTGGATGAATGTCTCAAGTGGGGTACCACAGGGCTCCGTCCTGGGAACTGTATTGTTCTACATCTTTATCAATGATTTAGATGAAGGAATTGAGGGTAAACTGATTAAATTTGCTGATGACACAAAGCTAGGAGGGATAGCTAATACTATAGAAGAGAGAGAGAGGATTCAAAAAGACCTAAATAAACTGGAGCAGTGGGCAGCAACCAACAGAATGGTTTTTAACAGGGAAAAATGCAAAGTACTACATCTGGGCAATAAAAATGAAAAAAGCATATACAGAATGGGAGGAATAGAGCTAAGCAACAGTACATGTGAAAAAGACTTAGGTATACTAATAGATCATAGACTGAACATGAGTCAACAGTGTGATGCAGCAGCAAAAAAGGCAAATACAATTCTGGGATGTATTAACAGAAGCATACAGTCTAGATCACATGAAGTCATTATCGGTCTTTACTCCTCTTTGGTCAGACCTCATCTGGAATACTGTGTACAGTTTTGGGCACCACATTTTAAAAAAGACATAGACAAACTGGAGCAAGTTCAGAGAAGAGCGACCAGAATGGTGACTGGTCTGCAAACCATGTCCTATGAGGAACGGTTGCAGGATTTGGGAATGTTTAGCTTGCAAAAAAGAAGACTGAGAGGAGACTTAATAGCTGTCTACAAATATGTCAAGGGCTGTCACATTGTAGAAGGATCATCTTTATTCTCATTTGCACAAGGAAAGACTAGAAGCAATAGGATGAAACTAAATGGGAGGAGACACAGATTAGATATTAGAAAAAACTTTTTGACAGTTAGGGTGATTAATGAGTGGAACAGGCTGCCACGAGAGGTGGTGAGTTCCCCTTCAATGGACATCTTCAAACAGAGGCTGGACAGACATCTGTCTGAGATGAACTAGTGAATCCTGCTTTGAGCAGGGGGTTGGACCAGATGACCCAGGAGGTCCCTTCCAACTCTACCATTCTATGATTCTATGAGAATATAAGACATATTTTCAGTTGTTTCACACTTTTTTGTTAAGTATATAATTCCACATGTGTTAATTCATAGTTTTGATGCCTTCAGTGTGAATGTACAATTTTCATAGTCATGAAAATACAGAAAAATCTTTAAATGAGGAGGTGTGTCCAAACTTTTTGTCTGTACTGTATACAATACTTAGTAGAAAGCGACACTGTTTGTATCTCTTGTCTCTTTCACACTTACAGTGCCTACAAGTAGTATTCAACCCCCTGCAGATTTAGCTGGTTGACACATGCGGAATTAACTTGGCATTGTGACATTTGTACTGTAGATCAGCCTGGAAGTGGGAAATGCACTGCAGCAAATTTTTTTTTTTTTTTTTTTTTTAAACGTTAAAAGTTAATTCAGAGTGTCATTTATTATTCAACCCCTCAAGCCACAAGAATTCTGTTTGGTCCCCCTAAAGTATTAAGAAGTAGTTCAGGCACCAAGAATAATGAGCTTCACATATGTGGATTAAAGATCTCTTTTGCCAGCCTTTTCTTACTATTTAAGACCCTCCCCAAACTTGTGAACAGCACTCAGACATGGTCAACATGGGAAAGACAAAGGAGCATTCCAAGGCCATCAGAGACAAGATCGTGGAGGGTCACAAGGCTGGCAAGGGGTACAAAACCCTTTCCAAGGAGTTGGGCCTACCTGTCTCCACTGTTGGGAGCATCATCCGTAAGTGGAAGGCTTATGGAACTACTGTTAGCCTTCCACGGCCTGGACAGCCTTTGAAAGTGTCCTCCCGTGCCGAGGCCAGGCTTGTCCGAAGAGTCAAGGCTAACCCAAGGACAACAAGGAAGGAGCTCCGGGAAGATCTCATGGCAGTGGGGACATTGGTTTCAGTCAATACCATAAGTAACGTACTCCACCGCAATGGTCTCCGTTCCAGACGAGCTCGTAAGGTAGCTTTACTTTCAAAGCGTCATGTCAAGGCTCGTCTACAGTTTGCTCATGATCACTTGGAGGACTCTGAGACAGACTGGTTCAAGGTTCTATGGTCTGATGAGACCAAGATCGAGATCTTTGGTGCCAACCACACACGTGACGTTTGGAGACTGGATGGCACTGCATACGACCCCAAGAATACCATCCCTACAGTCAAGCATGGTGGTGGCAGCATCATGCTGTGGGGCTGTTTCTCAGCCAAGGGGCCTGGCCATCTGGTCCGCATCCATGGGAAGATGGATAGCACGGCCTACCTGGAGATTTTGGCCAAGAACCTCCGCTCCTCCATCAAGGATCTTAAGATGTGTCGTAATTTCATCTTCCAACAAGACAACGACCCAAATCACACAGCCAAGAAAACCAAGGCCTGGTTCAAGAGGGAAAAAGTCAAGGTGTTGGAGTGGCCTAGTCAGTCTCCTGACCTTAACCCAATTGAAAACTTGTGGAAGGAGCTCAAGAATAAAGTCCACATGAGACACCCAAAGAACCTAGATAACTTGGAGAAGATCTGCATGGAGGAGTGGACCAAGATAACTCCACAGACCTGTGCCGATATGATCAGGTCTTATAAAAGACGATTATTAGCTGTAATTGCAAACAAGGGTTATTCCACAAAATATTAAACATAGGGGTTGTATAATAATTGACCCACACTTTTATGTTTAAAATTTAATAAAATTCAACTGAGCAATATAACTTTTTGGTTTGTAAGTTCATAAAACCTACTCTCGTTTGCAGTTTGAAGGCTCTAACTTATTTGCATCTTATCAAACCAGCTAAATCTGCAGGGGGTTGAATACTACTTGTAGGCACTGTACACTCACACACTCTTCTCCTTTATCCTCTGATATGTAATCTGATCCCTCAGTGAGCTGGGTGTCCATCTTGTATAGAGCAAAATTCTCTTTTAATATTAGGCTTGAGAAAAGATCAAAAATATTACACAGCCATTCAGAAATATATTTTCAAAGTAAATACAATAATAATAATAATAATTTTATTTCTGTAGTGTGAACATATTCAGCAGCACTTTATAATTAATCAGTCACAGGAGTAAGGTCCCTGCTTGCAAACTTACAATCTATAAAGAAATATGGGGGACACAATAGGCAAAAAGTGCTTGTCAGGTATGATCCAGCCATCAATATAATAAATAGAGGTTTTCATAAACCCTCAGTACATATCTAATTACTGTTACCAAGTAAGGAACAGGGAAGAGTTAAATTTGTAAAGTGAGATGATAGGACTGTCAAAAGAGACGTGTTTGTTCTTTTTGCCCTTTTAAAAATTAAGAAATAAAAACAATAAAAAATGCACATATTTGGAATTGCTGCATTCGTAAAAGTCTGATATACCAAAATACAAAATAAATTAATCCGATCGGTAAACGACATAGAGAGAAAAAATCAAAATGACAGAATTGCTTTTTTTCGGCTTCTGCAACAACACAATAAAGTGTAAAGCGTAGAGCCGTGAAAAAAAACCAACATTTTTTTTTCCACAAAAACAATCTTTTAGCCGCAATATTTTTATTTTCACGAGGATACAAGGGGAAATTGGACCTCAAAAGTTGTTGTACAATTTCTCTTGAGTACGTTGACAACTTATATGTGGGGGCAAGCCATTGTTTGGGCGTACGGCAGGGCTCGGAAGGGAAGGAGTGACTTTTTGGTGGAATGGGCTGCGGGCATCATGTCACGTTTTTAGAGTCCCTGATGTGCCTAAACAGTGGAAATGCCCAACAAGTGCCCCCTTTTTGGAAACTAGACCCCCAATGAATTTATCTAGATGTGTGGTGAGCACTTTGAACCCCGATGTGCTTCACAGAAAATTATAATGTTGACTTGTGAAAATAAAAAAAAAAAACATTTTTTCCACAAAAATGTAAAAAATAAATATTTTCACAAGGGTAACAGGAGAAAGTGGACCTCATAATCTGTTATCCAATTTCTCCTGAGTACACTAATTCCCCGTGTGTTGGAGAAAACTATTGTTTGGGTGCGTATCAGGGCTCGGAAGGGAAAGAGTGACACATTGGAATGCAGACTTTGATGGAATTGTCTGCGGGCATCATGTCACGTTTTTAGAGCCCCTGATGTGCCTAAACAATGGAAATTCCCAACAAGTGCCCCCCTTTTTGGAAACTAGATCCCCAATGAATTTATCTAGATGTGTGGGGAGCATTTTGAACCCCCAGGTGCTTCACAGAAAATAATAACGTTGACTTGTGAAAATAAAAAAAAAAATGTTTCCACAATAATGTTAAAAAATATATTTTCACAAGGGTAACAGGAGAAAGTGGACCTCAAAATCTGTTGTCCAATTGTCCAATTTCTCCTGAGTATGCTGATACCCCATGTGCTGGAGAAAACTACTGTTTGGGCGCGTGTCAGGACTCGGAAGGGAAAGAGTGACGCTTTGGAATGCAGACTTTAATGGAATTGTCTGTGGGTGTCATGTCACGTTCTCGGAGCCCCTGATGTGCCTAAACACTGGAAATGCCCAACAAATTGCCCCTTTTTGGAAATGATACCTGATTTTTGAATTTTATAATGTAGTGTCATTTGCAGTGGGGAGGTGCAATCTGTCAGCCTATCAGCAGCGCACACACGGAGCAAAGTGCTTTTTTTCACACAAGCAAGGGCATGTGTCATTGGCAGTGTGTGCGCTATACCTTGTTAATTTCAAGCCAATTTTCGCACAAATCTACAGATAGCTTGGGAGTAGGGAATAGTTGTGATTGCAGTCCTTTTAAGGACTAGGTTACAGCATTTCCTACGACTTTTATCAGGCAGGTCTGTGCTCTTAAATAGATAGATTGTGGGAGTAAAGACTAATTGTAATTGGAGTCCTTTTCAGGACTAGGTTACATCAGTTCCTCTCAGTTTTTGCCAGGCAGGTTTGTGCCAGTGCTGTGCAAGTTTTTTTCACAGCATTTGGCTGAATCTAGCAAAGCTAATCCTTTTTGGCCTATTGCAGAGTGTGTTAGTCAGTGGAGTAGCCTATCTGTGTTGCAAGATATACCACCTGTGTATAGAATACCAACTTTTTTACTGCACCTAGTGAAGTAAAATCTTTTGGGCATAGCATCATTCTATTAGTCCATCTATACAGACCTCCATCAGGTTGCAAAATGAATATAATTTTTTTCTGCATCTAGCTCTGAAAAAAATATTGGGCTTCTAGCTGTGTGTGGGACTTGTTCTATTAATCCATCTATACAGACCTCCATCAGGTTGCAAACTGAATATATTTTTTTCTGCATCTACCTCTGAAAAAATATTGGGCTTCTAGCTGTGTGTGGGACTTGTTCTATTAATCCATCTATACAGACCTCCATCAGGTTGCAAACTGAATATATTTTTTTCTGCATCTACCTCTGAAAAAATATTGGGCTCCTAGCTGTGTGGGGACTTGTTCTATTAATCCATCTATACAGACCTCCATCAGGTTGCAAACTGAATATATTTTTTGCTGCATCTACCTCTGAAAAAATATTGGGCTTCTAGCTGTGTGTGGGACTTGTTGTATTAGTCCATCTATACTGACCTCCATCAGGTTGCAAACTAAATATATTTTTTTCTGCATCTACCTCTGAAAAAATATTGGGCTTCTAGCTGTGTGTGGGACTTGTTGTAGTAGTCCATCTATACTGACCTCCATCAGGTTGCAAACTGAATATATTTTTTTCTGCATCTACCTCTGAAAAAATATTGGGCTTCTAGCTGTGTGTGGGTCTTGTTCTATTAATCCATCTATACAGACCTCCATCAGGTTGCAAACTGAATATATTTTTTTCTGCATCTACCTCTGAAAAAATATTGGGCTTCTAGCTGTGTGTGGGACTTGTTCTATTAATCCATCTATACAGACCTCCATCAGGTTGCAAACTGAATATATTTTTTTCTGCATCTACCTCTGAAAAAATATTGGGCTTCTAGCTGTGTGTGGGACTTGTTCTATTAATCCATCTATACAGACCTCCATCAGGTTGAAAACTGAATATATTTTTTTCTGCATCTACCTCTGAAAAAATATTGGGCTTCTAGCTGTGTGTGGGACTTGTTGTATTAGTCCATCTATACTGACCTCCATCAGGTTGCAAACTGAATATATTTTTTTCTGCATCTACCTCTGAAAAAATATTGGGCTTCTAGCTGTGTGTGGGACTTGTTCTATTAAACCATCTAGACAGACCTCCATCAGGTTGCAAACTGAATAAATTTTTTTCTGCATCTACCTCTGAAAAAATATTGGGCTTCTAGCTGTGTGTGGGACTTGTTCTATTAATCCATCTATACAGACCTCCATCAGGTTGCAAACTGAATATATTTTTTTCTGCATCTACCTCTGAAAAAATATTGGGCTTCTAGCTGTGTGTGGGACTTGTTCTATTAATCCATCTATACAGACCTCCATCAGGTTGCAAACTGAATATATTTTTTTCTGCATCTACCTCTGAAAAAATATTGGGCTTCTAGCTGTGTGTGGGACTTGTTCTATTAATCCATCTATACAGACCTCCATCAGGTTGCAAACTGAATATATTTTTTTCTGCATCTACCTCTGAAAAAATATGGGGCTTCTAGCTGTGTGTGGGACTTGTTCTATTAATCCATCTATACAGACCTCCATCAGGTTGCAAACTGAATATATTTTTTTCTTCATCTACCTCTGAAAAAATATTGGGCTTCTAGCTGTGTGTGGGACTTTTTCTATTAATCCATCTATACAGACCTCCATCAGGTTGCAAACTAAATATATTTTTTTCTGCATCTACCTCTGAAAAAATATTGGGCTTCTAGCTGTGTGTGGGACTTGTGGTATTAGTCCATCTATACTGACCTCCATCAGGTTGCAAACTGAATATATTTTTTTCTGCATCTACCTCTGAAAAAATATTGGGTTTGTAGCTGTGTGTGGGACTTGTTCTATTAATCCATCTATACAGACCTCCATCAGGTTGCAAATAGAGATGAGCGTTGTTCTACTCGAATTGGTCGCCAATCTCAAATTCGAGCTGTTTTGGGCGGTGTTCGAGCCGTTCGGCGAACACGAACAATTTGATAAAAATTCGGCTGTTCGAGGTTATGTTCCATAACTGTTCGTGCACGAAAATCATAACTGGATTTTTTCTCAGTAATGATGAAAATTAATGTTAATACGCAGTTTGAGTGTACAGTGGGGTGCGGTGAGGTGCAGGGGATGGATCTCTGCAGGAACAATGAAGATCTCCATTTTTTTTTCTCTTTCCCGCATTTGCAGTGGGGAGGTGCAATCTGTCAGCCTATCAGCAGCGCACACACGGAGCGAAGTGCTTTTTTTCACACAAGCAAGGGCATGTGTCATTGGCAGTGTATGTCACATGTCCTTGCCCTATAAGACCAAGCCATTTTCCCCGTCGCCACCATTTTCTCACTGCTGCAGCTGCGTGTTAGACGGCACCGCTGTTGCTGTGTGCGCTATACCTTGTTAATTTCAAGCCAATTTTCGCACAAATCTACAGATAGCTTGGGAGCAGGGAATAGTTGTGATTGCAGTCCTTTTAAGGACTAGGTTACAGCATTTCCTACGACTTTTATCAGGGAGGTCTGTGCTCTTAAATAGATAGGTTGTGGGAGTAAAGACTAATTGTAATTGGAGTCCTTTTCAGGACTAGGTTACATCATTTCCTATCAGTTTTTGCCAGGCAGGTCTGTGCCAGTGCTGTGTAAGTTTTTTTCACAGCATTTGGCTGAATCTAGCAAAGCTAATCCTTTTTGGCCTATTGCAGAGTGTGTTAGTCAGTGGAGTAGCCTAGCTGTGTTTCAAGATATACCACCTGTGTATAGAATACCAATTTTTTTACTGCACCTAGTGAAGTAAAATCTTTTGGGCATAGCATCATTCTATTAGTCCATCTATACTGACCTCCATCAGGTTGCAAATTAAAACTAATTTTTATCTGCATCTACAGTACCTCTGAAAAAATATTTGGGCTTCTAGCTGTGTGTGGGACTTGTTGTATTAGTCCATCTATACTGACCTCCATCAGGTTGCAAACTGAATATATTTTTTTCTGCATCTACCTCTGAAAAAATATTGGGCTTCTAGCTGTGTGTGGGTCTTGTTCTATTAATCCATCTATACTGACCTCCATCAGGTTGCAAACTGAATATAATTTTTTTCTGCATCTAGCTCTGAAAAAATATTTGGCCTTCTAGCAGTGTGTCGGACTTTCTCTATTAGTCCATCTATACTGACCTCCATCAGGTTGCAAATTAAAACTAATTTTTATCTGCATCTACAGTACCTCTGAAAAAATATTTGGGCTTCTAGCTGTGTGTGGGACTTGTTGTATTAGTCCATCTATACTGACCTCCATCAGGTTGCAAACTGAATATATTTTTTTATGCATCTAGCTCTGAAAAAATATTTGGCCTTCTAGCAGTGTGTCGGACTTTCTCTATTAGTCCATCTATACTGACCTCCATCAGGTTGCAAATTAAAACTAATTTTTATCTGCATCTACAGTACCTCTGAAAAAATATTTGGGCTTCTAGCTGTGTGTGGGACTTGTTGTATTAGTCCATCTATACTGACCTCCATCAGGTTGCAAACTGAATATATTTTTTTCTGCATCTACCTCTGAAAAAATATTTGGGTTCTAGCTGTGTGTGGGACTTGTTGTATTAGTCCATCTATACTGACCTCCATCAGGTTGCAAACTGAATATATTTTTTTCTGCATCTACCTCTGAAAAAATATTGGGCTTCTAGCTGTGTGTGGGACTTGTTGTATTAGTCCATCTATACTGACCTCCATCAGATTGCAAACTGAATATATTTTTTTCTGCATCTACCTCTGAAAAAATATTGGGCTTCTAGCTGTGTGTGGGACTTGTTGTATTAGTCCATCAATACTGACCTCCATCAGGTTGCAAACTGAATATATTATTTTTCTGCATCTACCTCTGAAAAAATATTGGGCTTCTAGCTGTGTGTGGGTCTTGTTCTATTAATCCATCTATACTGACCTCCATCAGGTTGCAAACTGAATATAATTTTTTTCTGCATCTAGCTCTGAAAAAATATTGGGCTTCTAGCTGTGTGTCGGACTTTCTCTATTAGTCCATCTATACTGACCTCCATCAGGTTGCAAATTAAAACTAATTTTTATCTGCATCTACAGTACCTCTGAAAAAATATTTGGGCTTCTAGCTGTGTGTGGGACTTGTTGTATTAGTCCATCTATACTGACCTCCATCAGGTTGCAAACTGAATATATTTTTTTCTGCATCTACCTCTGAAAAAATATTTGGGCTTCTAGCTGTGTGTGGGACTTGTTGTATTAGTCCATCTATACTGACCTGCATCAGGTTGCAAACTGAATATATTTTTTTCTGCATCTACCTCTGAAAAAATATTGGGCTTCTAGCTGTGTGTGGGACCTGTTGTATTAGTCCATCTATACTGACCTCCATCAGGTTGCAAACTGAATATATTTTTTTATGCATCTAGCTCTGAAAAAATATTTGGCCTTCTAGCAGTGTGTCGGACTTTCTCTATTAGTCCATCTATACTGACCTCCATCAGGTTGCAAATTAAAACTAATTTTTATCTGCATCTACAGTACCTCTGAAAAAATATTTGGGCTTCTAGCTGTGTGTGGGACTTGTTGTATTAGTCCATCAATACTGACCTCCATCAGGTTGCAAACTGAATATATTATTTTTCTGCATCTACCTCTGAAAAAATATTGGGCTTCTAGCTGTGTGTGGGTCTTGTTCTATTAATCCATCTATACTGACCTCCATCAGGTTGCAAACTGAATATAATTTTTTTCTGCATCTAGCTCTGAAAAAATATTGGGCTTCTAGCTGTGTGTCGGACTTTCTCTATTAGTCCATCTATACTGACCTCCATCAGGTTGCAAATTAAAACTAATTTTTATCTGCATCTACAGTACCTCTGAAAAAATATTTGGGCTTCTAGCTGTGTGTGGGACTTGTTGTATTAGTCCATCTATACTGACCTCCATCAGGTTGCAAACTGAATATATTTTTTTCTGCATCTACCTCTGAAAAAATATTTGGGCTTCTAGCTGTGTGTGGGACTTGTTGTATTAGTCCATCTATACTGACCTCCATCAGGTTGCAAACTGAATATATTTTTTTCTGCATCTACCTCTGAAAAAATATTGGGCTTCTAGCTGTGTGTGGGACTTGTTGTATTAGTCCATCTATACTGACCTCCATCAGGTTGCAAACTGAATATATTTTTTTATGCATCTACCTCTGAAAAAATATTGGGCTTCTAGCTGTGTGTGGGTCTTGTTCTATTAATCCATCTATACTGACCTCCATCAGGTTGCAAACTGAATATAATTTTTTTCTGCATCTAGCTCTGAAAAAATATTTGGCCTTCTAGCAGTGTGTCGGACTTTCTCTATTAGTCCATCTATACTGACCTCCATCAGGTTGCAAATTAAAACTAATTTTTATCTGCATCTACAGTACCTCTGAAAAAATATTTGGGCTTCTAGCTGTGTGTGGGACTTGTTGTATTAGTCCATCTATACTGACCTCCATCAGGTTGCAAACTGAATATATTTCTTTCTCCATCTTCCTCTGAAAAAATATTTGGGCTTCTAGCTGTGTGTGGGACTTGTTGTATTCGTCCATCTATACTGACCTCCATCAGGTTGCAAACTGAATATATTTTTTTCTGCATCTACCTCTGAAAAAATATTGGCCTTCTAGCTGTGTGTGGGACTTGTTGTATTAGTCCATCTATACTGACCTCCATCAGGTTGCAAACTGAATATATTTTTTTCTGCATCTACCTCTGAAAAAATATTTGGGCTTCTAGCTGTGTGTGGGTCTTGTTCTATTAATCCATCTATACTGACCTCCATCAGGTTGCAAACTGAATATAATTTTTTTCTGCATCTAGCTCTGAAAAAATATTTGGCCTTCTAGCAGTGTGTCGGACTTTCTCTATTAGTCCATCTATACTGACCTCCATCAGGTTGCAAATTAAAACTAATTTTTATCTGCATCTACAGTACCTCTGAAAAAATATTTGGGCTTCTAGCTGTGTGTGGGACTTGTTGTATTAGTCCATCTATACTGACCTCCATCAGGTTGCAAACTGAATATATTTTTTTCTGCATCTACCTCTGAAAAAATATTGGGCTTCTAGCTGTGTGTGGGTCTTGTTCTATTAATCCATCTATACTGACCTCCATCAGGTTGCAAACTGAATATATTTTTTTCTGCATCTACCTCTGAAAAAATATTGGGCTTCTAGCTGTGTGTGGGACTTGTTGTATTAGTCCATCTATACTGACCTCCATCAGGTTGCAAACTGATTATATTTTTTTCTGCATCTACCTCTGAAAAAATATTTGGGCTTCTAGCTGTGTGTGGGTCTTGTTCTATTAATCCATCTATACTGACCTCCATCAGGTTGCAAACTGAATATAATTTTTTTCTGCATCTAGCTCTGAAAAAATATTTGGCCTTCTAGCAGTGTGTCGGACTTTCTCTATTAGTCCATCTATACTGACCTCCATCAGGTTGCAAATTAAAACTAATTTTTATCTGCATCTACAGTACCTCTGAAAAAATATTTGGGCTTCCAGCTGTGTGTGGGACTTGTTGTATTAGTCCATCTATACTGACCTCCATCAGGTTGCAAACTGAATATATTTTTTTCTGCATCTACCTCTGAAAAAATATTGGGCTTCTAGCTGTGTGTGGGTCTTGTTCTATTAATACATCTATACTGACCTCCATCAGGTTGCAAACTGAATATATTTTTTTCTGCATCTACCTCTGAAAAAATATTGGGCTTCTAGCTGTGTGTGGGACTTGTTGTATTAGTCCATCTATACTGACCTCCATCAGGTTGCAAACTGAATATATTTTTTTCTGCATCTACCTCTGAAAAAATATTGGGCTTCTAGCTGTGTGTGGTTCTTGTTCTATTAATCCATCTATACTGACCTCCATCAGGTTGCAAACTGAATATAATTTTTTTCTGCATCTAGCTCTGAAAAAATATTTGGCCTTCTAGCAGTGTGTCGGACTTTCTCTATTAGTCCATCTATACTGACCTCCATCAGGTTGCAAATTAAAACTAATTTTTATCTGCATCTACAGTACCTCTGAAAAAATATTTGGGCTTCTAGCTGTGTGTGGGACTTGTTGTATTAGTCCATCTATACTTACCTCCATCAGGTTGCAAACTGAATATATTTTTTTCTGCATCTACCTCTGAAAAAATATTGGGCTTCTAGCTGTGTGTGGGACTTGTTGTATTAGTCCATCTATACTGACCTCCATCAGGTTGCAAACTGAATATATTTTTTTCTGCATCTACCTCTGAAAAAATATTGGGCTTCTAGCTGTGTGTGGGACTTGTTGCATTAGTCAATCTATACTGACCTCCATCAGGTTGCAAACTGAATATATTTTTTTCTGCATCTACCTCTGAAAAAATATTGGGCTTCTAGCTGTGTGTGGGTCTTGTTCTATTAATCCATCTATACTGACCTCCATCAGGTTGCAAACTGAATATAATTTTTTTCTGCATCTAGCTCTGAAAAAATATTTGGCCTTCTAGCAGTGTGTCGGACTTTCTCTATTAGTCCATCTATACTGACCTCCATCAGGTTGCAAATTAAAACTAATTTTTATCTGCATCTACAGTACCTCTGAAAAAATATTTGGGCTTCTAGCTGTTTGTGGGACTTGTTGTATTAGTCCATCTATACTGACCTCCATCAGGTTGCAAACTGAATATATTTTTTTCTGCATCTACCTCTGAAAAAATATTTGGGCTTCTAGCTGTGTGTGGGACTTGTTGTATTAGTCCATCTATACTGACCTCCATCAGGTTGCAAACTGAATATATTTTTTTCTGCATCTACCTCTGAAAAAATAATCGGCTTCTAGCTGTGTGTGGGACTTGTTGTATTAGTCCATCTAGACTGACCTCCATCAGGTTGCAAACTGAATATATTTTTTTCTGCATCTACCTCTGAAAAAATATTGGGCTTCTAGCTGTGTGTGGGACTTGTTGTATTAGTCCATCTATACTGACCTCCATCAGGTTGCAAACTGAATATATTTTTTTCTGCATCTACCTCTGAAAAAATATTGGGCTTCTAGCTGTGTGTGGGTCTTGTTCTATTAATCCATCTATACTGACCTCCATCAGGTTGCAAACTGAATATAATTTTTTTCTGCATCTAGCTCTGAAAAAATATTTGGCCTTCTAGCAGTGTGTCGGACTTTCTCTATTAGTCCATCTATACTGACCTCCATCAGGTTGCAAATTAAAACTAATTTTTATCTGCATCTACAGTACCTCTGAAAAAATATTTGGGCTTCTAGCTGTGTGTGGGACTTGTTGTATTAGTCCATCTAGACCTCCATCAGGTTGCAAACTGAATATATTTTTTTCTGCATCTACCTCTGAAAAAATATTTGGGCTTCTAGCTGTGTGTGCGACTTGTTGTATTAGTCCATCTATACTGACCTCCATCAGGTTGCAAACTGAATATATTTTTTTCTGCATCTACCTCTGAAAAAATATTCGGCTTCTAGCTGTGTGTGGGACTTGTTGTATTAGTCCATCTATACTGACCTCCATCAGGTTGCAAACTGAATATATTTTTTTCTGCATCTACCTCTGAAAAAATATTGGGCTTCTAGCTGTGTGTGGGACTTGTTGTATTAGTCCATCTATACTGACCTCCATCAGGTTGAAACTGAATATATTTTTTTCTGCATCTAGCTCTGAAAAAATATTGGGCTTCTAGCTGTGTGTGGGTCTTGTTCTATTAATCCATCTATACTGACCTCCATCAGGTTGCAAACTGAATATAATTTTTTTCTGCATCTAGCTCTGAAAAAATATTTGGCCTTCTAGCAGTGTGTCGGACTTTCTCTATTATTCCATCTATACTGACCTCCATCAGGTTGCAAATTAAAACCAATTTTTATCTGCATCTACAGTACCTCTGAAAAAATATTTGGGCTTCTAGCTGTGTGTGGGACTTGTTGTATTAGTCCATCTATACTGACCTCCATCAGGTTGCAAACTGAATATATTTTTTTCTGCATCTACCTCTGAAAAAATATTTGGGCTTCTAGCTGTGTGTGGGACTTGTTGTATTAGTCCATCTATACTGACCTCCATCAGGTTGCAAACTGAATATATTTTTTTCTGCATCTACCTCTGAAAAAATATTGGGCTTCTAGCTGTGTGTGGGACTTGTTGTATTAGTCCATCTATACTGACCTCCATCAGGTTGCAAACTGAATATAATTTTTTTCTGCATCTAGCTCTGAAAAAATATTTGGCCTTCTAGCAGTGTGTCGGACTTTCTCTATTAGTCCATCTATACTGACCTCCATCAGGTTGCAAATTAAAACTAATTTTTACCTGCATCTACAGTACCTCTGAAAAAATATTTGGGCTTCTAGCTGTGTGTGGGACTTGTTGTATTAGTCCATCTATACTGACCTCCATCAGGTTGCAAACTGAATATATTTTTTTCTGCATCTACCTCTGAAAAAATATTGGGCTTCTAGCTGTGTGTGGGTCTTGTTCTATTAATCCATCTATACTGACCTCCATCAGGTTGCAAACTGAATATATTTTTTTCTGCATCTACCTCTGAAAAAATATTGGGCTTCTAGCTGTGTGTGGGACTTGTTGTATTAGTCCATCTATACTGACCTCCATCAGGTTGCAAACTGAATATATTTTTTTCTGCATCTACCTCTGAAAAAATATTGGGCTTCTAGCTGTGTGTGGTTCTTGTTCTATTAATCCATCTATACTGACCTCCATCAGGTTGCAAACTGAATATAATTTTTTTCTGCATCTAGCTCTGAAAAAATATTTGGCCTTCTAGCAGTGTGTCGGACTTTCTCTATTAGTCCATCTATACTGACCTCCATCAGGTTGCAAATTAAAACTAATTTTTATCTGCATCTACAGTACCTCTGAAAAAATATTTGGTCTTCTAGCTGTGTGTGGGACTTGTTGTATTAGTCCATCTATACTGACCTCCATCAGGTTGCAAACTGAATATATTTTTTTCTGCATCTACCTCTGAAAAAATATTGGGCTTCTAGCTGTGTGTGGGACTTGTTGTATTAGTCCATCTATACTGACCTCCATCAGGTTGCAAACTGAATATATTTTTTTCTGCATCTACCTCTGAAAAAATATTGGGCTTCTAGCTGTGTGTGGGACTTGTTGCATTAGTCAATCTATACTGACCTCCATCAGGTTGCAAACTGAATATATTTTTTTCTGCATCTACCTCTGAAAAAATATTGGGCTTCTAGCTGTGTGTGGGTCTTGTTCTATTAATCCATCTATACTGACCTCCATCAGGTTGCAAACTGAATATAATTTTTTTCTGCATCTAGCTCTGAAAAAATATTTGGCCTTCTAGCAGTGTGTCGGACTTTCTCTATTAGTCCATCTATACTTACCTCCATCAGGTTGCAAATTAAAACTAATTTTTATCTGCATCTACAGTACCTCTGAAAAAATATTTGGGCTTCTAGCTGTTTGTGGGACTTGTTGTATTAGTCCATCTATACTGACCTCCATCAGGTTGCAAACTGAATATATTTTTTTCTGCATCTACCTCTGAAAAAATATTTGGGCTTCTAGCTGTGTGTGGGACTTGTTGTATTAGTCCATCTATACTGACCTCCATCAGGTTGCAAACTGAATATATTTTTTTCTGCATCTACCTCTGAAAAAATATTCGGCTTCTAGCTGTGTGTGGGACTTGTTGTATTAGTCCATCTAGACTGACCTCCATCAGGTTGCAAACTGAATATATTTTTTTCTGCATCTACCTCTGAAAAAATATTGGGCTTCTAGCTGTGTGTGGGACTTGTTGTATTAGTCCATCTATACTGACCTCCATCAGGTTGCAAACTGAATATATTTTTTTCTGCATCTACCTCTGAAAAAATATTGGGCTTCTAGCTGTGTGTGGGTCTTGTTCTATTAATCCATCTATACTGACCTCCATCAGGTTGCAAACTGAATATAATTTTTTTCTGCATCTAGCTCTGAAAAAATATTTGGCCTTCTAGCAGTGTGTCGGACTTTCTCTATTAGTCCATCTATACTGACCTCCATCAGGTTGCAAATTAAAACTAATTTTTATCTGCATCTACAGTACCTCTGAAAAAATATTTGGGCTTCTAGCTTTGTGTGGGACTTGTTGTATTAGTCCATCTAGACCTCCATCAGGTTGCAAACTGAATATATTTTTTTCTGCATCTACCTCTGAAAAAATATTTGGGCTTCTATCTGTGTGTGGGACTTGTTGTATTAGTCCATCTATACTGACCTCCATCAGGTTGCAAACTGAATATATTTTTTTCTGCATCTACCTCTGAAAAAATATTCGGCTTCTAGCTGTGTGTGGGACTTGTTGTATTAGTCCATCTATACTGACCTCCATCAGGTTGCAAACTGAATATATTTTTTTCTGCATCTACCTCTGAAAAAATATTGGGCTTCTAGCTGTGTGTGGGACTTGTTGTATTAGTCCATCTATACTGACCTCCATCAGGTTGCAAACTGAATATATTTTTTTCTGCATCTACCTCTGAAAAAATATTCGGCTTCTAGCTGTGTGTGGGACTTGTTGTATTAGTCCATCTAGACTGACCTCCATCAGGTTGCAAACTGAATATATTTTTTTCTGCATCTACCTCTGAAAAAATATTGGGCTTCTAGCTGTGTGTGGGACTTGTTGTATTAGTCCATCTATACTGACCTCCATCAGGTTGCAAACTGAATATATTTTTTTCTGCATCTACCTCTGAAAAAATATTGGGCTTCTAGCTGTGTGTGGGTCTTGTTCTATTAATCCATCTATACTGACCTCCATCAGGTTGCAAACTGAATATAATTTTTTTCTGCATCTAGCTCTGAAAAAATATTTGGCCTTCTAGCAGTGTGTCGGACTTTCTCTATTAGTCCATCTATACTGACCTCCATCAGGTTGCAAATTAAAACTAATTTTTATCTGCATCTACAGTACCTCTGAAAAAATATTTGGGCTTCTAGCTTTGTGTGGGACTTGTTGTATTAGTCCATCTAGACCTCCATCAGGTTGCAAACTGAATATATTTTTTTCTGCATCTACCTCTGAAAAAATATTTGGGCTTCTATCTGTGTGTGGGACTTGTTGTATTAGTCCATCTATACTGACCTCCATCAGGTTGCAAACTGAATATATTTTTTTCTGCATCTACCTCTGAAAAAATATTCGGCTTCTAGCTGTGTGTGGGACTTGTTGTATTAGTCCATCTATACTGACCTCCATCAGGTTGCAAACTGAATATATTTTTTTCTGCATCTACCTCTGAAAAAATATTGGGCTTCTAGCTGTGTGTGGGACTTGTTGTATTAGTCCATCTATACTGACCTCCATCAGGTTGCAAACTGAATATATTTTTTTCTGCATCTACCTCTGAAAAAATATTGGGCTTCTAGCTGTGTGTGGGTCTTGTTCTATTAATCCATCTATACTGACCTCCATCAGGTTGCAAACTGAATATAATTTTTTTCTGCATCTAGCTCTGAAAAAATATTTGGCCTTCTAGCAGTGTGTCGGACTTTCTCTATTAGTCCATCTATACTTACCTCCATCAGGTTGCAAATTAAAACTAATTTTTATCTGCATCTACAGTACCTCTGAAAAAATATTTGGGCTTCTAGCTGTTTGTGGGACTTGTTGTATTAGTCCATCTATACTGACCTCCATCAGGTTGCAAACTGAATATATTTTTTTCTGCATCTACCTCTGAAAAAATATTTGGGCTTCTAGCTGTGTGTGGGACTTGTTGTATTAGTCCATCTATACTGACCTCCATCAGGTTGCAAACTGAATATATTTTTTTCTGCATCTACCTCTGAAAAAATATTCGGCTTCTAGCTGTGTGTGGGACTTGTTGTATTAGTCCATCTAGACTGACCTCCATCAGGTTGCAAACTGAATATATTTTTTTCTGCATCTACCTCTGAAAAAATATTGGGCTTCTAGCTGTGTGTGGGACTTGTTGTATTAGTCCATCTATACTGACCTCCATCAGGTTGCAAACTGAATATATTTTTTTCTGCATCTACCTCTGAAAAAATATTGGGCTTCTAGCTGTGTGTGGGTCTTGTTCTATTAATCCATCTATACTGACCTCCATCAGGTTGCAAACTGAATATAATTTTTTTCTGCATCTAGCTCTGAAAAAATATTGGGCTTCTAGCTGTGTGTGGGTCTTGTTCTATTAATCCATCTATACTGACCTCCATCAGGTTGCAAACTGAATATAATTTTTTTCTGCATCTAGCTCTGAAAAAATATTTGGCCTTCTAGCAGTGTGTCGGACTTTCTCTATTAGTCCATCTATACTGACCTCCATCAGGTTGCAAATTAAAACTAATTTTTATCTGCATCTACAGTACCTCTGAAAAAATATTTGGGCTTCTAGCTGTGTGTGGGACTTGTTGTATTAGTCCATCTATACTGACCTCCATCAGGTTGCAAACTGAATATATTTTTTTCTGCATCTAACCCAGCCAATAGTTTTGCCCTAATACCACAGTTTGGCCACTCAGCTCTGCTCGGTTACCATCCATTGTTTTTTTGTGCAAACAACTCCAGAGTTGTGAATTAGTTAACCACCAAAATGAGTGGAAAAAGGCCTGCTGCTGGTGGAAAGGGGAATAGGCGTGTTGGGAAGGGGAAAAAAGGTTGTGTCCGTGGGGTAGGTGTTAAAGCATCAGTAACATCTGCAGAAGAAAGACCATCTTCCAGCCAAACTAAAATGTCTACTTCTTTTAGCGGACAATGTGATAAGATCCCTTTCTTACGGCCACGCCAATCGCTACAAATTCCAGATGAAGCACAAAAACAGCAGGTGCTTCAACGGATATCAAGTGCTCCTTTAAGTGGGCTCTCCTCCACATCAACTTCAACATCACAAATACTCCAGTCCTCAAAGGTGTCACCCAAATCGCACTTGCTTCCTCACAGCTCCCAAATCTCCAGCTGCCCGTCTGAGTATGAGGTAGAACAGATGGTTGAGTCTGCAGAGCTGTTTACTCATACTATAGCCTGGGAATCAGAGGTCGACTCCAGCGCTTCTGTGAATCCAGACGAGGAAATGATCTGCACTGATGCCCAGAATCTTTATGAGTCGGATCCAGGACCAGACGCAGAAGGTTCTGACCATAATGTAGACCCTCATTCCCAAACTGTAACTCCTGTTGGTGGAGACAATGAGGAAGACGATGATAAGACTCAAATACCTGATTGGAGCGACAACTTTAGTTTTTTGTCAGGGCAGGAACAGGTTGGCTCTGAGGACGACGGGTGTGATAACACACAGGGTGATGATTATGAGGTTGGAGATCCCACTTACTGTCAACCCACAGTCAGCCAAGAGATGAGGTCAGCAAAGGAGGTGGAGGAAGATTCTAGTGACGACGAGGTCAGGTTGCGCCTTCCTGGACAGAGACGTAGTACTGGAAGCACGTCAACAACTGCATCCTCAAACACAACTCTGCCTCTCACCACAAGTCGTGGTGGCTCTTCAGGTCGCATGGGTGCTAAGCCTTGCATAGCCTGGGCATTTTTTCAGATCGATAAAGATGACCCAACTCGTGTTATCTGTAACATTTGTCAGCAAAAGCTAAGTAGAGGCCAAAAAATACATAGTTTGAGTACTTCATGCATGATCCGGCACATGGACATGAAGCATAAGTTGCAGTGGGAAGCTCAGTGTGCTACAATGCGGCCTAGCCGGCCGGGCCAACCACCGTCTGCCATATCTTGTGCATCCGCGGCCTCTTCATCCTCTGTGACTGGGGGGACAGCAGTCACACCTGTTTTGGGGCGCAGACCTGCCACCTCTTTACCCGCAACAGCCAGCGTGATTGGCAGGTCATCATTTTCTTTGGAGGTGGTAACAGCAGCTGGTGTTGAGCGCTGTCCGACATCGATAGCACCACCTTTGGATCAAGGCAACCTAACATGTCCGCCTGCATCTTCCTCACAGACCGGCAGTTTGCCGGGGACACCCTTATCAACCCTGTCTAAGCACAATAGCCAGCCCTCGGTCCCTCAGATGTGGACAAGTAAAAGACCATTTCCTCCTAGCCATGAGAAAGCTAAGAGGTTGAATTTCACCATCTGCAATCTCTTGGCTACAGAAATGCTGCCTTTCCGCCTGGTGGACACAGAGGATTTTCGAGACCTTATGTCCGTCGCAGTGCCCCAGTACCAGATGCCCAGTCGGCACTACTTCTCAAAGAAAGGTGTGCCTGCGCTCCACCAGCATGTCGCACACAACATCACCGCTTCTTTGAGAAACTCTGTGTGTGACAGGGTGCATTTCACCACAGACACTTGGACGAGTAGGCATGGACAGGGGCGTTACATGTCGCTGACTGGGCACTGGGTAACTATGGTGACAGCAGGACAAGGGGCTGCTGTCCAAGTCTTGCCGTCCCCACGAGTTGTGCATCAATCCTCTTTATGTCAAAGTTCCTCCACTGCTTCTGCCTCCTCAACCTCCTCTCGGTCTTCCACATGCACCCAAAGCCTGTCTGGTCATGCCACAAGCTTTCTAACTGCACAGAAGGGATCCTGCACATCTCCTTACTATGCTGGCAGTAGGGCTCAACGTCATCAGGCAGTTTTTACATTGAAATGTCTGGGAAATGTGAGTCACACAGCTGAGGAGTTGTGGTCAGCTCTGGAGAACCAATTTCATGAATGGTTGTCTCCACTGGACCTGAAACCAGGGAAGGCCGTGTGCGACAATGCTGCAAACCTGGGTGCGACCCTTCGCCGGGGCAATGTCACACACGTGCCTTGTATGGCTCACGTGTTGAACCTGGTTGTCCAGCAATTTTTAGCCCACTATCCCAGACTAGATGGCCTTCTGCAGAGGGCACGGTCGCTGTGTGCTCACTTCCGCCGTTCGCATGCCGCAGCTCAGCGACTTACATCTCTACAGAAGTCGTTGGGCCTGCCACTTCACCGGCTAAAATGCGATGTGCCTACCCGGTGGAATTCAACTCTGCACATGTTGCAGCGACTGTGGCAGCACCGACAAGCCCTGGTGCAATACGTTCTGACGTATAGCCTGGGCCAACGAGATTCAGAGGTGGGGCAAATCACGCTGGAGGAGTGGTCCCAGATCAGGGACCTATGCACCCTTCTGCACAGTTTTGAAATGGCGACGAAAATGTTTAGTGCTGACGATGCCATTATCAGCATGACTATTCCGGTGATTTACATGCTGGAGCACATGTTAAACAGAATTCGGAGTCAGGTGGTGGCACAAGAGGAGGTGGAGGAAGTATAGGAGGAGGAGTTGTATGCGGAAGGGCTAACATCTGCAAGGTCCAGACGGTCGGCAGCACCAAGGCGGCAGGCATGTGAGGGTGGGGGAGATGGTTTTACCAGGGCGCATGGTAGCAGCCAAACTAGTGAGGAAGGTGCAGGAGCCCAGGAAGAAGTGGAGGACGAACTGATGGAAGACTCCTCAGATGAGGGAGACCTTGATCACATTTCTGTTGTGCGCGGTTGGGGGGAGAGGACAGAGGAAGGAAGCATGATTGTTACCTCGCCACCAACACAACAGGGACTTGGTGCTCCTGGATGCGCAACACACATGAGTGCCTTCTTGCTGCACTACCTGCAACATGACCCTCGACTTGTGAGAATTAGAAATAATCCTGACTACTGGGTTGCCACACTGTTAGATCCCCGGTACAAAAGTAAATTTGCAGAAATTATTCCTGCCATAGAAAGGGATGCACGCATGCAGGAGTATCAGCAGAGACTGTTGCAGAATCTTACATGTGCTTTTCCACAAAATACCAGTGGTGCACGTAGTGAATCTCACAGTTCCAACTTGCCAACCGTGGGACCGTCAAGTGTTCAGCACTCAAACCGTAACAGAACCACAGTATCTGGTGGTAACATCAATTTTGCGGAATCATTTCACCACTTTTTTAGCCCATCCTTTGCATGGCCACAGGAGACAAGAAGTCTGACACATAGTCAACGCCTAGAGACGATGGTACAGGAGTATCTCCAAGTAAACATTGAAGCCATGACTGTGTCACTGGACCCTTGCTCTTTTTGGGCTTCCAATCTGGATAAATGGCCGGAGCTAGCCACTTACGCCTTGGAGATCTTGTCATGCCCCGCAGCCAGCGTTCTGTCTGAACGTGTGTTCAGCGCTGCTAGTGGTGTGCTGACAGATAAGCGCACGCGGCTCTCCACTGATAATGTAGACAGACTCACGTTCATAAAGATGAACAAATCATGGATCCGAAACGACTTTTCTACCCCTGTGTCATCCTGGGGAGAGTAAAAGCTTGATGATTGTTTAAAATCACCCTACCAACCGTTTTAAGCTTTCAAATTACTATTCATGTTTATCTGTATCTTGACTGGAAAATAATTTGGGCTTTGTAGCAGTGTGCAGCACTGATCCTATTAGGCCATCTATACTAAAGCTTCACCAGATTTAAAATTAATAATAATTTTTAGCTGCATCTAGCCCGGAAAATAATTTTGGGGCTCCGAGATGCGCAAGACACATAAGTGCCTTCTTGCTGCACTACCTGCAGCATGACCCTCATGTTGTCAGAATTTGAAGTAATCATGACTACTGGGTTGCCACACTCTTAGATCCCCCAAACTTTTCGATCAACCTTTTCATTTTAATAAAGACCAAAAAAATGGTCATTTTTGAAATTATAAGCATTAGCAGGTTGTTAGAAACTGAAATCAAACAGTTTTCAACTCAAAACTTTATTCTAGGTGATGTTACATTTTCACATAGGACCCCTTGTTCGAAAGGAGCTTCTGAACTCCCTCGTCCATTGAATTTGTCAGGTTTTGGATGGTTTCTGCTTCAATTGTTTTGCATGAGGACAGAATACCCTCCCAGAGCTGTTGCTTAGATGTGAACTGCCTCCCGCCATCATAGACACTCCTTTTAATGATGCTCCAAAGGTTCTGAATGGGGTAGAGGTCAGGGGAGCATGGGGGTCACACCATAAGTTTGTCCCCTTTTATGCCCATATCAGCCAGAGATGCAGATGTTTTATGTGCAGCATGAGATGGTGCATTATCATGCAGAAAAATGATCTTGCTGTGAAATACACGGTTCTTCTTCTTGAACCATGGCAGGAAGTGCTGTTTGAGAAAATCCACATACATTATGGAGTTCAAATTTAGCGCCTTCAGGGATCCTAAAGGGGCCGACAATCTCTCTCCCCATGATTCCAGCCCAAAACATTACTCCACCTCCTCCTTGTTGGCGCTGTAGCCGTGTTTGCGTGGGGTGTCCATCAACCAGCCATCCTCCACTCCATCCATCTGGACCATCGAGCGCTGCACGGCACTCATCCGTGAACAAAACAGTTTTGAAATCAGTCTTCATGTAATGTTTGGCCCACTGGAGCCATTTCTGCTTGTGTGAAGTGGATAGAGGAGGTCGACAGGATGGCGTATGCACAGCTGCAAACCTCTGAAGGACCCTGCATCTTGTTGTTCGGGGGACGCTGGAGGCACAAGCAGCTTCAAAAACTTGTCTGCTGCTATGACAAGGCTTTTTTGCCGCTGCTCTTTCAACCTGACGTAATTGCCTGTAGGAAAGAGTCCTCAATTTGCCCTTATCAGCACGCACACGTGTGTACTGTGAATCAGCTACATACTTCTTGATTGCCAAGACACTTCATCCTGATCATCGCACAATGTTGATTGTAGTCATGCCTTGACCTAAACACTCCACAATTTGTTGATTCTCAGCAGCCGACACATCCTTTTTCTTTCCCATTTTGGAAGAAAATGTAGGCTGCTTAATAATGTGAGACAGCCTTCTTAAGTAGTCTTGCCTTTCATTGGACACACCTGCCAAACTAATTAGCACAGGTGTCTGCAATTGCTTACAGTGATATAAAGAGCCCTGACACACATCACCATCAATGAGTTTAACTGACAAACAAACAAATTCTTCCCTTATCACTCCTAAACACTTTTTGCATAATAATTTGGAACGCAGTGTACATGTGCTTTTCCTCAAAACACCAGTGGTTCACGTAGTGAATCTTACAGTTCTAACTTGCCAACCGTGGTCTGTATGGAGTTGTTCAATAAAGGGCCCAAAATTAAGATAACATAGATGGGAGAGGTCTCTATGAATAGGAATTCCTAAGTATTTGATACCCTGTGAGCGCCAGGCAAAGGGAAAGTTGGACTGGATGGAATCCTATATGGATTTGGGGAGGGAGACATCGAGGGCCTCAGACTTCGCTGCATTGATTTTAAAATTTGACCATGTAACAAAGTGATCTATTTCAGCCATAACAGCATGGATGGATATATGTGATTGAGTGATATATACTAGGACATCATCAGCAAATAGAGAGCACTTGTACTCGGTGCCTCCCACCTCAATCCACCTAATATTGGGGTTATGGCGAATTGATGAGAGCAGGTGCTCCGTTACTAGGATGTATAAGAGAGGGGACAGAGAACATCTCTGCCTTGTCCCATTGGTGATTGTGAAAGGTGATGAAAATGTTCTGATGCACCCCCTGGGCCTTGGGACACCCGGAGCCGGACCCTTTTTGGTGGATGCTGGTGGTTGTAGTCTTCGTGGCGGCGACCCGGTTCCGTGGCTCAGGGTGGTCAAACCAGTGGCGGAACTATTTATGTGGTTTTGATGTTTAAATGTCCGACTACGCCACCCGTGGATTGCGGTCAGAGTGAACCGCCGCTGCAGGGCAGACCGCTGAGGCTGGTGTTGTGGGTGCAGCAGAGCGTAGCATAACTCCCCACGGGAGGAGTATAGCCTCAGGGCAGTGTATGCGGAGGATGGGGGTGATGGTGCAGGGCAGCAGCAGTAACGACACGGAGTCAGTGATGCAGTCCAGGGCCTTTACTCACAGTTCTTATTATCCAGACCACGTCTGCAGGTAACGGCTGCCCACGTCGTACTGTGCTCACCAGGTGAGGGGCTCAGACAACTCCCAGATAACTTTTGGAGCACTTCACAGGACCCCCTTTGTGTGTCCTTTGTCTGGCCTTTCTTACCAACCCTTCTGTCCGGCTGCCTCGGGCCTCCTCTTGGTAAACTTGGCGCCAGTTTCCCTGACCCTATGTGGTGCCTTCCTAGCGGGTGTAGCGAGGGGCTGCGCCACATAAAATGTCACAGCCTCCGGTTTCAAGCTGAGGGTCGTTTCCTGCCTCCACTAGTTTCGGGGACCGGTCTCCCCCTTTGGCCTGACCCCTCCACGCAGGTGGTTTCGGGCGTGCGGTGGCGACTCACCCGTCCACACCCCTGGGATCCCTTCATTCCTCGTTCCTGGAGCCTTCTCCGCTCCTCTTCCTTCCTTCTTCCTCTTCCAGGCCTGGGCCTCTGTTACTAGGCCCGCCTCCGGAGCAGAGCTCATGCAGAGCCCCTGCTCCCTGCCACTTCTGCTCAGACTTCTCTGCACTGAACTAAGATGGTGCCCACCTTTTATACTCCCTTCTCAATGCACCCAGGAACTGCTTCCTCCCTGCTCCTGCACTACATGGTTCCCCTTCCTCAGTGTTCCCTCCCCCCACTCCAGCCAGGGACAGGGACTGTCGTGCCCATCTCAGAGGCATATTGGTCGCCCTGCCCCACGGCAATGTGGTGTAATGCATGCAGGTGTCGGGTCCTGATCCACACTCCATCCTTACCTGAGAGAGAGATATCACACCTCTGGGTGAGGTGCAATACCTCTGTAGCAACCGAGCCCTCAGGGTGCTACAGTTCCATTTATCTTCAGCCTAGGTGACGTATTGTGATACAGGGCCGTGATTTTGGCTATAAAAGGGTCCCCTAGACCCCTACCCCAAGCTTTTTAAGAGAATCATATATGGCGTGCCAGGAGACTCTATGGAATGCTTTCTCAGCATCCAACGAGAGTATGTAATTACAAATTTTTAACTGCATCTAGCCCAGGAAATACTTTGTGCCTAGTAGCAGTGTCTGCTAGTCAGCGGATTATCCCGGCTGTTAAGCAAGCTACACCACCTGTAGTTTAGACACTTAATTTTTTCAAAGGAAATGCTTCGGGACCATGGGATACTCAGTGAAGAGCATCAGGAGGAACCCCAAGGCATAGGGGCTGGGACTGGCAGTAGGATGCCTTGCGGTGGACAGCCGAGCTCGATCGTTATAAAAGCTTTTTAACTGCAGCAGCTTTAGTGGACGCTACTGGAGCTGGAATTACGCGGCTGCTGGCATGAGACTTGCCCTCCAATAGATCCTTGCAAATGGATTTAAAGTGTATTCATTCAAATTAGAGAGACAATTTAAATTAAAAAGCTTAGAGCTGCCTCCACCACAGGGGGGCTCGCTCGACCCACCAGCGGACAGGCACCAGTATTGGGAGAGGGGGGCTGGCCATCAGGGTTCACCGCGGCTCTGGCACAAACCCGGCGACACGGAGGTGGCACGGGCAGGAGCGGACTGGCCGTGTCGGCTTCTCACTTTTTGGATTCTAGAAGGGCATGACATGCCTATATCTGTGTCTCCCCCTCCTTTTACTCCTCCACCTCTTTTATTTTCGCATGACTATATGTACTTGTCACTTTTCCATGTGTTAGTTATGTCTTCTGAGCAGTTTGTCAGCTTTTGGACACCTTTGAAGGTGTTTTCTATGTGTTTCTATGTGTTTTTGTTTGCCTGCCATTGGTTTTAACGGTGTTCGAAGGTGTTCGACGAACAGTTCGACGAACAGTTCGGCGAACACACGGGTGTTCGACGAACCGAACCGAACTCGAACACTACGGGGGTGGCTCAACACTAGTGCTGATCAGTGATTTGTGTCACCGATCAACTCTCGGCAGCTGCTGGATGCATGCACGGAGGTGGTGCAAAGTCAGGAGGGGGAGAAAGAATTGACAGGGACAAAAAAAGTCCTGAAAAGCAGCGAGCACAGACGTTGATCAGTGACATAGTCACTGGTCAGCACTTGACCGCTGCAGGACACACAAAAAAAAAAAACTGGGGGGAGTGGGATTGGGGTGGGGAGGGGGGTAAAAGGAGGGGGGTACGGGGAGAAGAGGATTGGGGTGGATGAGGGTAGAGCAGAGATGGACTTACCAAAGTCTTCTCTGTTCTTCTTTCAGCAGCAGGATCAGCAGCAGGTTCTGGAGGAGGCTCTGGAGCAGGGGCCTCAGAAATAGGACACGGAGCAAGAAACCCAGGACCCAGGAGACTGCAGCAGGAATTCAGAGCAGCAGTAGCAGCAGCGACTGGAGAAGGTGAGAAGAAGGTCCTGTGGTGTCACAGAAGATTCTGTGTCACTTCAAGGCCCAGCACAGGGCAGATCAGTGTGACAGCTCTGCAGAGATCCTCACCTAGTGTGAGGATCTGCAGGGTGGTCACAGGTGGGGTGATAGGGTGGTGACAGCCAGGTCACAGGGCGGTCACCACCCGGTCACCTCCCAGTCAGGTACTCTGATTGGTGCAATCGATGATGACATCGATCGCACCAATCAGAGGTGGCTGGGGCATGGGCATGCACCACAGGGGGTCACATGAAGGTGACAGGCTGGTCACAAGCTGGTAACCACCCTGTGACCACTTTGTCATCTGTGGCCAGGTACTCTGGAGCGATCGATGTCATCATCGATCACTCCAATCGGAGCCGGCTGGGGGCTCTGCTCACATCACAGGGGGTCATAGGGCGGTGACAGGCAGGTCACAAGCCGGTCACTGCCCCGTGACCACCCTGTTACCACACTATGATCGGCACGATCGATGTGATCAGCGATCGCACCGATAATAGTGGGTTGGGGCCAGGGCTGGGGTCTCCTAGCAACAGCCTAGGATCGGTGCTCTTAGGATCTTAGCAATTTGATTGCCGGAAACAGTGAGAAATGCTGTGATTGGCTGTTCTGAATTGAACAGCCAATCACAGCGATCGTGGGTGCGGGGCGGGCGAAGACACCCCCTGGGATGACGGCGTCATCTACCCTGAGGTAAGATGGCGCCGGAAATTTACGCTGCCACATTAAAGAAATGGCATACTAATACGTATCAGGCCCATAAGGCTCGGGGCACAGATACATATTAGTACGTCCTGGGCCAGAAAAGGGTTAAAATTAGTGATGAGCGACCATGCTCGCTACTGCTCGGTGCTCGCCCGAGCATCTCACTGCTCAAGATGCTCAGCGCTCACCGAGTATTTCCGGGATTGCTCGACGGGAGCTCGGGATCCCTCCCTGCATGTTTGGCGCTCTTTAGAGCGCCAATCAACATGCAGGGATTGCCTGCCACCCATTGTAATGCCGCAGCCATGGTGGTTGTGGCATTACAGTGATTGGATGGCCGCACAGCGTCATCAGGTCTATATCAGACCTGGCGCCACTGTGCTCGTCACAGTCACTCCGGAATCAGGCAGAGTAGGGAGAGGTGCTGCTGTGTCAGGGAGTGATTTGATTGTGTATTAGGTAGTGTAGGGAGAAAAACCGTACATTACACATATCCATCTTAACAAACAGTCCTTTTGAGGACTAACTAATCCACCTGCAGAGATATCAGGCAGGCAGTGTATATAGGCAGGCAGGCAGGGTATATAGCAGACAGCAGTGCATATACCACAAGAGGCTCCATTCCAATTCTGCCTTCTGCTGCTGTTAGATATTTCTATACAAAGGCCCAGGTCTCAAGGGCCAGGAATACTTTTTTTGGATTTTAATCCTCATTATTTGCTTAAAAAGCAATCCAGGGAACACCATTTTTCTGCGCCATTTGTTTGTTGACACTGCAGAATACAGCCAGGTCCTTTCCATGTTATAGAGCTAGAAATCCAGCTATTTAAAAGTGTGTTTTCTCCGTTACATGGATAACATATACACTACCGTTCAAAAGTTTGGGGTCACCCAGACAATTTTGTGTTTTCCATGAGAACTCATACTTTTATTTATCAAATGAGTTGCAAAATGTTTAGAAAATATAGTCCAGACATTGACAAGGTTAGAAATAATGATTTTTATTGCAAAGAATAATTTTCTCCTTCAAACTTTGCTTTCGTCAAAGAATGCTCCCTTTCCAGCAATTACAGCATTGCAGACCTTTGGCATTCTAGCTGTTAATTTGCTGAGGTAATCTTGAGAAATTTCACCCCATGCTTCCTGAAGCCCTACCCACAAGTTGGATTTTCTTGATGGGCAGTTTTTGCGTACCATACGGTCAAGTTTCTCCCACAACAGCTCAATGGGGTTGAGATCTGGTGACTGTGCTGGCCACTCCATTGCAGTTAGAATACCAGCTGCCTGCTTCTTCCCTAAATAGTTCATGCATAATTTGGAGGTGTGCTTTGGGTCATTGTCCTGTTGTAGGATGAACTTGGCTCCAATCAAGCGCTGTCCACAGGGTATGGCATGGCGTTGCAAAATGGAGTAATAGCCTTCCTTATTCAAAATCCCATTTACCTTGTACAAATTTCCCACTTTACCAGCACCAAAGCACCCCCAGACCATCACATTAACTCCAACATGCTTGACAGATGGCGTCAGGCACTCTTCCAACATCTTTTTAGTTGTTCTGCATCTCACAAATGTTCTTCTGTGTGATCCAACCACCTCAAACTTTGATTCGTCTGTCCATAAATCTTTTTTCCAATCTTCCTCTGTCCAATGTCTGTGTTCTTTTGCCCATATTAATCTTTTTCCTTTTATTAGCCAGTCTCAGATATGGCTTTTTCTTTGCCACTTTGCCCTGAAGGCCAGCATCCCGGAGTCGCCTCTTCACTGTAGACGTTGACACTGGCGTTTTGCGTGTACTATTTAATGAAGCTGCCAGTTGAGGATCTGTGAGGCGTCAATTTCTCAAACTAGAGACTCTAATGTACTTGTCTTGTTGCTCAGTTGCGCAGCGGGGCCTCCCACTTCTCTTTCTACTCTGGTTAGAGCCTGTTTGTGCTCTCCTCTGAAGGGAGTAGTACAAACTGTTGTAGGAAATCTTCAGTTTGTTGGCAATTTCTCTCATGGAATAGCCTTCATTTCTAAGAACAAGAATAGACTGTCGAGTTTCACATAAAAGTTCTCTTTTACTGGCCATTTTGAGAGTTTCATAGAACAAACAAATGTAATGCTCCAGATTCTCAACTAGCTCAAAGGAAGGTCAATTTTATAGCTTCTCAAATCAGCCAAACCGTTTTCAGCTGGGCTAAGATACTTGTGCAAGGGTTTTCTAGGGTTTTCTAAGCATCCATTAGCCTTCAAACACAGTTAGCAAACACAATGTACCATTAAAACACTGGAGTGGTGGTTCTTGGAAATGGGCCTCTATACACCTATGTAGATAATGCAATAAAAACAAGACGCTTGCAGCTAGAATAGTCATTTACCACATTAACAATGTATAGAGTGTATTTCTGATTCATTTAATGTTAGCTTCATTGAGAAAAAATGTGCTTTTCTTTCAAAAATAATGAAATATCTAAATGACCCCAAACTTTTGAACGGTAGTGTACGTTTTCAGAAAATACTGCCATTTTTGGCCTCCATTACAATCTTTTTTCACTGTGTCAGCGACATTTTTGACACCAGTTTGCTGTTCAAACTAGTTACCCACAGGCCAGGTATTTAAAACTCTGTTTTCTCCGTCACACAGATCACATATATATTGTCAGAAAATACTGCCATTTCTGGCCTCCATTACAAATTTCCATCAGTGTGTCAGTGAAGCAATTCACACCAGTTTGCTGTTCAAAGGACTTACCTACAGGCCAGGTATTTAAAACTCTGTTTTCTCCGTCACACAGACCACATATAAGTTCGCTCCAAACTCACTCATTTGTAGTGAACGTGGAAGATACTGTCCTCCATTTAAAATGGGCAAGGCACGTGGCAAGGGATGAGGAACTGGGTGTGATGGTGACAGTGCATGCAGAGGCCGAGGACAAGACTGTGAGCAAGCTGAAATTGTGCCACAACAAACACCCACATCTTCTCGCCTGACCTTCCTGTCCCAATTTCTAGGGGACTGCAGCACACCACTATTGAACCCAGAGCAGTGTCAAAAGGTTGTTGGTTGGATAGTGGATAATGCTTCCAGTCACTAAGCCACCACCACCACCTTGTCTTCCACATGGTCAAGTCTCAGTAGCCGTGAGTCTGGACCGCATATTCCTCACCCTGATCCTCCTTCCTCCCACCATGCCGAGTGCCCAGAGACAACTAATCCCACACTTGGAAACTGAATAGCTGTTCACTTTTCCATTCGGGCCTCTCGCCCGGTCCACTTGAAGCGGGGCAAGAGGAGATCGCGTGTAGCGATGCCCAAATATTTGAGCAGCCATGGTCACACGAAGGCAATGGTGGGAAAGTGTCACAAGAGGTGGACGATGATGAGACACAATTACCAGAAAGTCAGGAGGAGGATCAGGGTGCAGAAGTGGAAGACGAGGTGGTGGATGATATAGTAACTGACCCAACCTGGCAGGAGGACATGCAGAGCGAGGACAGCAGCATACAGGGGGAGGGAGGCAGAGCACCCCAACAGGCAGGAAGAAGCAGAGTGGTGGCCGCAGACAGAAGGCAGGCAACCGTTCCCCATAACACCAACACGAAGGAAGTTGCCAGTACAACTGTTATGTCGTCCCGAGTCTGGTTGTTTTTTTAAGACTCTGCCGGTAACCTCAATAAGGCCATTTGCACCACCTGCCAGGCCATCATCAGCAAGGGTGTCAAAACGACCAGCCTGACCACCACTAGCATGATCAGGCACATGGCAGCAAAGCACCCGACTTTGTGGCCAAAACCCAGGGTCCAGGAACACTGTCTGCAGGCGGCACCATTTCTACTTCCGCTGTTGTCCATGCAAGCCAATCTCCTGTCCATGGTGTATGCGAAGATGCCTCCTGCCCTGCACCTGTCGTTGCGCACGCTCAAGTATCAGCATCAGGAAGCATGTCCATGTCCTTGTCCCAGCGCAGCCTTCAGTTGTCCATACCCCAGTCCTTGGAACGCAAGGGCAAATATTGAGCCAACGCCCCAGAGGCCACACTAATAAATTCTCACATTTCACGACTGCTTGCGCTCAAAATGTTGCCTTTTAGGCTCGTGGAGACAGAAGCATTCTGCAACCTGATGGCGGCGGTCGTCCCTCGATACTTGGTCCCCAACCGCCACTATTTCTCCCGGTGTGCTGTCCCCGCATTACACAAGCACTTGTCCCACAACATTAGCCGTGCCCTCAACAACGCAGTTACTGGGAAAGTCCACCTAACCACGGACAAGTGGACAAGTGCTTGTGGGCAGGGACGGTACAGCTCACTGACGGCACACTGGGTTAACAAAGTGGAAGCAGGGAACCAGTTGGACCTAGTGACGGAACAAGTCCTCCCGACGCCAAGGATTGGGGGCCCTAGGTCAATCAGGGTTGCCCCCATGGTCTACAGCTCCTACACCTCATCCTCCTCAGCCCCCTCCTCCTCTTCAGCCTCCATCTCCGAAATGACCACATCAGTCACAAGCTGGAAGCACTGCAGCACTGCCTCGGCCAAGCGGCAACAGGCTGTGCTGAAGCTGATATGATTAGGTGACAAACCACACAATGCTGAAGAGTTGTGGACAGCTCTGAAAGAGCTGGCAGATCTGTGGCTCCCACCGCTGAACCTACAGCCAGGCATCATCGTGTGTGACAATGGCCGGAACCTGGTGCCGGCTCTAAGGCGAGGCGAGCTCACACACGTACCATTCCTGGCCCATGTGCTAAACCTCATGGTTCAGCGGTTTCTCAAATCCTACGCAGAGCTGCCGGATCTGCTTGTTAAAGTACGCCGCCTGTGTGCCCAATTTAGAAAGTCAGCTACAGCTTCCGCCGCCCTTGCCGTGTTTCAGCAGCATTTGCAGCTTCCGGTTCACAGACTGGTGTGTGATGCCCCCACACATTGGAACTCTATACTGCAGATGTTGGGAAGGATTTGTGAGCAGAAGAGGGCAGTTGTTGAGTACCAGCATCAACAAGGCCGTCGGTATTCAGTTCAGACCCCACACATAAGACCTCAGGAGTGGACATGGATGTCAGACATATGTACCATCCTCCAAAACTTTGAGGACTCCACCAAGATGTTGAGCGGCGATGACGCCATAATTAGCGTCACCATCCCACTTCTTTGTTTTCTGAAACGCTCTCTGCTCACAATCAAAGAGGATGCATTGCAGGCGGAGAACGATGAGATGGAGCAAGGACCATACAGGGTGATTACACACAGCCCAGACTCATCTCATCCCAACGTGGATTGGGTGACAATGAGGAAGAGGAGGAAGAACAGGAGCTAGTTTCATACATTAGAGACGGTAGTATCTGCACAGCTGTCATACCGTCAGTTCAGCGTGGATAGCCAGAGGACAGAGAGGAGGAGGAGGAGGAGAAGGAGGAGAGCATGGTCAGTCATCCTCTTGGTGAGGACACGGAAGTCTTAGAATCATAGAATCATAGAATCATAGAATGGTAGAGTTGGAAGGGACCTCCTGGGTCATCTGGTCCAACCCCCTGCTCAAAGCAGGATTCACTAGATCATCTCAGACAGATGTCTGTCCAGCCTCTGTTTGAAGACGCCCATTGAAGGGGAACTCACCACCTCTCGTGGCAGCCTGTTCCACTCATTAATCACCCTAACTGTCAAAAAGTTTTTTCTAATATCTAATCTGTGTCTCCTCCCATTTAGTTTCATCCCATTGCTTCTAGTCTTTCCTTGTGCAAATGAGAATAAAGATGATCCTTCTAAAATGTGACAGCCCTTGACATATTTGTAGACAGCTACTAAGTCTCCTCTCAGTCTTCTTTTTTGCAAGCTAAACATTCCCAAATCCTGCAACCGTTCCTCATAGGACATGGTTTGCAGACCAGTCACCATTCTGGTCGCTCTTCTCTGAACTTGCTCCAGTTTGTCTATGTCTTTTTTAAAATGTGGTGCCCAAAACTGTACACAGTATTCCAGATGAGGTCTGACCAAAGAGGAGTAAAGACCGATAATGACTTCACGTGATCTAGACTGTATGCTTCTATTAATACATCCCAGAATTGTATTTGCCTTTTTTGCTGCTGCATCACACTGTTGACTCATGTTCAGTCTATGATCTATTAGTATACCTAAGTCTTTTTCACATGTACTGTTGCTTCTTGCCTGTTAGTAGTCTGGCACGCATGGCTGAGTTTATGTTATGCTGCCTTTCCCATGACCCTCGTGTTCTCAAAATTTTGGGTGACAGTCATTACTGGTTGGTGACACTTCTAGACCCATGCTTCAAGGAGAACTTTATATCTCTTATTCCTGAGGCGGACAGGTCTACAAAAATGGGGCTGTAACAGAAGGCCCATGTTGCGGAACTATTAAAAAAATTCCCATCTGAAACCTCTGGCGGCAGAGGGCACACTTCGTTGGACAACCAAGGAGTACAGGCAAGAGAGACTCAACTTTAATCCAGCAGAGACAGGGGAACACTGTCAAATTTCTGGGAGAGTTTTCTCAGACCCTCCCATTGCTCAGGCCCTGAGGCGTGGGGTACTCTCACAAGGAGTGCAAAGTTTGGGAAGATGCTGAGGGAGTACCTTGCTGACCGTACCAACGTCCTCCATGATTCCTCTGTGCCTTATAATTATTGGGTATCCAAGCTGGATACGTGGAATGAACTGGCTCTCTATGCCTTGGAGGTCCTGGCCTGCCCTGCCGCCAGCGTTATATCAGAGCGGGTTTTTAGTGCCGCTGGTGGAATTATAACTGATAAGCGCATCCGCCTATCAACTGAAAATAACAGGCTGAGTCTTATAAAAATAAACAAGGGCTGGATTGGGCCAGACTTCTCCACACCACCGAATGATAGCAGCGTAACATAAACTCAAATCCAGTGTCTTTTCTTGGGAGGTATATTCCCATGCACCTTTTTACACCCTATACGCTTCCTGATTTTGGCTATTTGCTCTTGTCCTCCTCCTTCTCCTCATCCTCCACCACCATATCACCAGGGTGACCGTGGTCCGTGATGCAACACCCACATAATTTTTTTTAACGGTGTTTATGATGCCCGTAAAAAAAAATGTATGTAGTATGTTCATGCATACCCCCATGGATAAATGTTTGTCAGCCCATACACTAATTGCATAGGCATTACAAGTATAGGAGGTCCACTCCTTTCTAATGGGAACATTTTTTTATGAGGCCCTCCTCCACGTCTCTTCCAAGGGGCATTGAAGTGCCTCCAAATTTTTGGCAGCCCTTGCATTCACTGCATAGGCCAATACTATGGGAGTCTCTCTCCTTTCTAATGGGAATTTGTCATTACTGTGGCCCTGCTCTATGTGTCTTTAATTTCTTAGTGGGGTTTTTCATAAATTTGATCAGCCGTTGGACTCACTGCATACCCTATAACTGTATAAGCAGACCCTCTCCTTTCTGATGGGAACATGTCGTACTTGTTACTGTGGCCCTGCTCTATGTGTCTTTAAATTCTTAGTGGGGTTTTTCCTAAATTTGGTCAGCCGTTAGACTCACTGCATACCCTATAACTGTATAGCAGACTCTCTCCTTTCTAATGGGAATTTGTCATTACTGTGGTCCTGCTCTATGTGCCTTTAAATTCTTTTTGGGGTTTTTCATAAATTTGGTCAGCCGTTAGACTCACTGAGTACCCTGTAACTGTATAGCAGACTCTCTCCTTTCTAATGGGAATTTGTCATTACTGTGGCCCTGCTCTATGTGTCTTTAAATTTTAGTGGGTTTTTTCCTAAATTTGGTCAGCTTTTAGACTCACTGCATACCCTAGAGCTGTATAGCAGACTCTCTCCTTTCTAATGGGAATTTGTCATTACTGTGGCCCTGCTTTATGTGTCTTTAATTTCTTAGTGGGGTTTTTCCTAAATTTGGTCAGCCGTAGGACTTACTGCAAATCCTATAACTGTATAGCAGACTCTCCTTTCTAATGGAAATTTGTCGTTACTGTGGCCCTGCTCTATGTGTCTTTAATTTCTTAGTGAGGTTTTTCCTAAATTTGGGCAGCCGTTGGACTCACTGCATACCCTAAAACTGTATAGCAGACTGTCTCCTTTCTACTGGGAACATGTCGTACTCATTATTGTGGCCCTGCTCTATATGTCTTTCAGAGTCCCTCCATCATCAATGAAACAGGATGTGTCTGATGATGTGTCACACACCACATTGCCAGATAAGGTTGTAAAATGTTAAAATGACATTTCCCGGTGAATGCATTTGTCTTAAAAAATAACATAAAAAAACAAAACAATAGGATCTTTCCTTAGTATAAAAAACAGCGTCACCAATTAAACCTCGATGTAATCACATTGTTCAGCTCATGAACCTCCTCCTCCATCTCCAAAATGACCACATCAGTCACAAGCTGAAAGTACAGCAGCACTGCCTTGCCCAACCGGCAACAGGCTGTGCTGAAGATAACATGCTTAATGCTTAGGTGACCAACCGCCCAGCGCTGCAGAGTTGCTGAAAGCTGTAACACAGCAGCTTGATCTGTGGCTCTCACCGCTGAACATACAGCCAGGCATGGTCGTGTGTGACAATGGGCGGAACCTGGTGACGGAGAAATGACAGCCGGAGTAGATACGGTTTTCCCCTATGCCAGTCCTTTCACCCAGCTAAAGAATATGGCTGTGGTGAAATACAACTCCCACTGAGAAGCTGTTTTAGATTGAAAAACATTGGGCCCACCAGAGGATTTGATTCTGATGTCTCACCTTTCTTCCCCGTTAAAGAGCCCCATAGCAGCTGCAGAGTTAGCGCTATCATGAACTCTCCTGATGTAGAATCCAGGGCACACCAGAGGATTCTCTGATGGGACCGTCCAACCCTGCCGAGAAGCAGTCCTGGCTAAGAAAAGTGTGTGGGAAGGTTCCCGGACACTCCATTGCTGCTTTTTTACTGAGGTGAAAACCCACGCAAACACGGGGAGAACATACAAAATCCTTGCAGATGTTGTCCTTGCTGGGATTTGAACCCAGGATCCCAGCGCTGCAAGGCTTCAATGCTAACCACTGATCCAATGTGCAGCCGTTCACCCTCTGATATCTAACAGGCTGGAAAAACTGGCACCTACTGCCACTCTATCTTCAGCTCCTTTGTGAGAAACTAATGTATTTGGGCAGCCACTCAGTCTACCAAATAAAATTCCTGAGAAAGAAATTGGGGAAGGCTTCACTACTGGTACTGGGGGCAGTGCTAAAACCATGGCGTCGTACCATAGTTTACAGAAAATATTCCTGGCTGGTAGTAGGCAAGCAGATTCCCACAGAACAGTACCAGCAGTAACGTTCAGGGACCTGCGCTTGTAGAAGGCGTAGACAACACCGGGAGAAATAGTGGCGGCTGGGGACCAAGTATGGACACGAAGCATGAGGTTGTGAAAAGCTTCCGCCTCCAAGTGCCTAAAAGGCCACATTTCAAGTGACAGCAGCATTAGAGGACTTCCTGGAAGAAATGACAGCTGGGTAGATATGGTTTCCCAAGTCCTTTCACCAAGCTAAACAATATGGCTGTGGTGAAATACAACTCAGCAAAAAATGCTGTAGACTGGCTCCGTACCGTCTCTGGCCACATTCACCTTCCCACGTGTTTGTGGTTAGGTGGCCCTTCCCAGTAAGTGCACTGGGGAGGGCATGGGTAATGTTGTGGGACCCATGCTTGTGGAAGGCGGAGACGACACCGGGAGAAACAGTGGCGGCTGGGGACCGAATATGGACACCCGGCCGCCGCCAGCATGAGGTTATGAATAGCTTCCACCTCCACGAGCCTAAAAGGCTACATTTCAAGTGCAAGCAGCTGTCAAAAATTTGGCAGTATAGTATTGCAGCCTGTGGGTTGGTGGGTGGCTGGCTGCATACTTGCGCTTGCATTCCAAGGAATGGGGTAGGGACAACTGAACGCTGTACTGGGACAAGGACGTGGACGGTGATTGTTGCAAGTCAGCACCGACAGGTGCATGGCGGGAGGCATCTTTGCATGCGCTAAGGATCACTTATGATGGGCACACTTATAGTTAGTGACCTGGTAGTCACAGATGGTTCCAGAGGTCTTCCCCATGCTGTTCCCTTGTCTTTTCAGCACTGTATGCATGTGTCACACAGCACATGGCCAGATAAGGTTGTAAAATGTTAAAATTACATTTCCTGGTAAATGCATTTGTCTTGGTTGAAAGCAATGCAAAAGTGCAAAAACGCATCAAAAACGCTACGTGTGAACATAGCCAAGGTGTGGAGGAGTATTTTTGTTTTTGGTATTTATTTTGCATTATATATAAGTCGTTACCCTGGAAAGGATGTTCCTTAACATATTTCCCAGGAAAATCCATTTTGGTTTCATTTTTGTATGTTTTATTGTGAGTCCATAAAAGTGGCGCAATACTCTGACAGTGTTGTTGACAGCAGTGATCTGGGAGTCAGAGATGCATCCAGGGGTCTTCCCCATGCTGTTCTCACATCATTTGAGCGCTGTTCCCATCGATTTGGGCAATTTTTATGCCCTCTGCAGACCGCCGGAGGAAGCAGCCTGAAAAATGCTCGAGTTTCCCATAGACTTACATTGGGCTCGTTGCTCGGGTCAAGCACCCGAATATTCAAATGTGCTCGACCCGAGCAAAGAGTACCCGAGCATTTTAATGCTCGCTCATCACTAGTTAAAATCTTTAAAATTTTATGATTATTTTGAGGTATATTTGTTTAACTAAATTAATGTGTCACTTAGATTAAACAAAACTTTTTTGTATGTTTTTTTTTTCCTTTGAAAATGGGAGGTGGACTTGAAAGCCAATCTATTAGCCTACTCCAGAAGTCCAAGGCAGGTCAGGTTCCTTTTTTTTAAAGCCTTCCTGCTGCCATCAAAATCCATTTGGCCCCACTAATCACATTACGCGTAAACTGAGTGAACGCTGTTTCTCTCTCAAGATTCTTAGATACCAAGGCCAATTTTTTTTTTTGTTTTGTTTTGTTTTTTCCCTCCCCTTCTTCCAAGAGCTATAACTATTTTTATTTTTCTGTCCACAAAACCGTATGAGGGCTTGTTTTGTGTGGGACAAGTTGTAGTTTTGAATACCATCATTCATTTTATCATTTGATGCACTGGAAAGCGGGAAAAAATTCCAAGTGCGGCAAAATAGCAAATGAAGTGCAATTACGCAATTATTTTGGGGAGGGAGGGTATTTACTTTGTTCACTATATGATAAAACCAACCCAGCAATCTTATTCTCCAGGTCAGTACGATTATGCTTATACTAAACGTGTACAGCTTTTTAAATTCATTGGTGAAAAAAAGGTCAGAGAATTGTCGCCATTTTCCCATAATGTTTTCATTTTTTGGGTCATGGCGCTATGTGAGGGCTTATTTTTTGCGACCTGAGCTGACATTTTTACTGATACCATTTTGGGGTACATACGATGTTTTGATTGCTTCTTATTACACTTTATTGCAATGTTGTGGAGGCAAACAAAAATGTAATTCTGGCATTTTGATTTTTTTCATCATTATTTTTACTGATCATACTAATTTATTTTACATTTTACGAATGCAAAGATGCCAAATATGTATATTTTTAACTTTTTTTAGTTGCTATATTTTTAAGGGGTGTGATTTGAACTTTTATATGTTTTTCATATTTTTAAAAACATTTTTTTCACTTCCTACTGTATTTGTAAGTCCCCTTAGGGGACGTAAATCTGCAATCATTTGATCGCTTGTGCTGTAGACAGCGGTGCTACAGCACTGCTATGTAGGCAAAAATCATGGTCTCCTATGAACTCCATCTATAGGCTGGCTTTCACAGTATCGTCATGACAAGTATGGGAGTCTTCAGCAGACCCTTGGCTGTCATGTCAACCCATCAGCATCCCCGATCAAGTTACGGGTGCGCCGATGAGCACATAGAATGACACGCACCCTTGCCAGGGCGTCTTAAATGCTGGGATTGACAGCGGCATTTAACAGTTTAACAGCTCTGCTCCACCCATGGCTGTTGGAGTCAGATGATGGCTGAATAATAAAGCCATCATCTGCCTGAAAGATGCAAGCTCTCAAGACTTTAAGCAGCCGACATATAATGTAACTGTAAATCATATGTCTGTAAGGGGTTAAAAAGCCAGGAGATATAGTTTTTGTGTGAAAATCACCTGTTGACTGCACCAGGGGGAGCTTGCTTACTTACATTTACATCATGGTTGTAAAGGCAGAGTTTTATAGCGTACATTTACGTCAGTATATACCAAGGGGTTAATATATTAAGAAAATGGAAAATATTCTTTCAATTAAGACACTAAGGAATTCATTTTATGGATAGACGTAACGAAGATTTTATTGCCGATTTGTTAAAAACATCAATAAAAATGAAATGTCTAATAGGCTGTAAAAGTTGCTGGCAGTGCATAAAAAGTAAAGGAAAACAATTCAGAAGCAAAAAAAAATTTGAATTTTTTTTTTATACTTTTATTTTTTGTATCCGTATCTGACGAAAGAAAACTTAAGTATTTGCAACAGAGCGGAACTTAGAACATCAATTATTCATAGGGCGAAATCATGACTGACAATAACAGACTCAGAGACAGCAAAAGGTGCGCATCAGCCATAAAATGTACTCATATATTCCAGAGTACAGCACGTTACTAAATAATACAAAGTATCAGTAGGATGCAGCTCGCTCCTTTATAACAGAACATTATATACTACATGTAGTATAGATATGTAATTGCATCACCCCCTGATCATAATGTCCCAAACTGATTCTGCCAAAAAATAAACTAAGTTGGAAAAAATTCACAAAGGATTGAAATGTGATTATTTTTTATTGTTTTTGTTTCTTTTTTATTTGTATCATTCATTGTATATTAAGTGATTTTAAGATTTTTTTGCTGCATTTTATTCTAAAGAACGAATTCTATAATTGTAGAATTGAAGAATCTGATAGTTGTTATCGCTCCAAAAAATATAATTTGCATTTTAACAATTAATCCTTTCCCCAAATTGTAGGGTGCTTTTTTTTTTTTTTTTTTTAAAACTCCACTATCATTGGTTTCCTACAGGGTTATAATATATATATATAAGATATTTTCTTAAATATTTAAATTTTGCCACTTCTATTAGGATTTAAAGGGTTGTCCGGATAAGCCATCAAAAATAGTTGAAAGGGGAGCCACCACATGGCACCACCACTAATCAACTTTTACATGGAGCTACAGCTCCATACACTGTGTAGTGGCCATTCTTGAGTATTACAGCGCATTTAATCTGATTGGTGGGGATATCAAATGTGGAACCCATGTTGGGTGGTATAAAGTGGGTTAAGGAGCTGAAACTTCTCCATATATGACGAGTGCCAACTGTGTAATACAGCTAGCAATTGGCTTTAACAGCAGTGATTGCAGAGTGATCGCAAGGTCACCTCCATCTTTGTACCACCATGAAGTCCAGACACAGGCTGAGATTGTCATATTTACTATATACTGCAATACCCAAGTATTGCAGTATATAGAACAAATTATCCCAAATTCAAATACCCATGGAGGGGTACAAAAAAGGTAAAAGAAAAATATTTAAAAAAAAGTACAAAAGTTTAAATCACCTCCCCTTTTCCAGTTAAGAAATAAACATATTTGCTATGAACAGGTCCATAAAAGACAAATATATGAAAATAAAAAAATATTTAAAGTAATTGGTACATTCTGTGGAGAGAAAGGAAACATTGAAAAGCCATAAGTGCCTTTTTTTTGCCTTTGTACCTTAATTAAAAAATAAAGTGCAGTAAAGATGATATATATATTGTAGGTGACCCACAATGGTATCAGTAGAAATATCAACTTGCCACATAAAAATAGAAGCCATATAAAAATATATAAAGGTTTATATATGAAAAAAAAAGTTACAGTTCTCAGAAAATCTCAATACAAACCAATTTTTTTAACTATGAGTTATGAAAAAACATTAAAATAACTACACAAGTTACAACAATGACAAAATTGCTATTTTTTCACAACTTCACGCCACTTGTAATTTTTTATTTTAGCATTTATGAGTTCATTGTATGATGATTTGAATGGTGTCATGAAAACCATGAATTGTCCCACAAGAAATTAAAGGGGTATTCCCGTCTCCAAGACAATATCCCAATATGTAGAAGGTGTAATAATAATAATATTAGCAAATATTTCCAATTAGAAATGTAGAATAGTATTTTTGATTCACGATCTCTCTTTCCTCATGTGCAGGCATCGCAGGACCTTAGGTTTCTATGGTTACGACCACTAGCAACTAGCTAACTAACTGTGACTTTATCAGAGGACGTAACCATAGGTACCTAAGGTCCTGCGATGCCTGCACATGAGGTAAGAGAGATAGCGAATCAGAAAAATATACTACATTTCTAATTGGAGATATTTGCTAATATTATTATTATTACACCTACTACATATTGGGATAGGATCTTGGAGATGGGAATACCCCTTTAAGTACTCACATGGCTTTATTGACAGGAAAAAAAGTGATGGATCTTGGAAGAAAGATAGAAAGGAAAAAATAAAAGTGCATAAATGGAAAAAAAATCAACTGTCATTAAGGAGGATCTTTCACCAAACTTTTCATTGTTTCATTTTGAACAGGATACTTTATGTAATAGTGGGTGCAGAGCAGAATATATATATACACAGCTCAAAAAAATAAAGGGAACACTCAAATAACACATCCTAGATCTGAATGAATGAAATATTCCCATTGAATACTTTGTTCTGTTCAAAGTTGAATGTGCTGACAACAAAAATCACACAAAAATCATCAATGGAAATCAAATTTATTAACCAATGGAGGCCTGGATTTGGAGTCACCCCCAAAATTAAAGTGGAAAAACACACTACAGGCTCATCCAACTTTGATGTAATGTCCTTAAAACAAGTCAAATTGAGGCTCAGTATTGTGTGTGGCCTCCACGTGCCGGTATGACCTCCCTACAACCCCTGGGCATGCTCCTGATGAGGTTGCGGATGGTCTCCTGTGGGATCTCCTCCCAGACCTTGACTAAAGCATCCACCAATTCCTGGACAGTCTGTGGTGCAACGTGACGTTGGTGGATGGAGCGAGACATGAAGTCCCAGATGTGCTCAATCGGATTCAGGTCTGGGGAACGGGCGGGCCCGTCCATAGCCTCAATGCCTTCATCTTACAGGAACTGCTGACACACTCCAGCCACATGAGGTCTGGCATTGTCCTGCATTAAGAGGAACCCAGGGCCAACCGCACCAGCATATGGTCTCACAAGGGGTCTGAGGATCTCATCTCGGTACCTAATGGCAGTCAGGCTACCTCTGGCGAGCACATGGAGGGCTGTGCGGCCCTCCAAAGAAATGCCACCCCACACCATTACTGACCCAGTGCCAAACCGGTCATGCTGAAGAATGTTGCAGGCAATAGATCGCTCTCCACGGCGTCTCCAGACTCTGTCACGTCTGTCACATGTGCTCAGTGTGAACCTGCTTTCATCTGTGAAGAGCACAGGGTGCCAGTGGCGACTTTGCCTATCCAGGGGTTCTGTGGCAAATGCCAAGCGTCCTGCACGGTGTTGGGCTGTGAGCACAACCCCCATCTGTGGACGTTAGGCCCTCATACCACCCTCATGGAGTCGGTTTCTCACCGTTTGTGCAGACACATGCACATTTGTGGCCTGCTGGAGGTCATTTTGCAGGGCTCTGGCAGTGCTCCTCCTGTTCCGCCTTGCACAAAGGCGGATGTAGCGGTCCTGCTGCTGGGTTGTTGCCCTCCTACGGCCCCCTCCACGTCTCCTGGTGTACTGGCCTGTCTCCTGGTAGCGCCTCCAGCCTCTGGACACTACGCTGACAGACACAGAAAACCTTCTTGCCACAGCTCGCATTGATGTGTCATCCTGGATGAGCTGCACTAACTGAGCAACTTCTGTGGGTTGTAGAGTCCGTCTCATGCTTCCATGAGTGTGAAAGCACAACCAACATTCAAAAGTGACCAAAACAACAGCCAGAAAACATTAGTACTGAGATATGGTCTGTGGTCTCCATCTGCAGAACCACTCCTTTATTGAGGGTGTCTTAATAATTGCCAAGAATTTCCATCTATTGTCTATTCCATTTGCACAACAGCATGTGAAATTGATTGTCAATCAGTGTTGCTTCCTAAGTGGACAGTTTGATTTCACAGAAGTTTGATTTATTTGGCGTTATATTCTGTTGTTTAAGTGTTCCCTTTATTTTTTTGAGCAGTGTATATATATATATATATATATATATATATATATATATATATATACCACCTATATAAGCGCTATTAACTCAAGTTAATATTTTCAGAAACTCTGTGCTATGTAAAATATCTTCAGTGCTTATTTAGGCTACATATTCTGGCTGGCAGGACCTGTGGACTCCAGTTACATGTCCCTGATGACATGATCATAGGTTTTTCTGCACCTCTATGTTTTTTCTGCTTATGTTTGGTCAGCGTCATACAAGAGGCAGAAGTACACACCCCCAGTGAAAACTATCTAATAACACCTACTTAGACTTAACTAAAGTTAACTCATTAGGTGCCAAATATTTGATTGCTAATATCTCCGCAACAGAGAAGCAAAATTAAAAAAACAAATAAAAACGTTTTTTTTAAATTGTGTGTCTAATTCAACGTGAAAAATTTGGTGAAAGGACCTCTTTAAGTGGTTAAAATTATGATTGATTAGATTATGCATTCAGAATGCAAATCATTTTTATTGTTCATTTTAATATAAGATGTGATTTTCTCATATCATTTCCCTGTTGGGCACAGGATACCTAAATCCCACAATGCTGTGACGTGCTTTATCCAAACTGTTGACTTTTATGCTTTTATGTCTCTTTTTTTTAGTTCAGTTTTAAAATCTGATTACAAATAACTCATGTATATTTACTTCCACATATCTCCTGGAAAGGTTTCTATAGATTTCTCTGTAGATTTTATTAATTGTATAAAAGTAAAAAAAAAAAAGATGTTTTTCTATGCTGCAAATCTCCCCAATCTACAGGTTTGTCTGTACACAAATCCTTTATACTGTCACCGTTAAGTACCGCAGGGCAAGTCTGAAAGGTAGCGAGCCAGTGGGGAGCGCATGTAGCTGTCTTCACGTACCATTCAGTATTCTGAAGACTCGGGAGGCCAGGATGTATTGTAAACAAAATAAAATAAATTACCAGGGCATTGAAACTTGGGAAATAAGAACAGTCATTGCTACATTGTCGTTCTTTGTAAAACAAATCAGAGGTACTGTCTGCTGCTCCTGTGTGTAGTAATTACAGTTTACTTGTGTATAAGGGTCTGACACATATTGTACAAACCCATTGTGAGCAGGATAATGTACCGCCATATGCACGGACATGTGTACAAACATAGAACACCATTTAAGCCCTGCATGCCATATCGGTCCCTCCATTATTCCCTTGCATGGCTGCCCAATAAAGCCTGCCCATTATCCATTAATACTTCCCATAAATATAATGTAAGTGTAAAAAGACAAAAATGTTGTCCACTTCTCAGACAACTCCTTCTTAAAGAAGCACTCCAAGCAATGTTTTTATCCTCTTAATATATTGCAGTAATCATATTATATAGCACTGTGTATTTACAATTGCTTATTTTGCCTTTCTACCCAGTTAATTCTTCTTTTCCATTAGGTCCATGACATCACATGATTAAAATCAGACTAGCTGAATCTGTGGCGCCCCTGCAGGTTCAGACGCCACAGAGGTACTGCATCTCACCCAGAGGTGTGGTATCTCACTCTCAGGTAAGGATGGAGTACTGCCCGGGAACCTAAAACCTGCATACAACACTACACTACTCCAGGCCAGCTGGAAGGGCAAGATGTGTCGCGCTTCCTGCTCAGCCCTGACCCTGGTTGGAGTGGGGGGAACCAAAGTAGCGGGTACCATGTAGTGGGTGTGGGTGGAGGACGTAGATAAGGGGAGCACTTTTTAGAAGTGATATAAAAGAGGGAACCATCTTGGAAAGACAGGTCAGTCAGACAAGGAGTCTGAGAGGAGAAGTAGTGGGAGCAGGAGCTCTGCAGGAGCTCTGCTCAGGAGGAGGGCCTAGCAGAGAGGCCCAAGACTGAGAAGGAGAGGAGGAAGGAGAGAGGAGCAGGAGAAAGGCTCCAGGAACGGGAAAGGGATTCCAGGGGTACGGGCAGTGCTGGAGGCCACCCGTATGCCCGAATCTGCCAGGCGGTGGAGGGATCAAGCCACAGAGGGGACCGGCCCCATATCAGTGAGAATTACAAAGTTCAACTGGAAACCGGAGGCTTCTGTACTTTCAGGGTGCAGTTGCCACATCCGCACTCAAGTCGCCAAAAAGGTAACCACATAGGGTCCAGGGAACTCCAGGTTGCCTAGAAAGATCCGAGGATACCGGCTTGGAACATTGTTTGGCGAGGCGCAGGGCAAGAAGGATGAGGGCCAGCGCAGAATGTCGGCTGAGAAGGTCATATAGAATGGGGTCCTGTCAGGCACTATTGAAACACCTGGGAGTTTGCTGAACCCCTGCCTGGTGAATGCAGCGCGACGTGGGAGGCTGTAAGCTGGACAGTGCAACCTGAGGAACTCAACAACTGTGAGTAAACTCTGAAGACAGCACCCCACTGTCTCTATGAAGCTATTGCTGCACCATCACCCCCTGCACTACACCGCAACATCCATAACAACATCTACACTGCCATGGAGCTAAGCTCTACCTGTGGAGAGCTAAACCAACTCTGCTGCATTAACAACAGCTCCAGAGGATCTGCACCGCAGCGGCGGCTCCATATAGCCGCATACCACAGGTGGCGTCAAGAACTGTACATAAAAACTATAAATCCCCTCTAAATATACCCCTTTTGATTGACCGCCCTGGGTCACGGACCGGGTCACCGCCACTGTGACATCTCCCCTAGCAATGACCGGCCCGGCACCGAGTACCCCACGGTCCAGTGGGCGCGTCATCTTTGGCGTCACGAACAGGATATGAACCCACCCGTTATCACTGGGTATTGTTCTATACTGAATGTGGCGAACGCCCCAGAAGAACGGGCGCCATTATGTGCGAGACAAAAGACAGCAAGAAACCGCCTCCCATCGTGGGCTGGGTCCCAGAATGGCAACAAAAGCGGAGCACGCCCCAAGCAGCAGTAACCATGCACATAGATGTGTCTATCAAAGTGGGATAGTTGCCCCCAGGTGTGGCCGACAGCAAGCAGCCATGGGACCGCCCCAGAAAAGGGAGAGGAAAAAAGATGAAAACTGGGAGACGGGGTGTGGTCTCAAGCAGTCTAGACAGACCGCACCTGGCAGGCAAGATGGAGGAAGGTGAGACAGTAAATCCCGCCAGCAGCCTGCAGCAGCCTGACTGAGACACCCCTCACCTTGGAGGAGATGGTATCCAAGCTGTCCCGGGAGGATTCGGAGTTTCTCTACGCCAGGATGGAGGACCTAAGCCGGAGGATGGATAGGGCCCAGCAGGATGCCATCGCCAGCTGGAAAAAGGAGATGGTGGAGAGAATGGCGAACAAGAAGCAGCCAGCGCTGCAATCAACAGGCAGCGCCCCAGCCTTGGCGGAGCCAGACCAGCGCCAGGAGGCAGAGTTCAACACAGGAGCGGGAGCGGGTAAGAGGAGTCTCCCTGTCCCGGGCGCTGAAAGTGCTGACCTGCTCCTGGGCCCCCTGCCAGATCCGTCAACCCCAGTCGCTGCCGACGCAGGCCGGCTCCTGGTCCCCCTGCAGAGCCCTTCGTCACCGGGCACTGAAAGTGCAGATCCACTCCTAGCCCTCGTTCAGGATCCTCCGTCTCCAGGCGCGCACGCCGTAGACCTACTCCTGGGCCCAGAACCGCCAACTCCGGGCACCAGTGACGCAGGCACACTCCTGGGCCCCTTGCAGAAACCACCTCCCCCGACACCTGAGTGGGTGTACGGGCGCCTGCCCTGGGACTGGTTCGCAGAGGTGGAGGACCGTAGCCTCCAACTTCTACCCACTCCTGAGCCCTCTGCCATCTCCAGGAGTGAAGAAGACTAGTTCCTGTGGCATAACTCTGGTGGGGACCTCATGGGATTTCCCTGGGAGACCAAAACAGAAGCTGCGCGCCGGGTGGAGCACTGTAAGAGGGAGCTCGAGCAGTTGGAGAAGGAGCGGTGCATCCGGCGGGAGTGCTGGGAGAGGATGAAGGCCCGGAATATGGAGGATCATTAGAACTACAATTCTAAATCACTGCAAAGTCCCTGATAGCTCATGCAAGGAAAATAGACTCCTTGTTTCTACATAGAGCTTAGAAGGATTCAGCTAGTCTGTTTTTAATCATGTGATGAGTCTTGCTTCCTTTGCCACTGGTTCCCACGCACACCCAATTATGATCTTCTTCTTCCCTGTGGGTGTCCTATTCTGTTTCTCTCTCAACCTTAAATGACTTATCACTTCCTGAAACTACCCAGACTGCACTTCAGTCCCTCCCACTGTGTGCTGATCTCAACTGTTAACTTTCTCTGACCTTGCAGTCTGTTGCTGGGCAGACTTAACCTTTTACACAGTTCTATGCAAACATTATAACACCTACCTCTACCGTGCATTACATTACTTAACAATATCACATCATACATTATACGTTACCAACATTACCTATAACACTGCTACACACTATGCATATTATACTTCACCTTACTATATTACTATACATAACTTTATCACAGCATTCATTAAACAGGAACATATTACATTTCACATGGCAATGCACAACATTATGGAGGCAAACATTAGCTCTATCTTAGTCTATGTCTATAACTATTTAAACATTACACATCAAATCAATACAATTGGTGTCTTTGGGGGGGAACGTGACAGCCTATCCTCGTCCTTACAGAATGATGAACAAAATGTTAGATTACACTAAAGGAAACCGATTAGGGAATGTGATAGGCCTGCCTAAAAATATTTGAGGAGAGAATGGGATACTGGTAAATAGAACTGAGAGAGAAGAGGTAGGGTGGTGCAGCACTGTGGAGAGCTTTGTGAATGAGTCTGATGAATATAAATGTATTCTTTAACTGATGGACAACAAGTGCAATGACTGGTACAGGGTGGAGGAATTAGAGTAGTGGCTGAACTCAAATATGATACTGGCTGCTACACTCAGGATAAAATGGAGAGGGGAAAGTTTAATGAGAGGAAGACCGATTAGTATCAAGTTACAGTAATTAGGATGAGAATCAGAACAGCAATAAGAATTTTGGCAATTTCCACAATGAGAAAATGGCACAATCTGTATTTTTTTTGAAGTGCAGGTGATATGAACATGCTAGTGTCTGAATAGTGGAGAATACATCAAACATAAGTCCAGGACAGCGAGCGCACAGTTTAGGAGTTATATTATAACGAACACGTAAATGGAAATGACCGAAGTCCTATAAAGTCTTGAAAACTGTAGAGAACACCCGGTGATATCAAAAAAGAGTTGTTCCAAATGGCAAATCCAGCTCTGCTAAGTACACACAAACATATCCCCACATATTTTGACTCTCACATTCCCCTGGATAAAAAATGTTCAGCTTAGAAATCATTTGTCCTATTTAGGAGAATATTTCAGAGAGATAGGGAAAGATAGAGACCAAAATGATAGAATCCTTGACACAAAGCACAAGGGAATGAGATACTGATACATATTCTCTACATGACACGAGGCCTTGATAACACAAATTCAACTATTTTTCTAGCATAATACTTTGATAAGCCACACAGTACATATATAGAGAAATGATAGAGTTTATGCTTTCAGTCAGCTGTAATTCCAGGACTTATCTCTATTTAACAGTCTGTGATATTGCTAATATAGTGTTAGAGAACAGATTACATAAATCACCCTGAAAGATAAACATGTCAACTCTTTCGCATGTGACTGCAACTTTCTCTCCGACTCAGCTCGGAGTTATAAGTTTGATTTTATTGCAGACACTATATTTTATAGTTTTAGGACAATACGGCCTAGCGGAACAAGACATATTATTTTAACTTTGTATTGCAATATATCCACGTTTTAGAGGATAAACTACGGAAAGGACCACAGTGTCCTATGCGAATTATCAGCAGTGATCTTAATATCTAAGACTGCTGATTCTTCTAAATTTCTGAATAGGTATGAGCGGATCGATCTGCATAGGATCGAGTCAAATCTCCTGAAGTTCAAAGTTTCATGTGAATTTGAGCACTTTGAGATTTGATTTGCGATGTACAAAAAAAATAAAAATTCCTTGCCCCATTTCCCACACTTTATTTTGCATGGCAATGCGCGCTTCCCCATAATGTCCTGCAACTATGATATCTTATGGATTATTAGACGTTGTACAGTGGTTGTCAGTACAGCGGCCATCACAGATCAATGGATCCCAGGGGAGTACGGCAGAGTCATTTTTCATCTCCAGAGTCACTGAGTAAGTCTCTATCTTCTGTAGAGTGATCAGCGGGGTCTTCTCTCTCTCATAGAATGTAAGCTCTTTCAGAATGAGGTGATAACAGAAAAAAATGCTACATCCAGAAAGTCGAAATTTGTTTCATCCTTTAGGGGTTGACAAGGATAATTGCTTAATCCCTCTACTATCTTACAGTGTCTCCCTAAATTATGTTTTTTAACTTTCTACTGTACAGTTTATATAAATATAAAGTTTCTGATATTAATATTACAGGTGAGCAGATCTGCTAAATATGTTAATTCTCCAGATTGCAAGGATTTTCCATGGAAATTCGATTTTCAGCAAAGTTTTTAATTGAATGTTCCCTTTTATGCTCTATCGTCTTTCCAGACCATAATAAATATAAGATAAAAAAAAATAAAAACAAAACAGTCCCACTCACCTCATAGCTCACGTCTCTGATTATCCACGCTGCTCCCTGCCTTATGTCTGGTTCTCCATGCCTCCATCGCTCTGTAATAGCAGCAATGAGCGTTTAATGATCCAGTGGAAGTCCCAGCCTAGAGTGAACATCGGGTTACATATGCGGTGAGGACTGGAAAGATGACAGGAAGCAGCGGGGGTGGCCAGAGAGATGGGTAACCAGCAAAAGGTTACAAAGAAAAAAAAACTTACCTCATCGCTCAACGTTCCTTCTCAGTCACTCAGCAACTCTAGACCAGTGTGCACTTTGGGCCAGAGCTTCCAGTCATGAGCAGGCCATGGACATCACTTTGCATGCATAGTGACCTTTGGTGCCAGTGGCCTCAAGTCCTGGCCTTCTGTTCACTCTAGTCCAGAACTTCAGGCCACAAGTAGGCCCCGGAGCATGTGAAATGAACTCCGGGGGCTTGCTCACAGCTGGAAGGAAGCCTGGCCTTGAGATTCAGTGTGACAGAGGCACAAAGGACCAAAAAGCTGAGCAGCATGGTGGCTTAGTGGTTAGCACTGCAGCCTTGCAGCACTGAGGTCCTGGGTTCAAATCCCACCAAGTACAACATCTGCAAGGAGCTTATATGTTTGCATGGGTTTCCTCCCACACTCCCAAGACTAATAGGAAATCTAGATTGTGAGCGCCAATGGGGACAGTGCTGGTAATGTCTGTAAAGCACTGTGGAATTAATGGTGCTATATAAGTGAGTAAAAATAAATAAATAAAATGAACACTGTGAGAGGGGGTGGTGAAGCTATCATTGAGTTAAGTATGTTTTTTTTTTTTTACCCTTTTGCCAGCTCCCTACTGTTCACCAAAATGGCGTCAACAGCTGGATGCCATTTTTCTGAATTCACGAAAAGCAAATTACAAAACATCCATATTCTCCAGACTGCGGATATTTGTAAAATTCAAGTAGAATTAAATTCTACTTGAATAAATTTGCCCATCTTTAATAAATATCTATCTTATATAGTATAAATATATAGCATTTGTAATTTTTTTTGGATCTTTTATGGCGGCATAAAAATCATTGTTGCCTGCAGCACATGGACACCCCCTTTTCAAGGCATTTACAGTAGAATGCATTTTTGCACTCCCATCTCCTCGATTACATCGCTGCTTGTTGTTTCTTCCTCTATTTGACGCTAGTAACTACTCACAGACAAGCCTTGAGGCTGGGTAGTCAAGTGGTCTAAGGACAAAAGCCTGGAGGGTGCATCATAGACAGAGGGGTGAGACAAAGACATAGTCAGTTAACTGTCCAAGGTCAGAATTCCAAGAAGGTAGTGGATCACGACAAAAGGATTAGGCAAATGGATGATCAAGGCAAATCCAAGGTCGGGAGGCAAAGATAAGCATACTAGAGTAGGAGCACAGAGCAAACACACACCACTTGAACAAGGTTACAATTTACAGATATCAAAAGAAGAGAGCTAGCTAAAATAGTCAGGTAATTACTCTGAACAGGAGACCCATGGAGGAAGCCCTCTCACGCCCTGGACCTGATTGGATGGCTAAACTGTCACTCAAGACATTGACAGTTCAGCATGTCCCAATCACGATTGTATGGCTGAACTGTCAATCACCATACCGACAGCTCATCACTTCTCTGCCCTAGATTGGACTGCAGGTCTGTCATTCACTGAGTCCAGAGACACTGATAGACATAATCGCTACAGTACCCCTTCTTCTAGGAGTGCCATCGGACCCCCAGGTTTTTCAGGAAACCCACAATGAAAGTCCCTAACCAGATGATCAGTCTTCAAGAAACAATCCGGTGCTCGGGATCTCGCTCTAGGTCCGTATCCTCTCCAATAAACAAGATATTGGAGAGAATCCAATAGCACGCCCCAGCCTTGGATTGAACTGCAGAACAGTCATTCATTGAGTACAGAGACACCAATAGGCATAATCGTGACAATATATGCTTAGAACTGCAGATTGCTGCAGATTTCTATAGTGTAACTGGACGGCATTTTGAAAGGGAAGCATCCAACATTTAACCCTTACCTTATTTCTGGGCTAGTTTGCTTTGACGAAGCCTAGCCCTGTGTCTGTATACTGCCTTTATCTTTGGAATGCCACCTGGTAGCTCAACTTCTGGCCTGACCATTGCATATTTTCTGACAACAATAATCACATTCATTGCTGTTTTGCATCCTGGACACTCTTCCATTGATGTCCCCTGCTTCCCTTCTTCACTCCCTTAGTTTTTATATTAATGTGTATTTTTTCCTCCAGATCTTGCTACCAGCATACAGTACCTACCACCAAAGAATGATTATTCTTGAAAATGCAAACTATTTAGTGATTTCCATACATACATTTTTGCAAGACTAAAATGGGTTGGCCAATTTATCTTATTAAAGCCGTTTTCCTTATGAAGAACTTGGAAGATTCATAGATTTCCCACCTCAATTTATCCAGCAATAAACCCGTTTTGGCTCACGGATCCACTTCTCCAATGAGAACCATAATAGGGATTAATTTACTTTGAAAAGGGACCAATACATTAGCCAGTTGATTAACATTTCTATTTACATCCTACATAAGTCACTCATATTGCACCTATGGCTTTTTGTTGATATCTTCACCATCGACACTTCTTATTTCCGGACCTTAAAAAGCAAGTCCAGTTTCATTAAAAATAAGGGACATAATTACCAAAGCTGTTTAAAAGCAAATGGTTTTTGTTGCAAGCACAGTGCAGCTTTAATTTACCAGAGTGGTTTAAAAAATATTTTCTTTCCGACAGTTTTGATAAATGGGACCTATGTACTTTTTTGCAAATTACTTTGGACATTCCATAATAAACTTCCTATGTCGTGACATAAGGTGACAGCATTGCAAGTGAGAAAAAGGACATATTGTGATTATTACATCGCTCTGGCTACAAAGTAACGTTTCTTTATTGTAATATATGGCCTTAAAGTTTATTTATGGCTAACCGAGATACCTGCTTCCTTCCCAATTCCCTTAATAAAAGAGTCACATTGTCATAAACCTTATTTCTTTAGTCTCAGCTAATAATACGCTTCCGTTCCAAGATTTTGCTGGCTGTGTCCCATTAGTCTTCGTTTCAGCCCTCAATACAATCACGTCAGAAACAGGAAAACTAACAATCAACTTCTTGTGGCTCTTAGGACTTGGACATGTCATAAGGTGTAAAATACAACCTTTAAGTGACTAGCCCTCCGCAGGCTCCTATAGCACTCCTGGCCCCAGCTCGTCTTCTTTAAATGCAGATATTCATGATGTTGCTTGGCATTGGTGTCTCTCTTCTCAATTTTTATGCTTAATGAGGCTGAGCTGAGTTAATAATGGGTGTAATAAGTAATGACTCATTGTTTTGGGGCCGGCGTCTCTGTGTGCAATAGAATAGAGGGAGCTGGGGCTCCGATGCTATCTGTTCAGCCCTGTCACTTGCAGCTAAGCAGTGCCACTCATCAATAAAAGGCAAGATGACGGATGAGTTCATTTAATACTATTCCTCTGAGTGAGCGGCTGCCTTTGCCTTTTCAATGGACTCGACGCTTCGGCGTCTCTAGCAGGACAGTTGGGAAGCATGGTTGGATGAAGAGACGGCCATTTGTGCCAGCAGCTCCTTCTGCCACAAACAACTGCTCTCCTAAATCAAATTATAAGCTTTGTGCAGGGAGATTAGATGGATATGTCCTGACAGAGGACTCCCAGGGGCATTTCTGCACATCCACAGTTTAGATGTGTTAACTGCATCATTATTAATGGGACATTATATTACAATATTACTTTTTACTAAGTTGTGCATAGCATTTCTTGATGAATTAGGTAAGATTTCATAACGGCTTAATCAAATCATAAAGAAGTTTCGAGAATTTTCTTGAGTAACTACATGATTTCTAACATGTAATATGGCAGCAACCAGAATGCTAAAAAATACCTATCCAATGGCTTGTCCAATCGTTTCTAGGTTATAAGTAAAGAGGTTGTCTTGATGTAAACAATTGCTGTCCATACTCAGTAAAAGTCTTAAAGAAGATGCTCTTAAACGTTTATTTATCAGTTAGCAAGGATAGTCATTAGTTCCTCTATAAGGTGTTGAAGGCTTAATCGGATTATGTTTGGGTCTAAAAAGTTGTTAGAATTATTAATGTTAATTTTTATCTATTATAATAATGTTACCTATTATGAATGTATATATATATATATACAGTTATATGAAAAAGTTTGGGCACCCCTATTAATCTTAAGCTTAATGTTTTATAAAAATTGGTGTTTTTGCAACAGCTATTTCAGTTTGATATATGTAATAACTGTTGGACACAGTAATGTTTCTGCCTTGAAATGAGGTTTATTGTACTAACAGAAAATGTGCAATCTGCATTCAAACAAAATTTGTCAGGTGCATAAGTATGGGCACCCTTATCATTTTCTTGTTTTAAATACTCCTACCTACTTTTTACTGACTTACTAAAGCACTTTTTTTGGTTTTGTAACTTCATTGAGCTTTGAACTTCATAGCGAGGTGTATGCAATCATGAGAAAAGCTACTTAAAGTGGCCCCTTGCAAGTTGTTCTCCTGTTTGAATCTCCTCTGAAGAGTGGCATCATGGGCTCCTCAAAACAACTGTCAAATGATCTGAAAACAAAGATTATTCAACACAGTTGTTCAGGGGAAGGATACAAAAAGCTGTATCAGAGATTTAACCTGTCAGTTTCCACTGTGAGGAACATAGTAATGAAATGGAAGAACACAGGGACAGTTCTTGTTAAGGCCACAAGTGGCAGGCCAAGAAAAACATCAGAAAGGCAGAGAAGAAGAATGGTGAGATCAGTCAAGGACAATCCTCAGACCACCTCCAGAGAGCTGCAGCATCAACTTGCTGCAGATGGTGTCACTGTGCATCGGTCAACAATACAACGCACTTTGCACAATTAGAAGCTGTATGGAAGAGTGATGCGAAAGAAGCCGTTTCTGCAATCACGCCACAAACAGAGTCGGCTGAGGTATGCAAAAGCCCATTTGGAGATGCCAATTTCATTTTGGAAGAAGGTCCTGTGGACTGATGAAACCAAGATTGAGTTGTTTGGTCATACAAAAAGGCGTTATGCATGGCAGCAAAAAAACACAGCATTCCAAGAAAAACACTTGCTACCCACAGTAAAATTTGGTGGAGGTTCCATCATGCTTTGGGGCTGTGTGGCCAATGACGGCACCGGGAATTTTGTTAAAGTTGAGGGATGCATGGATTCCACTCAGTATCAGCAGATTCTTGACAATAATATTCAAGAATCAGTGATAAAGTTAATGTTACGCAGGGGATGGATCTTTCAGCAAGACAATGATCCAAAACACCGCTCCAAATCTACTCAGGCATTCATGCAGAGGAACAATTACAATGTTCTGGAATGGCCATCCCAGTCTCCAGACCTGAATATCATTGAACATCTGTGGGATCATTTGAAGAGGGCTGTCCATGCTCGGCGACCATCAAACTTTACTGAACTGGAATTGTTTGGTAAAGAGGAATGGTCAAAAATACCTTCATCCAGGATCCAGGAACTCATTAAAAGCCACAGGAAGCGACTAGAGGCTGTTATTTTTGCAAAAGGAGGATCTACTAAATATTAATGTCACTTTTCTGGTGAGGTGCCCATACTTATGCACCTGTCAAATTGTGTTTGAATGCAGATTGCACATTTTCTGTTAGTACAATAAACCTCATTTCAAGGCAGAAACATTACTGTGTCCAACAGTTATTACATATATCAAACTGAAATAGCGGTTGCAAAAACACCAATTTTTATAAAACATTAAGCTTAAGATTAATAGGGGTGCCCAAACTTTTTCATATGACTGTATATATATATATATACATATATATATATAATTACATTATTATGCTTACTTACTGTATATAGCACCACCGTGTTCCTCTGCACATATTCTGCCAATTCTTTAAAGACATTGTCATCGCTGTCCCCACTGGGGCTCACAATCTAAATTTCTTACTAGTGTGTCTTTGGAATGTGGGAGGAAACCCAGGCAAACAAAGGGAGAACATACAAACTCCTTACAGGTGTTGTCCTTGGTGGAATTTAAACCCTGACCCCAGCCCTGCAAAGCAACAATGCTAGCAACTGAGCTACTGTGCTTCATACATATATACACATATATATAGCTTTATAAAGCTCTGACCTCCAGCACAATCAAGGAGACATGCAACAGTATAATTAGGTTTTCTGATCACACTGCTGATGTCACCCATGGGCCTCAAAGGAGAAGACGGTAGGAAAGAAAGTGATCAAGTGGAGCCAAAGATATAGAGAACTTTTATTGGAGTGGCAGGGAATAGTCTTATGGGATAGCATGGGAAAGGGAAAGTGTGTGAAAGGCACTCAATATATACTGAGAAGTATGGAAGGACACAGTGTGAAGGGACAGTATGGGGAACAGTAAACAGAGAGGGGACAGTGTGAGGGCATATTATGTGGGAAAGTATGCATGGGGGGATGAGTGGGGAGGGAACACAGTGTAGACACTGGACAGTATGATAGGACTGAGTGAAAAGGGGGCCAACATTGATGAAACATTGAAGATAGGGACATTGTGGCGGTTATAGCTAAAAGGAGAGATAATGTGGTGGTTACAATTCAGAAGGACGAACAGTGTGGCATTGACTGTATGAATAATAAGGGCAGGCATTGTAACAGTTATATCTACAAAGGGAGGACAGTTCATAATGGTGACAGTGTGGGGATTACAGTTCCTAATATACCATGTCCCATTAGAGAAATAGTGTGAGATTCAACTTTTGTGCAGGGAGCTCAGTGAGGCACAATTATTTATTTAGGGACTCAGCATACAGTATATGTTTTTATCCAGGGGCTTTATAATGTCACTTATTTTTAAGGGTACTGTGTTGAGATGTGCTGCAAAAGATCGGTGAAGATGGAAGTCTACAGAGACGAGATGTAGATGTGAAAAATCATTATGGTTACTGAAGAAGATGAAGACGAAAAGAAACAGAACGACTACAATCACCTATAAGATACATGAAAGTAAAAGTCTATTTGTGATACTGACTAGAGATGAGCGAATGTTTCAAGGTTCGGTTGGATTGGTGAACTTCCCAAAGTTTGCCGAACAGTTCATCGAACATATCCGAACCCCATTAAACCTCATTAAATTCAATGGGAGGCAAAACAAAACACATAGACAACATATTCAGGAGGGCCCAAAAGCTGCCAGTACATCTTAAATTAGGGACAGATACCAGGAAGAGAGGCATCAATTGACCCAGAGTACAAATAGTATAATTGCACAGCATGGATGCATGGAACAGGGCCTGGGGCAGATCTTGAACAAGCATTTCTAGCTTGAACATTAATCAATAACAGGTAGATGAGTGACAGGTGAAGACCTGGTGCTCTGAGAGCACTGCCAAATTCAGGCAACACACAAGAAGGAAACCCAACTTGGAGTCCAAACATTTCCAAAAATTAGGGGCAGACACCAGGAAAAGTGGCATCAATTAACCCACAGTAGAAATTTTATAATGGCACCGCTGCAGTCAGGCATGGGTCATGCATAATACAGGGTCTGGGTCTGCATTTACAGCTTTGAATTTAAGTTCAAATTAAGCGATGGGTAAGGGACCAGTGTAGGCCTGCTGTGCTGTGAGCCCTGATACCTCATGCAACAGCTCAAACTGCTTTTCTGCACAGCCACACACAGGTGGCACAAATATCAGCTTCAGACTACTATTGTTAGAAAAATTTATGGATAGTAACACAGGAAGTTGACTGAAAGTAAGTGATGGCCTGCCAGTCTGGGAGCTCTACTGCTACAGGCAACGCACATGAAGGAGACCCAACTTGGAGTACAAACATTTCCAAAAATTAGGGGCAGACACCACTAAAGAGGCATCAATTATTCCAGAGTAGAAATTTTATAATGGGGCTCTGACTCCCCTTCCACTACAAGCAACCCACCAGATATAGACCCACCTTGGAGTCTCCACATTTCAAAAAATTATTGCCACACATCAATAAAGTGGCATCAATTTCCCCAGAGTAGAAATAGTATAATTGGGCTCTGAAACCCCTTCCACTACAGGCAACCCACCATATGGAGACCCAACTTGGAGTCTTCACATTTCAAAAAATTATTACCACACACCACTAAAGTGGTATCAATTTCCCCAGAGTAGAAATAGTATAATGGGGTCCTGACACCCCTTCCACTACAGGCTACCTACCAGATGGAGACCAAACTTGGAGTCTCCACATTTCAAAAAAATGTTAGTAACATCAGCAGCAGTAGCAACAGCAGGCACAGAAGCCATGACAAAAGTGTCACAAACTGTAATAACGCAAGATCAATGCAGCACACTAAAAACTACACCATTCTCTAGTCTGCCCAGTGTGCGACTGGGGTGCAAAAGTCATTGGAGATCCATGACTTGTTCATCTTGATGAAAGTTAGGTGGTCTACACTCTCAGAGGACAGCTGGGTACACTTATCCATCAGGAGACCACCAGCAGCACTGAAGACTTGTTCTGAATGAACGCTGGCTGCCGGGCATGACAAAACCTCCAAGGATTAACAGGCAAGCTCAGGCTACTCTTCCATTTTTGAAGACCAAAATGCAAAAGTGTCCAAACCCCCTGATGGTATTGATATTGAGCTTGAGATATTCCTGCACCATCCTCTCCAGTTGTTTTTTATGTGTCAGACTTGTACTCTGTTCTGCTGGTGCAGTGGCTGATCTAAAAAATGTTTGAAACGACTCACAGAAATTGCTTCTGCCACTTACATTGCTGCTGCTAATGTTTTTGCATTGGTGATTCAACATGCCGGGGCTGGAAGTCTAGAACTGAATGCACACTGTTTGCCTCACTGCTTTCTTGGGGAAAACCACTCTTAAGATTGTCTACAAGCATTTTTTGATACTCCATCATGCACGCATCCTTTTCTAGAAGGGGAAGCACCTGGTAAAATTTACTCTTGTACCGCTGATCTAACAGAGTGGCAACCCAGTAGTCAGCACTATTTAGAATCCTAACAATGCGGGAATCATGTTGCAGAAGATGCTCATGTGTCGGGTACTTCCATGACGTCCAAGTCCATGGCGTGTTGGTGGCGGAGTATTTATTTATTATTTTGATTTTTCATTTAAGCTCAAGCTTGTTTCCTCTATCCCCTCCTGCCAAACACGAACAACAGAGAGGGGATAATTATCCTCTTCATCTCATAACTGTTGCGCATCCATCACCTCTTCCTCCTCATCATCCTCCATTTGTTCCTCGGCTCTTGCACCTTCACTAACAGTTTGTCTGGTACCATGAGCCCCCCTCGATCACAATAATCCACCCTCCCGTGGCAACCACCTGTGTGACGACAGTCTGGAACTTAAAGATATTGTTGTCCCTCCTGCATCCTCCTCTGCTTTCGCCTCTTCCTCTGGGACCACCACCTCCTCCCATAGACTATTCAAAGTGTGCTCCAGCATGTTGATGGCTAGAATAGAAATGCTGATGATGACATAATCAGCGCTAACCATCTTTGCAGCCACTTTGAAAATGTGCAGAAGGGTGCAGAGGTCCTTCATCTATGCCCTCTCCGCAAGCGTGATTTCCACCACGTCTGTACTACATTGGCCCAGGCTATGCAAAATGACATACTGCACTAGGGCTAGGGCTCGCTGCTGCAACATGTGCAGAGTGGAATTCTACCATGTCAGGACTTCGCATATCAACTGGTTTACTGGTAGGCCGAAAGACCTCTGTAGCGATGCAAGTCAATTACCCGTGGGGTACGAGCAATGGAATTGAGCACACAGTGACCATGCTTTAAGCAGCAGGACATCCAGGATCGGATAGTGATGGAGAAATTGCTGTAAAACCAGGTTGAAGACATCAGCCATGTAAGGCACATGTGTGAGGTTGCCCCGGCGTAGGGCTGCCACCAGGTTTGCACTTTTATTGCACATGGCTTTCCCTAGCTCCAGGTTCAGTCGAGACAGCCATTGCTCAAACTCAGTCTGGATAGCTGTCCACAACTCTTCAGCTGTGTGACTGCGATCTCCAAGGCATATTAATGTAAACACTGCATAATTGTGGTGAGCCCTGGCTGTACAGTACGAAGGTGGGGGATTCTCTCTCCACTGTTGGAACTCATGTTTCATTAAGGGAATGGTTGAAGGTGCAGATGGAGGCCCTAGGGGAGGTGGAGGAGGCAGAAGCAGTGGAGGAAGTGTAAGATACAGAGGTTTGTCCTGCAAGCCTTGGGGATTCCAAGAATTGTGGGGTAGCCCCTTTCCCGCCTGCCCCCACAGCCACCAGAGTCACCTAGTGCCCAATCAACAAAATATAATGTCCTTGGCCATGCTTGCTCATCCAGGTGTCAGTGGTGAAATGTACCCTGTTAAATACAGAGTTTTTCAAGGAATGGGTGATGTTGTCTGTGACATGCTGGTGCAGCGCAGGCACGGCTTTCTTAGAGAAGTAATGGCAACTGGGCAACTGGTACTGGGGGGGCTACGATGGCCATCAGCTTTAGGAAACCGTTGGTATCAACCAGGAGGAAAGGCTACATTTCCGTGGCCCACAGATTGGAGATGATGAAGTTCAAGATTTTAGCTTTGGCATGTGTAGGAGGAAACAATCTTTTACATGACCACAACTGCAGGACTGAGGGCTGGCTGTTGTACTGAAAGAGGGTGGAGCAGGGTGATGATGACAAAACTGCAGGACTGTGAAAGAGGTGGAGAGATGTTATGGTGGATTGAGATAGATGTGGTGTGCTCTGTGTCTGAGATCAGTCAAAAACAACAGGCATGCTCACTTCTGTAACAGCTGACTGGCTCTCACTCACCCCGACTGTAGCAGGTAAACAAGTGGAGGTTTTGTGACTGGAGACCTGAGTGAGAACACTTGCCACGGTGGTGGAGGAGGAAGAAGCAACAAACGCGATTGATGGAGCGGCCGGTGGTTGGCAAGGCCCGCTAGTCAGCATTTTAGTGCAGTGAGATTCCCAGACTAAAGCATGTTGATTGCGCATGTGCCGTTTCATCACCTCCACCCCTGTGGATTAACATCTGGTGATGAGTAGAGATGAGCGGTGTTCGACTCGAACTCTTCACCAATCTCAAATTCGAGCAGTTTTGGGCGGTGTTTGAGCCGTTCGGCGAACACGAACGATTTGAAAAAAATTCGGCTGTTCAAGGATATGTTCGATAACTGTTCGTGCACCAAAATCATAACTGGATTTTTTCTCAGTAATGCTGAAAATTAATGTTAATACGCAGTTTGAGTGTACAGCAGGGCGGGGGAAGGGGCAGGGGATGGATCTCTGCAGGAATAATGAAGATCTCCATTTTTTTTTCTCTTTCCCGCATTTACAGTGGGGAGGTGCAATCTGTCAGCCTATCAGCAGCGCACACATGGAGCGAAGTGCTTTTTTTCACACAAGCCAGGGCATGTGTCATTGGCAGTGTATGTCACATGTCCTTGCCCTATAAGACCCAGCCATTTTCCCCGTCGCCACCATTTTCTCACTGCTGCAGCTGCGTGTTAGACGGCACCGCTGTTGCTGTGTGCACTATACCTTGTTAATTTCAAGCCAATTTTCGCACAAATCTACAGATAGCTTGGGAGTACGGAATAGTTGTGATTGCAGTCCTTTTAAGGACTAGGTTACATAATTTCCTATGACTTTTATCAGGCAGGTCTGTGCTCTTAAATAGATAGGTTTGGAGTATAGACTAATTGTAATTGCAGTCCTTTTCAGGACTAAGTTACATCAGTTCCTATCAGTTTTTGCCAGGAAGGTCTGTGCCAGTGCTGTGCAAGTTTTTTTCACAGCATTTGGCTAAATCTAGCAAAGCAAATCCTTTTTGGCCTATTGCAGAGTGTGTTAGTCAGTGGAGTAGCCTATCTTTGTTGCAAGCTACACCACCTGTGTATAGAATACCAATTTTTTTACTGCATATAGTGAAGTAAAACCTTTTGGGCATAGCATCATTCTATTAGTACATCTATACTAACCTCCACCAGGTTGCAAATTCAATATAATATTTTTCTGCATCTAGCTCTGAAAAAATATTTCGGCTTCTAGCAGTGTGTGGGACTTGGTCTATTAGTCCATCTATACTGACCTCCATCAGGTTGCAAATTCAATATAATTTTTTCTGCATCTAGCTCTGAAAAAATATTTCGGCTTCTAGCAGTGTGTGGGACTTGGTCTATTAGTCCATCTATACTGACCTCCATCAGGTTGCAAATTCAATATAATTTTTTTCTGCATCTAGCTCTGAAAAAATATTTGGGCTTGTAGCAGTGTGTGGGACTTGGTCTATTAGTCCATCTATACTGACCTCCATCAGGTTGCAAATTCAATATAATTTTTTTCTGCATCTAGCTCTGAAAAAATATTTCGGCTTCTAGCAGGGTGTGAGACTAGTTCTATTAGTCCATCTATACTAACCTCCATCAGGTTGCAAATTCAATATAATTTTTTTCTGCATCTAGCTCTGAAAAAATATGTTGGCTTCTAGCAGTGTGTGGTACTCATTGTATTAGGCCATCTATACCAAGCTCCACCAGCTTTGAAATTAATAATAATTTTTAGCTGCATCTAGCCCTGAAAATATTTTTTCTTCCCAATAGTGGTAGCAATAGAAATCTGGGGCGCGCGCCTGGCTAATAAAAATATACGCTTCATAACAAAAAACACCAGCCTAGCCCATTGCATTAATAAGATGGCATCCCAGTGCTAGGCCTACTACGCCGGCTAGCATTCCTGTGCCTAAAACACAATGTATGGGTCCGCGCTAGCCACTATGCTGAGGGGTGTAAAGCTGCTTCTAACGCTTTATAACAATTCAATTGGCAGATTTTCACAGAGCTCTTCCCCAACGCCCACCCATCGGGCAGCAGTTGCCCACCCTCCCTATGGGATCTAGTGGCGAATAGTTGATGCCATTAATCAGAGCGTCAGTTGACCCGTCGACGTGGCAAGTATACGGTAAGGCATGGGAAGAGTGGACACGACTAGTAGCAGGCAGACGGGTTGACCAATGTGAACAAGCCAGATCACAAGTCACCATAGAATTTCTCCACCAGCTAATGATGAGGGGCATATCAGGGGCGTCAGCGCAGCGGTGTCTGACCGGAGTAGCATTTCACTTCCAACTACTGAATTGGGGAGATGTGACAAAGACTCATCATCAGACAATCCATAAAAGGGTGGAAAAGGGGTCAGCCAAATCAGGAGTGTAGACGTCCCGTCCCGTGTCACTAAAACTGATTTCTCACATCATATCCCTAACACCATTAACATGACACTCACAATTTGAAGCAACACTACTGTCTACTGCATTTGTGATCGCTTTCTTCGGGGCGCTATGCATAAGCGAATTAGTCCCTCAATCCAAAATTACCACCAGTGGAGGCTTATTACACCAGGACGTAGTCATAGCCAATAATGCAATACGTCTACGCATACGCAAATCGAAAACGGTTCCAGCGGGCACGGGCACTTGGGTACTTATACAACCCTCAAATGGTACACTGAGTCGGGTAACAATAGTAAAAACATATATAACCATCAGATCACAAAGTAATTTCTTCCTATCACACATCGATGGAACGCCATTATCAAGATACCAGTTCCAAGCTATATTTAATAAATACATAACATCGACAGGGAATCACCCCAAAGATTACGGGACACACTCATTCCGCATAGGCGCAGCCACGGAAGCAGCAAGAGCAGGACTGTCAGAAACGGAAGTTCAGAGGATAGGGAGATGGCGATCCACGTGTTTGGCGAGATACATAAGACCGGACTTGTTATCCTAACGTGGTTTGTTTCTTTTACAGGTGAAACTAAGCCAACAGTGTGGGTGATAGGCCACTCGTATATATATTGGGCAGAAAAAAGGGCGAAAGTCCACCCAGGCGGGAGGAAATTAGAGTTTCATAACACATATTTCAACTGGAGAGGTATTAGAGGCCTGCTATGGCCACAGGTACTAATGGAGGTAATCAAGGTAGGGAGAGAGGCAAGAGGTCTGGTCATCTTAGTTATACAGGCCGGGGGAAACGACCTAGGTCATCACAAGAGCGCATAACTATTGGCAATAATGAAACTAGACACTGAGCGCTTCAGAGAATTTTTCACAAAACTAGCTATAGCATGGTCAGAGATTGCGACGATAGCGATATGGCAAGGTGCGCGAGACATCACGGCCATCGAACGGACAAGGCGGGTATTAAATATTCGGATGGCAAAATTTAGAAGAGACAGAGGCGGTGTAGTGATACGACACCGACAACTGAAAGGAGATAAAGCAGGCCTCATACGGCCCGACAGTGTTCACTTAATGGATATTGGACTGGACATATTCCTGTCAGGACTCCAGGACGGAGTGGAACAAGCATTAAGAGTGATGGGTGGGGGTCAGAGTCCTGCATACGAGTACGCAGGATCCTCCGTGGCCTGGAAATAGAAAGGAGGCTAACTTGCCGGAGTGGAGACCCAGGGCATGCTGCAACAAGCTGAATTATTTTAGATATAAAATGCCTTTCTAATGGAATGAGTATAAAGAGTTAATAAAGGTGTGACCGATCCTCACCCATCCAGTTGTAAGAGTTACATTATTGTATTATCAAGGAAAGGGGGGCGGTAGGGGGGCTGAGCGTCTGGGTTTGGTTGGGGGTCCCCACAATCTGCCTAGGCTAGATGCATTTAAAAATTATTATTAGATACACAGGCGGTGCAGCTTGCATCGCAGCTGTGCTATTACGCCCAAAGTATTGCCTAGGCTAGATGCAGTTAAAAATTCTACGCTGACTAGCAGACACTGAAGCTTCGGAGCAGACCTCTGAGTAAACAGCTCTTCTCACTCAACCATCTGTGTTGCCCCAAGCCATAGTGTATGTAGTTTCTTACAGTTAAAAGAGGGGGGAGCGACCCAACACACCTGGAATTGACGATGCCAACGTCACGTAAGACACAGCAAGGGGACTCAAAAAGACTCTCCATTTTTTCCCAAAATTGTGGCACAGACGCCACTTAACCCTAGAACGCATACCGGGGGCCTCGCAGGCCCGCCCTGTTAATTGTTTTCTCTTTTCTGCAAGATTACTTTAGTTAGAATTTTGAAACTCTAGGTATTCTTCATGTATATAGTTGTTTGTCATTTGAGTTTGAATTATTCCATGTTATTTGCACACGGGCCTAAAAGGTCCCAGGTATGTGAAAGTGTAGATTTTTATGGTCATGCGTTCTAGGGTTAAGTGGCATCAATTGCCCAACAGTTGCTTAAAAAGGTTGGTGAGGTGATTTTATGAAATCCTCAAGCTTTTAGTCTCCCCAGGATGACACAGGGGTAGAAAAGTCCTTGCGAATCCATGACTTGTTCATCTTTATGAACGTGAGTTTGTCTACATTCTCAGTGGACAGCCGCGTGTGCTTATCTGTCAGCACACCACCAGCAGCGCTGAACACACGTTCAGAGAGAACTCTGGCTGCAGGGCATGACAAGATCTCCAAGGCGTGAGTGGCGAGCTCCGGCCATTTTCCAGATTGGAATCCCAAAATGAGCAAGGGTCCAGTGACACAGTCATGGCTTCGATGTTCACTTGGAGATACTCCTGTACCATCCTCTCTAGGCGTTGACTATGTGTCAGACTTCTTGTCTCCTGTGGCCTTGCAAAGGATGGTTCAAAAAAGTGGTGAAACGATTCCACAAAATTGCTGTTACCAGCAGATACTGTGTTACTGTTACGGTTTGACTGATGAAGACTCGACAGTCCCACGGTTGGCAATTTAGAACTGTGAGATTCACTACGTGCACCACTGGTGTTTTGTGGAAAAGCACATGTAAGATTCTGCAACAGCGTCTGCAGATACTCCTGCAAGCCTAAATCCTTTGTTATGGCAGGAATTATTTACTTTTGTACCGGGGATCTAAGAGTGTGGCAACCCAGTAGTCGGGATTACTTCGAATTCTGACAATCCGAGGGTCATGTTTCAGGTAGTGCAGCAAGAAGGCACTCATGTGTCTTGCGCATCCAGGAGGACCAAGTCCTTTTTGTGTTGGTAGCGAGGTAAGAATCATGCTTCCTTCCTCTGCCCTCTCCCCCCAACCTCGCCCAACAGAAATGTGATCAAGGTCTCCCTCATCTGATGAGTCTTCCATGCCCATTGCCAGTTCGTCCTCCACTTCTTCCTCAGCTCCTGCACCTTCCTCAACAGTTTGGCTGCTACCATGCGCCCTGGTTAATCCCTCTCCCCCACCCTCCCATGGCTGCCGCCTTGGTGCTGCTGACCGTCTGGACCTTGGAGATGTTATCCCTTCCGCATACGACTCCTCCTCTACTTCCTCCACATCCTCTAGTCCCACCACCTGATTGATTCTGTTTAATGTGTGCTCCAGCTTGTCAATCACCGGAATAGTCATGCTGATAATGGCATCGTCGTCAGCACTAAGCATCTTCGTCGCCATTTCAAAACTGTGCAGAAGGGTGTGTGGCGCCCCTGAGGGTTCAGTCGCCACTAGTGTTGAGCCACCCCCGTAGTGTTCGAGTTTGGTTCGGTTCGTCGAAGACCCGTGTGTTCGCCGAACTGTTCGTCGAACTGTTCGTCGAACACTTTCGAACACCGTTAAAACCAATGGCAGGCAAACAAAAACACATAGAAACACATAGAAAACACCTTCAAAGGTGTCCAAAAGCTGACAAACTGCTCAGAAGACATAACTAACACATGGAAAAGTGACATATAGTCATGCGAAAAGAAAAGAGGTGGAGGAGTAAAAGGAGGGGGAGACACAGATGTAGGCATGTCATGCCCTTCTAAAATCCAAAAAGTGAGAAGCCGACACGGCCAGTCCGCTCCTGCCCGTGCCACCTCCGTGTCGCCGGGTTTGTGCCAGAGCCGCGGTGAACCCTGACGGCCAGCCACCCTCTCCCAATACTGGTGCCTGTCCGCTGGTGGGTCGAGCGAGCCCCCCTGTGGTGGAGGCAGCTCTAAGCTTTTTAATTTAAATTGTCTCTCTAATTTGAATGAATACACTTTAAATCTATTTACAAGGATCTATTGGAGGGCAAGTCTCATGCCAGCAGCCGCGTAATTCCAGCTCCAGTAGCGTCCACCCAAGCTGCTGCAGTTACAAAGCTTTTATAAGGATCGAGCTCGGCTGTCCACCGCAAGGCATCCCACTGCCAGTCCCAGCCCCTATGCCTTGGGGTGCCTCCTGATGCTCTTCACTGAGTATCCCGTGGTCCCGAAGCATTTCCTTTGAAAAAATTAAGTGTCCAAACTACAGGTGGTGTAGCTTGCTTAACAGCCGGGATAATCCGCTGACTAGCAGACACTGCTACTAGGCACAAAGTATTTCCTGGGCTAGATGTGTTAGAACCTTGCTGTTAGGTTTTTTTTCCTTTGCTGGTCACATGACCTTGTTGGCCTATTTAATCCTGCTCCGCCCTTCTGGCTTTGCTGGACTTCATTGTATATCTACTTTCTAGCTAGCCTGTGCTCTGTATCTAACTCTGTTAGTTTGCTTGGTCTACGGACCTCTAGGTTCTATCTATTTTGTTTGTTCGTCTGTCTGCTGCTATTTCTGTTAGGAGGTGTCCCATATTCCTCCCAGTCCTTAGTACTTGTAGGGATTCCCTCCCCAAATCTATAGGTCTCCGTACAGACTAGATTAGGACTTTAGCAGGTCTGATCGCAGGATCAGGTTCCCTGTTACATCGTAGGGATTCAGCTGAGTCTTATAGTAGGGACAGATCTCCTCTCTTTCCTTAGCTTTGGTAGCAGAACATAACAGTAAGTCCAGCCTGTAAATTCTCTAAGGAAAGATTTTTTTTTGTTCCATCATGGTGTCGGTTCAGGATTTGGCTAAACACCTGCAGGGACTCTCTCTGGAAGTGGCCGAGCTCCGTCAGCACGTGAGTAACTGTCCTGGAGCATATTTCTTGGAGCCTAAGGTATGTTTGCCGGATTTATTTTTTGGTGAACATCGAGAATTTTTTTCATTTAAAAATGCTTGCTTATTGTATTTTCGTTTGAGACCCAAGTCCTCTGGGGATGAATCCCAGCGCGTAGGGTTCATTATGTCACTTTTGCGCAAAGAGCCTCAGGAGTGGGCCTTTTCTTTGCAACCTAGTGATACATGCTTCAGATCAGTGGATAGTTTTTTTTCTGCTTTAGGACTATTATATGATGATCCTGACCGTGTGGCATCAGCTGAGACTGAGTTGAGACGTTTAAAACAAGGATCAGGTAATATGGAAAAATATTGTACACATTTTCGTCGTTGGTCCACTCAAACAGGGTGGAACGATTCTGCTCTGAAAAGTCTATTTCTTGCTGGGCTCAGTGAAAAGGTTAAAGACCTGCTAATTGCTTATCCTACACCTGAGGATTTGCAACAGGCTATGCAATTAGCTATACGGGTGGACAGAAGACTGCGTGCTAGGGTTAATGAGAGCAAATCCTCTGCTATGTCAGTTTCTGGTTATGATAATGTGTGTACTAACAGTGGTGAACCGATGGAGATTGGATCGGTGGCACCTCGCTCTCAAGAAAAACACCGTCGTTTTTCAGAAGGCTTGTGTTTCTATTGTGGAAAATCTGGTCATTTGATTAAAGGCTGTGAGCTTCGTATGAAGAAAGAAAAAAAAATGGTCAGTCACGCCCGTATTGCCTGTTTAAATTCCAAGGGTATATTTTTAGCTGCTTCCACGATTGCTCAGGAAAAATTAATGGAATTTCGGGTGTTTGTTGATTGCGGGTCTACACTGAATGTTATTGATGGGGGATTCGTGGAAAAACTCAATTTAAAACCTGAACCTTTATCATCCCCCATTGCTGTGGTTTCTGTGGATGGTTCCCCTTTGAAGAATATTACTCTCAAGGTCAGTGAATTTCCTCTCACTATTAATGGTGTTCACCATGAGAAATTGGATTTGGTAGTGTTGAATAACTTGCCTTCTCCAGTAATATTGGGTTTGCCCTGGTTAAAATTTCACAATCCTGTACTGGATTGGTCTACCAGTGAAATTAAATCCTGGAGCCATAAATGTTATGACAAGTGTTGTAACGGGCGTATTGCAGCTTTGGATAGGGGAGAATTGCCTGTTCCTATTCAGGATTTTTGGAGAGTTTTTTCTGAGAAAGAATCACAGGTTTTGCCTCCCCATAGAGACTATGATTGTTCTATTGAATTTGTCCCTGGAGCGACTCTTCCTAAAAGTCGTTTATTTAACCTTACTATTCCTGAGAGGAAGGCTTTGGAGGAATACATACAGACAAGTTTGGCCGCCGGTCACATTAGGCCCTCTAAGTCTCCTGTGGCGGTTGGATTTTTTTTTGTAAAAAAAAAGGACGGCGGTTTACGTCCTTGTCTGGATTTTCGTGAGATTAACAAAATTACGGTACGCAATCCTTACCCACTGCCATTGATTCCTGATCTGTTTAACCAGTTATTGGGGGCCAAGTGGTTCTCTAAAATTGACCTTAAGGGGGCATACAATCTGTTGCGCATGAAGGAGGGTGATGAATGGAAGACTGCTTTTAACACTCCTGTGGGTCATTTTGAGAATCTGGTTATGCCTTTTGGTCTTACTAATGCTCCTGCATTTTTTCAGAATCTGATTAATGACATCCTTAGACCTTTGATCGGTAAAAATGTGGTTGTGTATTTGGATGACATTTTGATTTATTCGCCAGATCTGGAGTCTCATTGGCGGAGCGTGCGTGAGGTATTACAGTTATTAATGGACAATTCGCTTTTTGCTAAGCTGGAGAAATGTGAGTTCGCTGTACAGAGAATTAGTTTTTTGGGCTACATTATCTCCAGCAAAGGTTTTGAGATGGATCCGGTTAAGGTTCAGGCTGTGCAGGAATGGCCTAGGCCTATTGGTTTGAAATCAATACAGAGGTTTTTGGGTTTCGCCAATTACTATAGAAAATTCATAAAAAATTTTTCTAGTATTGTCAAACCTCTGACTGATCTCACCAGGAAAGGTGCTGATGCGGTTCAGTGGTCTTCTGAGGCCATTGAAGCTTTTGTGTATCTCAAGGAGAGGTTCACCTCTGCTCCCATCCTTATGCAGCCTGATGTTACTAGGCCGTTTTTGGTTGAGGTTGATGCTTCCTCTGTGGGGGTTGGCGCAGTATTGTCTCAGGATAACGGGGATGGATTACATCCCTGTGCATTTTTTTCAAAAAAATTTTCGGAGACTGAATTGAATTACGATATTGGTAATCGGGAATTATTGGCTATTAAACTCGCATTTGAACACTGGCGCCACTTCTTGGAAGGTGCGGAATTTCCCGTTCAGGTTCTTACGGATCATAAAAATCTGATATATCTTGACGCTGCCAAGCGCCTGAATGCCCGTCAGGCTAGGTGGGCACTGTTTTTCTCGCGGTTTAATTTCTCCGTTACTTACATCCCTGGTACTAAGAATGTTAAGGCGGATGCCTTGTCTCGCAGTTTTTCTCCCATAGTCGGTGCTGAGAAAGAGGAAAACATTTTACAAGAAGGTGTTGTGATAGCTGCTTTAGACTCCGTTTTGGAAGATGAGATTCTTAAAGCTCAGGAGAATGCCCCATCTAACACTCCTCATGGGAGGTTGTTTGTGCCTGGGACCTTTAGGAGAGATTTGTTTGTTGAGTGTCACGAATCTCGGTTGGCAGGTCATCCCGGAATCTCTGAGACCAAGAGACTGGTGGGTCGCAGTTTTTGGTGGCCTGGATGGCAGAAGGAAGTCATTAAGTGGGTGCGCCAATGTACTATATGTGCTAGATCTAAGTCCTCACATACTCCTGCTGCGGGGTTGCTTTGTCCTTTGGAGGTCCCCAGTGCTCCTTGGACACATTTGGCTATGGACTTTATAACTGACCTTCCCCCCTCTGAGGGTTTTACTGTCATCTGGGTGGTCGTGGACCGTTTTAGCAAGATGTGTCACTTGGTTCCCTTCGTCAAATTGCCCTGCGCTAAAACTCTCGCTAAGGCCTTTGTCAAGGAAATTGTCAGACTTCATGGCGTTCCTACTGACATTGTTTCTGATAGGGGTCCTCAGTTCGTGGCTCGTTTTTGGCGTGCCTTTTGTGACAGGTTGGGAATTCATTTGTCGTTTTCGTCCGGATATCATCCTGAATCTAATGGCCAGACAGAAAGGAAAAACCAGGATGTTGAGCAGTTCTTGCGTTGTTTTGTGGCAGACAATCAAGAGGGGTGGTCTGAGTTTCTGCCACTTGCCGAATTTGCTCTGAACAATCATACATCTTCTTCTGCTGGTTGTTCGCCTTTTTTTTGTTGTTCTGGGAGACATCCGTCGTTTGGGTCGTTCTCCAAGTTGGGATCTGCCGTGCCTGAGGAGGAGAATTTTTCCGGTGATTTGGAAAGAGTTTGGACGGATGTGCGTGGTAATCTTCAGGAGGCCAACAGAAAATCTAAAGACTACTTTGATAGGAAACGACAGGAGGTTTTGTTCGCTGTTGGTGACATGGTTTGGTTGTCCTCTAGGAATCTGCGGTTGAGGATTCCTTCTAAGAAATTGGGTCCCAAGTTTGTAGGGCCCTTTAAGGTGCTTCAGGTTGTCAACCAATCTGCTGTTAGGTTGGAGGTTCCTACCTCCTGGAGAATTAATCCGGTCTTTCATGTCTCTCTGTTAAAAAAAGCTGTTGTGTCGGATGGTGACGCCTCTGCCTCTGTTCCTCCGGTGGTGGAGGACGGGGAATATGAAATTTCTCGCATCCTTGACTCTAGACGGTATAGAGGTAGTTTGCAGTATCTTGTGGCCTGGAAAGGTTTCGGACCCGAGGATAACTCTTGGGTGAGGTCAGATGATGTTTCCGCGTCCAGACTTATCAGAGCGTTTCACAGGAGATTTCCTGATAAGCCTGGTCCTAGGGGATCCGGAGGATCCTCTTAGAAGGGGGGGTACTGTTAGAACCTTGCTGTTAGGTTTTTTTTCCTTTGCTGGTCACATGACCTTGTTGGCCTATTTAATCCTGCTCCGCCCTTCTGGCTTTGCTGGACTTCATTGTATATCTACTTTCTAGCTAGCCTGTGCTCTGTATCTAACTCTGTTAGTTTGCTTGGTCTACGGACCTCTAGGTTCTATCTATTTTGTTTGTTCGTCTGTCTGCTGCTATTTCTGTTAGGAGGTGTCCCATATTCCTCCCAGTCCTTAGTACTTGTAGGGATTCCCTCCCCAAATCTATAGGTCTCCGTACAGACTAGATTAGGACTTTAGCAGGTCTGATCGCAGGATCAGGTTCCCTGTTACATCGTAGGGATTCAGCTGAGTCTTATAGTAGGGACAGATCTCCTCTCTTTCCTTAGCTTTGGTAGCAGAACATAACAAGATGCAGTTAAAAATTTGTAATTATATTCTCTCGTTGGATGCTGAGAAAGCATTCCATAGAGTATCCTGGCACGCCATATATTATTCTCTTAAAAAGTTTGGGGTAGGGGTGTAGGGGACCCTTTTATAGCCAAAATCACGGCCCTGTATCGCAATACGTCACCTAGGCTGAAGATAAATGGAACTGTAGCACGCTGAGGGCTCGGTTGCTACAGAGGTATTGCACCTTACCCAGAGGTGTGATATCTCACTCTCAGGTAAGGATGGAGTGTGGATCAGGACCCGACACCTGCATGCATTACACCACATTGCCGTGTGGCAGGGCAACCAATATGCCCCTGAGATTGGCACGACAGTCCCTGTCCCTGGCTGGAGTGGGGGGAGGGAAAACTGAGGAAGGGGAACCCTGTAGTGCAGGAGCAGGGAGGAAGCAGTTCCTGGGTGCATTGAGAAGGGAGTATAAAAGGTGGGCACCATCTTAGTTCAGTGCAGAGAAGTCTGAGCAGAAGTGACAGGGAGCAGGGGCTCTGCATGAGCTCTGCTCCGGAGGCGGGCCTAGTAACAGAGGCCCAGGCCTGGAAGAGGGAGAAGGAAGGAAGAGGAGCGGAGAAGGCTCCAGGAACGAGGAACAAAGGGATCCCAGGGGTGCGGACGGGCGAGTCGCCACCGCACGCCCGAATCCACCTGCGTGGAGGGGTCAGGCCAAAGGGGGAGACCGGTCCCTGAACTAGTGGAGGCAGGAAACGACCCTCAGCTAGAAACCGGAGGCTCTGACATTTTATGTGGCGCAGCCCCTCGCTACACCCGCTAGGAAGGCACCACATAGGGTCAGGGAAACTGGCGCCAAGTTTACCAAGAGGAGGCCCGAGGCAGCCGGACAGAAGTGTTGGTAAGAAAGGCCAGACAAAGGACACACAAAGGGGGTCCTGTGAAGTGCTCCAAAGTTATCTGGGAGTTGTCTGAGCCCCTCACCTGGTGAGCACAGTACGACGTGGGCAGCCGTTACCTGCAGACGTGGTCTGGATAATACGAACTGTGAGTAAAGGCCCTGAACTGCATCACTGACTCCGTGTCGTTACTGCTGCTGCCCTGCACCATCACCCCCATCCTCCGCATACACTGCCCTGAGGCTATACTCCTCCCGTGGGGAGTTATGCTACGCTCTGCTGCACCCACAACACCAGCCTCAGCGGTCTGCCCTGCAGCGACGGTTCACTCTGACCGCAATCCACGGGTGGCGTAGTCGGACATTTAAACATCAAAATTACATAAATAGTTCCGCCACTGGTTTGATCGCCCTGAGCCACGGAACCGGGTCGCCGCCACGGAGACTACAACCACCACCATCCACCAAAAAGGGTCCGGGTCCGGCTCCGGGTGTCCCAAGGCCCAGGGGGCGCGTCAGAACATTTTCATCACCTTTCATAATCACCAATGGGACAAGGCAGGTATGTCCTCTGTCCCCTCTCTTATACATCCTAGTGACGGAGCACCTGCTCTCATCAATTCGCCATAACCCCAATATTAGGTGGATTGAGGTGGGAGGCACCGAGTACAAGTGCTCTCTATTTGCTGATGATGTCCTAGTATATAACACTCAATCACATATATCCATCCATGCTGTTATGGCTGAAATAGATCACTTTGTTACATGGTCAAGTTTTAAAATCAATGCAACGAAGTCTGAGGCCCTCGATGTCTCCCTCCCCAAATCCATACAGGATTCCATCCAGTCCAACTTTCCCTTTGCCTATTACATAGTTTGAAAAGCCGAATAAAGACTTGCGTCCATCAAGTTCGACCTGTAAGTTCTGTAGTTGCTAAAGTTGATCCAGAGGAGGGCAAAAACCCCAAATGATTTAGCCAATCTTCACCTGAGGAAAAATTCCCTCCCGACTCTGAAACCAGCAGTCAGAATAAATCCCTGTATCAACCTACTATTTTATTTTATTTTTAAGTATACGCTGAAATCTGCCTGGTATCTAGAAATGCATCCAGTCCCGCTTGAACTGGTGTAGTGAATCCGACATTACCGTCTCCTCACTGGCCTCACTGCCTGGCCCTCACAGGGTATCAAATACTTAGGAATTCCTATTCATAGAGACCTCTCCCATCTATGTTATCTTAATTTAGGACCCTTTATTGAACAACTCCATACAGACCACGGTTGGCAAGTTAGAACTGTAAGATTCACTACGTGAACCACTGGTGTTTTGTGGAAAAGCAAATGTACACTGTGTTCCAAATTATTGTGCAAAAGGTGTTTAGGAGTGATAAGGGAAGAATTTGTTTGTTTGTCAGTTAAACTCATTGATGGTGATGTGTGTCAGGGCTCTTTATATCACTGTAAGCAATTGCAGACACCTGTGCTAATTAGTTTGGCAGGTGTGTCCAATGAAAGGCAAGACTACTTAAGAAGGCTGTCCCACATTATTAAGCAGCCTACATTTTCTGCCAAAATGGGAAAGAAAAAGGATGTGTCGGCTGCTGAGAAGCAACAAATTGTGGAGTGTTTAGGTCAAGGCATGACTACAATCAACATTGTGCGATGATCAGGATGAAGTGTCTTGGCAATCAAGAAGTATGTAGCTGATTCACAGTACACACGTGTGCGTGCTGATAAGGGCAAATTGAGGACTCTTTCCTACAGGCAATTACGTCAGGTTAAAAGAGCAGCGGCAAAAAAGCCTTGTCATAGCAGCAGACAAGTTTTTGAAGCTGCTGGTGCCTCCAACGTCCCCCGAACAACAAGATGCAGGGTCCTTCAGAGGTTTGCAGCTGTGCATACGCCATCCTGTCGACCTCCTCTATCCACTTCACACAAGCAAAAACGGCTCCAGTGGGCCAAACATTACATGAAGACTGATTTCAAACCTGTTTTGTTCACGGATGAGTGCCGTGCAACGCTTGATGGTCCAGATGGATGGAGTGGAGGATGGCTGGTTGATGGACACCCTACGCAAACACGGCTACAGCGCCAACAAGGAGGAGGTGGAGTAATGTTTTGGGCTGGAATCATGGGGAGAGAGATTGTCGGCCCCTTTAGGATCCCTGAAGGGGTAAAGATGAACTCCATAATGTATGTGTAGTTTCTCAAACAGCACTTCCTGCCATGGTTCAAGAAGAAGAACCGTGTATTCCACAGCAAGATCATTTTTATGCATGATAATGCACCGTCTCATGCTGCACATAACACATCTGCATCTCTGGCTGATACGGGCATAAAAGGGGACAAACTTATGGTGTGACCCCCATGCTCCCCTGACCTCTACCCCATTCAGAACCTCTGGAGCATCATCAAAAGGAGAGTCTATGATGGCGGGAGGCAGTTCACATCTAAGCAACAGCTCTGGGAGGGTATTCTGTCCTCATGCAAAACAATTGAAGCAGAAACCATCCAAAACCTGACAAATTCAATGGACGAGGGAGTTCAGAAGCTCCTTTTGAACAAGGGGTCCTATGTGCAAATGTAACATCACCTAGAATAAAGTTTTGAGTTGAAAACTGTTTGATTTCAGTTTCTAATAACCTGCTAATGCTTATAATTTCAAAAATGACCATTTTTTTGGTCTTTATTAAAATGAAAGGGTTGATCGAAGAGGGTGGGGGATCTAAGAGTGTGGCAACCCAGTAGTCAGGATTACTTCGAATTCTGACAATCTGAGGGTAATGTTGCAGGTAGTGCAGCAAGACGGCACTTATGTGTCTTGCGCATCTCGGAGCCCCAAAATTATTTTCCGGGCTAGATGCAGCTAAAAATTATTATTAATTTTAAATCTGGTGGAGCTTAGTATAGATGGCCTAATAGAATCAGTACTGCACACTGCTACAAAGCCCAAATTATTTTCCAGCCAAGATACAGATAAACATGATTAGTAATTTTAAATCTGGTGGAGCTTAGTATAGATGGCCTAATAGAATCAGTTCTGCACACTGCTACAAAGCCCAAATAATTTTCCAGCCAAGATACAGATAAACATGATTAGTAATTTGAAAGCTTAAAATGGTTGGTGAGGTGATTTTAACCAATCATCAAGCTTTTACTCTCCCCAGGATGACACAGGGGTAGAAAAGTCGTTTCGGATCCATGATTTGTTCATCTTTATAAACGTGAGTCTGTCTATATTATCAGTGGAGAGCCACGTGCGCTTATCTGTCAGCACACCCCCAGCAGCGCTAAACACACTTTCAGACAGAACGCTGGCTGCGGGGCATGACAAGATCTCCAAGGCGTAAGTGGCTAGCTCCGGCAATTTATCCAGATTGGAAGCCCAAAAAGAGCAAGGGTCCAGTGACACAGTCATGGCTTCAATGTTTACTTGGAGATACTCTTGTACCATCGTCTCTAGGCGTTGACTATGTGTCAGACTTCTTGTCTCCTGTGGCCTTGCAAAGGATGGGCTAAAAAAGTGGTGAAATGATTCCACAAAATTGATGTTACCAGCAGATACTGTGTTTCTGTTACGGTTTGAGTGCTGAACACTCGACGGTCCCACGGTTGGCAAGTTGGAAGTGTGAGATTCACTACGTGCACCACTGGTGTTTTGTGGAAAAGTACATGTAAGATTCTGCAACAGTCTCTGCTGATACTCCTGCATGCGTGCATCCCTTTCTATGGCAGGAATAATTTCTGCAAATTTACTTTTGTACCGGGGATCTAACAGTGTGGCAACCCAGTAGTCAGGATTATTTCTAATTCTCACAATTCGAGGGTCATATTGCAGGTAGTGCAGCAAGAAGGCAATCATGTGTGTTGCGCATCCAGGAGCACCAAGTCCCTGTTGTGTTGGTGGCGAGGTAACAATCATGCTTCCTTCCTCTGTCCTCTCCCCCCAACCTCGCACAACAGAAACGTGATCAAGGTCTCCCTCATCTGATGAGTCTTCCATCAGTTCGTCCTCCACTTTTTCCTGGGCTTCTGCACCTTCCTCACTAGTTTGGCTGCTACCATGCGCCCCGGTAAAACCATCTCCCCCACCCTCACATGCCTGCCGCCTTGGTGCTGCCGACCGTCTGGACCTTGCACATGTTAGCCTTTCCGCATACAACTCCTCCTCCTCTACTTCCTCTACCTTCCTCCACCTCCACTTGTGCCACCACCTGACTCCGAATTCTGTTTAACATGTGCTCCAGCATGTAAATCACCAGAATAGTCATGCTGATAATGGCATCGTCAGCACTAAACATCTTCGTCGCCATTTCAAAACTGTGCAGAAGGGTGCATAGGTCCCTGATCTGAGACCACTCCTCCAGCGTGATTTGCCCCACCTCTGGATTTCGTTGGCCCAGGCTATACGTCAGAACGTATTGCACCAGGGCTTGTCGGTGCTGCCACAGTCGCTGCAACATGTGCAGAGTTGAATTCCACCGGGTAGGCACATCGCATATTAGCCGATGAAGTGGCAGGCCCAACGACTTCTGTAGAGATGTAAGTCGCTGAGCTGCGGGATGCGAACGGCGGAAGTGAGCACACAGCGACCGTGCCGTCTGCAGAAGGCCATCTAGTCCGGGATAGTGGGCTAAAAATTGATGGACAACCAGGTTCAACACGTGAGCCATACAAGGCACGTGTGTGACATTGCCCCAGCGAAGGGCCGCACCCAGGTTTGCAGCATTGTCGCACACGGCCTTCCCTGGTTTCAGGTCCAGAGGAGACAACCATTCATGAAATTGGTTCTCCAGAGCTGACCACAACTCCTCAGCTGTGTGACTCACATTTCCCAGACATTTCAAAGTAAAAACCGACTGATGACATTGAGCAATACTGCCAGCATAGTAAGGAGGTGTGCAGGATCCCTTCTGCGCAGTTAGAAAGCTTGTGGCATGACCAGACAGGCTTTGGGTGCAGGTGGAGGACTGAGAGGAGGTTGAGGAGGCAGAAGCAGTGAAGGAACTTTGAGATAAAGAGGATTGACGCACAACTTGTGGGGACGGCAAGACTTGGACAGCAGCCCCTTGTACTGCTGTCACCATAGTTACCCAGTGCCCAGTCAGCGACATGTAACGCCCCTGTCCATGCCTACTCGTCCAAGTGTCTGTGGTAAAATGCACCCTGTCACACACAGAGTTTCTCAAAGAAGCGGTGATGTTGTGTGCGACATGCTGGTGGAGCGCAGGCACACCTTTCTTTGAGAAGTAGTGCCGACTGGGCATCTGGTACTGGGGCACTGCGACGGACATAAGGTCTCGAAAATCCTCTGTGTCCACCAGGCGGAAAGGCAGCATTGCTGTAGCCAAGAGCTTGCAGATGGTGAAATTCAACCTCTTAGCTTTCTCATAGCTAGGAGGAAATGGTCTTTTACTTGTCCACATCTGAGGGACCGAGGGATGGCTATTGTGCTTACACGGGGTTGATAAGGGTGTCCCCGGCAAACTGCCGGTCTGTGAGGAAGATGCAGGTGGACATGTTAGGTTGCCTTGATCCAAAGGTGGTGCTATCAATGTCGGCCAGCGCTCAACACCAGCTGGTGTTACCACCTCCAAAGAAAATGATGACCTGCCAATCACGCTGGCTGTTGTGGGTAAAGAGGTGGCAGGTCTGCGCCCCAAAAGAGGTGTGACTGCTGTCCCCCCAGTCACAGAGGATGAAGAGGCCGCGGATGCACAAAATATGGCAGACGGTGGTTGGCCCGGCCGGCTTGGCCGCATTGTAGCACAGTGAGCTTCCCACTGCAACTTATGCTTCATGTCCATGTGCCGGTTCATGCATGAAGTACTCAAACTATGTACTTTTTGGCCTCTACTTAGCTTTTGCTGACAAATGTTACAGATAACACGAGTTGGGTCATCTTTATCGATCTGAAAAAATGCCCAGGCTATGCAAGGCTTAGCACCCATACGACCTGAAAAGCCACCACGACTTGTAGTGAGAGGCAGAGTTGTGTTTGAGGATGCAGTTGTTGACGTGCTTCCAGTACTACGTCTCTGTCCAGGAAGGCACAACCTGACCTCGTCGTCACTAGCATTCTCCTCCACCTCCTCTGCTGACCTCATCTCTTGGCTGACTGTGGGTTGACAGTAAGTGGGATCTCCAACCTCATCATCATCACCCTGTGCGTTATCACACCCGTCGTCCTCAGAGCCAACCTGTTCCTGTCCTGATAAAAAACTAAAGTTGTCGCTCCAATCAGGTATTTGAGTCTCATCATCGTCTTCCTCATTGTCTCCACCAACAGGAGTTACAGTTTGGGAATGAGGGTCTACATTATGGTCAGAACCATCAGCGTCTGGTCTTGGATCCGACTCATAATGATTCTGGGCATCAGTGCAGATCATTTCCTCGTCTGGATTCACAGAAGCGCTGTAGCCGACCTCTGATTCCCAGGCTATAGTATGAGTAAACAGCTCTGCAGACTCAACCATCTGTTCTACCTCATACTCAGACGGGCAGCTGGAGATTTGGGAGCTGTGAGGAAGCAAGTGCGATTGGGGTGACACCTTTGAGGACTGGAGTATTTGTGATGTTGAAGTTGATGTGGAGGAGAGCCCACTTAAAGGAACACTGTTTTTGTGCCTCATCTGGAATTTGTAGCGATTGGCGTGGCCGTAAGAAAGGGATCTTATCACATTGTCCGCTAAAAGAAGTAGACATTTTAGTTTGGCTGGAAGATGGACTTTCTTCTGCAGATGTTACCGTTTAACACCTACCCCACGGACACAACCTTTTTTCCCCTTCCCAACACGCCTATTCCCCTTTCCACCAGCAGCAGGCCTTTTTCCACTCATTTTGGTGGTTAACTAATTCACAACTCTGGAGTTGTTTGCACAAAAAAACAATGGATGGGAACCGAGCAGAGCTGAGTGGCCAAACTGTGGTCATAGGCCAAAACTATTGGCTGGGTTAGATGCAGAAAAAAAATTATATTCAATTTGCAACCTCATGGAGGTCAGTATAGATGGACTAATAGAACAAGTCCCACACACTGCTTGAAGGCCAAATATTTTTTCAGAGCTAGATGCAGACAAAAAATTATTTTTAATTTGCAACCTGATGGAGGTCACTATAGATGGACTAATAGAACAAGTCCCACACACTGCTAGAAGGCCAAATATTTTTTCAGAGCTAGATGCAGATAAAAATTATTTTTAATTTGCAACCTGATGGAGGTCAGTATAGATGGACTAATAGAACAAGTCCCACCCACTGCTAGAAGCCCAACTATTTTTTCAGAGCTAGATGCAGATACAAATTATTTTTAATTTGCAACCTGATGGAGGTCAGTATAGATGGACTAATAGAACAAGTACCACACACTGCTAGAAGGCCAAATGTTTTTTCAGAGCTAGATGCAGACAAAAAAATATTTTTAATTTGCAACCTTATGGAGGTCAGTATAGATGAACTAATAGACCAAGTCCCACACACTGCTAGAAGGCCAAATATTTTTTCAGAGCTAGATGCAGACAAAAAAATATTTTTAATTTGCAACCTGATGGAGGTCAGTATAGATGGACTAATAGAACAAGTTCCACACACTGATAGAAGCCCAAATATTTTTTCAGAGCTAGATGCAGACAAAAAATTATTTTGAATTTGCCACCTGATGGAGGTCAGTATAGATGGACTAGTAGAACAAGTCCCACACACTGTTAGAAGGACAAATATTTTTTCAGAGCTAGATGCAGAAAAAAATTATATTCAATTTGCAACCTTATGGAGGTCAGTATAGATGGACTAATAGAATGATGCTATGCCCAAAAGGTTTTACTTCACTAGGTGCAGTAAAAAAATTGGTATTCTATACACAGGTGGTGTATCTTGCAACACAGATAGGATACTCCACTGACTAACACACTCTGCAATAGGCCAAAAAGGATTAGCTTTGCTAGATTCGGCCAAATGCTGTGAAAAAAACTTGCACAGCACTGGCACAGACCTGCCTGGCAAAAACTGATAGGAACTGATGTAACATAGTCCTGAAAAGGAATACAATTACAATTAGTCTTTACTCCCACAACCTATCTATTTAAGAGCACAGAACAGCCTGATAAAAGTCATAGGAAATGCTGTAACCTAGTCCTTAAAAGGACTGCAATCACAACTATTCCCTACCCCCAAGCTATCTGTAGATTTGTGCGAAAATTGGCTTGAAATTAACAAGGTATAGCGCACACAGCAACAGCGGTGCCGTCTAACACGCAGCTGCAGCAGTGAGAAAATGGTGGCGATGGGGAAAATGGCTGGGTCTTATAGGGCAAGGACATGTGACAAACACTGCCAATGACTCATAGTAACATAACATAGTTTGTAAAGCCGAATAAAGACTTGCGTCCATCAAGTTCGACCTGTTAGTTCTGTAATTGCTAAAGTTGATCCAGAGGAGGGCAAAAACCCCAAATGATTTGGCCAATCTTCACCTGAGGAAAAATTCCCTCCCGACTCTGAAACCAGCAGTCAGAATAAATCCCTGTATCAACCTACTATATTATTTTATTTTTAAGTATATGCTGAAATCTGCCTGGTATCTAGAAATGCATCCAGTCCCCGCTTGAACTGGTGTAGTGAATCCGACATTACCGTCTCCTCACTTAGTGAATTCCATATTCTCACTGCTCTTACCGTAAAGAACCCCTTCCTATGCTGGTGCTGAAACCTTTTCTCTTCCAGTCTTAGTGAGTGCCCTCTTGTTACCGTAATATCCCTCCTTTTGAACAAATCCCGGGCAAGATCTCTATACTGTCCCCTAACATATTTGTACACATTTATTATGTCCCCCCTCAACCTTCTCTTTTCCAGGCTGAATAGTCCTAGTTTTGCCAACCTCTCTGGGTATTGCAGTCCCTCCATTCCCTTTATTAATTTTGTTGCCCTCCTTTGTACCTTTTCAAGCTCATTTATATCCTTTCTATATATTGGGGCCCATAACTGAGCACAGTATTCCAAGTGTGGTCTGACCAGTGCTTTGTACAGTGGAAGAACAATGTTCTCATCCTTTGCAGCTATACCTCTTCTGATACATCCCATTACCCTGTTTGCCCTTACAGCAGCGGCCTGACTTTGGGCACTCCAATTTAGTTTGCTATCAATCAAGATGCCCAAGTAATAGAATCATAGAATCATAGAATGGTAGAGTTGGAAGGGACCTCCTGGGTCATCTGGTCCAACCCCCTGCTCAAAGCAGGATTCACTAGATCATCTCAGACAGATGTCTGTCCAGCCTCTGTTTGAAGATGTCCATTGAAGGGGAACTCACCACCTCTCGTGGCAGCCTGTTCCACTCATTAATCACCCTAACTGTCAAAAAGTTTTTTCTAATATCTAATCTGTGTCTCCTCCCATTTAGTTTCTTCCCATTGCTTCTAGTCTTTCCTTGTGCAAATGAGAATAAAGATGATCCTTCTACAATGTGACAGCCCTTGACATATTTGTAGACAGCTATTAAGTCTCCTCTCAGTCTTCTTTTTTGCAAGCTAAACATTCCCAAATCCTGCAACCGTTCCTCATAGGACATGGTTTGCAGACCAGTCACCATTCTGGTCGCTCTTCTCTGAACTTGCTCCAGTTTGTCTATGTCTTTTTTAAAATGTGGTGCCCAAAACTGTACACAGTATTCCAGATGAGGTCTGACCAAAGAGGAGTAAAGACCGATAATGACTTCACGTGATCTAGACTGTATGCTTCTGTTAATACATCCCAGAATTGTATTTGCCTTTTTTGCTGCTGCATCACACTGTTGACTCATGTTCAGTCAATGATCTATTAGTATACCTAAGTCTTTTTCACATGTACTGTTGCTTAGCTCTATTCCTCCCATTCTGTATATGCTTTTTTCATTTTTATTGCCCAGATGTAGTACTTTGCATTTTTCCCTGTTAAAAACCATTCTGTTGGTTGCTGCCCACTGCTCCAGTTTATTTAGGTCTTTTTGAATCCTCTCTCTCTCTTCTCTAGTATTAGCTATCCCTCCTAGCTTTGTGTCATCAGCAAATTTAATCAGTTTACCCTCAATTCCTTCATCTAAATCATTGATAAAGATGTTGAACAATACAGGTCCCAGGACGGAGCCCTGTGGTACCCCACTTGAGACATTCATCCAGCTGGATGTGAAGCCATTTACAACCACCCTTTGAGTCCGATCACTAAGCCAGTTATGAATCCACCTAACAGTTGCCTGGTCCATTGCATACTTGGTCATTTTTTCAATAAGGATGGTGTGAGATACTTTGTCAAATGCTTTGCTGAAGTCAAGATATACTATATCTACAGCATTTCCCTGATCCACCCAGTCAGTGATTCTGTCATAGAAGGAAATTAAGTTAGTCTGACATGACTTGTTAGTTACAAACCCATGCTGACTCTGGTTAATCACTTCATTCTTATCCATGTACTTACATACATGTTGTTTAATAATTTGTTCAAAGATCTTTCCTGGTATAGAAGTCAGACTCACCGGCCTATAGTTCCCTGGGTCCACCTTCTTCCCCTTTTTGAAGATAGGAACAACATTTGCTCTTCTCCAGTCTTCTGGGACTTTTCCTGTTCTCCAAGAATTTTCAAAGATTATGGAGAGTGGTTCTAAAATTTCTTCTACGATCTCCTTCAGTACTCTGGGGTGTAATTCATCTGGACCTGGAGACTTGAACTCATTTATGTTAGCTAAATATTCCCTCACAATCTTTCTGTTTACAGATAACTTGGATTCCTCTATTCCTTTAAAAGGACAGTGAAGATCAGTTGATGTTACATGTTCTTTCTGAGAGAAAACAGATGCAAAATAGGAATTAAAAAGTTCGGCCTTCTCAACATCCTCTCTTACCATTTCTCCATTTTCATCCTGTAAAAATCCTATAGCATCTTTGACTTTTCTTTTACTTTTGACATACCCCCAAAATCCTTTTTTATTGCTTTTGACATCTCTTGCAAGCCTTAATTCATTGTCAGCTTTAGCTAACCTGATACGTGCCCTACAGGATCTGAAGACTGCATTACAATCTTCTTTAGATATGCCTCCCTCTTTCCATTTAATAAACATTTCTTTCTTTCTTTTTAGCATGTGTTTAAGTTCTGTGTTCATCCATCCTGGTTTCCTTAAATGCTTCCCATTCTTCCTACTTTTCGGGATTGTTAACGATTGTGCTTTGAGAATCTCATTTTTAAAAATTTCCCATTCTTCCTGGACATTTTTGTCCTTAAGGACATCCAGCCATTGGATCCCTCCTATTCTCTTTCTGAGTCTCTTAAAATCTGCCTTTCTAAAATCTAACCTTGAAGTCTGAGTCTTCACATGTCTTCCTCCTCTAGTTATCCAAAATTCTATAATAGCATGATCGCTGCCTCCTAGGGTCCCAGCCACCTTTACCTCCTCAACCATTTCCTCCCTGTTTATAAGGATTAGATCCAAAGTAGCAGATTCCCTTGTTTTCTCCCCTACCTTTTGGAAGATAAAGTTGTCAGCAAGAGAGGATAAGAATTTGCTTGACCTGTTAGTTTTACTTGAGAGAGATTCCCAACAAATGTCTGGATAGTTGAAATCTCCCATTACCACTACGTCATATTTTTTGGAGAACTTGGTCATTTGATACATAATGAGTTCATCCATATCTTCAGCTTGCCCAGGTGGCCTGTAATACATGCCTACAATGGTGTCCTTTCCGTTGTTCTCTCCTTGTATTCTTACCCAAACAGTTTCCACAGAACTCCCAGTTAGTGTTGAGCCACCCCCGTAGTGTTCGAGTTCGATTCGGTTCGTCGAACACCCGTGTGTTCGCCGAACTGTTCGTCGAACTGTTCGTCGAACACCTTCGAACACCGTTAAAACCAATGGCAGGCAAACAAAAACACATAGAAACACATAGAAAACACCTTCATAGGTGTCCAAAAGCTGACAAACTGCTCAGAAGACATAACTAACACATGGAAAAGTGACAAGTACATATAGTCATGCGAAAATAAAAGAGGTGGAGGAGTAAAAGGAGGGGGAGACACAGATATAGGCATGTCATGCCCTTCTAAAATCCAAAAAGTGAGAAGCCGACACGGCCAGTCCGCTCCTGCCTGTGCCACCTCCGTGTCGCCGGGTTTGTGCCAGAGCCGCGGTGAACCCTGACGGCCAGCCCCCCTCTCCCAATAATGGTGCCTGTCCGCTGGTGGGTCGAGCGAGCCCCCCTGTGGTGGAGGCAGCTCTAAGCTTTTTAATTTAAATTGTCTCTCTAATTTGAATGAATACACTTTAAATCCATTTACAAGGATCTATTGGAGGGCAAGTCTCATGCCAGCAGCCGCGGTAATTCCAGCTCCAGTAGCGTCCACTAAAGCTGCTGCAGTTAAAAAGCTTTTATAAGGATCGAGCTCGGCTGTCCACCGCAAGGCATCCTACTGCCAGTCCCAGCCCCTATGCCTTGGGGTGCCTCCTGATGCTCTTCATTAAGTATCCCATGGTCCCGAAGCATTTCCTTTGAAAAAATTAAGTGTCTAAACTACAGGTGGTGCAGCTTGCTTAACAGCCGGGATAATCCGCTGACTAGCAGACACTGCTACTAGGCACAAAGTATTTCCTGGGCTAGATGCAGTTAAAAATTTGTAATTAGATACTCTCGTTGGATGCTGAGAAAGCATTCCATAGAGTCTCCTGGCACGCCATATATGATTCTCTTAAAAAGCTTGGGGTAGGGGTCTAGGGGACCCTTTTATAGCCAAAATCACGGCCCTGTATCACAATACGTCACCTAGGCTGAAGATAAATGGAACTGTAGCACCCTGATGGCTCGGTTGCTACAGACGTATTGCACCTCACCCAGAGGTGTGATATCTCACTCTCAGGTAAGGATGGAGTGTGGATCAGGACCCGACACCTGCATGCATTACACCACATTGCCGTGGGGCAGGGCGACCAATATGCCCCTGAGATGGGCACGACAGTCCCTGTCCCTGGCTGGAGTGGGGGGAGGGAACACTGATTAAGGGGAACCCTGTAATGCAGGAGCAGGGAGGAAGCAGTTCCTGGGTGCATTGAGAAGGGAGTATAAAAGGTGGGCACCATCTTAGTTCAGTGCAGAGAAGTCTGAGCAGAAGTGGCAGGGAACCGGGGCTCTGCATGAGCTCTGCTCCGGAGGCGGGCCTAGTAACAGAGGCCCAGGCCTGGAAGAGGGAGAAGGAAGGAAGAGGAGCGGAGAAGGCTCCAGGAACGAGGAATGAAGGGATCCCAGGGGTGCGGACGGGCGAGTCGTCACCGCACGCCCGAATCCACCTGCGTGGAGGGGTCAGGCCAAAGGGGGAGACCGGTCCCCGAACTAGTGGAGGCAGGAAACGACCCTCAGCTAGAAACCGGAGGCTCTGACATTTTATGTGGCGCAGCCCCTCGCTACACCCGCTAGGAAGGCACCACATAGGGTCAGGGAAACTGGCGCCAAGTTTACCAAGAGGAGGCCGGAGGCAGCCGGACAGAAGTGTTGGTAAGAAAGGCCAGACAAAGGACACACAAAGGGGGTCCTGTGAAGTGCTCCAAAGTTATCTGGGAGTTGTCTGAGCCCCTCACCTGGTGAGCACAGTACGACGTGGGCAGCCGTTACCTGCAGACGTGGTCTGGATAATACGAACTGTGAGTAAAGGCCCTGAACTGCATCACTGACTCCGTGTCGTTACTGCTGCTGCCCTGCACCATCACCCCCATCCTCCGCATACACTGCCCTGAGGCTATACTCCTCCCGTGGGGAGTTATGCTACGCTCTGCTGCACCCACAACACCAGCCTCAGCGGTCTGCCCTGTAGCGGCGGTTCACTCTGACCGCAATCCACAGGTGGCGTAGTCGGACATTTAAACATCAAAACCACATAAATAGTTCCGCCACTGGTTTGACCGCCCTGAGCCACGGAACCGGGTCGCCGCCACGAAGACTACAACCACCACCATCCACCAAAAAGGGTCCGGCTCCGGGTGTCCCAAGGCCCAGGGGGTGCGTCAGAACATTTTCATCACCTTTCACAATCACCAATGGGACAAGGCAGTGATGTCCTCTGTCCCCTCTCTTATACATCCTAGTGACGGAGCACCTGCTCTCATCAATTCGCCATAACCCCAATATTAGGTGGATTGAGGTGGGAGGCACCGAGTACAAGTGCTCTCTATTTGCTGATGATGTCCTAGTATATATCACTCAATCACATATATCCATCCATGCTGTTATGGCTGAAATAGATCACTTTGTTACATGGTAAAATTTTAAAATCAATGCAGCGAAGTCTGAGGCCCTCGATGTCTCCCTCCCCAAATCCATATAGGATTCCATCCAGTCCAACTTTCCCTTTGCCTGGCCCTCACAGGGTATCAAATACTTAGGAATTCCTATTCATAGAGACCTCTCCCATCTATGTTATCTTAATTTTGGGCCCTTTATTGAACAACTCCATACAGACCATGGTTGGCAAGTTAGAACTGTAAGATTCACTACGTGAACCACTGGTGTTTTGTGGAAAAGCACATGTACACTGCGTTCCAAATTATTATGCAAAAAGTGTTTAGGAGTGATAAGGGAAGAATTTGTTTGTTTGTCAGTTAAACTCATTGATGGTGATGTGTGTCAGGGCTCTTTATATCACTGTAAGCAATTGCAGACACCTGTGCTAATTAGTTTGGCAGGTGTGTCCAATGAAAGGCAAGACTACTTAAGAAGGCTCTCTCACATTATTAAGCAGCCTACATTTTCTGCCAAAATGGGAAAGAAAAAGGATGTGTCGGCTGCTGAGAAGCAACAAATTGTGGAGTGTTTAGGTCAAGGCATGACTACAATCAACATTGTGCGATGATCAGGATGAAGTGTCTTGGCAATCAAGAAGTATGTAGCTGATTCACAGTACACACGTGTGCGTGCTGATAAGGGCAAATTGAGGACTCTTTCCTACAGGCAATTACGTCAGGTTGAAAGAGCAGCGGCAAAAAAGCCTTGTCATAGCAGCAGACAAGTTTTTGAAGCTGCTTGTGCCTCCAACGTCCCCCGAACAACAAGATGCAGGGTCCTTCAGAGGTTTGCAGCTGTGCATGCGCCATCCTGTCGACCTCCTCTATCCACTTCACACAAGCAGAAACGGCTCCAGTGGGCCAAACATTACATGAAGACTGATTTCAAAACTGTTTTGTTCACGGATGAGTGCCGTGCAGCGCTCGATGGTCCAGATGGATGGAGTGGAGGATGGCTGGTTGATGGACACCCCACGCAAACACGGCTACAGCGCCAACAAGGAGGAGGTGGAGTAATGTTTTGGCCTGGAATCATGGGGAGAGAGATTGTCGGCCCCTTTAGGATCCCTGAAGGCGCTAAAGATGAACTCCATAATGTATGTGGATTTTCTCAAACAGCACTTCCTGCCATGGTTCAAGAAGAAGAACCGTGTATTTCACAGCAAGATCATTTTTCTGCATGATAATGCACCATCTCATGCTGCACATAAAACATCTGCATCTCTGGCTGATATGGGCATAAAAGGGGACAAACTTATGGTGTGACCCCCATGCTCCCCTGACCTCTACCCCATTCAGAACCTTTGGAGCATCATTAAAAGGAGTGTCTATGATGGCGGGAGGCAGTTCACATCTAAGCAACAGCTCTGGGAGGGTATTCTGTCCTCATGCAAAACAATTGAAGCAGAAACCATCCAAAACCTGACAAATTCAATGGACGAGAGAGTTCAGAAGCTCCTTTCGAACAAGGGGTCCTATGTGAAAATGTAACATCACCTAGAATAAAGTTTTGAGTTGAAAACTGTTTGATTTCAGTTTCTAACAACCTGCTAATGCTTATAATTTCAAAAATGACCATTTTTTTGGTCTTTATTAAAATGAAAAGGTTGATCGAAAAGTTTGGGGGATCTAAGAGTGTGGCAACCCAGTAGTCATGATTACTTCGAATTCTGACAATATGAGGGTCATGCTGCAGGTAGTGCAGCAAGAAGGCACTTATGTGCCTTGCGCATCTCGGAGCCCCAAAATTATTTTCCGGGCTAGATGCAGCTAAAAATTATTTTTAATTTTAAATCTGGTGAAGCTTTAGTATAGATGGCCTAATAGGATCAGTGCTGCACACTGCTACAAAGCCCAAATTATTTTCCAGTCAAGATACAGATAAACATGATTAGTAATTTGAAAGCTTAAAACGGTTCGTAGGGTGATTTTAACCAATCATCAAGCTTTTACTCTCCCCAGGATGACACAGGGGTAGAAAAGTCGTTTCGGATCCATGATTTGTTCATCTTTATGAACGTGAGTCTGTCTACATTATCAGTGGAGAGCCGCGTGCGCTTATCTGTCAGCACACCACCAGCAGCGCTGAACACACGTTCAGACAGAACGCTGGCTGCGGGGCATGACAAGATCTCCAAGGCGTAAGTGGCTAGCTCCGGCCATTTATCCAGATTGGAAGCCCAAAAAGAGCAAGGGTCCAGTGACACAGTCGTGGCTTCAATGTTTACTTGGAGATACTCCTGTACCATCGTCTCTAGGCGTTGATTATGTGTCAGACTTCTTGTCTCCTGTGGCCTTGCAAAGGATGGGCTAAAAAAGTGGTGAAATGATTCCGCAAAATTGATGTTACCAGCAGATACTGTGGTTTTGTTACGGTTTGAGTGCTGAACACTTGACGGTCCCACGGTTGGCAAGTTGGAACTGTGAGATTCACTACGTGCACCACTGGTATTTTGTGGAAAAGCACATGTAAGATTCTGCAACAGTCTCTGCTGATACTCCTGCATGCGTGCATCCCTTTCTATGGCAGGAATAATTTCTGCAAATTTACTTTTGTACCGGGGATCTAACAGTGTGGCAACCCAGTAGTCAGGATTATTTCTAATTCTCTCAATTCGAGGGTCATGTTGCAGGTAGTGCAGCAAGAAGGCACTCATGTGTGTTGCGCATCCAGGAGCACCAAGTCCCTGTTGTGTTGGTGGCGAGGTAACAATCATGCTTCCTTCCTCTGTCCTCTCCCCCCAACCTCGCACAACAGAAATGTGATCAAGGTCTCCCTCATCTGATGAGTCTTCCATCAGTTCGTCCTCCACTTCTTCCTGGGCTCCTGCACCTTCCTCAATAGTTTGGCTGCTACCATGCGCCCTGGTAAAACCATCTCCCCCACCCTCACATGCCTGCCGCCTTGGTGCTGCCGACCGTCTGGACCTTGCAGATGTTAGCCCTTCCGCATACAACTCCTCCTCCTCTACTTCCTCCACCTCCTCTTGTGCCACCACCTGACTCCGAATTCTGTTTAACATGTGCTCCAGCATGTAAATCACCAGAATAGTCATGCTGATAATGGCATCGTCAGGACTAAACATCTTCGCCGCCATTTCAAAACTGTGCAGAAGGGTGCATAGGTCCCTGATCTGAGACCACTCCTCCAGCGTGATTTGCCCCACCTCTGAATCTCGTTGGCCCAGGCTATACGTCAGAACGTATTGCATCAGGGCTTGTCGGTGCTGCCACAGTCGCTGCAACATGTGCAGAGTTGAATTCCACCGGGTAGGCACATCGCATTTTAGCCGGTGAAGTGGCAGGCCCAACGACTTCTGTAGAGATGTAAGTTGCTGAGCTGCGGGATGTGAACGGCGGAAGTGAGCACACAGCGACCGTGCCCTCTGCAGAAGGCCATCTAGTCTGGTATAGTGGGCTAAAAATTGCTGGACAACCAGGTTCAACACGTGAGCCATACAAGGCACGTGTGTGACATTGCCCCGGCGAAGGGCCGCACCCAGGTTTGCAGCATTGTCGCACACGGCCTTCCCTGGTTTCAGGTCCAGTGGAGACAACCATTCATGAAATTGATTCTCCAGAGCTGACCACAACTCCTCAGCTGTGTGACTCACATTTCCCAGACATTTCAATGTAAAAACCGCCTGATGACGTTGAGCCCTACTGCCAGCATAGTAAGGAGGTGTGCAGGATCCCTTCTGCACAGTTAGAAAGCTTGTGGCATGACCAGACAGGCTTTGGGTGCAGGTGGAAGACCGAGAGGAGGTTGAGGAGGCAGAAGCAGTGGAGGAACTTTGACATAAAGAGGATTGACGCACAACTCGTGGGGACGGCAAGACTTGGACAGCAGCCCCTTGTCCTGCTGTCACCATAGTTACCCAGTGCCCAGTCAGCGACATGTAACGCCCCTGTCCATGCCTACTCGTCCAAGTGTCTGTGGTGAAATGCACCCTGTCACACACAGAGTTTCTCAAAGAAGCGGTGATGTTATGTGCGACATGCTGGTGGAGCACAGGCACACCTTTCTTTGAGAAGTAGTGCCGACTGGGCATCTGGTACTGGGGCACTGCGACGGACATAAGGTCTCGAAAATCCTCTGTGTCCACCAGGCGGAAAGGCAGCATTTCTGTAGCCAAGAGCTTGCAGATGGTGAAATTCAACCTCTTAGCTTTCTCATGGCTAGGAGGAAATGGTCTTTTACTTGTCCACATCTGAGGGACCGAGGGCTGGCTATTGTGCTTTTACGGGGTTGATAAGGGTGTCCCCGGCAAACTGCCGGTCTGTGAGGAAGATGCAGGCGGACATGTTAGGTTGCCTTCATCCAAAGGTGGTGCTATCGATGTCGGACAGCGCTCAACACCAGCTGGTGTTACCACCTCCAAAGAAAATGATGACCTGCCAATCACGCTGGCTGTTGCGGGTAAAGAGGTGGCATTTCTGCGCCCCAAAACAGGTGTGACTGCTGTCCCCCCAGTCACAGAGGATGAAGAGGCCGCGGATGCACAAGATATGGCAGACGGTGGTTGGCCCGGCCGGCTAGGCCGCATAGTAGCACACTGAGCTTCCCACTGCAACTTATGCTTCATGTCCATGTGCCGGTTCATGCATGAAGTACTCAAACTATGTATTTTTTGGCCTCTACTTAGCTTTTGCTGACAAATGTTACAGATAACACGAGTTGGGTCATCTTTATCGATCTGAAAAAATGCCCAGGCTATGCAAGGCTTAGCACCCATGCGACCTGAAGAGCCACCACGACTTGTGGTGAGAGGCAGAGTTGTGTTTGAGGATGCAGTTGTTGACGTGCTTCCAGTACTACGTCTCTGTCCAGGAAGGCGCAACCTGACCTCGTCGTCACTAGCATCTTCCTCCACCTCCTCTGCTGACCTCATCTCTTGGCTGACTGTGGGTTGACAGTAAGTGGGATCTCCGACCTCATCATCATCACCCTGTGCGTTATCACACCCGTCGTCCTCAGAGCCAACCTGTTCCTGCCCTGACAAAAAACTAAAGTTGTCGCTCCAATCAGGTATTTGAGTCTTATCATCGTCTTCCTCATTGTCTCCACCAACAGGAGTTACAGTTTGGGAATGAGGGTCTACATTATGGTCAGAACCTTCTGCGTCTGGTCCTGGATCCGACTCATAAAGATTCTGGGCATCAGTGCAGATCATTTCCTCGTCTGGATTCACAGAAGCGCTGGAGTCGACCTCTGATTCCCAGGCTATAGTATGAGTAAACAGCTCTGCAGATTCAACCATCTGTTCTACCTCATACTCAGACGGGCAGCTGGAGATTTGGGAGCTGTGAGGAAGCAAGTGCGATTTGGGTGACACCTTTGAGGACTGGAGTATTTGTGATGTTGAAGTTGATGTGGAGGAGAGCCCACTTAAAGGAGCACTTGATATCCGTTGAAGCACCTGCTGTTTTTGTGCCTCATCTGGAATTTGTAGCGATTGGCGTGGCCGTAAGAAAGGGATCTTATCACATTGTCCGCTAAAAGAAGTAGACATTTTAGTTTGGCTGGAAGATGGTCTTTCTTCTGCAGATGTTACTGTTGCTTTAACACCTACCCCACGGACACAACCTTTTTTCCACTTCCCAACACGCCTATTCCCCTTTCCACCAGCAGCAGGCCTTTTTCCACTCATTTTGGTGGTTAACTAATTCACAACTCTGGAGTTGTTTGCACAAAAAAACAATGGATGGTAACCGAGCAGAGCTGAGTGGCCAAACTGTGGTATTAGGCCAAAACTATTGGCTGGGTTAGATGCAGAAAAAAATTATTTTGAATTTGCAAAATGTTGGAGGTCAGTATAGATGGATTAATAGAACGAGACCCACACACAGCTAGAAGCCCAATATTTTTTCAGAGGTAGATGCAGGAAAAAAATATATTCAGTTTGCAACCTGATGGAGGTCAGTATAGATGGACTAATACAACAAGTCCCACACACAGCTAGAAGCCCAAATATTTTTTCAGAAGTACTGTAGATGCAGATAAAAATTATTTTTAATTTGCAACCTGATGGAGGTCAGTATAGATGGACTAATAGAGAAAGTCCGACACACTACTAGAAGGCCAAATATTTTTTCAGAGGTAGATGCAGAAAAAAATATATTCAGTTTGCAACCTGATGGAGGTCAGTATAGATGGACTAATAGAGAAAGTCCGACACACTACTAGAAGGCCAAATATTTTTTCAGAGCTAGATGCAGAAAAAAATTATATTCAGTTTGCAACCTGATGGAGGTCAGTATAGATGGATTAATAGAACAAGACCCACACACAGCTAAAAGCCCAATATTTTTTCAGAGGTAGATGCAGAAAAAAATATATTCAGTTTGCAACCTGATGGAGGTCAGTATAGATGGACTAATACAACAAGTCCCACACACAGCTAGAAGCCCAATATTTTTTCAGAGGTAGATGCAGAAAAAAATATATTCAGTTTGCAACCTGATGGAGGTCAGTATAGATGGACTAATACAACAAGTCCCACACACAGCTAGAAGCCCAAATATTTTTTCAGAGGTACTGTAGATGCAGATAAAAATTAGTTTTAATTTGCAACCTGATGGAGGTCAGTATAGATGGACTAATAGAGAAAGTCCGACACACTACTAGAAGGCCAAATATTTTTTCAGAGGTAGATGCAGAAAAAAATATATTCAGTTTGCAACCTGATGGAGGTCAGTATAGATGGACTAATAGAGAAAGTCCGACACACTACTAGAAGGCCAAATATTTTTTCAGAGCTAGATGCAGAAAAAAATTATATTCAGTTTGCAACCTGATGGAGGTCAGTATAGATGGACTAATATAGAAAGTCCGACACACTACTAGAAGGCCAAATATTTTTTCAGAGCTAGATGCAGAAAAAAATTATATTCAGTTTGCAACCTGATGGAGGTCAGTATAGATGGATTAATAGAACAAGACCCACACACAGCTAGAAGCCCAATATTTTTTCAGAGGTAGATGCAGAAAAAAATATATTCAGTTTGCAACCTGATGGAGGTCAGTATAGATGGACTAATACAACAAGTCCCACACACAGCTGGAAGCCCAATATTTTTTCAGAGGTAGATGCAGAAAAAAATATATTCAGTTTGCAACCTGATGGAGCTCAGTATAGATGGACTAATACAACAAGTCCCACACACAGCTAGAAGCCCAAATATTTTTTCAGAGGTACTGTAGATGCAGATAAAAATTAGTTTTAATTTGCAACCTGATGGAGGTCAGTATAGATGGACTAATAGAGAAAGTCCGACACACTACTAGAAGGCCAAATATTTTTTCAGAGCTAGATGCAGAAAAAAATTATATTCAGTTTGCAACCTGATGGAGGTCAGTATAGATGGATTAATAGAACAAGACCCACACACAGCTAGAAGCCCAATATTTTTTCAGAGGTAGATGCAGAAAAAAATATATTCAGTTTGCAACCTGATGGAGGTCAGTATAGATGGATTAATAGAACAAGTCCCACACACAGCTAGAAGCCCAATATTTTTTCAGAGGTAGATGCAGAAAAAAATATATTCAGTTTGCAACCTGATGGAGGTCAGTATAGATGGACTAATACAACAATTCCCACACACAGCTAGAAGCCCAATATTTTTTCAGAGGTAGATGCAGAAAAAAATATATTCAGTTTGCAACCTGATGGAGGTCAGTATAGATGGACTAATACAACAAGTCCCACACACAGCTAGAAGCCCAAATATTTTTTCAGATGTACTGTAGATGCAGATAAAAATTAGTTTTAATTTGCAACCTGATGGAGGTCAGTATAGATGGACTAATAGAGAAAGTCCGACACACTACTAGAAGGCCAAATATTTTTTCAGAGCTAGATGCAGAAAAAAATTATATTCAGTTTGCAACCTGATGGAGGTCAGTATAGATGGACTAATATAGAAAGTCCGACACACTACTAGAAGGCCAAATATTTTTTCAGAGCTAGATGCAGAAAAAAATTATATTCAGTTTGCAACCTGATGGAGGTCAGTATAGATGGATTAATAGAACAAGACCCACACACAGCTAGAAGCCCAATATTTTTTCAGAGGTAGATGCAGAAAAAAATATATTCAGTTTGCAACCTGATGGAGGTCAGTATAGATGGACTAATACAACAAGTCCCACACACAGCTAGAAGCCCAATATTTTTTCAGAGGTAGATGCAGAAAAAAATATATTCAGTTTGCAACCTGATGGAGGTCAGTATAGATGGACTAATACAACAAGTCCCACACACAGCTAGAAGCCCAAATATTTTTTCAAAGGTACTGTAGATGCAGATAAAAATTAGTTTTAATTTGCAACCTGATGGAGGTCAGTATAGATGGACTAATAGAGAAAGTCTGACACACTACTAGAAGGCCAAATATTTTTTCAGAGCTAGATGAAGAAAAAAATTATATTCAGTTTGCAACCTGATGGAGGTCAGTATAGATGGATTAATAGAACAAGACCCACACACAGCTAGAAGCCCAATATTTTTTCAGAGGTAGATGCAGAAAAAAATATATTCAGTTTGCAACCTGATGAAGGTCAGTATAGATGGACTAATACAACAAGTCCCACACACAGCTAGAAGCCCAATATTTTTTCAGAGGTAGATGCAGAAAAAAATATATTCAGTTTGCAACCTGATGGAGGTCAGTATAGATGGACTAATACAACAAGTCCCACACACAGCTAGAAGCCCAAATATTTTTTCAGAGGTACTGTAGATGCAGATAAAAATTAGTTTTAATTTGCAACCTGATGGAGGTCAGTATAGATGGACTAATAGAGAAAGTCCGACACACTACTAGAAGGCCAAATATTTTTTCAGAGCTAGATGCAGAAAAAAATTATATTCAGTTTGCAACCTGATGGAAGTCAGTATAGATGGATTAATAGAACAAGACCCACACACAGCTAGAAGCCCAATATTTTTTCAGAGGTAGATGCAGAAAAAAATATATTCAGTTTGCAACCTGATGGAGGTCAGTATAGATGGACTAATACAACAAGTCCCACACACAGCTAGAAGCCCAATATTTTTTCAGAGGTAGATGAAGAAAAAAATATATTCAGTTTGCAACCTGATGGAGGTCAGTATAGATGGACTAATACAACAAGTCCCACACACAGCTAGAAGCCCAAATATTTTTTCAGAGGTACTGTAGATGCAGATAAAAATTAGTTTTAATTTGCAACCTGATGGAGGTCAGTATAGATGGACTAATAGAGAAAGTCCGACACACTACTAGAAGGCCAAATATTTTTTCAGAGCTAGATGCAGAAAAAAATTATATTCAGTTTGCAACCTGATGGAGGTCAGTATAGATGGATTAATAGAACAAGACCCACACACAGCTAGAAGCCCAATATTTTTTCAGAGGTAGATGCAGAAAAAAATATATTCAGTTTGCAACCTGATGGAGGTCAGTATAGATGGATTAATAGAACAAGTCCCACACACAGCTAGAAGCCCAATATTTTTTCAGAGGTAGATGCAGAAAAAAATATATTCAGTTTGCAACCTGATGGAGGTCAGTATAGATGGACTAATACAACAATTCCCACACACAGCTAGAAGCCCAATATTTTTTCAGAGGTAGATGCAGAAAATAATATATTCAGTTTGCAACCTGATGGAGGTCAGTATAGATGGACTAATACAACAAGTCCCACACACAGCTAGAAGCCCAAATATTTTTTCAGAGGTACTGTAGATGCAGATAAAAATTAGTTTTAATTTGCAACCTGATGGAGGTCAGTATAGATGGACTAATAGAGAAAGTCCGACACACTACTAGAAGGCCAAATATTTTTTCAGAGCTAGATGCAGAAAAAAATTATATTCAGTTTGCAACCTGATGGAGGTCAGTATAGATGGACTAATATAGAAAGTCCGACACACTACTAGAAGGCCAAATATTTTTTCAGAGCTAGATGCAGAAAAAAATTATATTCAGTTTGCAACCTGATGGAGGTCAGTATAGATGGATTAATAGAACAAGACCCACACACAGCTAGAAGCCCAATATTTTTTCAGAGGTAGATGCAGAAAAAAATATATTCAGTTTGCAACCTGATGGAGGTCAGTATAGATGGACTAATACAACAAGTCCCACACACAGCTAGAAGCCCAATATTTTTTCAGAGGTAGATGCAGAAAAAAATATATTCAGTTTGCAACCTGATGGAGGTCAGTATAGATGGACTAATACAACAAGTCCCACACACAGCTAGAAGCCCAAATATTTTTTCAAAGGTACTGTAGATGCAGATAAAAATTAGTTTTAATTTGCAACCTGATGGAGGTCAGTATAGATGGACTAATAGAGAAAGTCTGACACACTACTAGAAGGCCAAATATTTTTTCAGAGCTAGATGCAGAAAAAAATTATATTCAGTTTGCAACCTGATGGAGGTCAGTATAGATGGATTAATAGAACAAGACCCACACACAGCTAGAAGCCCAATATTTTTTCAGAGGTAGATGCAGAAAAAAATATATTCAGTTTGCAACCTGATGAAGGTCAGTATAGATGGACTAATACAACAAGTCCCACACACAGCTAGAAGCCCAATATTTTTTCAGAGGTAGATGCAGAAAAAAATATATTCAGTTTGCAACCTGATGGAGGTCAGTATAGATGGACTAATACAACAAGTCCCACACACAGCTAGAAGCCCAAATATTTTTTCAGAGGTACTGTAGATGCAGATAAAAATTAGTTTTAATTTGCAACCTGATGGAGGTCAGTATAGATGGACTAATAGAGAAAGTCCGACACACTACTAGAAGGCCAAATATTTTTTCAGAGCTAGATGCAGAAAAAAATTATATTCAGTTTGCAACCTGATGGAGGTCAGTATAGATGGATTAATAGAACAAGACCCACACACAGCTAGAAGCCCAATATTTTTTCAGAGGTAGATGCAGAAAAAAATATATTCAGTTTGCAACCTGATGGAGGTCAGTATAGATGGACTAATACAACAAGTCCCACACACAGCTAGAAGCCCAATATTTTTTCAGAGGTAGATGAAGAAAAAAATATATTCAGTTTGCAACCTGATGGAGGTCAGTATAGATGGACTAATACAACAAGTCCCACACACAGCTAGAAGCCCAAATATTTTTTCAGAGGTACTGTAGATGCAGATAAAAATTAGTTTTAATTTGCAACCTGATGGAGGTCAGTATAGATGGACTAATAGAGAAAGTCCGACACACTACTAGAAGGCCAAATATTTTTTCAGAGCTAGATGCAGAAAAAAATTATATTCAGTTTGCAACCTGATGGAGGTCAGTATAGATGGATTAATAGAACAAGACCCACACACAGCTAGAAGCCCAATATTTTTTCAGAGGTAGATGCAGAAAAAAATATATTCAGTTTGCAACCTGATGGAGGTCAGTATAGATGGATTAATAGAACAAGTCCCACACACAGCTAGAAGCCCAATATTTTTTCAGAGGTAGATGCAGAAAAAAATATATTCAGTTTGCAACCTGATGGAGGTCAGTATAGATGGACTAATACAACAATTCCCACACACAGCTAGAAGCCCAATATTTTTTCAGAGGTAGATGCAGAAAAAAATATATTCAGTTTGCAACCTGATGGAGGTCAGTATAGATGGACTAATACAACAAGTCCCACACACAGCTAGAAGCCCAAATATTTTTTCAGAGGTACTGTAGATGCAGATAAAAATTAGTTTTAATTTGCAACCTGATGGAGGTCAGTATAGATGGACTAATAGAGAAAGTCCGACACACTACTAGAAGGCCAAATATTTTTTCAGAGCTAGATGCAGAAAAAAATTATATTCAGTTTGCAACCTGATGGAGGTCAGTATAGATGGACTAATATAGAAAGTCCGACACACTACTAGAAGGCCAAATATTTTTTCAGAGCTAGATGCAGAAAAAAATTATATTCAGTTTGCAACCTGATGGAGGTCAGTATAGATGGTTAATAGAACAAGACCCACACACAGCTAGAAGCCCAATATTTTTTCAGAGGTAGATGCAGAAAAAAATATATTCAGTTTGCAACCTGATGGAGGTCAGTATAGATGGACTAATACAACAAGTCCCACACACAGCTAGAAGCCCAATATTTTTTCAGAGGTAGATGCAGAAAAAAATATATTCAGTTTGCAACCTGATGGAGGTCAGTATAGATGGACTAATACAACAAGTCCCACACACAGCTAGAAGCCCAAATATTTTTTCAAAGGTACTGTAGATGCAGATAAAAATTAGTTTTAATTTGCAACCTGATGGAGGTCAGTATAGATGGACTAATAGAGAAAGTCTGACACACTACTAGAAGGCCAAATATTTTTTCAGAGCTAGATGCAGAAAAAAATTATATTCAGTTTGCAACCTGATGGAGGTCAGTATAGATGGATTAATAGAACAAGACCCACACACAGCTAGAAGCCCAATATTTTTTCAGAGGTAGATGCAGAAAAAAATATATTCAGTTTGCAACCTGATGAAGGTCAGTATAGATGGACTAATACAACAAGTCCCACACACAGCTAGAAGCCCAATATTTTTTCAGAGGTAGATGCAGAAAAAAATATATTCAGTTTGCAACCTGATGGAGGTCAGTATAGATGGACTAATACAACAAGTCCCACACACAGCTAGAAGCCCAAATATTTTTTCAGAGGTACTGTAGATGCAGATAAAAATTAGTTTTAATTTGCAACCTGATGGAGGTCAGTATAGATGGACTAATAGAGAAAGTCCGACACACTACTAGAAGGCCAAATATTTTTTCAGAGCTAGATGCAGAAAAAAATTATATTCAGTTTGCAACCTGATGGAGGTCAGTATAGATGGACTAATATAGAAAGTCCGACACACTACTAGAAGGCCAAATATTTTTTCAGAGCTAGATGCAGAAAAAAATTATATTCAGTTTGCAACCTGATGGAGGTCAGTATAGATGGTTAATAGAACAAGACCCACACACAGCTAGAAGCCCAATATTTTTTCAGAGGTAGATGCAGAAAAAAATATATTCAGTTTGCAACCTGATGGAGGTCAGTATAGATGGACTAATACAACAAGTCCCACACACAGCTAGAAGCCCAATATTTTTTCAGAGGTAGATGCAGAAAAAAATATATTCAGTTTGCAACCTGATGGAGGTCAGTATAGATGGACTAATACAACAAGTCCCACACACAGCTAGAAGCCCAAATATTTTTTCAAAGGTACTGTAGATGCAGATAAAAATTAGTTTTAATTTGCAACCTGATGGAGGTCAGTATAGATGGACTAATAGAGAAAGTCTGACACACTACTAGAAGGCCAAATATTTTTTCAGAGCTAGATGCAGAAAAAAATTATATTCAGTTTGCAACCTGATGGAGGTCAGTATAGATGGATTAATAGAACAAGACCCACACACAGCTAGAAGCCCAATATTTTTTCAGAGGTAGATGCAGAAAAAAATATATTCAGTTTGCAACCTGATGAAGGTCAGTATAGATGGACTAATACAACAAGTCCCACACACAGCTAGAAGCCCAATATTTTTTCAGAGGTAGATGCAGAAAAAAATATATTCAGTTTGCAACCTGATGGAGGTCAGTATAGATGGACTAATACAACAAGTCCCACACACAGCTAGAAGCCCAAATATTTTTTCAGAGGTACTGTAGATGCAGATAAAAATTAGTTTTAATTTGCAACCTGATGGAGGTCAGTATAGATGGACTAATAGAGAAAGTCCGACACACTACTAGAAGGCCAAATATTTTTTCAGAGCTAGATGCAGAAAAAAATTATATTCAGTTTGCAACCTGATGGAGGTCAGTATAGATGGATTAATAGAACAAGACCCACACACAGCTAGAAGCCCAATATTTTTTCAGAGGTAGATGCAGAAAAAAATATATTCAGTTTGCAACCTGATGGAGGTCAGTATAGATGGACTAATACAACAAGTCCCACACACAGCTAGAAGCCCAATATTTTTTCAGAGGTAGATGAAGAAAAAAATATATTCAGTTTGCAACCTGATGGAGGTCAGTATAGATGGACTAATACAACAAGTCCCACACACAGCTAGAAGCCCAAATATTTTTTCAGAGGTACTGTAGATGCAGATAAAAATTAGTTTTAATTTGCAACCTGATGGAGGTCAGTATAGATGGACTAATAGAGAAAGTCCGACACACTACTAGAAGGCCAAATATTTTTTCAGAGCTAGATGCAGAAAAAAATTATATTCAGTTTGCAACCTGATGGAGGTCAGTATAGATGGATTAATAGAACAAGACCCACACACAGCTAGAAGCCCAATATTTTTTCAGAGGTAGATGCAGAAAAAAATATATTCAGTTTGCAACCTGATGGAGGTCAGTATAGATGGATTAATAGAACAAGTCCCACACACAGCTAGAAGCCCAATATTTTTTCAGAGGTAGATGCAGAAAAAAATATATTCAGTTTGCAACCTGATGGAGGTCAGTATAGATGGACTAATACAACAAGTCCCACACACAGCTAGAAGCCCAATATTTTTTCAGAGGTAGATGCAGAAAAAAATATATTCAGTTTGAAACCTGATGGAGGTCAGTATAGATGGACTAATACAACAAGTCCCACACACAGCTAGAAGCCCAAATATTTTTTCAAAGGTACTGTAGATGCAGATAAAAATTAGTTTTAATTTGCAACCTGATGGAGGTCAGTATAGATGGACTAATAGAGAAAGTCTGACACACTACTAGAAGGCCAAATATTTTTTCAGAGCTAGATGAAGAAAAAAATTATATTCAGTTTGCAACCTGATGGAGGTCAGTATAGATGGATTAATAGAACAAGACCCACACACAGCTAGAAGCCCAATATTTTTTCAGAGGTAGATGCAGAAAAAAATATATTCAGTTTGCAACCTGATGAAGGTCAGTATAGATGGACTAATACAACAAGTCCCACACACAGCTAGAAGCCCAATATTTTTTCAGAGGTAGATGCAGAAAAAAATATATTCAGTTTGCAACCTGATGGAGGTCAGTATAGATGGACTAATACAACAAGTCCCACACACAGCTAGAAGCCCAAATATTTTTTCAGAGGTACTGTAGATGCAGATAAAAATTAGTTTTAATTTGCAACCTGATGGAGGTCAGTATAGATGGACTAATAGAGAAAGTCCGACACACTACTAGAAGGCCAAATATTTTTTCAGAGCTAGATGCAGAAAAAAATTATATTCAGTTTGCAACCTGATGGAAGTCAGTATAGATGGATTAATAGAACAAGACCCACACACAGCTAGAAGCCCAATATTTTTTCAGAGGTAGATGCAGAAAAAAATATATTCAGTTTGCAACCTGATGGAGGTCAGTATAGATGGACTAATACAACAAGTCCCACACACAGCTAGAAGCCCAATATTTTTTCAGAGGTAGATGAAGAAAAAAATATATTCAGTTTGCAACCTGATGGAGGTCAGTATAGATGGACTAATACAACAAGTCCCACACACAGCTAGAAGCCCAAATATTTTTTCAGAGGTACTGTAGATGCAGATAAAAATTAGTTTTAATTTGCAACCTGATGGAGGTCAGTATAGATGGACTAATAGAGAAAGTCCGACACACTACTAGAAGGCCAAATATTTTTTCAGAGCTAGATGCAGAAAAAAATTATATTCAGTTTGCAACCTGATGGAGGTCAGTATAGATGGATTAATAGAACAAGACCCACACACAGCTAGAAGCCCAATATTTTTTCAGAGGTAGATGCAGAAAAAAATATATTCAGTTTGCAACCTGATGGAGGTCAGTATAGATGGATTAATAGAACAAGTCCCACACACAGCTAGAAGCCCAATATTTTTTCAGAGGTAGATGCAGAAAAAAATATATTCAGTTTGCAACCTGATGGAGGTCAGTATAGATGGACTAATACAACAATTCCCACACACAGCTAGAAGCCCAATATTTTTTCAGAGGTAGATGCAGAAAATAATATATTCAGTTTGCAACCTGATGGAGGTCAGTATAGATGGACTAATACAACAAGTCCCACACACAGCTAGAAGCCCAAATATTTTTTCAGAGGTACTGTAGATGCAGATAAAAATTAGTTTTAATTTGCAACCTGATGGAGGTCAGTATAGATGGACTAATAGAGAAAGTCCGACACACTACTAGAAGGCCAAATATTTTTTCAGAGCTAGATGCAGAAAAAAATTATATTCAGTTTGCAACCTGATGGAGGTCAGTATAGATGGACTAATATAGAAAGTCCGACACACTACTAGAAGGCCAAATATTTTTTCAGAGCTAGATGCAGAAAAAAATTATATTCAGTTTGCAACCTGATGGAGGTCAGTATAGATGGATTAATAGAACAAGACCCACACACAGCTAGAAGCCCAATATTTTTTCAGAGGTAGATGCAGAAAAAAATATATTCAGTTTGCAACCTGATGGAGGTCAGTATAGATGGACTAATACAACAAGTCCCACACACAGCTAGAAGCCCAATATTTTTTCAGAGGTAGATGCAGAAAAAAATATATTCAGTTTGCAACCTGATGGAGGTCAGTATAGATGGACTAATACAACAAGTCCCACACACAGCTAGAAGCCCAAATATTTTTTCAAAGGTACTGTAGATGCAGATAAAAATTAGTTTTAATTTGCAACCTGATGGAGGTCAGTATAGATGGACTAATAGAGAAAGTCTGACACACTACTAGAAGGCCAAATATTTTTTCAGAGCTAGATGCAGAAAAAAATTATATTCAGTTTGCAACCTGATGGAGGTCAGTATAGATGGATTAATAGAACAAGACCCACACACAGCTAGAAGCCCAATATTTTTTCAGAGGTAGATGCAGAAAAAAATATATTCAGTTTGCAACCTGATGAAGGTCAGTATAGATGGACTAATACAACAAGTCCCACACACAGCTAGAAGCCCAATATTTTTTCAGAGGTAGATGCAGAAAAAAATATATTCAGTTTGCAACCTGATGGAGGTCAGTATAGATGGACTAATACAACAAGTCCCACACACAGCTAGAAGCCCAAATATTTTTTCAGAGGTACTGTAGATGCAGATAAAAATTAGTTTTAATTTGCAACCTGATGGAGGTCAGTATAGATGGACTAATAGAGAAAGTCCGACACACTACTAGAAGGCCAAATATTTTTTCAGAGCTAGATGCAGAAAAAAATTATATTCAGTTTGCAACCTGATGGAGGTCAGTATAGATGGATTAATAGAACAAGACCCACACACAGCTAGAAGCCCAATATTTTTTCAGAGGTAGATGCAGAAAAAAATATATTCAGTTTGCAACCTGATGGAGGTCAGTATAGATGGACTAATACAACAAGTCCCACACACAGCTAGAAGCCCAATATTTTTTCAGAGGTAGATGAAGAAAAAAATATATTCAGTTTGCAACCTGATGGAGGTCAGTATAGATGGACTAATACAACAAGTCCCACACACAGCTAGAAGCCCAAATATTTTTTCAGAGGTACTGTAGATGCAGATAAAAATTAGTTTTAATTTGCAACCTGATGGAGGTCAGTATAGATGGACTAATAGAGAAAGTCCGACACACTACTAGAAGGCCAAATATTTTTTCAGAGCTAGATGCAGAAAAAAATTATATTCAGTTTGCAACCTGATGGAGGTCAGTATAGATGGATTAATAGAACAAGACCCACACACAGCTAGAAGCCCAATATTTTTTCAGAGGTAGATGCAGAAAAAAATATATTCAGTTTGCAACCTGATGGAGGTCAGTATAGATGGATTAATAGAACAAGTCCCACACACAGCTAGAAGCCCAATATTTTTTCAGAGGTAGATGCAGAAAAAAATATATTCAGTTTGCAACCTGATGGAGGTCAGTATAGATGGACTAATACAACAATTCCCACACACAGCTAGAAGCCCAATATTTTTTCAGAGGTAGATGCAGAAAAAAATATATTCAGTTTGCAACCTGATGGAGGTCAGTATAGATGGACTAATACAACAAGTCCCACACACAGCTAGAAGCCCAAATATTTTTTCAGAGGTACTGTAGATGCAGATAAAAATTAGTTTTAATTTGCAACCTGATGGAGGTCAGTATAGATGGACTAATAGAGAAAGTCCGACACACTACTAGAAGGCCAAATATTTTTTCAGAGCTAGATGCAGAAAAAAATTATATTCAGTTTGCAACCTGATGGAGGTCAGTATAGATGGACTAATATAGAAAGTCCGACACACTACTAGAAGGCCAAATATTTTTTCAGAGCTAGATGCAGAAAAAAATTATATTCAGTTTGCAACCTGATGGAGGTCAGTATAGATGGTTAATAGAACAAGACCCACACACAGCTAGAAGCCCAATATTTTTTCAGAGGTAGATGCAGAAAAAAATATATTCAGTTTGCAACCTGATGGAGGTCAGTATAGATGGACTAATACAACAAGTCCCACACACAGCTAGAAGCCCAATATTTTTTCAGAGGTAGATGCAGAAAAAAATATATTCAGTTTGCAACCTGATGGAGGTCAGTATAGATGGACTAATACAACAAGTCCCACACACAGCTAGAAGCCCAAATATTTTTTCAAAGGTACTGTAGATGCAGATAAAAATTAGTTTTAATTTGCAACCTGATGGAGGTCAGTATAGATGGACTAATAGAGAAAGTCTGACACACTACTAGAAGGCCAAATATTTTTTCAGAGCTAGATGCAGAAAAAAATTATATTCAGTTTGCAACCTGATGGAGGTCAGTATAGATGGATTAATAGAACAAGACCCACACACAGCTAGAAGCCCAATATTTTTTCAGAGGTAGATGCAGAAAAAAATATATTCAGTTTGCAACCTGATGAAGGTCAGTATAGATGGACTAATACAACAAGTCCCACACACAGCTAGAAGCCCAATATTTTTTCAGAGGTAGATGCAGAAAAAAATATATTCAGTTTGCAACCTGATGGAGGTCAGTATAGATGGACTAATACAACAAGTCCCACACACAGCTAGAAGCCCAAATATTTTTTCAGAGGTACTGTAGATGCAGATAAAAATTAGTTTTAATTTGCAACCTGATGGAGGTCAGTATAGATGGACTAATAGAGAAAGTCCGACACACTACTAGAAGGCCAAATATTTTTTCAGAGCTAGATGCAGAAAAAAATTATATTCAGTTTGCAACCTGATGGAGGTCAGTATAGATGGATTAATAGAACAAGACCCACACACAGCTAGAAGCCCAATATTTTTTCAGAGGTAGATGCAGAAAAAAATATATTCAGTTTGCAACCTGATGGAGGTCAGTATAGATGGACTAATACAACAAGTCCCACACACAGCTAGAAGCCCAATATTTTTTCAGAGGTAGATGAAGAAAAAAATATATTCAGTTTGCAACCTGATGGAGGTCAGTATAGATGGACTAATACAACAAGTCCCACACACAGCTAGAAGCCCAAATATTTTTTCAGAGGTACTGTAGATGCAGATAAAAATTAGTTTTAATTTGCAACCTGATGGAGGTCAGTATAGATGGACTAATAGAGAAAGTCCGACACACTACTAGAAGGCCAAATATTTTTTCAGAGCTAGATGCAGAAAAAAATGATATTCAGTTTGCAACCTGATGGAGGTCAGTATAGATGGATTAATAGAACAAGACCCACACACAGCTAGAAGCCCAATATTTTTTCAGAGGTAGATGCAGAAAAAAATATATTCAGTTTGCAACCTGATGGAGGTCAGTATAGATGGATTAATAGAACAAGTCCCACACACAGCTAGAAGCCCAATATTTTTTCAGAGGTAGATGCAGAAAAAAATATATTCAGTTTGCAACCTGATGGAGGTCAGTATAGATGGACTAATACAACAATTCCCACACACAGCTAGAAGCCCAATATTTTTTCAGAGGTAGATGCAGAAAAAAATATATTCAGTTTGCAACCTGATGGAGGTCAGTATAGATGGACTAATACAACAATTCCCACACACAGCTAGAAGCCCAATATTTTTTCAGAGGTAGATGCAGAAAAAAATATATTCAGTTTGCAACCTGATGGAGGTCAGTATAGATGGACTAATACAACAAGTCCCACACAGGTAGAAGCCCAAATATTTTTTCAGAGGTACTGTAGATGCAGATAAAAATTAGTTTTAATTTGCAACCTGATGGAGGTCAGTATAGATGGACTAATAGAATGATGCTATGCCCAAAAGATTTTACTTCACTAGGTGCAGTAAAAAAATTGGTATTCTATACACAGGTGGTATATCTTGCAACACAGATAGGCTACTCCACTGACTAACACACTCTGCAATAGGCCAAAAAGGATTAGCTTTGCTAGATTCAGCCAAATGCTGTGAAAAAAACTTGCACAGCACTGGCACAGACCTGCCTGGCAAAAACTGATAGGAACTGATGTAACCTAGTCCTGAAAAGGACTCCAATTACAATTAGTCTTTACTCCCACAACCTATCTATTTAAGAGCACAGACCTCCCTGATAAAAGTCGTAGGAAATGCTGTAACCTAGTCCTTAAAAGGACTGCAATCACAACTATTCCCTACTCCCAAGCTATCTGTATATTTGTGCGAAAATTGGCTTGAAATTAACAAGGTATAGCGCACACAGCAACAGCGGTGCCATCTAACACGCAGCTGCAGCAGTGAGAAAATGGTGGCGACGGGGAAAATGGCTTGGTCTTATAGGGCAAGGACATGTGACATACACTGCCAATGACACATGCCCTTGCTTGTGTGAAAAAAAGCACTTCGCTCCGTGTGTGCGCTGCTGATAGGCTGACAGATTGCACCTCCCCACTGCAAATGCGGGAAAGAGAAAAAAAAATGGAGATCTTCATTGTTCCTGCAGAGATCCATCCCCTGCCCCTCCCCCCACCCCGCTGTACACTCAAACTGCGTACTAACATTAATTTTCATCATTACTGAGAAAAAATCCAGTTATGATTTTGGTGCACGAACAGTTATCGAACATAACCTCGAACAGCCGAATTTTTCTCAAATTGTTCGTGTTCGCCGAACGGCTCGAACACCGCCCAAAACAGCTCGAATTTGAGATTGGCGAACAGTTCGAGTAGAACAACGCTCATCTCTACTCCCAGTCTCTGAAGCTTCAATCTCTGTGCAGATATACGCTTTTCTAACATACAATGCAACACCTCCTCCTCGTTTATCAAGTCTGTTTCCTGCAAATAAGTTGTATCCTTTTAGCCTTTTATTCCAATCATGTGTATCGTCCCACCAAGTTTCAGTGATTCCAATGACATCATATTCCTTTTCCTGCATTAGTAGTTCCAATTCTCCTTGTTTGTTGCCCATGCTTTGTGCATTTGTATAAAAACATTTTAGTTTTTATACATTTTAGTTTTTATAGAGATGGAGTCCTTCTCCATCTCTGAATTCCCCAATGATTTCCCATTCAGTGAGTACTGGTGACTTCCATTTTTACTTCCCATATGTATGACCTTACATTTCTCCTCGTTAAACCTCATTTGCCATTTAATGCTCCACCTACCCAGCTTATCCAAATCCCTCTGTAGGTCTGCACTGTCCTCTTTTGTATTAATTGTTTTACATAACTTTGTGTCATCTGCAAATATTGATATTTTACTATTTATCCCGTTGACTATGTCGTTAATAAAGATATTAAATAACATTGGGCCTAGTACAGACCCCTGTGGTACCCCACTAGTGACGCTTACCCAATCTGAGTATATTCCATTTATAACCACAATCTGCCTTCTATCCTTTAGCCAGTTAGCTACCCACTTGCAGACATTTTCCCCCAGCCCCATCATTCTCATTTTGTATACCAACCTATTATGTGGCACGCTATCGAACGCTTTTGAGAAGTCGAGATACACGACATCCACTGGTTCCCCCTGATCTACTCGAGAGCTAACCTCCTCGTAGAAGTCAATCAGGTTTGTTTGGCAGGAGCGATTCCTCATGAATCCATGTTGGTTCGGGATTAAAAGATTATTAGCATCAAGATGCTCCGTAAATGCCTCTTTAATGAAGCTTTGAAAAATTTTGCCCACAACGGACGTCAGACTCACCGGCCGATAGTTTCCGGCGTCACTTTTCGCTCCCTTTTTGAATATTGGCACTACATTCGCCTGTCGCCAATCAAGTGGCACAGACCCAGTCTCAACAGAGTCCTTAAATATAAGATATAACGGTCTGTCTATTACATTACTTAGTTCCCTTAGTACCCGTGGGTGTATGCCATCAGGTCCTGGTGATTTGTTTATTTTAATGTTACTGAGGCGTTTCTGTACCCCAGCTTGGGTTAGATTTGTCATACTTAGTGGAGGATTAAGTTTGTCACTTCTCATTTCTCCTGTTAGTTCGATTTCCTTTGTGAAAGTTGTCGAAAAAAAATTATTTAATAGATTAGCTTTATCCTCATCTTTCTCTATGATTTTGCCCTTGATCATGCCCTAGCTTGTGTGAAAAAAAGCACTTCGCTCCTTGTGTGCGCTGCTGATAGGCTGACAGATTGCACCTCCCCACTGTAAATGCGGGAAAGAGAAAAAAAAATGGAGATCTTCATTATTCCTGCAGAGATCCATCCCCTGCCCCTCCCCCCGCCTCGCTGTACACTCAAACTGCGTATTAACATTAATTTTCATCATTAGTGAGAAAAAATCCAGTTATGATTTTGGTGCACGAACAGTTATCGAACATAACCTCGAACAGCCGAATTTTTCTCAAATCGTTCGTGTTCGCCGAACGGCTCGAACACCGCCCAAAACAGCTCGAATTTGAGATTGGCGAACAGTTCGAGTCGAACAACGCTCATCTCTAGTCGCCACAGAGTTACTGCATCTCACCCAGAGGTGTGGTATCTCACCCTCAGGCAAGGAAGGCGTATGGCTCGGGACCCTAACACCTGCATCCAACACATACCCGCAGTGGGGGTAGGGCGAGATTACTCCTAAGGGAAAGCACAGTCCCATGTCCCTAGCTGGCGGGAGGGTCCTATGTAGTGGGTGCTTATGGGAGCAGCATAGGGGAGCACATGACAGAGAGAGTATAAATAGGAAGCCATCTTAGAAAGAGCTAGCCAGTCAGAGGAGGAAAAGTGACAGGAGCAGAGGCTCTGCATGAGCTCTGCTCTGGAGGCGGGCCTAGCCTGGGAGGCCCAGGACTGAAGGAGAGAAGAGAGGAGTGGGAGCAGGAAGGATCCAGGAACCGAAGGGACCCTAGGCTTACGGGCCATGCAGAAGGCCACCCGTACTCCTGCTGCTACCAGGAGGTAGAGGGGTCAGGCCAGATAAGGGGAACCGGTCCCTCAACTAGCGGAGAAACAGCAAGGCTCAACTAGAAACCGGAGGCTGCAGCATTTCATGTATTGCAGGCCAAAGTCCACACCAGTCTCACTAAGAAGGTAGTCACATAGGACCCAGGGGACGGAACACAAGTCGCCCGCCAAGGCCCGAGGATACCGGATAGAAGTGTCACTGGGTGTGAGGTGCAGGGAGAAAGCCAGAGAAAGGACACACAGAAGGGGGTCCTGCTAAGTACTCCAGAGCTATCTGGGGGTGGACTGAGCCCCTCACTGAGTACGCACAGCACGACGGGGGAGATTGCTCTGGTACCTGTAATCTGGACTGCAACAACTGTGAGTAAAGATCTTGGAACTGCATCACACGGACTCTGTGTTCATTACTGACTCCCTGCACTACAACCACCATCATCCACCCACACTGCCCTGAAGTTACACTCTTCCTGTGGGGAGTAATAATACCATTGCTGCAAAACCACCAGCTTCAGGGGACTGTTCCGCAGCGGCGGCCCCTTTTTCCGCACTCCAGAGGTGGTGTAGTCGGACATTATAAAACCCATAAATACAAATTACCCTTGGATTGACTGCCCTGGGTCATGGACCGGGTCAACGCCACAGTGACTACAACCCCCAGCGTCTACCGGCCCAGATCCGGGTACCCCACGGCCCAGGGGGCGCGTCAACTTCATAGGTCCCTGATCTGAGACCACTCCTGCAGCGTGATTTGCCCCACCTCTGGATCTTGTTGGCCCAGGCTATATGTCAGAACGTATTGCACCAGGGCTTGTCGGTGCTGCCACAGTCGCTGCAACATGTGCAGAGTTGAATTCCACCATGTCAGCACATCGCATTTCAGCTGGTGAAATGGCAGGCCCAACGACTTCTGCAGAGATGTAAGTCGTTGAGCTGCTGGATGCGAACGGCGGAAGTGAGCACACAGCGACCGTGCCGTCTGCAGAAGGCCATCTAGTCCGGGATAGTGGGCTAAAAATTGATGGACAACCAGGTTCAACACGTGAGCCATACAAGGCACGTGTATGACATTGCCCCAGCGAAGGGCCGCACCCAGGTTTGCAGCATTGTCTCACACGGCCTTCCCTGGTTGCAGGTCCAGTGGAGACAATCATTCAAGAAACTGGGTCTCCAGAGCTGACCACAACTCCTCAGCTGTGTGACTCACATTTCCCAGACATTTCAAAGTAAACACTGATGCCGTTAAGCCCTGCTGCCAGCATAGTAAGGAGGTGTGCAGGATTCTTTCTGCGCAGTTAGAAAGCAGGTGGCATTACCAGACAGGCTTTGGGTGGAGGTGGAGGACCGAGAGGAGGTTGAGGAGGCAGAAGCAGTGGAGGAACTTCGAGATAAAGAGGATTGACGCACAACTCGTGGGGACGGTAAGACTTGGACAGCAGCCCCTTGTCCTGCTGTCACCATAGTTACCCAGTGCCCAGTCAGCGACATGTAACGCCCCTGTCCATGCCTACTCATCCAAGTGTCTGTGGTGAAATGCACCCTGTCACACACAGAGTTTCTCAAAGAAGCCGTGATGTTGTGTTCGACATGCTGGTGGAGTGCAGGCACACCTTTCTTTGAGAAGTAGTGCCGACTGGGCATCTGGTACTGGGGCACTGCGACGGACATAAGGTCTCGAAACATCCTCTGTGTCCTCCAGGCGGAAAGGCAGCATTTCTGTTGCCAACAGCTTGCAGATGGTGAAATTCAACCTCTTAGCTTTGTCATGGCTAGGAGGAAATGGTCTTTTACTTTTCCTCATCTGAGGGACCGAGGGCTGGCTGTTGTGCTTAGACGGGGTTGAGTAGTGTGTCCCCGGAAAACTGCCGGTCTGTGAGGAAGATGCAGGTGGACATGTTAGGTTGCCTTGATCCAAAGGTGGTGCTCTCGATGTCGGAGAGTGCTCAACACCAGCAGGTGTTTCCACTTCCCAATGAACTGACGACCTGCTAATCACACTGACTGTTGCGTGTAAAGAGATGGCAGGTCTGCGTCCAAAAACATGTGTGACTTCTGTCCCCCCAGTCACAGAGGATGAAGAGGCTGCGGATGCACAAGATGGGGCAGTGGTTGGCCCGGCCCGCTAGGCCGCATTGTAGCACAGTGAGCTTCCCACTGCAACTTATGCTTCATATCCATGTGACGGTACATGCATGAAGTACTCAAACTATGGATTTTTTGGCCTCTACTTAGCTTTTGGTGACAAATATTACAGATAACACGAGTTGGGTCATCGTTATCGATCTGAAAAAATGCCCAGGCTATGCAAGGCTTAGAGCCCATGTGACCTGAAGAGCCACTACGACTTGTGGTCAGAGGCAGAGTTGTGGTTGAGGATGCAGTTGTTGACGTGCTTTCAGTAGCTTCCAGTACTCCGTCTCTGTCCAGGAAGGCGCAACCTAACCTCATCGTCAATAGCATCGGTGACGCCCCGCTGCGCTTGGTATCACAGATCCTAGAAGAGTGCATTTATGGAACCCTCCACAAGAGGCCCCCATAAACATTCACACATCTCCATCTTCCACCTCAGACCACCAGCGGGAGCCTGTTAGGGATATAAATAGGGAAGGTGGAGCTAGGCAGTTCAGTTCCTCTGAAGAGTTCCTGCAGTAGAGGTCAGTCTGCAGTGGAGCTCAGTCTAGTCTAGAGAACTCAGTTAATAGTTCAGCAGTGGAGCACGAGGCTCCTGCTAGCTAGATTCAGGGAGCCCAGTTAGAGCTTAAGGTGTGCTGGCGCCATAAGATCGGTGAAGCGCGGCAAGCTGCCGTTAGTGTGTATAGCCTAGTGAGGGCCCGAGTAGGCCGAAGGCGAGTGGTGAGTTAGTACAGAGGAGCTTAACCAGCTCACCCCGAAGCATTTACCGGACACCCGATCCGAGCTTACCGGGATCTCTATGACCCAGTAAGGCATAACCGGAATCCCTGGAGAACTACAAGTCCCAGGATCGCTATGGTGCTGATACGTAACAGAGCCAGGAGACGCTTAGGCCCCGCATACTGGGAGCATGAACTCCAAGAGAAGGCCCTACCACAAGGTCAGCCAGCGCAGGACAGAGACAAATTTAGGCCTAGATCCAGGCAGGTCAGAAACTTACTACGCAGAGGCAAGAAACAGGAGGCCCTACACCCGCTCATTGGGGAGGATCCTGATATGCACCCTTCACCCTACAGTGCCCCGGGATGTGCCTGAATTTCCACCAGTAAAAGGTACTGAAGAGACTACAGTGTCCGTTCCCGTTCTTGCTCTGACCCAACTGGGTCTTGCCTGTCCTGCATTCCCCCTGCATACGCTGCCCTGAGACCTAGCTCCACCAGTGGGGAGCTATACCATTGAGCTGCCTTATCACGGGCCTCAGTAGACTGCTGCAGCGCTGGTGCTTCTCACCAGATACCACAGGTGGCGTCACGAACTGTTATAAAATTAACAATTATCCACCCTTTTAAAGAGTGAACCCAGGGTACGGGCCGGGGAGCCGACCACCGCGACATCCCCAAGGCCAGGCAAAGGCCCGGGTACCGAGTCATCCCCATCCCCTGGGCTAGTCACATCCTCCTCCACCTCCTCTGCTGACCTCATCAACTAGCTGACTGTGGGTTGACAGTAAGATGGATCTCCAACCTCGTCATCATCACCCTGTGTGTTCTCACACCCGTCGTCCTCACAGCCAACCTCTTCCTGCCCTGACCGAAAAGTCAAGTTGTCGCTCCAATTAGGTATTTCAGTCTCATCATCGTCTTCATCATTGTCTCCACCAACAGGAGTTACAGTTTGGGAATGAGGGTCTACATTATGCTCAGAACCTTCTTCATCTGGTCCTGGATCCGACTTATAAAGATTCTGGGCATCAGTGCAGATCATTTCCTCGTCTGGATTAACAGAAGCTCTGGAGCAGACCTCCATTTCCCAGGCTATAGTATGAGTAAACAGCTGTGCAGACTCAACCATCTGTGTTACCCCATACTCAGACGGGCAGCTGGAGACTTGGGAGCTGTGAGGAAGCGAGCTGTGAGGAAGCAAGTGCGATTGGGGTGACACCTCTGAGGACTGGAGTATTTGTGATGTTGAAGTTGAGCTGGAGGAGAGCCCACTTGAAGGAGCACTTTATATCCATTGAAGCACCTGCTGTTTTTGTGCCTCATCTGGAATTTGTAGCGATGGGCGTGTCCGTAAGAAAGGGATCGTATCACATTGTCCACGAAAAGAAGTCGACATCTTAGTTTGGCTGGAAGATGGTCTTTTTTCTGCAGATGTTACTCCCCCCCAACCGCTGGGGGGCTCGACCCACCAGCGGACAGGCACCAGTATTGGGAGAGGGGGGCTGGCCGTCAGGGTCCACCGTGGCTCTGGCACAAACCCGGCCACACGGAGGTGGCACGGGCAGGAACGGACTGGCCGTGTCGGCTTCGCACTTTTTTGGTTTTAGAAGGGCATGACATGCCTATATCTGTGTCTCCCCCTCGTTTTACTCATCCACCTCTTTTCTTATCGCATGACTATATGTACTTGTCCCTTTTCCATGTGTTAGTTATGTCTTCTGAGCAGTTTGTCAGCTTTTGGACACCGTTGAAGGTGTTTTCTATGTGTTTCTATGTGGTTTTGTTAGCCTGCCATTTGTTTTAACGGTGTTCGAAGGTGTTCGACGAACAGTTCGACGAACAGTTCGGCGAACATACGGGTGTTCGATGAACCGAACCGAACTCGAACACTACGGGGGTGGCTCAACACTAGTGATGAGGGTCTGGATTCTGCTCGGACCCTACTTCGTCCGGCCCCAGATCCAACTGAAAAAATTTTGGGCATCGGTGTAGATGCTTTCCTCCTCTTCAGTCTGTGAATCTTTGGAGCAGATCTCTGATGAACATATAATAGAATGCATTAACAGTTCTTCAGACTTGCCCATCTGTGGTTCCACATGGTCAGTTGGGCGGTTGGAGAGTTGTGTTGCGGGGGGAAGCACGGGTAATTGGGGTATCACCTCTGAGAGCTGTATTATGTGGGATGTTAAGGTGGAGGAAGAGGAGGAGAGGCCACTTGATGCAGCGCTTGCCATCCACTGTAACACATACTCCTTTTGGCCCTCATCTACAAGGTGTACTGCTGTGCGGCTGCCAAAGAAAGGGAGTCCAGTAACAGAAGTTGTCAGTTGTCTTTGGATAGGATGAGCCAGTGTTTGTTCAGTAGAGTTTTCAGTAACATTACCATCTACCCCATGTACACCTCGAACACCAAACCTATTCCCCCTTCCACCACAACCTCTCTTTTTCCCACTCATGTTGGATGTAACCTTCCCCTCTTTTAACTAGCTGTTTCACAACCCTAGGCCTAGAGCTGTCAGTCACTTGTCACTAAATTGACAATCAGTATGTATTTGCTGAGATAGTGTGGCTGGGTCAGAGAATTAGCACAAAAGATTTATATGCTGAAATGTGGACTGGTTTCTTGACCCAACTATTAGCACAAAGGATTTAGATGCCGAAATGTGGACTGCTGGCTGGACCACACATTAGCACAAAAGATTTCGATACTGAAATTTGGTCTGGTGTCGGACCACAACCACACAATCAGCACAAAGGATTTAGATGCTGAAATGTGGACTGCTGGCTGGACCACACAATTAGCACAAAGGAGTTAGATGCTGAAATGTGGACTGCTGGCTGGACAAAACAATTAGCACAAAGGATTTAGATGCTGAAATGGGGACTGGTGATGGCACCACACAATTAGCACAAAGGATTGATTTGCTGGAAGGTCAATTTGATGCAGGATCCTATCGAAACTAGCTGACAATAAACCATCTAGCTAACTATCTGACTACTTGCAGCAGCAGCTGTTACACTGACAAAATAGCGCCAAAGCCACATGTCTGCTTTTTATATGGATAGGGACATGTGACTTCGGCAGCCAATGACACAAGCCCTTGTATCTGGACAATGTGGATGGCTTCTGCGCCCTGTTTGGCTTCCGGAATTTCCAAACATTAAGTTAATAATAAAAAAAGAATAACAATCCGCCGATCCTCTGACCTCACCCCACCCCCTCCCCTCATCAAACACGTTTTCCCCGCTCATCATACAGCACTACTATCCTAGCCAAAGTCCTAACAAAAGCATTAGTGGAAACTCGATCATTTACCGAACTTTGGCCGAATTTTGCCGATTTTGAGGAAAATGCTCGGGAATCAAAACACGAATCTGAATGCGCAATGTTCGTGCCAACTTTGAGACTGACAAATGTTTTCTGAACAAGTTCGCTCATTAATATTGACTATGTCTTATCAGTGCTATAGTTCCTGTATGATCCACAGTCTGATGCTGGCTATTAACAAAAATTTCCAGTATCCATATATTATTGTTAAGGACACATTGCGAGTTGTAGGTTCATGCTTTATGGATGCACATAGCATGATCTGACGTTGCAATTGATCATTGTGCTAAATTTCACCCCTTTCTGATATTGTAAGTAATATTACGTCCCTGTGCCCTGTGCCTTATGGACCAGGTACATATTATTGCATCTGGCGGATTGTGCCCGCACACAGGCTGTGCAGGCACGATCGCCGCCAGGTGTCAGCTGATTCTGACAGCCAGCACTCGGTGCCAGGGGCGTTGCCCGCATTTCTCTCTGCGCTTTAACCCATTAAATGCTGCGATCGCAGCATTTAGCGATTGAGCAAAGGGACAAAAGCTGTTTTGCTCTTGGATCTGAGACACCGCAACGTAATTCTGGGATCCTGATCATTGCCATGGTGACCCAATGTCGTCATGACGACATCCAGGTCACCAGGCACCAGCAAGTTAGTTTGATCGTGCACATTGCTTGATCAAACTAACTTGTGTCTGCAGCACTGACAGTTATGAGGTATAGCAGTGATCCTGCAATGCTATAACGTATAACTGCGATCAGAGAGCTAAAATTGAAAGTCCCATAGTGGGACTAAGTAAAAAAGTGTAAAAAAAAAGTTGTAAAAATATTTTTAAAACAGATGAGAAAATAAAATATATATATATATATATTGTACCCATAAAGAAATATTATTATGAAAAAATAAATTAATAAACAATAAAAGTACACATATTTGGTATCGCCGCATATGGAGCGACCTGACCTATAAAACTGTCCCACTAGATAACCCTTTAAGTGAACATGGTAAAAAATAAAAAACAAAAAACAGTGCAAAAAATGGCATACTGCTGAACAAAAAGTGAAATAAACCGTGATCAAAAAGACGAAAGTAAATAAACATGGTACCGCTGAGAATATCATCTTGTCCCGCAAAAAACAAGCTGCCTTACAGCTCCATCAGCCAAAAAATTTAAAAGTTATAGCTCTCAGAATAAAGTGAAAAAATATTTTTTCTGCAAAATAGTTTTTATTGTGTAAAAGCACCAAAACATAGAAAAAATATAAATGTGTTATCGCTGACCAGAAGAATAAAGCTGCCTTATCAATTTTTCCACACACTGAGGTGCATAAAAAAAAAAAAAAAAACAATTCCTGAATTGTTGTTTTTTGTTTATTCTGCCTCCCAAAAAATCAGAATAGAAAACCATAAAAAAAAGTCAGGTGCCCGAAAATGGTACCAATAAAAATGTCAACTTGTCCTGCAAAAAACAAGCACTCACATGATTCTGCTGGCCAAAATATGGAAAAATTATAGCTCACAAAATATGGCTATGCAAAAACTAGTCTTTGTTAAAAAAAGCTTTTTATTGTGTGACAGCTGCCAAACATAAAAACCCGATATAAATTTGGTATCGCTGTAATCTCACTGACCCGAAGAATAAAGTCGTCTAATTAGCTATACCACATGAAGAATGGTGTAAAAAATAAATAAAACCAATTCTTCACCTGCTGCTGATTTGTTCACTCTGCCTCCCAAAGATCTCAGTATGTCTTGGTGCACATTTATCCTGTGCTGAGCGCTTACACTGGGGTTTCGTATACATTTCTGAACTACGTGATTCAGACGGAACTCCTGGTGGGAGATTCCCTGTAAAGAAGCAGATGGAGGCCCCGTGGACCCCGTCTGGCCTGTGATCCCACATTGTCTGTCTTTTTATTAGGCGTGCATAAATGTGCCGTTGACACAGTTTTGTGAACCTCTAAAAAAAAGGACACCACTAAACAGTGGCCAGATAGAGTCCAGAGTAAGGCCGGTTTCATACGTACTGATATTTCCGGTACCGGAATAGCTAGTACTGGAGATATCCTTGTCCATGTGCACCTGTGTGGCATAAGTGTGGCAAACGTGTGCCACCTGTGTGCTGCATCAGGAGCACACGTACCAGCGCCTGGAAATCAGTGGTACAATTAGCGCTGTTCCCAAGCATCGGGTGCTGAACGCTGCTCTCATCCTTGTCCCCTGCTTGGACTGCGATCAGTGCGAGCAAGAGACAATGATGAGAGTAGTATTCTGCTCCCGTTGAGTCCTAGTGTAAAAATAAGAGTAAAATAACAAAATCTTTATACTCACCTGTCTGAAGATGTGCCCCACAGTAACCCATCTGACTACTCATGCTGAGGAGCCAGGGAGAATGACTCACTCCAGCAAGTGGGCCCCTGAGCGTCGCTCAGCGAGTGGTTTCCTGTCACTCACAGAGCTCAGCGCAGCTTCTGAGCCCACTCGCTGTAGTGAGTAATTTTCCTTGGCTACCCTGTGTGAGCAGTCAGGTGGATTATAGCGGGGGACACCTTTGGACAGGTGAGTATAAGGATTTTTTTAATCTTATTCTTATTTTTACACCAGGACACAGTGGAAGCAGAATACTACTCTCATCTTTGTCCTTTGCTCACGCTAATTGCAGCGCAAGCAGGGGACAATGAAGAGGGCAGTGTTCAGCACCCGTTGCTTTGGAACAGCGCTAACTGTACACTGACTCCCAGGCGCCAGTATGTGTCACACCGAAGACACACGGATGTCATCCATGTGCCATCAGAGTGGGACGTTTTGTAGCATGTGCAGAGTGAAAAAAATGGACATGTCAACGTGTTTTGCACATGGACACACGGTCCATGGAACCACACTGACATGTGCACAGACCCATTTATTTTAATGGGTCTGCATGTGTATGTGTCTCCGGTACGTACTGTATGAAAACAGTTACCACAAGTACTGGACACACTTGTATGTGAAATAGGCCTAACTCTGCTGCCTCATTATAGTGAATGGATCCCTCGAGGATTCATCTGAATTGCATGGAAGCTGTGTATGTGGAGTCTGCATACTATGCTATCTTCCTTTACCCCCTAATGGTGTGAAACTCTGTGAGGCACATGTGGTGTAAACATGCTCACTGCACCCCTAAATGAATTCAATGTGAGTTGTATTTGGTTAAATAGGGTCTCTTATGGCAGTGTTCTGTTGAAATTGCGTCTTAGGGGCTCTGCCAATGTGACATGGCACTGTCAAACCCGCTCAGCAAAATATGAACTTCAATATGGCGCTTCTTCGCTTCTGAGATAGGCACCTTGCCTCAAAACTAGTTTTCAACCACATATGGGGTATCGGCATGCTCAGAAGAAATTGAACAACAAATGTTGGGGTCCAATTTCTCCTGTTACCCCTGTTAAAATTAAAAAAATTGGGATTAAAAGATAATTTTTGTGGAAAAAAAATTATTTTTTTATTTTCATGTCTCTACGTTATAAACTTTTATGAAACACCTGGGGGTTCAAAGTGCTCACCACACATCTAGATAGTATCCTTAAGGGGTCTAGTTTCCAAAATGGGGTCACTTGTGGGATTTTTTCACTGTTTAGGCACAACAGGGGCTCCCCAAATGCGACAGGGCATCCGCTAATTATTCAAGCAAATTTTACATTCAAAAAGTCAAATGGCGCTCCTTCCCTTCAGAGCTCTGCTCTGAACCCAAACAGTAGTTTTCTCCAACATATGGGGTAACCTTATTAAAATGCAAAATTGGGGACTGAAAAACATTTCTGTGGGAAAAATGTTAAAATTTTATTTTTACGGTTCAATTATTTAAATTTCTGTGAAGCACCTGGGGGTTCAAGATGCTCATGGCACATCTAGATAAGTCCCATGAGGGGTCTAGTTTCCAAAATGGTGTCACTTGTGGTGATTTCTACTGTTTAACGCCATCAGAGGCTCCCCAAACGCAACATGGCGTCCACTAATTATTCAAACTGTGGTTTTCCCCCACATATGGGGTATCAGATTACTCTGGAGAAATTGCACAAGAAATTGGATTGTGCAATTTCTCCTGTTACCCTTATGAGAATGCAAAATTGGGGGCTGAAAAACATTCTTGTGGGAAAAATGTGAAAATTGTATTTTTACTGGTCAATGTTATAAACTTCTGTGGGGCAACCTGGGGGTTGAAGGAGTTCACCACCCATCTAGATAAGTTCCCTGAGGGGTCTAGTTACCAAAATGGTGTCACTTGTGGGGGATTTCCATTGTTTAGGCACATCAAGGGCTCCCCAAACGTGGTGTCCGCTAATTATTCAAGCAAATTTTGCATTCAAAAAGTCAAATGGTGCTCCTTCCCTTCCGAGCCCTGCACCCAAACAAATTTTGGGTCCATTTTTTTCCTTTTTTTCCTTTTACCCTTGCGAAAATAGAAAAATTTTGGTCTTAAGAATCATTTTTAAAAAAAAAAAAAGTTATCGTAAATGTTCTTTGTTTTCTTCCACATTCTAAAAATTTCTGTGAAGCACTTGACAGGTTAATAAACTTCTTGAATGTGGTTTTGAGCACCTTGAAGGGAGCAGTTTTTAGAATGGTGTCACTTTTGGGTATTTTCTATCATAAAGGCCATTCAAAGTCACTTCAAATGTAATGTGATCCCTAAAAAAATGGTTTTGTAAATTTTTTTGGAAAAATTTGAAATCGCTTGTCAACTTTTAAACCGTATTACTTCCTAACAAAAAAGTATTTGGGTTCCAAAATTGTGCTTATGTAAAGTAGACTTGTCGGAAATATTATTTATGACCTATTTGTGTTACATACAGTATCTCTCTGATTTAAGGGAATGAAAATTCAAAGTTTGAAAATTGCTAAATTTTCACATTTTTTGGCAAATTTCAGATTTTTTCACACATAAATGCCAGTCATGTAAAATAAATTTTACCACTATCATGAAGTACAATATGTCACGAAAAACTATCTCAGAATCAGTGGGATCCGTTGAAGTGTTCCAAAGTTATTCCAGAGGGCAGAATTGTAAAAATTGGCCTGGTCATTAACCTGCAAACAGCCTAAAGGGGTTAAACAATGTATTCCTGTACTGATTAAGACTAAGCTGATGACTTCATGCACTGATAATAGTTCTGTGATATATTCATGTGCTGTTAATGGTTTATGAGCTGAATTTATGTACTGGTGACCGTTATGGTGCTGTATTCTTGTACTTATGATAATTTTGGTGATGCATTTGTGTCTTGATTGTGATTCTGCTGATACTTCATACACTGATGAGCAAAAGGGTAACAATGTTTTGAACTTTTGACTGTTAGGCGCCATATCTCATCATATTCTATTGCTTCGAAAGTGAGACTACCATTATTTTATAGACAAGCATCTTGGCTATATCATATATAAATTTGACTTGCAACTATTCAGTATATGGTTAGTAATGCAGATTCTTGTCATGTCACTGCATTGTTACTGTTTTTCTCCTAAAAATCTAACTTTCAATTTTTATTATTTTGTTACTATTTTGTAAGTCCACCTTTAGCTTTCAACACTGCCTGTATCCTTCTGGGCATGCTCTCCATTAGATTTAATCTTGTCTCTACTGAAATCTGATCCCAGGTCTCTTTTACACGTTCCCAAAGTTGGCACATACAGGTCGACTCAGTTGAGTATGTATACAGATATTTCTAAAACTCTACCCACAAGTGTTTGATTGGGTTTAGGTTTGGGGACTGTGGGGGAATATATGTCAGGAAGGGGCCAAGAATGGGGGGCATGTAAACCTGAAAGGAGCCCCAGAAGGGGGAAATACACACGTGGTCAAAATTATTGGTACCCCTCGTTTAATGAAAGAAAAACCCAGCAATGATCACAGAAATAACTTGAATATGACAAAAGTAATAATAAATTAAAAATCTATGAAAATGAACAAATGAAAGTCAGACATTGCTTTTCAACCCTGCTTCCACAGAATTTAAAAAAAAATTAAACTCATGAAATAGGCCTGGACAGAAATGATGGTACTCTTAACTTAATATTTTGTTCCTTTTGAGGCAATCACTTCAATCAAACGATTCCTGTAACTGTCAATGAGACTTCTACACCTCTTGACAGGTATTTTGGACCACTCCTCATGAGCAAAGTGCTCCAGTTGCCTCGTGTTTTAAGGTTGCCTTTTCCAGAAGGCATGTTTCAGCTCTTTCCAAAGATGCTCAATAGGATTTAGGTCAGGGCTCATAGAAGGCCACTTCAGAATAGTCCAATGTTTTCCTCTTAGCCATTCTTGGATGTTTTTAGCTGTGTGTTTTGGGTCATTATCCTGTTGCAAGACCCATGACCTGCGACTGAGACCAAGCTTTCTGACACTGGGCCGCACATTTCTCTTTAGAATCCTTTGATAGTCTTGAGATTTCATTGTACCCTGCACAGATTCAAGACACCCTGTGCCAGATGCAGCAATGCATCCCAAGAACATAAGAGCCTCTTCCATGTTTCACAGTAGGGACAGTGTTCTTTTCTTGATATGCTTCATTTTTCCATCTGTGAACATAGAGCTGATGTGCCATACCAAAAACTTCCATTTTTGTCTCATCTGTCCATAGGATATTCTCCCAGAAGCTTTGTGGCTTGTCAACATGCAGTTTGGCAAATTCCAGTCTGGCTCTTTTATGATTTTTTTCAACAATGGTGTTCTCCTTGGTTGTCTCCCATGAAGTCAGCTTTGGATCAAACAACAACGAATGGTGCAATCTGACACTGATATTCCTTGAGCTTGAAGTTCACCCTTAATCTCTTTAGAAGTTATCCTGGGCTCTTTTGTTACCATACGTATTATCCATCTCTTTGATTTGTCATCAATTTTCCTTCTGCGGCCACATCCAGGGAGGTTGGCTACAGTCTGATGGATCTTAAATTTCTGAATAATATGTGCAACTGTAGTCACAGGAACATCAAGATGTTTGGAGATGGTCTTATAACCTTTGTCCATGTTGAGTGTGGTACACACCATGTTACCAAACAGCACAGTGAGTATCTGTAGACCTATATACAGGCCCACAAACTGATTATATGATTGTAGACACCTGTGATGCTAATTAGTGGACACAACTTGATTTAACATGTCCCTTTTGTCACATTATTTTCAGGGGTACCATCATTTCTGTCAAGCCCTATTTCATGAGTTTAATTTTTTTAAAATTCTGTGGAAGCAGGGTTGAAAAGCAATGACTAAGCTTCATTTGTTCATTTTCATAGATTTTTAATTTATTATTACTTTTGTCAGATTCAAGTTATTTCTGTGACCATTGTGGGTTTTTCTTTCATTAAAAGAGGGGTATCAACAATTTTGACCACGTGTGTATATACCTGAAAGGGGCCCAGGTTGGGGGGACATTATTACTGGATGGGGCACATTACTACCTGATGGGGAAGGGAGGACATCATACATTTGTCCAACATGCAGGGGTGGTGGGGGATTAGGTCCAAATTTTGCACTGGGGCCTATTAGGCTCTAGTTACGCCACTGCCCACATATGAATTGTTAGTTCTTTTTCTCGCTGTCTTTCTCGTATATTATGTGTAAGTTCTAGTGATGAGCGAGCATACTCGCAAGTACTCGGTACTAGCCCGAGAATCTCAGTACTTGAGATGCTCGGAGCTCGCCAAGTACTTGGGAGATGCTCGGGTGAATGCTCGGGTCCCCTACTTGCATGTTTGGCGCTCTTTAGAGCCCCAATCAACATGCAGGGATTGCCTGCCACTCACTGTAATGCAGCAGCCATGTTGGTTGTGGAATTACAGTGATTGGCTGGACACAAAGCGTCATCAGGTCTATATCAGACCTGGCGCCGCTGTGCTCGTCAGTCTACTCCAAAATCAGGCAGTGTAGGGAGAGGTGCTGCTGAGCTAGGGAGAGATTTGGTTGTGTAGTAAGTAGTGTAGGGAGAATACAAGTACATTAAACATATCCATCTCAACAAACAGTCTTTCTGAGGACTAATCCATCTGCAGAGATATCAGGCAGGCAGTGTATATAGCAGACTACAGTGCATATAGCACAAGAGGCTCCATTCCAGTTCTGCCTTCTGCTGCAGTTAGATATTTCTAGAATTAGACCCAGGTCCCAGAGGCCATGAATAATTTTTTTTGGCTCTTAATTCTCATTATTTGCTTAAAAAGCAATCCAGAGAACACAGTTTTTCTGCACCATTTGTTTGTTGGCACTGCAGAATACAGCCAGGTCATTTCCATATTACAGCACTAAAAAGCCAGCTATTTAAAACTGTAGTTTGTCCGTCACATGGATCACATATACATTTTTTGAAAATACTGCCATTTTTGGCCTCCATTCAAATTTTTTTTCAGTGTGTCAGTAAAGTTTTTGACACCGGTTTTCTGTTCAAAACAGGCCAGGTATTTAAAACTGTGGTTTGTCCGTCACACGGATCACATATGCGTTACCTAAAAATTCTGCCATTTCTGGCCTCCATTCTAATTTTTTTTCAGTGTGTCAGCAAAGTTTTTGATACCGATTTGCTGTTCAAAATAGTTACCTACATGTCAGGTATTTAAAACTGTGGCATGTCCGTCACACGGATCACATATACGTTTTCTGAAAATTCTGCCGTTTCTGACCTCCATTATTATTTTTTTTCAGTGTGTCAGCAAAGTTTTTTACACTGGTTTGCTGTTCAAAATAGTTAACTACAGGCCAGGTATTTAAAACTGTGGTTTGTCCGTTTTAAGGATCACATATACGTTTTCTGAAAATTCTGCCATTTTTGGCCTCCATTCTAATTTTTTTCAGTGTGTCAGCAAAGATTTTGACACCAGTTTGCTGTTCAAAATAGTTACCTACAGGCCAGGTGTTTAATTCTGTGGTTTCACCGTCACACGAATCACATTCACATATAATTGCGCTGAAAATACTGCCATTTTTGGGCTCCATTCAGTTTTTTTTTCAGTGTGTCAGCAAAGTTTTTGACACTGGTTTTCTGTTCAAAATAGTTACCTACAGGCCAAGTATTTAAAACTGAGGTTTGTCCGTCACACGGATCGCATATACGTTTTCTTAAAATTCTACCATTTCTGGCCTCCATTCAAATTTTTTTTCAGTGTGTCAGCAAAGTTTTTGACACCGGTTTGCTGTTCAAAATAGTTACCTACATGCCAGGTATTTAAAACTGTGGTTTCTCCGTCACACGGATTATATATAACTTCGCTCCAAATTCAGCTATTTGTAGTGAGCTTGGAATATATTGTTCTCCACTTAATATGGGTGAGGCGCGTGGCAAGGGACAGGGAACTGAACGTGATGGGGATGGTGATGGAGCATGCAGAGGCCGAGGCCGATGCCGTGGGCAAGCTGAAATTGTGCCACAACAAACACCCACATCTTCTCGCCCAACCTTCCTGTCCCAATTCCTAGGGGACCACAGGACACCACTATTGAACCCAGAGCAGTGTCGAAAGGTGGTTGGTTGGATAGCGGATAATGCTTCCAGTCACTTTGCCACCAACAACACCCTGTCTTCCACAAGTCTCAGTAGCCGTGAGTCTGGATTGCATATTCCTCTCACCTTGTCGAGTGCCTGGAGACAACTGTTCCCACACTTGGACACTCCGAAGAGCTGTTCACTTTTCCATTTATAGATTCAGGCTTCTCGCGCTTTCACTTGAAGGGGGGCAAGAGGAGATCGCATGTAGCAATACCCAAATATTTGAGCCACCACGGTCACACGAAGGCAAAGGTGGGAAAGTGTCACAAGAGGTGGACGAGGTTGAGACACAATTGCCAGAAAGTCAGGAGGAGGACTAGGGTGCGGAAGTGGAAGACGAGGTGGTGGATGATATAGTAACTGACCCAACCTGGCAGGAGGACATGCAGAGCGAGGACAGCAGCACACAAGGGGAGGGAGGCAGAGCACCCCAACAGGCAGGAAGAAGCAGTGTGGTGGCCGCAGACAGAAGGCAGGCAACCGTTCTCCATAACACCAACACAAAGTAAGTTGCCAGTACAACTGTTAGGTCTTCCTGAGTCTGGTTGTTTTTTAATAAGACTCTGCCGATAACCCCAAAAAGGCCATTTGCACCACCTGCCAGGCCAGCATCAGCAGGGGTGGCAAAACTACCAGCCTTACAACCACCAGCATGATCAGGCACATGGCAGCAAAGCACCCGACTTTGTGGGCCGAACCCCAGGGTCCAGGAACAGTGTCTGCGGGTGGAACCATTGCTTCTTCTGCTGTTGTGCATGCAAGCCAATCTCCTGTCCATGGTGCATGTGATGCCTCCTGCCCTGCACCTATCATTGCACACTCTCAAATAGCAACATCAGGAAGCACGTCCACGTCCTTGTCCCAACGCAGCGTTCAGTTGTCCATACCCCAGTCCTTGGAACCCAAGCGCAAATATGCAGCCAACAACCAACAGGACACACTACTAAATTCCCTCATTTCACGACTGCTTGTGCTTGAAATGTTGCCTTTTAGGCTCGTGGAGACATAAGCATTTCGCAACCTGATGGCGGTGGCCATCCCCCGGTACTCGGTCCCCAGCCGCCACTATTTCTCTCATTGTGCCGTTCCCACATAACACAAGCACGTGTCCCAAAACTTTAGCCATGCCCTCAGCAACGCAGTTACTGGGAAAGTCCACCTAACCACGGACACGTGGACAAGTGCTTGTGGGCAGGGATGGTACATCTCACTGACTGCACACTGGGCTAACAAAATGGAAGCCGAGACTCAGTCAGACCTTGGGATGGAACACATCCTCCAGATGCCAAGGATTGCGGGCCCTAGGTCAATAAGGGTTGCCCCTACAGTCTACATCTCCTGCACCTCATCCTCCTCATCCTCGTCTTCAGTCTCCATCTCCAAAATGACCACATCTTTCACAGGCTGGAAGCACTTCAGCACTGCCTAGGCCAAGCGGCAACAGGCTGTGCTGAAGCTAATATGTTTAGGTGACAAACCGCACAATGCTAAAGAGTTGTGGACAGCTCTGAAAGAGCAGGCAGATCTGTGGCTCACACCACTGAACCTACAGCCAGACATGGTCATGTGTGACAATGGCCGGAACCTGTTGGCTGCTCTGAGGCGAGGCGCGCTCACACGTAAAATGCCTGGCCCATGTTCCTAATCTCGTGGTTCAACGGATTCTCAAATCCTACCCGGAGCTGCCTGATCTGATTGTTAAAGTACACCGCCTGTGTGCCCATTTTAGAAAGTCACCTACAGCTTCCGCCGCCCTTGCCGTGTTTCAGCAGCATTTGCAGCTTCCGGCTCACAGACTGGTTTGTGATGTCCCCACACATTGGAACTCTACACTGCAGATGTTGGGAAGGATTTATGAGCAGAGGAGGGCAGTTGTTGAGTACCAGCATTAACAAGGCCGTCGGTATTCAGTTCAGACTCCACACATAAGACCTCAGGAGTGGACATGAATATCAGACATATGTACCATTCTCCAAAACTTTGAGGATTCCACCAAGATGGTGAGCGGCGATGATGCCATAATTAGCGTCATCATCCCGCTTCTCTGTCTTCTGAAACGCTCTCTGCTCACAGTCAAAGAGGATGCATTGTAGGCGGAGCACGATGAGATGGAGCAAGGAACCATACAGGGTGATTACACACAGCCCAGCCTCATCTCATCCCACCGTGGATTGGGTGACAATGAGGAAGAGGAGGAGGAGGAAGAACAGGAGCAAGTTTCATGAGCTATAGATGGTACTACCTGCACAACTGTCATACCATCTGTTCAGCGTGGATGGCCTGAGGACAGAAAGGAGGAGGAGGAGAGCATGGTCAGTCATCCTCTTGATGAGGACACAGAAATCTTGCCTGTTAGCAGTCTGACACGCATGGCTGAGTTTATGTTACGCTGCCTTTCCCATGACCTTCGCGTTCTCAAAATTTTGGGTCACAGTCATTACTGGTTGGTGACACTTCTAGACCCACGCTACAAGGAGAACTTTATATCTCTTATTCATGAGGCGGACAGGTCTACAAAATTGGTGCAGTACCATAAGGCCCTTGTTGCAGAACTATTAAAAAAAATCCCATCTGAAAACGCTTGCAGCAGAGGTCACAGTTCGTTGGACAACCAAGGAGTACAGGCGAGAGAGGCAAAAATTCAATCCAGCAGAGGCAGTGGAACATTATCAAAGTTCTGGGAGAATTTTCTCAGCCCATCTCATCGCACAAGCTCTGACGTGTGGGGTACTCTCACAAGGAGTGCAAAGTTTGGGAAGATGCTGAGGGAGTACCTTGCCGACCGTACCAACATCCTCCATGATTCCTCTGTACCTTATATTTAATGGGTATCCAAGCTGGATAGGTGGAATGAACTGGCTCTCTACGCCTTGGAGGTCCTGGGAACATTTTTTATGAGGCCCTCCTCCATGTCCCTTCCAAGGGGCATTGGAGTGCCTCCAAAATTTTTGGCAGCCCTTGCATTCACTGCATAGGCCAACACTATGGGAGACCCACTTCCTAACAATGGGAACAATGTTTTCAAGAGGCTCTCTCACCTCCACGTCTCTTCCAAGGGGCATTAGAGTGCCGCCAAATTTTTGGTAACTCTTGCATTCACTGCATAGGCAAACACTATGGGAGACCCCTTCTAATAATGGGAACATTGTTTTCAGGAGGCCCTCTGACCTCCACATCTTTTCCAAGGGGCATTGGAGTGCCTCCCAAATTTTTGGCAACCCTTGCATTCACTGCATAGGCAAACACAATGGGAGACCCACTTCTTAATTATGGAAACATTGTTTTCAGGAGACCATCCTCTGATTCTCTTCAAAGGGGTATTGGGGTGCGTCCAAATTTTCAAAGTGGTATTGGGGTGCGTCCAAATTTTGGGCAGCCCTGCCACTCACTGCATATGCAATAACAGTATAGGAGACTCACTCTTTAGTAATGGGCACAATAAAACATTGCCGGCTGATGGCTCTCTAAGAATAGTGAGGGCCGACTGCTAGTCCTTTAAGAATAGTAAAGGCCCCCTGATGGTCCTATAAAAATTGGCTTTGTGACTTTCAGAGTCCCTCCTTCATAAATGAAATGTGATGTGTCTGATGATAGCTCACACACCACATGACCAGATAAGGTTGTAAAATGTTAAAATGATATCTCCGGGTGAATGCATTTGTCACGGTTGAAAGCAATGCAAAAGTGCAAAAAAGCATCAAAAAGTGTGAACATAGCCCAAGGTATGGAGGAGTATTTTTGTTTTTGGTTATTTATTTTGCTTTATATGCAAGTCATTACCCTGGAAAGGATGTTCCTTGACATATTGTAGCATCGGCGTCTCTGCCCCGTTCTAGGCAGAGACGCCGTCCCTCTCACCTCCCCGCTCCTGGCGTGGCGTCCTCCAGCGCTGCTCTCCCCGCTGCTTCCGGCATGCGCTCCTTCCCCGGCAGTGTGCTTAGGGCACGCGCGCGCGCGCTCCCCCTCTCTTAAAGGGACCGCGCGCGCCGTCCTAAGGAGTCCCCAGCCAATTGCCGGAGGACCTCCCATATAAAAGGCACCTCCTTCAAAATGGAGGTGCCCGAGCAATGTTGTAGCACTGTTCACTACTCTGCTTCAGCCCTCAGGTCCCGTTGCCAGTTACCTGCCATATTCCTGCCAGATTCCTGCCAGTCTGCTGTCTAATTCCTGCCTGATATCCTGCTACCTGCCTGCTAGCCTGAGGTCCGACAGTCTGCCTTACTACTCCTGTCAGTCTGTCTATGGACCAGCTTGCCCGCTCACCTGGGAGCGCACATCTGCTACCTGCCTGCTAGCCTACCTGGAGCCTCTGCCATCACGTGCTGTGACCACCCGCCTGTCCAGAGACTTCTGCCCGCTCATCTGGGAGCGCTCATCTGCCGCCTGTCTGTTGGTCTTCCTGGAGGCTCTGCCGTCACATGCTGTGACCACCCGTTTAGCCAGAGACTCTCGCCTGCTCACCTCGGAGCCCACATCTACCATCAGCCGCCACAGGTCGTACCAACCCTTTACCCAGAGACTGCCCCGGTCACTTGCCGTGACCATCTGCCCATTCACCCAGAGACTGCCCCGGTCACTTGCCGTGACCATCTGCCCGTTCACCCAGAGACTGCCCCGGTCACTTGCCGTGACCATCTGCCCGTTCACCCAGAGACTGCCCCGGTCACTTGCCGTGACCATCTGCCCGTTCATCCAGAGACTGCCCCGGTCACTTGCCGTGACCTCCTGCCCGTTCTTCTAGAGACTGTCCCGGTCACCGGCATTACTGGTGGCCTTTATCACCGACCTTCCAGTTTCTGCCAGTTGCACTGTCATTTGGGTTGTCGCTGACCGTTTTTCTAAGATGGCCCACTTCATTCCCCTGCCTGGTCTTCCGTCTGCACCCGAGCTGGCTAAAGACTTTATCCGCCACATCTTCCGTCTCCATGGTCTGCCCCCCAACATCGTGTCGGATCGTGGGGTTCAGTTCACCTCTCGCTTCTGGAGAGCCACATGTAAGCTGCTGGACATTACCCTGGATTTCTCCTCCGCTTACCACACTCAGTCCAATGGTCAAGTGGAGCGGATCAATCAGATCTTGTCCAGCTACCTCCGGTACTTCGTTGATGCTCACCACTCGGACTGGGTGGATCTCCTACCATGGGCCGAGTTCTCTTATAACAACCATGAGAGCGAGTCCTCTTCCAAATCCCCGTTCTTTATAGTCGGTGGCCAACATCCCCAGATTCCACTTCCTGTCTCAGTTTCTGTGGACAACCCTGCTGCGGAGTCTCTTGTCAGCGAATTTTCTACTATTTGGGAGAGCACCAGGTCCGCTCTTCTTCTCTCCTCTGAGCGGATGAAGAGATATGCTGATAAGAGACGTCTGGATCCGCCCCAATTCCGTCCGGGAGACAAGGTTTGGCTCTCATCCAAACATGTGCGGCTCAAAGTACCCTCCTACAAGTTGGGTCCTCGATTCATCGGCCCCTTCGAAGTCCTCAGGGAAATTAACCCTGTGGCCTACAAATTAAAACTCCCAGGCACCCTACGGATCCCCAACTCCTTCCACGTATCTCTCCTCAAACCCGTTGTATTTAACTTTTTTTCCAAAAATCCAGGTGCCCCTCCTGCTCCGGTTTCCGCTGATGACATCTTTGAGGTAGAGAGTATTCTGGCCTCCAAGAGGGTAAGAGGAAAAACCTTTTTTCTGGTAGATTGGAAGGGGTTTGGTCCTGAGGAGAGAACTTGGGAACATAGGGAGAACATCAACGCCCCGCTTCTCCTTGAGAAATTTCTTTCTCGCCAAAAAAAGAGGGGGCCTAAAAGGGGGGGTACTGTAGCATCGGCGTCTCTGCCCCGTTCTAGGCAGAGACGCCGTCCCTCTCACCTCCCCGCTCCTGGCGCGGCGTCCTCCAGCGCTGCTCTCCCCGCTGCTTCCGGCACGCGCTCCTTCCCCGGCAGTGTGCCTAGGGCACGCGCGCGCGCGCTCCCCCTCTCTTAAAGGGACCGCGCGCGCCGTCCTAAGGAGTCCCCGGCCAATTGCCGGAGGACCTCCCATATAAAAGGCACCTCCTCCAAAATGGAGGTGCCCGAGCAATGTTGTAGCACTGTTCACTACTCTGCTTCAGCCCTCAGGTCCCGTTGCCAGTTACCTGCCAGATTCCTGCCAGATTCCTGCCAGTCTGCTGTCTAATTCCTGCCTGATATCCTGCTACCTGCCTGCTAGCCTGAGGTCCGACGGTCTGCCTTACTACTCCTGTCAGTCTGTCTATGGACCAGCTTGCCCGCTCACCTGGGAGCGCACATCTGCTACCTGCCTGCTAGCCTACCTGGAGGCTCTGTCGTCACGTGCTGTGACCACCCGCCTGTCCAGAGACTTCTGCCCGCTCACCTGGGAGCGCTCATCTGCCGCCTGTCTGTTGGTCTTCCTGGAGGCTCCGCCGTCACATGCTGTGACCACCCGTTTATCCAGAGACTCTCGCCTGCTCACCTGGGAGCTCACGTCTACCATCAGCCGCCACAGGTCGTACCAACCCTTTACCCAGAGACTGCCCCGGTCACTTGCCGTGACCATCTGCCCGTTCACCCAGAGACTGCCCCGGTCACTTGCCGTGACCATCTGCCCGTTCACCCAGAGACTGCCCCGGTCACTTGCCGTGACCATCTGTCCGTTCACCCAGAGACTGCCCCGGTCACTTGCCGTGACCATCTGCCCGTTCATCCAGAGACTGCCCCGGTCACTTGCCGTGACCTCCTGCCCGTTCTTCTAGAGACTGTCCCGGTCACCTGCTGTGACTGCCTGCCTGGTCGCCACCCGCTCCCTTACAAGGACCGCCCCCTTGTATAGTAGCTCAGAGGTTCCGCCTCCCAGACCCATTACACATATTTTCCAGGAAAATCCATTTTGGTTTCGTTTTTGTATGTTTTATTGTGAGTCCATAAAAGTGGTGTAATACCTCTGACAATGTTGTTGACAGAAGTGACCTTGGAGTCAGAAATGCTTCCAGTGGTCTTCCCCATGCTGTTTCCATGTTATTTGAGCACTGTTTCCATCGATTTGGGCAATTTTTAGGCCCTCTGCAGACCGCAGGGGGAGCCACCTGAAAAATGCTCGAGTTTCCCATAGACTTACATTGGGCTCATTGCTCGGGTCGAGCACCCGAGTATTTCAATGTGCTCGACCTGAGCATCGAGCACCCAAGCATTTTAGTGCTTGCCCATCACTAGTAAGTTCTATTTTATGTGCAAGTTAAATTTATTGCTTTTGTATAATAAACATTAACATTTGATGGTGATTGTTGGTGCTCCCTCTTTTTTGGCAATATTTTTTACTGAAACAGGTTTGTCAGAAAACTTTTAGTTTCCTTTAAGAATCAACATTTTATATGGGATACCATACTACAGAATATTGCCACATGTGTGGGCCATTGATTGCAAACAAGATTTGTTATTTTGCAGACTTAAAAAACGTAATTTTCCTAACAAATTCATTCAAGATCATGTTGCAAAACTGAGCACAACCCAATGAAAGTCTTAGGAGCAAAGCTAAAGTTTAGACTATAAAATTCTAATTAACAAGAATTCAACCACAGGTAAGTCCATTCATTTAATAGGGCCCATGGTAAAAAAATTCAAGACTATTGGACTTTTTACTCTGGAGTGATGAGATTAAGGTAAATGTTTTTGAAACTGATGTCCTCAAAATAGTATGGTGTTACAAGAGTGAGAAGTGCAAAGAAAAATGCATGGTGCCTACAGTGAAACATGATGGTGGCAGTGTCCTTATGTGGGGCTACAAGAATACTGCTGGTGTCGAGGAGCTACTATTCATTGATGATATCATGAATTCACAGATTTATTCCTCCATGCCCTTGGTAGACGTGCTTTTTTTTAACATGACAATGATCCAAAACACATATCTAAGGCTATTGCTATATTTTTGAAGAAGAACAGGGTGAAAGTGATTCAGTGGCCAAGAGTCTCCTGATCTGAACCCAACCAAACACCTGTGAAGAATGTTACGCACACGCCCGGACTAACTGGCGTGAGCGTGGTTAGTGATCCCACTTGACCATGAACCGAGGAGTGCCTGGAGGGGTGTAACTAAGTATCAACTCGGTCTGAACAAGGTCACATGGCGACTCAGTTGACTCCGTGAACCAGGGAGGAACCGAGCAGAGGGATCAGGTACTACTCCAGGTCAGACTCCGGTCACAGCTGTTGACCCACACAGGGGAATGCATGAGCTGGCAAGTTAGGCTGGCATACAGACAGGTGGGTACTGACAGACACGACTGGTATGCAGACAGGTGGGTATTGGCAGGCACGACTAGCATGCAGACAGGTGGGTACTGGCAGGCATGGCTGGTATGCAGACAGGTGGGTACTGGCAGGCAGGAACGCAGGCAGGATAGGGACCAGTACAGACTGGGATACAGGAACAGAGCCGCAGGTGCGGTAGGCAAGCAGAGCAGAGCAAAACCCGCAGGTGCAGTAGACAAGCAGAGCAGAGCAAAACCAATAGGTGCGGTAAACAAGGAGAGCAGAGCAAAACCCGCAGGTGCAGTAGACAGGTAGAGCAGAGCAAAACCCACAGGTGCGCTAGACAAGCAGAGCAGAGCAAAGCCCGCAGGTGCGGTAGACAAGCAGAGCAGAGCAAAACCCGCAGGTGCGGTAAACTAGCAGAGCAGAGCAAAACTCGCAGGTGCGGTAGACAATCAGAGCAGAGAAAAAACCCACAGGTGCGGTAGACAAGCAGAGCAAAGCAAAACCCGCAGGTGCGGTAGACAAGCAGAGCAGAGCCAAACCCGCAGGTGCGGTAGACAAGCAGAGCAGAGCAAAACCCGCAGGTGCGGTAGACAAGCAGAGCAGAGCTAAACCAGTAGGTGCGGTAGACAAGCAGAGCAGAGCAAAACCCGCAAGTGCGGTAGACAAGTAGAGCAGAGTAAATACACACAAGATACTTACAATGAATTAGCGAGTGGACACTAAACTCACAAACAGAAGTACAGACACAATGAGTTGGAGTTAGGTGCAGGTTCAGACACTGCAGGAAAAGGGAAGATACGGACATAGAGACAAACAAGTAACGGGCTAGGACACTGTACAGACAGGAACTGAACCAGGAACAAGATACAGGAATGAGCCTGGGAACTCAGCCCCCAGGGTGGCGGAAACAGACTAGAAGTCAAAGATACAGGTAACGGGCCTGGGTATACAGCCCCCAGGGTGGTGGAACAGATTAGAAGTCACAGATACAGGTAACAGACCTGGGTATACAGCCCCCAGTGTGGCGGAAACAGACAAGATGCAGGACAGGACCTGGCAACTCAGTTGCACAGAACACACTGAAAGAAAGTGTTGCTCAGGCACCTCCTACTGAGTGGAGGGGGTTTAAGTATCCAGTGACTCACAGCAATAGGCTGGGGACGCATAAGGACAGTGCACATAGTAACTATAAGAAACAGGCAGTAACCGTGCTGCCGCCCTAAGCAATAAGACAAGAGACATGCACACAGCAGATACTGGAGCAAAGTGTGCAGCCTGGACTGATAGGTAAGATGTCGGTCTTGCATGGTGGGCGGTGGTAAGCCATGCCAGCACGTCGCCAGGGATGTTACAAAGAACACTGAAGAAACAAATTGTCATCACTCTACATCCAGCATCCAGGCTTTAAACGAGGTCATTCATGAAGAATGGAAAAAGATAGAAGTTGCAGATAGAAAACTATTTCACTAGATATGTACAATACAAATGCAAAACATGGCAATGTAACTGAAATTAGACTGACCTTATGAAACTACAGTGGGCTAGAACCATTATAATTCTATAAAATACCTAACATAATTGAAATTGAAATTTTTCTTTTTTTTTCTTTTTGATCAAAACTAATCAACTATGCCTTTATATTGCGCATAGTTAATTATTTTGCTTAAAAGTCAAAACATGAAAAGAAAAATCAAGGTTCTAACAATAATTTGCTTCATTTTTAGAAACACACCAATTTGATAGAGCAGTATATCCAAGCAATTGTTCTATTAACAATGTTTTGCTTCAGACTGTAGTCGTAAATGTGCTATTACGTAATTAAAATAATTAGAGTAAAATCACAAAATTAGCACAAAAACAAATATTGAGGAAAATAAGCAATGTATAAATAATTGGTAAACAAGCTGCTAATAATGTTGGATTAAATTACTGTGGTTTACAGAGGTGTAAATATTTGCAATATGAAGTGTCAGCAGAAAGGCTTTATAGGAAAACTTTCGGTATGAGATTCATTGTCTTTCTAAACCTGGTTCCCCAGACTACACAAAGTTAGGAAATAATAAACCTTGTAAGAGAAAAATATTTCACATTATAACGTATCCTAGTTAAAAATGTATCAAAGCTTTGACCCCTTCCTCTGTAGCAGCCAAAGAGCCAAGGAAACTCTGAAATACGGTGAGCAAATATACAGTATTGATACAAATAGAAACAAGGTATCTCACAAATGTGCAAGATAGACCGTGTAGACTAGTGATGAGCGAGCACTAAAATGCTCGGGTACTCGTTGCTCGGGTCGAGCAAATTGGAATACTCGGGTGCTCGACCCGAGCAACGAGCCCAATGTAAGTCTATGGGAAACTCGAGCATTTTTCAGGTGGCTCCCCCTGGCGGTCTACAGAGTGCCTAAAAATTGCCCAAATCGAAGGGAACGGTGCTCAAATGACATGGGAACAGCATGGGAAGACCCCTGGAAGCATCTCTAACTCCCTGATCAGTGCTGTTAAGAACGTGGTAAGAGTATTACGCCACTTTTACTGACTCACAAGAAAACATACAAAAACGAAACCAAAATGGATTTTCCTGGGAAATATGTAAAGGAACATCCTTTCCAGGGTAATGACTTGTATATAAGGCAAAATAAATAACCAAAACCAAAAATATTCCTCCAAACCTTGGGCTATGTTCACACGTAGTGTTTATGATGTGTTTTTGCACTTTTGCATTGCTTTCAACCAAGACAAATGCATTTACCAGGAAATGTAATTTTAACATTTTACAACCTTATCTGGCCATGTGGTGTGTGACACATCATCAGACACATGCATACAGGGCTGAAAAGACATGGGAACAGCATGGGGAAGACCTCTGGAAGCATCTCTGACTCCCAGGTCACTGCCTAAAAGTGTGCCCATCATAAGTGATCCTTGGCGCATGCAAAGACGCCTACCGCCATGCACCTGTCATTGCAGACTTGCAACAATTACCATCCACGTCCTTGTCCCACTGCAGCGTTCAGTTGTCCCTACCCCATTCATTGGAATGCAAGCGCAAGTATGCAGGCAGCCAGCCACCCACCCACAGGCTGCAATACTATACTGCCAATATTTTGACAGCTGCTTGCACTTAAAATGTGGCCATTTAGGCTCGTGGAGGCGGAAGCTTTTCATAACCTCATGCCAGCGGCGGCCGGGTGTCCATACTCGGTCCCCAGCTGCCATTATTTTTCCCGGTATCGTGTCCGCCTTCCACAAGCACGGGTCCCACAACATTACCTGTGCCCTCCCCAGTGCACTTACTGGGAAGGACGGCCTAACCACAAACACGTGCACAGGTGAATGTGCCCAGGGTTGGTACGGAGGCAGTCCACAACTTTTTTTGCTAAGAGTTGTATTTAGCTTGGTGAAAGGACAGACATAGAGGAAAAACCGTATCTACCTTGCGTGTCATTTCTCCCAGGAAGTCCTGTTATTGAGCTTGTTGCAGAAGCAATGACAGCCCGTCCAACATCAACTCGCACTTGTCAGTGGTGCTTTGACACACACACTTCGTTCTTTGCGCATTTAATTTCTTGAATACAGAGTTAGAGAATGGCCTGATCTGTAATGTGTTTTGAGAAATAACATGCATAAGCATGGCCGATCCTCATTAAAAAAGCAGCCATAGAGTGTTTGGGAACCTTCCCTCACACTTTTATTAGCCAGGATTGCTTTTCGGCAGGGTAGGACTGGCCCAGCAGAGAATCGGAGACTCCTCCGGCGGGCCCTGGCTTCTCCTTCAGGAGAGTTCATTGTGACGAGGTGAGGCCATGATGATGATAGAGGCCACCATCTGCTTAGTTTTCTGTTACTTGGAATGCAAGTGCAAGTACGCAGCCAGCTACCCACCCACCCACAGGCCGCAACACTAAACTGCCAGATTTCTGGGCAGCTCTTTGCACTTGAAATATGGACTTTTAAGCTTGCGGAGGCAGAAGCTTTTCACAACCTCATGTCAATGGCAGCCGGGTGTCCATGCTCGATCTCCAGCCGCCACTATATTTTCTGCTATCGCCTCTGCCTTCCATAAGCACGGGTCCCACAATATTACCATTGCCCTCCCCAGTGAACTTACTGGGAAGGACTGCCTAACCACAAACATGTGGACAGGTGAATGTGGCCAGGGATGGTACAGAGCCAGTCCACAACTTTTTTTGCTGAGAGTTGTATTTAGCTGGGTGAAATAACTGCCATAGAGGGAAAACGTATCTACCCTGCACGTCATTTCTCCCAGGAAGTCCTGTAATTGAGCTTGTTGCAGAAGCAATGGCAGCCCGTCCAACATCAACTCGCACTTGTTGGTGGTGCTTTGTCACACACACATCTTTCTTTGCGCATTTAATTTCTTGAATACAGAGTTGGACAATGGCCTGATCTGTAATGCGTTTTGAGAAATAACATGCATAAGCATGGCCGATACAGATTAAAAAAGCAGCCATAGAGTGTCCGGGAACCTTCCCTCACACTTTTCTTAGCCAGGGCTGCTTTTCGGCAGGGTTGGACGGGCCCACCAGAGAACCGGAGACTCCTCCGGAGGGCCCTGGCTACTCCTTCAGGAGAGTTCATAATGGCGAGGTGAGGACATGATGATGATAGAGGCTATCATCTGCTTAGTTTTCTGTTACTTGGAATGCAAGTACAAGTATGCAGCCAGCCACCCACCTACCCACAGGCCGCAACACTAAACTGACAGATTTCTGGGTAGCTCTTTGCATTTGAAATATTGCCTTTTAAGCTCGTGGAGGCAGAAGCTTTTCACAACCTCATGCCGGCGGCGACCGGGTATCCATACTTAGTCCCCAGCCGCCGTTATTTTTCCTGGTATTGTCTCCGCCTTCCATAAGCACATGTCCCACAACATTACCCGTGCCCTCCCCAGTGCACTTGTAAGGGGGAAGACCAGGGTGTAAGTACATTCAGAGCAAGGGACCCGGAATGGCCTGGCCTGTGCCTTTGGTTGCAGGGTGAAGACAGACTGCGAGCACAGGAGTCAGGTGACTAGGCAGCTGGGGGAATGTCCAGAGTGAGAGCTGGGAGGTCAGGTGACCGGGAAACTGGTGGCGTGGGTAGAGAGAGGAAGAGACGAGGACATTTGACGGGAAAACAGAGCTGGGTCCTGCTCAGCAGAGCAGTGTGAGAGGGTTTAGGCTCCTGGCTCCAGTACTGGGAGCAAGAGCTGAGTGCAATGGACTGGAGGAGTCAAGGCGACTAGAGAAGAGACACTGGGTCTGTGGAGCCGAGCACGTGAGGTACCGTTTTTTGGACTAGGGTCTCAGCGGGTAAAACCGCAGACCGCCCGCTGCCGCCAAAAGGCGGAGCATTGTATGGGCGGGGAAGCCTGAAGAAATCAACACCGGCCTCAGCTGGCAACTGCCTTGTGGAGGAAAACAGTCAGCTAAGTGTAAAAACTGTCGTTTACAACCGATTCGACTCTGCTATATCTAGTTAAAATGTGAACTATCAGTTATAGACTTCTACCTGCCATTTCCCTTGTTTTCCCCCATATTTTACCCTGTTACTCCCTGCGTGGAGATTGACCCTGTTATTATAAACTTCCCCTGTTTTTTAGCCCTGTATTAGCTGCTCTGTGTTTCTGTGTCACTGCATCTAAAGTACCCGTGTTACATTTGGCGTAGTCGGCAGGATGCAGTTGTTAGACACAGACACTGCAGAGCAGTCCATCCTGGGAGCCCCTAAAACTAGCTTACCGCTGGGGGCCAATCTCCCAAAGTTCACTGGGGACAATATGATGCTGTGGGACCGGATTGAGAGAGTTAGGAATATGTTACGTATGCATCCGATGACCCCAGCTATGCAAACCGAAATAGCCTTACTGGCCCTGGACGTGATGTACCGCCCTCCCCATGACCGGGATACTGTAGAAAAAGTGGTGCGGATACTGGAGGAGATGCATGGGGATCCCACAAATGTGAGAGAGCTGAGGATACGGCTGTTTCACCAAATACAGCAGGAGGGGGAGACTGTGACGCAGTATGTTAATGCCTTACAGAGGGTGCATGCCTATATCACTAGAAAAGACAACATGGGGAATTTGGGAATGGGCCCCTCTGACGTGATCTTAAGAGATCAGTTTGTGGCAGGCCTTAGGGATGTGCTACTGAAGCAGGCCTTGCGGGAGCACCTTCGCGCCAACCCACGTATGACTTTTCTAGAAGTGGGGGCGGAGGCACGTGTGAGAGAGCAGGAGATGGGGGTGACGGCTCTGGCAGGGATGGTGCGGAGTAACGAGGTACCCACCCCGCCTGCAGCTGAACCAGAACGGGCTCGAGAGATGCAAAAGTAGATACAGGAGATGCTGGATGAATGGTTCAGTCTCAATAAGACCCCTTCCCGACACCAGAGATACCCAGATCGATTGCTCCAGTTATGGAAAGAATTGAATTCAGGACCCCCCCTGCAGGAGAGTTCCATAGGGGAGTGAGGCAGCCCTACACAGACAGAGACACGACCTACTGGAAGTGTGGAGGCGCAGGACATTACGCCAGGGTCTGTGCTAGCTGAGGGCGGCCCCTGTCGCGGCAGCCGTTAAATTAGCGGGCACCGTGTTTGGGGGACACAGCCCGGAGCCTGAGGAAGGGGAAAGAAAAAGAGGAAGTCCCAAGGACCTGGTTTCCACCAGCCCGACTGTCTGGGCCGAAATAAGTGGTCGGGCTGTTCACTGCCTAATTGACACGGGATCCCAGGTGACTACGATGACAGAAGCCTACTTCCAACAGCGATTTCCAGAGATAGCGCGGCCTGAATGGGGACCTGTAATTAGACTCAAGGCAGCTAATCAATTACCCATCCCGGTCGCAGGGGTGGTGTGGATGAAGATCCGAGTGTGTGGAAAAGATGAGGGAAAAAAAGTAGTCGTCCTGGTCGCAGGGGGAACCGGAAGTGGACCCCCGGTGACCCTCGGAATGAATGTGCTGAAAGAGATCGGGCAAATCTTGATTTGTGAGCTGAAGGAGATTCCTCTAGACCAGTGGGACCCACAAATCCCCCAAAGGAGGGTCTTTCAACAACTAATCCCAGCTGCCCAGGCTCAGGAGATGTCGAGTGAAGGGAAGATCCTGGGGAAAATAATAGTGCAAGAAGTTACGGCACTCACCTTACCGCCCGGACAAACTGTACTCACATTATCCCCATGGGCCTGCACACCTCTTGAGGGGGTTGAAGTTCAGATAGAACCAACATCGATGGACAAAGTACCCCCCGACTCTTGGTGGCTTGGACACTGGCCACCATCCAGGGTTGCAATGTTATAGTGTGGTGTGTAAATCAGGGCTAAGATTAACTCACACTCCCTCCCAGGGCGGAAATAGCCCATATTCTGGGAATGCCAGAGAAGTTGGTGTGACCTGATGTGGTACAGCTGTCCGCTGTATGAGGAGACCCCTGGACTCTGGCGGTCACCGGGCCGCCGGAATCCCACCGGGCTAGTGTGAAGGGGGACGAAGAATCCTAGAACGAATGCCGGCTGAATTGACGGGACTTACACCTCGACAGGTGCAGCAGGTTGAGGAGGTGCTGGAGCGGTACCAGGAAGTCCTTGCTCGCCATGAGGATGATTTTGGTTGCACCAAAGCCATTACCCACGAGATTCCCACGGGGAGCGCTGCCCCAGTGTGGGAGAGATACCGGAAAATACCTCCCCAGATGTATAAAGAAGTTAAGGAGATGCTAGCCCATATGTTACAGAATGGTGTCATACGGGAGAGTCAGAGTCCGTGGACAGCCCCGATTGTCCTGGTCCGGAAGAAAGATGGGACCCTGCGATCCTGTGTGGACTATAGATGACTGAATGCCTGTACAGTACGGGACTATTACCCACTACCCCGAATCAAAGAGTCCCTGTCGGCCTTAGGGAAGGCAAGATACTTCTCTTCCTTGGATCTGGCCAGTGGGTACTGGCAGGTGCCCGTGGCCGAACATGACCGTGCGAAGACGGCATTCCTATTACCCATGGGACTGTTCGAGTTCAATCGGATGCCCTTCGGCCTGACTAACGCCCCCGGGACGTTCCAGCATCTGATGGAGAGGGGCCTGGGTGATTTAAACTTCGAGTTGACACTGATTTACCTTGATGACATAATTGTCTATGCCGCCACCTTCGAGGAGCACCTCCAGTGACTGGAGCAAGTACTGAGTCGCCTACAGAGTCATGGCCTAAAGATGAAGCCCCAGAAGTGCCACCTGTTCCGCAAACAGATCGAATATCTCAGTCATACTGTGTCCGGTGAAGGAGTCAGGCCCACCCAGAAAAAGGTGGCCGCTGTACAGGAGTGGCCTACCCCGTAGACAGTGAAGGATGTTCGGGCCTTCCTGGGACTTGCCGGGTACTACCGAAGATTTGTGAAGAACTTCACCCGCATAGCCAACCCATTGCTGGAGCTACTTAAGGGAGTGCCGGCAGTCTCCAAGAATCAGGCGATTCGGTGGGGAAGCAGCCAGGAAGAGGCATTCCGTGCCCTAAAAATGGCCCTGACCGAGGCCCCAATACTTGCCTATGCGGATTTCTCCCAACCCTTCATACTCCACACTGATGGGAGCCTACATGGTCTGGGAGCCGTGTTATCTCAAGTGCAGGAGGGGAAAGAGCGCGTGATTGCGCCAGCCGCTCCCTTCACGACTCCGAGAGGAACCCGGATAATTATAGCTCTTTCAAATTAGAGTTGCTGGCTCTGGTTTGGGCAATGACCGAGAAGTTTGCTGAGTATTTGTTCGGGTCAGGTACCGGTATAAGATCGCCTACCGGCCAAAGACAGAGAATACTCACGACGCCCTCTCCAGAGTGACATATGAACGGCCTGATCATGACCGCGATGAAGATTTGGAGGCGGATGAGACCCCTAGCTTCCGAAGTTTCGTGGGACTGCTGGCTGCGGCGCAGGGTAAGATCGGAGTGACGTTGGAAGAACAAGTGCTAGGGCGGCCAAGAGATGACTGGATCCGACTTCAACAGACTGACAGAGAAGTTGCCCAATTACGTCAATGGGTGGCTTTGCGGCAAGTCCCCAGTCGAGAAGAGAGGAGTACCCTGTTCCCGGGAGTACTGAAAATGCTGGGACAATGGGAGAGACTGTGTTTGCGAGACGGGCTGCTGTACCAACGGGTGAAGCTACTGCGAGAGTTCTTGACCACCTGGCAAGTGGTGATCCCAGAGAAGTTAGTCAGAGTAGTGGCTAAGGAGGCTCATGAACGAGGGGCTCACTTCGGACCAGAGAAGAGGTTTCAGTGGTTGCAGAGGCTGGTGTATCATCCCCGACTATGAGCAACAATAGAAGACACTTGTCGAAGATGTCGGAGCTGTGAGCTGGTTAAGCCCCCGGAACAGCGGGTCCCCATACAAACCATTGTGACTTCTGCCCCCTTGGAGGTGCTGATGATCGACAATTTGACTGTTGGACCAGCGCATCTCGGGTATGAACATTGCCTGGTAATGACAGACCACTTCACAAAGTTTGCAGTAGTGACCCCGACCAGAGACCAGACCGCCGAGTCAGCTGCGCAGCCATCTGCTGAGATTTCATTGGGTGTACTGCTGCCCAAAGATGATCCATTCCTATCAAGGCACCTGCTTCCAAGGCCGGGTGATGGAAGAGCTGCACCGGTTGTACAAGATTGAGAAGTCACGGACTACACCTTACCACCCTCAAGGAAATGGGGCCTGAGAACGCTTTAATCGGACACTGATCCAGATGCTCCGCACGTTGGAGGAAGATCAGAATGTACGATGGCCTGAGTTTGTGGCAAAGCTGGTGTGGGTCTACAACAACCAAGTGAATAGTACGACGGGGTTCCCTCCTTATACCTTGCTGTTCGGGTGAAAGGGGCGAGAGATTACCGAGTTAGAGCTGGAACCCGAGGAGGACTACCCACGGACGGGGATATCTTCCTGGGTCCGCGAACATCGGCATCGACTGCAGACCCTCCGAAGGTTGGTACAACAGAAGTTTCAGGAGCTCAAACATCATGAGACATTGACTCTTCGAGGGACAGCTCTGATGCCCGGGGAGTGGGTGTTGGTTAGGGACAGGCGTCCCCGGGGCAAATTGAGTAGGCGGTGGGAACGGACCCCGCACCGAGTGAAGCGCAGAATTGGCGCTGAAGAACCTGTGTATGAAGTTTAACCCGAGGGGGCTGAAGGAGCCCCTACCAGAGTGGTTCATCATAGTATGCTGCGAACCTGTCTGTCTAAAAATGACGAGGATGGAGAAGAATCACCTGCTTCTAGAGAGGGTCCTGTCACAGTTGCCCCAAGCCACGATGTGGACGAAGAAGAGTTGTTGATTCTACCTTCGAGCCCAAGCACTCGATTACCTGCAGTCCCCAGTGCAGGCAGCGAGAGAACAACATCTGTTGAAGCCACCGGGCACGCGGAGATTGGAAATCCGAGTGACCCTGCAACCCACAACGGTCAAACTGAGTTACGCCGGTCAGAATGGACAACAGCACCATTACGAACAAGATCAATTCATATGGTACCGTATCGTCCAGGAAGTCCAAGAATGTGAACGTTTGATTAAGGAACTCTCGCCCATGGAATGGCGAGTTAAAGGAGAGCGGGAGTGTAAGGGGGAAGACCGGGGTGTAAGTACTTTCAGGGCAAGGGATCCGGAACTGCCGGGGCCGCGCCTCTTGTTGCAGGGGGAAGACAGACTGCGAGCACAGGAGTCAGGTGACTGGGAAGCTGTGGGCGTGTCCAGAGTGAGAGCTGGGAGGTCAGGTGACTGGAAAACTGGTGGCGTGGGTAGAGAGAGGAAGAGAAGAGGACATTTGCGCGGGAAAGTGGAGCTGGGTCCTGCTCAGCAGAGCAATGTGAGAGGGTCCAGGCTCCTGGCTACAGTACTGGGAGCAAGAGCCGAGTGCAGTGTACCGGAGGAGTCAAGCTGACTAGAAAAGAGATGCAGGGTCTGTGGAGCCGAGCACGTGAGGTGCCGTGTTATGGACTAGGGGCTGAGCAGGTAAAACCGGAGACCGCCCGCTGCCGCCAGAAGACGGAGCATTGTTTGGGCGAGAAAGTCAGAAGAAATCAACACCAGCCACAGCTGGCAACTGCCTTGTGGAGGAAAAGGCTCAGCTAAGTGTAAAAACTGTCGTTTACAACCGGTTCGACTCTGCTATATCTAGTTAAACTGTGAACTGTCAGTTATAGACCTCTACCTGCTATTTCCCTTGTTTTCCCCCATATTTTCCCCTGTTACTACCTGCGTGGAGATTGACCCTGTTATTATAAAATTCTGCTGTTTATTAACCCTGTATTTGCTGCTCTGTGTTTCTGTGTCACTGCATCTAAAGTACCCGTGTTACACACTTACTGGGAAGGATCACCTAACCGCAAACACACACAGATCTTTCTTTGCGCATTTCATTTCTTGAATACAGAGTTGGACAATGGCCTGATCTGTAATGCATTTTGTGAAATAACATGAAAAAGCATGGCCGATCCACATTAAAAAAGCTGCCATAGAGTGACCGGGAACCTTACCACACACTTTTCTTAGCCAGGGCTGCTTTTCGGCAGGGTTGGACGGGCCCAGCAGAGAACATGAGACTACTCCGGTGAGCTCTGGCTTCTCCTTCAGGAGAGTTCATTGTGACGAGGTGAGGCCAATGTGATGATAGAGGCCACCATCTGCTAAGTTTTCTGTTACTTGGAATGCAAGTGCAAGCATGCAGCCAGCCACCCACCCACCCACAGGCCGCAACACTAAACTGCCAGATTTCCGGGCAGCTCTTTGTACTTGAAATATGGCCTTTTAGGCTCGTGGAGGCGGCAGCTTTTCACAACCACATGCCGGCGGCGGCCGGGTGTCCATACTCGGTCCCCAGCTGACACTATATTTCCCGATTTCGCCTCCACTTTCCACAAGCACAGGTCCCACAACATTACCCTTGCCCTCCCCAGTGCACTTACTGGGAAGGACCGCCTAACCACAAACACGTGGACAGGTGAATGTGGCCAGGGACGGTACGGAGCCAGTCCACAACTTTTTTTGCTGAGAGTTGTATTTAGCTCGGTAAAAGGACTGGCATAGAGGGAAACCGTATCTACCCTGTGTGTCATTTCTCCCAGGAAGTCCTGTAATTGAGCTTGTTGCAGAAACAATGGCAGCCCATCCAACATCAACCCGCACTTGTCGGTGGTACTTTGACACACACACACATCTTTCTTTGCGCATTTAATTTCTTGAATACAGAGTTGGACAATAGCCTGATCTGTAATGCGTTTTGAGAAGTTAGATGCATAAGAACGGCCGATCCACATTAAAAAAGCAGCAATAGAGTGTCCGGGAACCTTCCCCCACACTTTTCTTAGCCAGGGCTGCTTTTCGGCAGGGTTGGACAGGCCCACTAGAGAACCGGAAACTCCTCCAGTGGGCCCTGGCTTCTACTTCAGGAGAGTTCATAGTGACGAGGTGAGGCCATGATGATGATAGAGGCCATCATCTGCTTAGTTTTCTGTTACTTGGAATGCAAGTGAAAGTATGCAGCCAGCCACCCACCCACAGGCCGCAGCACTAAACTGCCAGATTTCTGGGCAGCTCTTTGCACTTGAAATAGGGCCTTTTAAGCTCGTGGAGGCAGAAGCTTTTCACAACCTCATGCCAGCGGCGACCTGGTATCAATACTTGGTCCCCAGCTGCCATTATTTTTCCCGGTATCGTCTCTGCTCTCCACAAGCACGGGTCCCAAAACATTACCATTGCCCTCCCCAGTGCACTTACTGAGAAGGACCGCCTAACCACAAACACGTGGACAGGTGAATGTGCCCAGGGATGATACGGAGCCAGTCGAAACCTTTTTTTTGCTGAGAGTTGTATTTAGCTCAGTGAAAGGACTGGCACAGAGGGAAATCGTATATGCCCTGCTCGTCATTTCGCCCAGGAAGTCCTGTATTTGAGCTTGTTGCAGAAACAATGGCAGCCTGTCCAACATCAACTCACACTTGTCGGTGGCGCTTTGACACACACACATCTTTCTTTGCGCATTTAATTTCTTGAATACAGAGTTGGACAATGGCCTGATCTGTAATGCGTTTTGAGAAATAATATGCATAAGCATGGCCGATCCACATTAAAAAGCAGCCATAGAGTGTCCGGGAACCTTCCCCCACACTTTTCTTAGCCAGGGCTGCTTTTCAGCAGGGTTGAAAGGGCACAGCAAAGAACCAGAGACTCCTCCAGCAGGCCCTGGCATCTCCTTCAGGAGACTTCATAGCGGCGAGGTGAGGCCACGATGATGATAGAGGCCACCATCTGCTTAGTTTTCTGTTAGTTGGAATGCAAGTGCAAGTATGCAGCCAGCCACTCACCTTCAGGCCGCAACACTAAACTGCCAGATTTCTGGGCAGCTCTTTGCACTTGAAATATGGCCTTTTAAGATTTTCACAACCTCTTACCTGCGGCGACCTGGTATCAATACTCGGTCCCCAGCCACCATTATTTATCCCGGTATCGTCTCCGCTCTCCACAAGCACGGGTCCCACAACATTACCATTGCCCTCCCCAGTGCACTAACGGGGAAGGATCGCCTAACCACAAACACGTGGACAGGTGAATGTGCCCAGGGATGGTACGGAGCCAGTCCACACCTTTTTTTGCTGAGAGTTGTATTAAACTCGGTGAAAGGACTGGCATAGAGGGAAACCGTGTCTACCCTGCGTGTCATTTCTCCCAGGAAGTCCTGTAATTAAGCTTGTTGCAGAAGCAATGACAGCCCGTCCAACATCAACTCACACTTGTCGGTGGTGCTTTGACACACACACATCTTTCTTTACGCATTTAATTTCTTGAATACAGAGTTGGACAATGGCCTGATCTGTAATGAGTTTTGAGAAATAACATGCATAAGCATGGCTGATCCACATTAAAAAATCAGCCATAGATTGTCCGGTAACCTTCCCCCACACTTTTCTTAGCCAGGGCAAATCTTCGGCAGGGTTGGACGGGCCCACCAGAGAACCGGAGACTCTTCTGGTGGGCCCTGGCTTCTCCTTCAGGAGAGTTCATAATTGCGAGGTGAGACCATGATGATGATAGAGGCCACCGTCTGCTTAGTTTTCTGTTACTTGGAACGCAAGTGCATGTATGCAGCCAGCCACCCACCCACCCACCCACAGGCCGCAACACTAAACTTCCAGATTTCTGGGCAGCTCTTTGCACTTGAAATACGGTCTTTTAAGCTCATGGAGGCGGAAGCTTTTCACAACCTCATGCCAGCGGCGGCCGGGTATCCATACTCGGTCCCCAGCCGCCACTATATTTCCCGGCATTGCCTCCGCCTTCCACAAGCACAGGTCCCACAACATTATCCGTGCCCTCCCCAGTGCATTTACTGGGATGGACTGCCTAACCACAAACACGTGGACAGGAGATTGTGGCCAGGGATGGTACAGAGCCATTCCACAACTTTTTTTTGCTGAGAGTTGTATTTAGCTTGTAGCGTCTGCGTCCCTGCCTCCTGCTAGGCAGGGACGCTGTTCCCCTCACCTCTCTCCTCCGTGCCCGGCGGCTTCCTCCCGCTCTGCTTGCAGCGCCCGCTCTCTCCCGGTCACTGTGCTTAGGGTGCGTGCGCGCGCGCTCCCCCTCTCTTAAAGGGGCCGCGCGCATCGCCCTAAGGAGTCCCCGGCCAATGGCCGGAGGATCCCTCCATATATAGGGCACCTCCTCCAAAATGGAGGTGCCCGAGCAATGTTGTTGCACTGTTCACTACTCTGCTTCAGCCCTCAGGTCCCGTTTCCAGTTACCTGCCAGTTTCCTGGCAGTTTGCTGTCTGATTCCTGCCTGTTATCCGCTTACCCATTTGCTAGCCTGAGGTCCGACGGTCTGCCTTCCGACTCCTGTCAGTCTGTCTATGGACCAGCTAACCCGCTCACCTGGGAGCGCTCATCTGCTACCTGCCTGTTAGCCTACCTGGAGGCTCCGCCGTCACGTGCCGTGACCACCTGCCAGTCCAGAGACTCTTGCCCGCTCACCTGGGAGCGCTCATCTGCTACCTGCCTGTTAGCCTACCTGGAGGCTCCGCCGTCACATGCTGTGACCACCTGCTTATCCAGAGACTCTCGCCTGCTCACCTGGGAGCACTCATCTGCCATCTGCCTGCTAGCCTAACTGGAGGCTTAGCCGTCACAGGTCGTACCTGCCCGTTTACCCAGAGACTGTCCCGGTCACTTGCTGTGACCTCCTGCCCGTTTACCCAGAGACTGTCCCGGTCACTTGCCGTGACCTCCTGCCCATTTACCCAGAGACTGTCCCGGTCACTTGCTGTGACCTCCTGCCCGTTTACCCAGAGACTGTCCCGGTCACTTGCCGTGACCTCCTGCCCGTTTACCCAGAGACTGTCCCGGTCACCTGCTGTGACTGCCTGCCTGTCTTCCCTGGTCGCCACCCGCTTCCTTACAAGGACCGCCCCCCTGTATAAGTTGCTCAGAGGTTCCGCCTCCCAGACCCATTACATAGCTCGATGAAAGGACTGGCATAAAGGGAAACAGTATTTACCCTGCGTGTCATTTCTCCCAGGAAGTCTTCTAAAGCTGCTTGCATTTGAAATGCGGCCTGAACATTACTGCTGGTACTCTTCTGTGGGAATTTGCTTGCCTCCTACCAGCTTGGAATATTTCCAGCAAACTATGGTACAACGCCATGGTATAAGCACTGCCCCCAGTACCAGTAGCGAAGCCATCCCTAATTTACTTCTCAGGAATTTCATTTGGTAGACTGGGTGGCTGCCCAAATACATTATCTCACAAAGGAGCTGAAGATAGAGTGGCAGTAGGTGCAAGTTTCTCCAGCCTGTTAGATATTAGAGGGTGAACGGCAGCACATTGGATCAGTGGTTGCAGTGCTGGGATCCTGGGTTCAAATACCAGGAAGGGCAACATCTGCATGGACTTTGTATGTTCTCCCTGTGTTTGCGTGTGTTTCCTCCTCAGTAGAAAATCAGCCATATAGTGTCCCGAACCTTCCCACACACTTTTCTTAGCCGGGACTTCTTCTCGGCAGGCTTGGACGGTCCCACCAGAGAATCCTCTGGTGTGTCTTGGCTTCTACCTCAGGAGAGTTCATGATAGCGCTTACTTTGCAGCCTCTATGGGGTTCTTGAGCGGGGGAGAAAGGTTAGCCCTCAGAATCAAATCATCTGATGGGCACAATGTTTTTCAATCTGAAACAGCTTCTCAGTGGGAGTTGTATTTCACCACAGCCATATTCTTTAGCTCAGTGAAAGGACTAGCATAGAGGGGAACCGTATCTACCCCGGCTGTCATTTTTCCGTCACCAGGTTCCGCCCATTGTCACACAAGACCATGCCTGGCTGTATGTTCAGCGTTGAGAGCCACAGATCAGGCTGCTGTGTTACAGCTTTCAACAAATCTGCAGCACTGGGCGGTTTGTCAATTAAGCATTAAGCATGTTATCTTCAGTACAGCCTGTTGCCGCTTGGCCAAGGCAGTGCTGCAGTGCTGTCAGATTGTGACTGATGTGGTCATTTCGGAGATGGAGGAAGAGGTGCATGAGCTGAACAATGTGATTACATTGAGGTTAAATTGGTGATGCTGTTTTTTATGCTAAAGAATGATCCTATTGTTTTGTTACGTTATTTTTTAAGACAAATGCATTCACTGGGAAATGTCATTTTAACATTTTACAACCTTATCTGGCAATGTGGTGTGTGACACATCATCAGACACATCCTGTTTAATTTATGATGGAGGGACCCTCAAAGTCATAAAGCCTATTTCTATAGGGACATCAGATGGCCCTTACTATTCTTAAAAGGCCAGCAGTCGGTCCTAGCTATTGTTAGAGAGCCATCAGCCGGCTATGCTTTGTTGCTCCCGTTATTAAGAAGTGGGTCTCCTATACTGTTATTGCGTATCCAGTGACTTCAAGGGCTGCCATAAATTTGAACGCAACCCAATACCCCTTTGAAGAGACATAGAGGAGGGTCTCAGTTAAAAAAAATGTTCCCATTATAAAGGAGCGAGTCTCCTATAGTGATAATGCCCATGCTGTGACTGCAAGGGCTGCCAAAAGTTGGGAATGACCCCCTTAAGATTTTAAAGACACATAGAGCAGGGCCACAGTAACAAGGTACGACATGTTCCCATTAGAAAGGAGAGGGTCTGCTATACAGTTATAGGGTATGCAGTGAGTCCAACGGCTGACCAATTTTAGGAAAAACCCCACTAAGAATTTAAAGACACACAGAGCAGGGCCACAGTAACAAGGTACGACATGTTCCGAGTAGAAAGGAGAGGGTCTGCTATACAGTGATAGGGTATACAGTGAGTCTAACGGCTGACCAATTTTAGAAAATACTCCACTAAGAATTTAAAAACACATGGAGCAGGGCCACAGTAACAAGGTATGACATGTTCCCATTAGAAAGGAGAGGGTCTGCTATACAGTCATAGGGTATGCATTGAGTCTAACGGCTGACTAATTTTAGGAAAAAACGCACTAAGAATTTAAAGACACACAGAGCAGGGTCACAGTAAAAAGGTATGACATGTTCCCGTTAGAAACAAGAGGGCTTGCTGTACAGTTATAGGGTTTGCAGTGAGTCCAACGGCTGACCAATTTTAGGAAAACCCCCACTAAGAATTTAAAGACATTTAATTTATAGAGCAGGGCCACAGTAACGATAAATTCCCATTAGAAAGGAAAGAGTCTCCCATAGTGTTGGTCTATGCATTGAATGCAAGGGCTGCCAAAAATTTGGAGGCACTTCAATGACCCTTGGAAGAGACGGGAAGGACGGGCCACATAAAAAAAATGTTCCCATTTGAAAGGAGCGGACTTCCTATACTTGTAATGCCCATGCACTAAGTGTATGGGCTGACAAACATTTACCCCTGGGGGCTATACATGAACATACAGTATAATTTTTTTTTTTTACGGGCATCATAAACACCCTTAAAAAAAATTATGTGGGTGTTGCATCATGGACCACGGTCACCCTGGTGATATGGTGGTGGAGGATGAGGAGAAGGAGGAGGATAAAAGCAAAAAGCCAAAATCAGGAAGCGTATACCCATGTGTGGGTGTGAAAAGGTGCATGGGAATACACCTCCCAAGAAAAGACACTGGATTTGAGTTTATGTTACGCTGCTATCATTCGGTGGTGTTTAGAAGTCTGGCCCAATCCAGCCCTTGTTCATTTTTATAAGAGTCAGACTGTCAGCATTTTCAGTTGACATGTGGATAATCTTATCAGTTATAATTCCACCAGCGGCACTAAAAATACGCTCTGATAAAACGCTGGCGGCAGGGCAGGCAAGGACCTCCAAGGCATAGAGGGCCAGTTCATTCCACGTATCCAGCTTGGATACCCAATCACAGAGGACGTTGGTACGGTCGGCAAGGGACTCCCTCAGCATCTTCCCAAACTTTGCACTCCTTGTGGGAATACCCCACGCCTTAGGGCCTGTGCGATGGGAGGGTCTGAGAAAACTCTTCCAGAACTTTGACAGTGTTCCCCTGCCTCTGCTGGATTGAAGTTGTGTCTCTCTCGCCTGTACTCCTTGGTTGTCCAACGAAGCGTGCCCTCTGCCGCCAGCGTTTTCAGATGGGAATTTTTTTAATAGTTCAGCAACAAGGGCCTTCTGGTACAGCCCCATTTTTGTAGTCCTGTCCGCCTCAGGAGTAAGAGATATAAAGTTCTCCTTGTATCATGGGTCTAGAAGTGTCACCAACCAGTAATGACAGTCACCCGAAATTTTGAAAACGCGAGGATCATGGGAAAGGCAGCGTAACATAAACTCCACCATGCGTGCCAGACTACTAACAGGCAAGACTTCTGTGTCCTCACCAAGAGGTTGACTGACCATGCTCTCCTCCTCCTCCTCTCTGTCCTCTGGCCATCCACGCTGAACAGACGGCATGACAGCTGTGCAGGTAGTACCTTCTATAGTGCATGAAACTAGCTCCTGTCATTCCTCCTCCTCCTCTTCCTCATTGTCACCCAATCAACGTTGGGATGAGATGAGGCTTGGCTGTGTGTAATCACCCTGTATGGTTCCTTGCTCCATCTCATTGTGCTCCGCCTGCAATGCATCCTCTTTGATTGTGAGCAGAGAGTGTTTCAGAAGACAGAGAAGTGGGATGGTGACGCTAATGATGGCGTCATCGCCGCTCACCGTCTTGGTGGAGTCCTCAAAGTTTTGGAGGATGGTACATATGTCTGACATCCATGTCCACTCCTGAGGTCTTATGTGTGGAGTCTGAACTGAATACCGACGGCCTTGTTGATGCTGGTACTCAACAACTGCCCTCTTCTGCTCACAAATCCTTCCCAACATCTGCAGTGTAGAGTTCCAACGCATGGGGACATCACACACCAGAGTGTGCAAAGTAGACATCAAAGCAAAAGGTGGCTATGCAGAAGAACCTAGAATACAAGACATATTTTCAGTTGTTTCTCACTTTTTTGTTAAGTATATAATTCCACATGTGTTAATTCATAGTTTTGATGCCTTCAGTGTGAATGTACAATTTTCATAGTCATGAAAATACAGAAAAATCTTTAAATGAGAAGGTGTGTCCAAACTTTTGGTCTGTACTGCATTTGTGATCCGTGTGATGAAGAAAACAGAGTTTTAAATACCTGGTCTGTAGGTAAGTAGTTTGAACAGCAAACTGCGGTGAATTGCTTCACTGACACACTAAAGGAAATTTTTAATGGAGGCCAGAAATGGCAGTATTTTCATTTGACGGAGAAAACACAGTTTTAAATAGCTGAATTTCTAGCGCTCTAATTTGGAAAGGACCTGGCTGTATTCTGCAGTGCCAACAAGCAAATGCCACAGAAAAAACAGTGTTCTCTGGATTACTTTTTAAGCAAATAATGAGGATTAAGATCCAAAGAAAAGTATTCCTGGCCCCTGAGACCTGGGCCTTTATATAGAAATTTCTAACAGCAGCAGAAGGCACATTAGGAACGCTGCCTCTTTTGCTATACACTGTGTGCAGAATTATTAGGCAAGTTGTATTTTAGAGGATTATTTTTATTATTGATCAACAACTATGTTCTCAATCAACCCAAAAGACTCATAAATATCCAAGCTTAATATTTTTGGATGTTGAAGTGGTTTTTCTTTTAGATTGGCTATCTTAGGAGGATATCTGTTTGTGCAGGTAACTATTACTGTGCAGAATTATTAGGCAACTTAATAAAAACCAAATATAATCCCATCTCACTTGTTTATTTTCACCAGGTAAACCAATATCAGTGCACAAAATTTAGAAATAAACATTAGTGATTAGTGATCAATATACCCACCTTTCTTTATGATGACACTCAACAGCCTTCCATCCATAGATTCTGTCAGTTGCTTGATCTGTTTTCGATCAACATTGGTTGCAGCAGTCACTACAGCCTCCCAGATACTGTTCCCAGAGGTGTACTGTTTTCCCTCCATGTAGATCTCACATTTTATGATGGACCACAGGTTCTCTATGGGGTTCAGATCAGGTGAACAAGGGGGCCATGTCATTATTTTTTCTTCTTTTAGACCTTTACTGGCCATTCACGCTGTGGAGTAGATGGATGCATGTGATGGAGCATTGTCCTGCATGAAAATCATGTTTTTCTTGAACAATACTGACTTCTTCCTGTACCACTGCTTGAAGAATTTGTCTTCCAGAAACTGGCAGTAGGTCTGGGAGTTGAGCTTCACTCCATCCTCAACCCGAAAAGGTCCCAAAAATTCCTCTTTGATGATACCAGCCCATACCAGTACCCCACCTCCACCTTGCTGCCGTCTGAGTCGGCATTGAGCTCTCTGCCCTTTATTGATCCAGCCTCTGGCCCATCAAGAGTCACTCTCATTTCATCAGTCCATAAAACCTTTGAAAAATCAGTCTTAAGATATTTCTTGGCCCATTCTTGACGTTTTATCTTATGTTTCTTGTTCAAAGGTGGTCGTTTTTCAGCCTTCCTTACCATGGCCATGTCCCTGAGTATCACACACCTTGTGCTTTTTGATACTCCAGTAATGTTGCAGCTCTGAAATATGGCAAAACTGGTGGCGAATGGCATCTTGGCAGCTTCAAGCTTTATTTTCCTTAGTTCATGGACAGTTATTTTGCACCTTTTTTGGCCAACACGCTTCTTGCGACCCTGTTGGCTATTTGCCATGAAACGCCTGATTGTTCGGTGATTACGCTTCAAAAGTTTGGAAATTTCAAGACTGCTGCATCCCTCTGCAAGACATCTCACAATTTTGGACTTTTCAGAGCCCGTCAAATCTCTCTTCTGACCCATTTTGCCAAAGGAAAGGAAGTTGCCTAACAATTAAGCACATCTTATATAGGGTGTTGATGTCATTAGTCAACACCCCTCCTCATTACAGAGATGCACATCACCAGATTTACTTAATTGGTAGTTGGCTCTCAAGCCTATGCAGCTTGGAGTAGGACAACATGTATAAAAAGTATCAAAGTGATCAAAATACGCATTTGCCTAATAATTCTGCACGCGGTGTATGCACTGCAGTCTGCTATATACACTGCCTGCCTGATATCTCTGCAGATGGATTAGTCCTCAGAAGGACTGTTTGTTAAGATGGATATGTGTAATGTACGGTTTTTCTCACTACACTACCTAATACACAATCAAATCTCTCCCTAACGCAGCAGCAGCTCTCCCTACACTGTCTGATCTGGAGTGACTGTGACGAGCATGGCGGCGCCAGGTCTGATATAGACCTGATGACGCTGTGTGGCCAGCCAATCACTGTAATGCCCACAACCAACATGGCTCCATCATTACAGTGCATGGTAGGCAATCCCTGCATGTTCATTGGCTCTCTAAAGAGCGCCAAACATGCAGGGAAGGGACCCGAGTTCCCCCCCGAGCAACCCGGAAATACTCGGCGAGCGCCGAGCATCTCGAGCAGTGAGATGCTTGGGCGAGCACCGAGCAGTAGCGATCATGCTTGCTCATCACTAGTGTAGACTAGTTCCCATTGTAGGAAAATTCTTATTTAGGCTTATTCTTATGGTAAACCTATTTTAGCTTCCCGTAGGAATCATTCAGATCTCAGCTTTTTTTCTACCAGAGCAATGTATTATGCTTCAGTGCATGTCTGGCGGTTCTCTGCAGTGTCGCGTGGGTATGACCAGCATGGAGCATTGTGATAGCGAAGGCTAATGTAACCTCTGCCTCATTCCTGGAAATACATGGAAATACATGACTCATCTGCTGAACAATTTCTGGACCATTCTGTTGCAGCAAACTGATACTGTGTTTTTTGCAGACATGCAAGAGTGAATTATGAGATATCCCAGGAATCTTCAATAATCTAGATTACTTTAATATATCATCAGTGGTAATACTTACCCTCTGTTAACTCTGAAAATAGACCCAAATCTGCAGTCAATTTAATCCTTAAAGGGGTTTTCCCAAGAACAAAGTTAATTTTAAAGTTTGGTTTGGTATGATCAGAACATGTTCCTGCATGGTCAGACATAGCCATTGCACAGTACAAAGTAGGGGCACATTTATAGCATTTTCTCAGCACCGGAACATTTTTTTAACACATCCAATTGTAGAAATTATTATTATTCCAAGATCTATTGATTAACATAAACTTTGCTCATGGGAAAATACCTTTAACCCCTTAACAACATTTGACGTACTAATACACGTCTGAGCCCTTGGACTTAAGAGCCAGACCCGTATTAGTACGTCATGGCGATCACGCGCGCACACAGACTGTGCGGGCGCGATCGCTGCCGGGTGTCAGCTGATTGTCACAGCTGACACCCGGTACTATGTGCATGGAGTGGTCCTGCACCGCTCCCAGCACATTAACCCCCGCGATGCTGCGATCGAAGTCGATCGCAGCATTGCGGTGGCAAGGGGAGGTGATCGCAGATACTCACCTCCTCTTCCGGCTTCCAGCGCTGTCTGCCGCGGCTTCCAGGATGTTGTCATGACGACCCGATGTCGTCATGACAACATCCGGGTCACCAGACAGCAGGAAGATTTTTTGGACATGCGCAGTGCATCACCAAACAATCTTCTTCCTGTCCAGCGCTGACAGCCTGCATGGCACAGGGATGGTGCTGCATTCCTGTGCCATGCAGGTGATCAGAGATAAAAAAGTGAAAGTCCCACAGTGGTACAAAGTAATAAAGTATAAAAACTATCAGAAAGTGAAAAAAAAATAAAAAATTGTAAAAATATAAAAAAAAAATAAAAAAAATAATCGACCAAAAATAAAAATATAATGTACCCATCAATAAATATTATTATAAAAAAAAAAAAACAATAAAAGTACACATATTTGGTATCGCTGCGTCCGGAACAACCTGACCTATAAAACTATTCCACTAGTTAACCCCTTCATTGAGCACGGTAAAAAAATAAATAAAAAACTAAGCAAAAAACAATGCTTTATCACCATACCGCCAAACAAAAAATGGAATAACACGCGATCAAAAAGACAAATATAAATAAAAATGGTACCGCTGAAAACATCATCTCGTCCCGCAAAAAACAAGCCACAATACAGCTCCATAAGCTGAAAAATAAAAAAGTTATAGCTCTCAGAATAAAGCTATGCTAAAAAATAATTTTTTCTATAAAATTGCTTTTATTATGTAAAAGTGCAAAACATAGAAATATGATATAAATGTGGTACCGCTGTAAACGTACTGACCCGAAGAATAAAGCTGCCTTATCAATTTTACCACACGCGGAACAGAATAAAAAAGAAAAAAAACAATTCCTGAATTGTTGGTTTTTGTTTATTCTGCCTCCCAAAAATGGGAATAGAAAGCGATCAAAAAATGTCACGTGCCTGAAAATGGCACCAATAACAACGTCAACTCATCCCGCAAAAAAAAAGACGTCAAATGACTGTCTGCTAAAATCTGGAAAAATTATAGCTCTCAAAATTTGGCGATGCAAAAACTAGATTTTACAAAAAATGCGTCTTTTAGTGTGTGACAGCTGTCAGTCATAAAAACCCCATATGATTCTGGTATCGCTGTAGTCTCACCGACCCAAAGAATAAGGTCGTCTAATCACTTATACCGCATGAGGAACGGCGTAAAAAATAAACTCTCAGGTTAGGGTTGTGATAGGGTTAGGGTTGTACTAGGGTTAAGGTTGTGCTACGGTTAGGGTTGTGCTACGGTTAGGGTTGTGTTAGGGTTAGGGCTGGGGATGGGGTTGTGATGGGGTTGGGATTTTTTTCAAAAGTAAGAAAAAAAGATGACGATATGGCGACTAGTGTTGAGCGCAAGTGCTCGCTACTTGAGTTTGCATCGGGTATTCTGGTATGCATTGAGTATCAAGGGTATTTGAGTGACATGCTCGAGTCTCCATCCCATATGCTTCACGGCCCAAAAAACTTTGCGGGGATTGCCTGCCATGCACGAGCGATCCCCACATGTTTTTTTTGGGGTGTCTAATAACCGTGAAACATCCGGGTGGGGACTCGAGCATGTCACTCGAACACACGCAGTACATGGTGCATACCTGAGTACCCGATGCAAACTCAAGTAGCGAGCACTTGCGCTCAAGACTAATGACAACTTATTCATTATGATGACCTAATGTTATCAAATTCTGTGTCGTACCTCTGGGTTCAAAATGTTCACTATACACCTTAATAAAATCCTTGAGGGGTATAGTTTCCAAAATGGGGTCACTTGTGGGGGAGCTCCACTGTTTAGGCACATCAGGGGCTCTCCAAACGCGACATGGTGTCCGCTAACAAATTGAATGGAAAATCGGCTCAAATTGTTAGCGGATGCCATGTTGCGTTTGGAGAGCCCCTGTGTGCCCAAACATTGGAGCTCCCCCACAAGTGACCCCATTTTGGAAACTAGACCCCCCAAGGCACCTATCTAGATGCATAGTGAGCACTTGTAACCCCTAGGTGCTTCACAAATTGATTCATAAAAATGAAAAAGTGTTTTTTTTTCACTTTTTCATTTTTACGAATCAATTTGTGAAGCACCTGGGGGTCCCAAGTGCTCACTATGCATCTAGATAGGTGCCTTGGGGGGTCTAGTTTCCAAAATGGGGTCACTTGTGGGGGAGCTCCAATGTTTGGGCACACAGAGGCTCTCCAAATGCATCATGGTGTCCGCTAACAAATTGAGACGATTTTCCATTCAATTTGTTTGCGGACACCATGTTGCATTTGGAGAGTCCCTGTGTGCCCAAACATTGGATCTCCCCCACAAGTGACCCCATTTTGGAAACTAGACCCCCCAAGGCACCTATCTAGATGCATAGTGAGCACTTGGAACCCCTAGGAGCTTCACAAATTGATTTGTAAAAATGAAAAAGTGAAAAAAAAAACACTTTTTTCATTTTTACGAATCAATTTGTGAAGCACCAGGGGGTTCCAAGTGCTCAATTTGCATCTAGATAGGTGCCTTGGGGGGTCTAGTTTCCAAAATGGGGTCACTTGTGCGGGAGCTCCAATGTTTGGGCACACAGGGGCTCTCCAAACGCAACATGGTGTCCGCTAACAATTTGAGCCAATTTTCCATTCAATTTGTTAGCGGACACCATGTTGCATTTGGAGAGTCCCTGTGTGCCCAAATATTGGAGCTCCCCACAAATGACCCCATTTTGGAAACTAGACCCCCCAAGGCACCTATCTAGATGCATAGTGAGCACTTGGAACCCCTAGGTGCTTCACAAATTGATTTGTAAAAATGAAAAAGTGAAAAAAAAAACACTTTTTCATTTTTACGAATCAATTTGTGAAGCACCTGGGGGTTCCAAGTGCTCACAATGCATCTAGATAGGTGCCTTGGGGGGAATAGTTTCCAAAATGGGGTCACTTGTGGGGGGGCTCCAATGTTTGGGCACACAGGGGCTCTCCAAACGCAACATGGCATCCGCTAATTATTCAAGCAAATTTTACAATCAAAAAGTCAAATGGCACTCCTTCCCTTCCAAGCCCTGCCGTGCGCCCAAACAGTGTTTTTTCCCCACATATGGGGTATCTGCGTGCCCAGGGGAAATTGCACAACACATTTTGGGGTCCATTTTTTCTTGCTACCCCGGTGAAAATAAAAAAAATTGGGTCTAAAGTAACATTTTTGTGAAAAAGGTTAAATGTTCATTTTTTTCTTCCACATTCCAAAAATTCCTGTGAAGCACCTGAAGGGATAATAACTTATTGAATGTGGTTTTGAGCACCTTGAGGGGTGCAGTTTTTAGATTGGTGTCACTTTTGGGTATTTTCTGTCATAAAGACCTCTCAAAGTGACTTCAAATGTGATGTGGTCCCTAAAAAAATGTTTTTGTAAATTTTGTTGGAAAAATGAGAAATCGCTGGTCAACTTTTAACCCTTATACCTCCCTAACAAAAAAAAATTTGGTTCCAAAATTGTGCTGATGCAAAATAGACATGTGGGAAATGTTATTTATTAACTCTTTTATGTGACATATCTCTCTGATTTAAGGGCATAAAAATTAAAATTTTGAAAATTGCTAAATTTTCAAAATTTTTGCCAAATTTCCATTTTTTTCACAAATAAACGCAAGTGATATCGAAGAAATTTTACCACAGTCATGAAGTACAATATGTCTCAAAAAACAGTCTCAGAATCAGGGGGATCCGTTGAAGCGTTCCAGAGTAATTACCTCATAAAGTGACAGTGGTCAGAATTGTAAAAATTGGCCTGGTCATTAACGTGCAAACCACCCTCGGGGGTTAAGGGGTTAAATAATCTTTAAATGCTGTCCAGCCAATCCTCTGCTAAGGTTACAGATATTGCAAGGACATAGGCATAATATATGGATTTTATTATTATGCTGGTGTATAGTATTTGTTATATTTTGCTGCCATTTACTGGCCATTGTTATTGTATGTTCTCATGTATAGCTGTAATTTCCCACCATGTCTCTCTCTCCGTAACTTTTCCTATCTTATTCCCTCACAACCTGTTCTTTCTGGTCAGTGCCATCTTGGCAGAAGCGTGCATAAGATTAGGAGAGAGAATTTTCCTGTTACCTCTACCCTCCATCCTCCATCTTTATTCCTCCTTCGTGTCCCTTCATCTTCCATAGACATCTGAACCCCATCATTTATTAAGGCACAGTCAATAAACTTACTAAATGTTCATTTACTTCATCTTCCTTCTGGAGTATCTATGTGCAGCAGGTCAGGCAAGCGAGGAGAGGATAGCGAATAACCTATCATCCATTGCTTGAACAGAGATCTGTAGTCGAATCCTTCAGGCACATCTCATCTACGTACATCAGTGGCAGAATACTTTATTCTTTAAATATCTCAAGGAAAGTGATAGGAAATGCAGATGTATCCACCTTTACCTTATCTTAAATTTAGTTAAGAACTCCATTATCTCTTAGTGCATATTCAATACATTATCTTGACATCATAGCAAAACCCTTGACAGGCTGCTACTCCCAACAAACATAAATAATATAGACATCTACCAACAGAGTTTCGGGAAACCATGTTTTTTTAAAGCTGGTCACCTGGCACAATTCATGTTGAGCCAAAGGCAAAGGTAAGGAAAGACACATCTATAGAACCTTGCAGAACATGCTGTAGCTTGTAGTTGGCAGGTTGCTCACTGATGAGACCTGGGGGGTACTTTTTTATTTTTATTTTCCATGCTGCAGAAGACACTGACATTGTACAATGTGACTCTTACTATTTATATGCCATCCAAAAATTGAAGAGACAGTACTTATAATTTGGTATACACTCTTGTCAATATTGCCTTCTGCGATAAAGCTGATTTTCTGTCCTTCAACTAAATTGTCTGTTTATTTACTTTTGCTTTGGTAGATAGCAGCCAGAGAATTAGAATCGTCCAACCATTGTACTTTCCAATTGTTTTTTCTCAAATGTCCACCTTTTATTGGAAGATAAAATCAATGTGACATTTTCCGTAAAACGATAACTGACAATTGCCGTCTTCCTTTAAATGCATAGAGCTTCTGAGTAAATATTCTCTGTTAACTCCTCAATATTTATTTATGAAAGTGAAAACTTGATATAAAATTACATGTGTAGCATTTGTCACTTAACTCCATGAGGCTTCAATGCTGATACATTGTATTATGACTAGTGCAGGGTTTGAGAACGCAATGAATGCACAAGGGTTCAAAGAATGCAAAAATAGGCAATGCCTGTGTCATTTATCCTCTCACCAGGCCCTACACCAGAAATAACACAGTGCATTAGCTTTGAATGGTGAGTTACTATAAAGGGAACCTAGTCTAAGATATCCCCTATCCCTTAATGTGGCACACGCAGACACACAATGCAATGATTGAGTAAACTTCTCCCCTTTTTATCTGTATTCAGGTGTGATTTTCATATTGCCCACACTTGTTACTTGCCACAGGTGAGTTTGAACGAGCATCACTAGCTTGAAACAAAGTTGTTTACCCACAATTTTGGAAAGGTGTAAACAAATTTGTCTTGGCCATTTTTTGGGGTTTTGTGTGAAATTATTTCCGATTTGCCTTTTTTTCGGTTTTGTTTTTGTGCAGTTCCAATACACAGAAATGAAATAAACATGTGTATAACAAAACATGTGTTATTGCAATAATTTTCTGGGAGAAATACTTCATTTTCTGGGACAATTTCAAGGGTGCCAACACTTTTGTTGATGACTGTATTTGTATAAACATATTTATATATATATATATATATATATATATATATACTATATATATATATATATATATATATATATATATATATATATGTATTTATACAGTATATATATATATATATACTCATAAAGACATTAAAAAACTAAAAACATTAAAACACTGCTTACAACTCTTACAAAAAATAATGACACAAAATTAAAACTAAGGTAAATACAAGTTTTGTAGTTTTCCCCCTTGATTCCGATTTTGCTTCTTGGGAAGTCTTAGGTATCAGTGAAGCAGTTTTGTATGGAGATAGCACATTGGAAATTTTCAGAATATTGAAACTCTAAATTGAACTCTTGACAAATAGTTTTCAAAGAAGAACTTAATAGGCAAATACTGTTGGCATACCTGGTTCTTTGATTCTTTGATTCCTGGCGGCAATGGTCATCCATTGGTATTTTGTCATTATATCAAGGAGTGCTTATGGCTGGACAGATGGAGCCTCCTCCCTCTGTCAAATACAATAGATGCTGTGTTCACTAATGAAATATGTATCAGGTTAAACTGCTTAGATAGGAACCTGGCTGTATATATTACAGCCTTGCTCCAAATGCAGTTTCCTGAGGACATTGAGCAGTACCCACTTGATCATATGTAGGGTTTCTGTCCAGTAATTTGACAATTTTGTACTTCAATTTTTTCTTGTATACATCAATGATATGCTATATCATACGTCCTGATCCAGCACTGATTCTCTATTTCTTCAATGTTAATCTTCTGCCCCCATAGTAATTCCATATAATCCTCATATGTTTGCTCCACAGCTCCTGCATATTCATCCCTCATTTAGTTACCCCCACACCTTATACAGTTTTACTTTCCTTTGTTGGCAACTAAATCTATGTTTTATTACTATTGCATTTTTTTTTTGAGCAAAAACGTTGTTACTTATTAGTACATCTATTGAAACCAAGCTTTAGATGATTTCTATTTATTTTTATCAACAACCTGTCCCTTTAAGAAGACTAAATGCTGTAGCCATATTCTCATGGATACATAAATATAGTTTATTTATTTTACTAAAATCAAAAATATTTAAATAGCACAAAAAAAAAAGCATTAAAAAAATCTCATCATAACACTTTGTCTTCAGCTGAACTGAAATTTTCAATAAAGTTTGCACATAAAAGCCCAGAGCAATAATAGTTAGGAATAACTTTTTTTTCTTTTTGCAAAACAAACAATAATATTAAACAATAAAACTGAAATATAACCTAAAATTACAAGTGAACCAATATACCCACCAGGCGTTTTCACTGTAGCATGAAAATGATTCCGGGTAATAAATTGATAATCAAGTTCAAAACCATTTTATAAGGTGATTGTTATTATCTGTGTTGCACTGTGCTGTGCAATTGTAAAGTCGTTCCTGTGTAATTAGGGGCATTTGGTTACAACAGGTTGTTAGGAGAATGAACGTTCAAATGCAGAGAGGAGTAATAGGAAGAAGTCAAGAACGCAGAACTAAAAATAAAATTCTGTACCGTGATACACTTTTCGCTGCGTGAGTGTAATATCAGAAGAAAATGTTTGTGATGTTTTCTGAGACACTGCATGTGTTACATTGACTATTTCTTATAGCAAATGCATCGGCTTCTGTTTTCCTTATATTGTTATTGTGCAGCCACCTTGCTGTGAGCAATTTTTTGTATAGCAGGAAATTTTTAGAAGAGACTGTAGTGAGCATGCTCTGTGACTTGGACAGATGTTGCTTTGCAGGGAGAGAGAAAAAGGATGAGGATCTGAATTAATATTTAATATTTATAATCTTTTTCTATTCCTTTTTATTTTATAACTGTAGATTTTTTTAAATTTACCTGCGTGCCATCCATTTTTATTTTTTTAGATGTTTGGAAAAGAAGTTTACTTTCCAGAAATTATTTTCCCAAGAAAATATCTAGAGACAAGAATGTAAAAAGCATGCTCTGTGATATGTGAAGAGGATGCTCTGTGGCCTCCCTTCTACCACTCTCTCACCCCTCCAATCTATCCTAAACTCTGCTGGCCAACTAATCCACCTGTCCCCGCGCTATTCCCTGGCCTCTTCTCTCTGTCAATCCCTTCACAGGCTCCCCATTGGCCAGAGACTCCAGTTCAAAACCTTAACCTTGGCATTTAAAGCCATCCACCACCTGTCTCCTCCATACATCTGTGACCTAGTCTCCCGGTACATACCTGCACGCAACCGCCGATCCTCACAAGATCTCCTTCTCTACTCCCCTCTTATCTCCTCTTCCCACAATTGCATACAAAACTTCTCCCGTGCATCCCCCCTACTCTGGAACTCTCTACCCCAACACATCAGACTCTCACCTACCGTGGAAACCTTCAAAAGGAAACTGAAGACCCACCTCTTCCGACAAGCTTACAACCTGCAGTAACCCTTGCTCCACCATACCGCTGCACGACCAGCTCTACCCTCACCTACTGTATCCTCACCCATCCCTTGTAGACTGTGAGCCCTTGCGGGCAGGTCCTCTCTCTTCCTGTACCAGTCGCTGACTCGTTTTTGTTCAAATTATTGTACTTGTTGTTTTCTATGTATACTCCTTTTAAACATGTAATGTGCCATGGAATTAATGGTGCTATAATAATAAATAATAATAATAATAATTGGTACCGACAGGATAGATCAAATGATATTACTATAATCATTAGTGTTGAGCGAGCACTAAAATGCTTGGGTGCTTGAAGCTCAGGCTGAGCTCACTGAGATACTCAGGTGCTTGACCTGAATGTTAGTGTTGGGCATCAGGTGTGTGCTGGATCTGAAATTGGGTCCAAATCATCAGTGGATTCTGTGGTCTCCCATTCTGGTCTAGCCAGGGCAGACACAGCTCAGCATTGCTGTCAGTCTCAACACCTAACTAGTGCACAAGATGTACAGGCTGTCTCTTGGGTGTTTGTTCCTAGTAGCATTAGTCATCGGCTGCGGGAAGGAACAGGGCTGCTATAGCCTAAGTCCAGGGTGCACTGCACTGAGCATGCCAGTGACATTGAGGACCGTGATTGGTGGTTTGGTGTCAGCTGATCCAGTGACCTGGCACCGCCTGATTGGTCGCGGGTGACGTCATCAGTAGTGCGACCAATAATGCAATTATGGGCAGGGCTTAGTCTTTAAATAGCCCGCCAACAAGCATGGCGGCGCACTCTGATCATTGAGCCAAGATTGTGTTCATGTGTGGACGCTTGTCTGTTTGGGCTCCACGTGCTCTCTTGCTGCTCTAGCTTCGGACAGGCAGGTTTAGCTGGAGATAGGCAGTCTGAGCTGGAGGGAGGCAGGTAGTTCCGTTTGACAGTCTGTTTGACAGTCTGGCTCCGACAAGGGGGTCGCTATACACCCCGAACTGATTGCGGGTTCTGGATCCCTGGCTCCACCTGTTAGCCACGTGGAGAGTTACTCCGCAGTCCAGTCGCACACTGGCTGGGAGCACGTTCACGCCGGCGTGAGTCACACACACTTCCTAGCGCCTGCTGTGTAGCCTCTGTGCTGTTAACAGGGCTACGGCTATGTTATTTGTCACACATCTCTCATGCAGTTAACGGAGATAGTGCGAATCCCTTTTCCCGTCCCGGTGTGCAGTAACACTGGAGGGATTTATATATTAGTTGGTTGTTTTACCTTCTTACCCGGAAGGTGTTCCGCCACAGTCTTCCAGGCTGCACCGCGGACCCCGGGTTCGGTTGCTTTCCATTATTAATAAAGTTGTTTGCAACCGTCCCCATAACAGTATCAGAGCGCCAGGGTCTAACCGAACATGCCTGACAACCAGCAATTGCAGCGCTATTTACAGAAACTTGAGGCCAGAGTTAGGACTCTGGAACAAACTGTCCCGGTTGCTGATATCACTGCAGTAGCTACCCAGGCAGCTTCACAGACTGCTAATCTTGTTAACATGGCTGCAGTGAATGCTGTGGCAGCTGCTATTGCTCCATTACCCCATTTTGCTCTCCCGGAAAGATTTTCTGGCGACAGCAGATCCTGCAGAGGTTTTATTAATTTGTGCTCCATTCAGTTAGAGATGATGGAAGCATGGTTCCCCTCCGAAAGGGCCAAAGTGGGTTTTGTCATCTCGTTACTTTCTCACAGGGCCTTGGAGTGGGCTATCCCTCTGTGGGAGCGGAGTGACCCGGTTTTGGCTAATGCGGGTCTCTTTCTTGGAGCCCTAAAGAGTGTTTTCCTAGGTCCTCAGGTCACGCATGATACGGCTCTTAAGCTTCTTGCATTGGTCCAGGGTTCGGCCACCACCAGCCACTATGCCATCCAATTCAGAACCTTAGCGGCTGAATTGGATTGGTCTGAGCGGTCGTTAATCCTGGTGTTCTGGAAGGGTCTGGCTGGGTATATTAAAAATTCTCTATTTACCAGAGAGATTACAACCTCACTGGAAGAGTTAATCTCTCTTGCTAACCGAATAGATTTGAGTCATGCAGGACCCAAGTTAGAGCTGGAGGTCTCCAGACCTCAGTTTCAGTTGGCACCTTCATTCTCTAGACCCATTTCCAAACCCACGGCTCCCGACCCGGAGCCTGAGGCTATGGATATATCACGGACTGAGTCTAGCCCCACTCGTCTACGACCTGCACATCTCTTGCAGTACCCCATTAATAAGGGCTCCAAGCGGTCGGGAAAATGAGTTTGTCTAACCGCCGTTGGAGGAGGTGTGTTAGATTCTGGGGGTTCTTCCTCCAAATTATTGTATGAGGTGACACTGCTCTTCGGAACAACCACGGTTACTGCCAAGGCGTGGGTTGATTCTGGCGCCGATGACAATTTTTTGTCATCTACGTTTGTCCAGAAGCACGCCATTCCTATGGAGTTACTGCCAAAACCAATGAACATTAGGGTAGTCGACGGTTCACTGCTGGACACGCAAATCACTCACCAGTCGATTCCCCTCACCATGTCGTTTCCTCAGGGTCACCGAGAGGTTATCTCATTTCTTAGTATTCCCGGTGGATTTGATGAGGTGCTTTTGGGTCTTCCATGGTTACGTTGTCACACTCCACACATTGACTGGAATACGGGGAGAATTTCTTCCTGGGGTGAGAATTGTGTGTCTCAGTGTTTGGTTACAGTCATCCGGAGTTTAGTCTCTGAGCCTTCTACCGACTTGGGCGCTTCCCCTGTGCAATATCAGTGTTTTGCGGATGTCTTTTCCAAAAAGACTGCAGAGACTTTACCTCTCCGCCGACCGTATGACTGTCCTATTGATTTGGTCCCCGGCAGGGAGTCTCCTCGCGGTAGGGTTTAACCTCCGTCAGTCCCCGAGACACAGGATGCTATATTGGCCTCCAAGAATCGGATGAGAGAGTCGGCTGACACTCTTCGTCGTCCAGCCCCCATATTCTCTCCAGACGACAGAATGTGGCTCGCGGCTCGCAATATCAGAGTACGCGGGGAATCTGCCAAGTTTGCTCCCCACTTTATTGGTCCTTTCAAAATTTTGGCCCAAATAAACCCCATAGTGTACCGTTTACAGTTACCACGACACCTGAGGATTCACTACACTTTTCTTGTGTCCTTAAGCCCATTCACCTGAAAAAATTCTCTAAACCCCAACCTGCTTCAGACACCAAGGGTGATGATCTCGAGGTGCAGGCGATTTTGGGGTCTAAGATGGTTTGTGGGAAAAAATATTACCTGTTACACTGGAGGGGTCATGGATCTAAGGATCGCTCCTGGGAAACGGTGGACCACATTCATGCTCCCCTGCTCATTGAGGAATATGAGCCTCAAGTGGAGGGGGATGTTAGAAGGGGGTGTAATGTTAGGCGTCAGGCATGTCCTGGATCTGAAATTGGGTCAGGATCATCAGTGGATTCTGTGGTCTCCTATTCTGGTCCAGCCAGGGTAGACACTGCTCAGCATCGCCGTCAGTCTCAACGCCTAACTAGTGCACAAGATGTACAGGCTGTCTCTTGGGTCTTTGTTCCTAGTAGTGTTAAGCATCGGCTGCGGGAAGGAACAGGGCTGCTACAGCCTAAGTCCAGGGTGCACTGCACTGAGCATGCCAGTGACATGGCGGACCGTGATTGGTGGTTTGGTGTCAGCTGATCCGGTGACCTCGCACCGCCTGATTGATCGCGGCTGACATCATCAGTAGTGCGACCAATAATGCGATTATGGGCAGGGCTTAGTCTTTAAATAGCCCGCCCACAAGCATGGCGGCGCGCTCTGATCATTGAGCTAAGGTTGTGTTCATGTGTGGACGCTTGTCTGTTTGGGCTCCACGTGCTCTCTTGCTGCTCTAGCTTTGGACAGGCAGGTGTAGCTGGGGATAGGCAGTCTTAGCTGGAGGGAGGCAGGTAGTTCCGTTTGACAGTCTGGCTCCAACAAGGGGGTCGCTATACACCCCAAGCAGACTGCGGGTTCCGTATCCCTGGCACCGCCTGTTAGCCACGTGGGTAGTTACTCCGCAGTCTGGTCGCACACTGGCTGGGAGCACGTACACGCCAGCGTGAGTCACACACACATCCTAGCGCCTGCTGCGTAGCCTCTGTGCTGTTAACAGGGCTACGGCTACGTTATTTGTCACACATCTCTCGTGCAGTTAACGGAGATAATGCGAATCCCTTTTCCCGTCCCGATGTGCAGTAACACTGGAGGGATTTATATATAGTGTTGAGCCACCCCCGTAGTGTTCGAGTTCGGTTCGGTTCGTCGAACACCCGTGTGTTCGCTGAACTGTTCGTCGAACTGTTCGTCGAACACCTTCGAACACCGTTAAAACCAATGGCAGGCAAACAAAAACACATAGAAACACATAGAAAACACCTTCAAAGGTGTCCAAAAGCTGACAAACTGCTCAGAAGACACAACTAACACATGGAAAAGTGACAAGTACATATAGTCATGCGAAAAGAAAAGAGGTGGAGGAGTAAAAGGAGGGGGAGACACAGATATAGGCATGTCATGCCCTTCTAAAATCTAAAAAGTGAGAAGCCGAGACGGCCAGTCCGCTCCTGCCCGTGCCACCTCCGTGTCGCCGGGTTTGTGCCAGAGCCGCGGTGAACCCTGACGGCCAGCCCCCCTCTCCCAATACTGGTGCCTGTCCGCTGGTGGGTCGAGAGAGCCCCCCTGTGGTGGAGGCAGCTCTAAGCTTTTTAATTTAAATTGTCCCTCTAATTTGAATGAATACACTTTAAATCCATTTACAAGGATCTATTGGAGGGCAAGTCTCATGCCAGCAGCCGCGTAATTCCAGCTCCAGTAGCGTCCACTAAAGCTGCTGCAGTTAAAAAGCTTTTATAAGGATCGAGCTCGGCTGTCCACCGCAAGGCATCCTACTGCCAGTCCCAGCCGCTATGCCTTGGGGTGCCTCCTGATGCTCTTCACTAAGTATCCCGTGGTCCCGAAGCATTTCCTTTGAAAAAATTAAGTGTCCAAACTACAGGTGGTGTAGCTTGCTTAACAGCCGGGATAATCCGCTGACTAGCAGACACTGCTACTAGGCACAAAGTATTTCCTGGGCTAGATGCAGTTAAAAATTTGTAATTAGATACTCTCGTTGGATGCTGAGAAAGCATTCCATAGAGTCTCCTGGCACGCCATATATGATTCTCTTAAAAAGCTTGGGGTAGGGGTCTAGGGGACCCTTTTATAGCCAAAATCACGGCCCTGTATCACAATACGTCACCTAGGCTGAAGATAAATGGAACTGTAGCACCGAGGGCTCGGTTGCTACAGACGTATTGCACCTCACCCAGAGGTGTGATATCTCACTCTCAGATAAGGATGGAGTGTGGATCAGGACCCGACACCTGCATGCATTACACCACATTGCCGTGGGGCAGGGCGACCAATATGCCCCTGAGATGGGCACGACAGTCCCTGTCCCTGGCTGGAGTGGGGGGAGGGAACACTGAGGAAGGGGAACCCTGCAGTGCAGGAGCAGGGAGGAAGCAGTTCCTGGGTGCATTGAGAAGGGAGTATAAAAGGTGGGCACCATCTTAGTTCAGTGCAGAGAAGTCTGAGCAGAAGTGGCAGGGAGCAGGGGCTCTGCATGAGCTCTGCTCCGGAGGCGGGCCTAATAACAGAGGCCCAGGCCTGCAAGAGGGAGAAGGAAGGAAGAGGAGCGGAGAAGGCTCCAGGAACGAGGAATGAAGGGATCCCAGGGGTGCGGACGGGCGAGTCGCCACCGCACGCCCGAATCCACCTGCGTGGAGGGGTCAGGCCAAAGGGGGAGACTGGTCCCCGAACTAGTGGAGGCAGGAAACGACCCTCAGCTAGAAACCGGAGGCTCTGACATTTTATGTGGCGCAGCCCCTTGCTCCACCCGCTAGGAAGGCACCACATAGGTTCAGGGAAACTGGCGCCAAGTTTACCAAGAGGAGGCCCGAGGCAGCCGGACAGAAGTGTTGGTAAGAAAGGCCAGACAAAGGACACACAAAGGGGGTCCTGTGAAGCGCTCCAAAGTTATCTGGGAGTTGTCTGAGCCCCTCACCTGGTGAGCACAGTACGACGTGGGCAGCCGTTACCTGCAGACGTGGTCTGGATAATAAGAACTGTGAGTAAAGGCCCTGAACTGCATCACTGACTCCGTGTCGTTACTGCTACTGCCCTGCACCATCACCCCCATCCTCCGCATACACTGCCCTGAGGCTATACTCCTCCCGTGGGGAGTTATGCTACGCTCTGCTGCACCCACAACACCAGCCTTAGCGGTCTGCCCTGTAGCGGCGGTTCACTCTGACCGCAATCCACGGGTGGCGTAGTCGGACATTTAAACATCAAAACCACATAAATAGTTCCGCCACTGGTTTGACCGCCCTGAGCCACGGAACCGGATCGCCGCCACGAAGACTACAACCACCAGCATCCACCAAAAAGGGTCCGGCTCCGGGTGTCCCAAGGCCCAGGGGGTGCGTCAGAACATTTTCATCACCTTTCACAATCACCAATGGGACAAGGCAGGGATGTCCTCTGTCCCCTCTCTTATACATCCTAGTGACGGAGCACCTGCTCTCATCAATTCGCCATAACCCCAATATTAGGTGGATTGAGGTGGGAGGCACCGAGTACAAGTGCTCTCTATTTGCTGATGATGTCCTAGTATATATCACTCAATCACATATATCCATCCCTGCTGTTATGGCTGAAATAGATCACTTTGTTACATGGTAAAATTTTAAAATCAATGCAGCGAAGTCTGAGGCCCTCGATGTCTCCCTCCCTAAATCCATATAGGATTCCATCCAGTCCAACTTTCCCTTTGCCTGGCCCTCACAGGGTATCAAATACTTAGGAATTCCTATTCATAGAGACCTCTCCCATCTATGTTATCTTAATTTTGGGCCCTTTATTGAACAATTCCATACAGACCACGGTTGGCAAGTTGGAACTGTGAGATTCACTACGTGCACCACTGGTATTTTGTGGAAAAGCACATGTAAGATTCTGCAACAGTCTCTGCTGATACTCCTGCATGCGTGCATCCCTTTCTATGGCAGGAATAATTTCTGCAAATTTACTTTTGTACCGGGGATCTAACAGTGTGGCAACCCAGTAGTCAGGATTATTTCTAATTCTCACAATTCGAGGGTCATGTTGCAGGTAGTGCAGCAAGAAGGCACTCATGTGTGTTGCGCATCCAGGAGCACCAAGTCCCTGTTGTGTTGGTGGCGAGGTAACAATCATGCTTCCTTCCTCTGTCCTCTCCCCCCAACCTCGCACAACAGAAATGTGATCAAGGTCTCCCTCATCTGATGAGTCTTCCATCAGTTCGTCCTCCACTTCTTCCTTGGCTCCTGCACCTTCCTCACTAGTTTGGCTGCTACCATGCGCCCTGGTAAAATCATCTCCCCCACCCTCACATGCCTGCCGCCCTGGTGCTGCCGACCGTCTGGACCTTGCAGATGTTAGCCCTTCCGCATACAACTCCTCCTCCTCTACTTCCTCCACCTCCTCTTGTGCCACCACCTGACTCCGAATTCTGTTTAACATGTGCTCCAGCATGTAAATCACCGGAATAGTCATGCTGATAATGGCATCGTCAGCACTAAACATCTTCGTCGCCATTTCAAAACTGTGCAGAAGGGTGCATAGGTCCCTGATCTGAGACCACTCCTCCAGCGTGATTTGCCCCACCTCTGAATCTCGTTGGCCCAGGCTATACGTCAGAACGTATTGCACCAGGGCTTGTCGGTGCTGCCACAGTCGCTGCAACATGTGCAGAGTTGAATTCCACCGGGTAGGCACATCGCATTTTAGCCGGTGAAGTGGCAGGCCCAACGACTTCTGTAGAGATGTAAGTCGCTGAGCTGCGGGATGCGAACGGCGGAAGTGAGCACACAGCGACCGTGCCCTCTGCAGAAGGCCATCTAGTCTGGGATAGTGGGCTAAAAATTGCTGAACAACCAGGTTCAACACGTGAGCCATACAAGGCACGTGTGTGACATTGCCCCGGCGAAGGGCCGCACCCAGGTTTGCAGCATTGTCGCACACGGCCTTCCCTGGTTTCAGGTCCAGTGGAGACAACCATTCATGAAATTGGTTCTCCAGAGCTGACCACAACTCCTCAGCTGTGTGACTCACATTTCCCAGACATTTCAATGTAAAAACCGCCTGATGACGTTGAGCCCTACTGCCAGCATAGTAAGGAGGTGTGCAGGATCCCTTCTGCACAGTTAGAAAGCTTGTGGCATGACCAGACAGGCTTTGGGTGCAGGTGGAAGACCGAGAGGAGGTTGAGGAGACAGAAGCAGTGGAGGAAAAATGACATAAAGAGGATTGACGCACAACTCGTGGGGACGGCAAGACTTGGACAGCAGCCCCTTGTCCTGCTGTCACCATAGTTACCCAGTGCCCAGTCAGCGACATGTAACGCCCCTGTCCATGCCTACTCGTCCAAGTGTCTGTGGTGAAATGCACCCTGTCACACACAGAGTTTCTCAAAGAAGCGGTGATGTTGTGTGCGACATGCTGGTGGAGCGCAGGCACACCTTTCTTTGAGAAGTAGTGCCGACTGGGCATCTGGTACTGGGGCACTGCGACGGACATAAGGTCTCGAAAATCCTCTGTGTCCACCAGGCGGAAAGGCAGCATTTCTGTAGCCAAGAGCTTGCAGATGGTGAAATTCAACCTCTTAGCTTTCTCATGGCTAGGAGGAAATGGTCTTTTACTTGTCCACATCTGAGGGACCGAGGGCTGGCTATTGTGCTTAGACGGGGTTGATAAGGGTGTCCCCGGCAAACTGCCGGTCTGTGAGGAAGATGCAGGCGGACATGTTAGGTTGCCTTGATCCAAAGGTGGTGCTATCGATGTCGGACAGCGCTCAAGACCAGCTGGTGATACCACCTCCAAAGAAAATGATGACCTGCCAATCACGCTGGCTGTTGCGGGTAAAGAGGTGGCAGGTCTGCGCCCCAAAACAGGTGTGACTGCTGTCCCCCCAGTCACAGAGGATGAAGAGGCCGCGGATGCACAAGATATGGCAGACGGTGGTTGGCCCGGCCGGCTAGACCGCATTGTAGCACACTGAGCTTCCCACTGCAACTTATGCTTCATGTCCATGTGCCGGTTCATGCATGAAGTACTCAAACTATGTATTTTTTGGCCTCTACTTAGCTTCTGCTGACAAATGTTACAGATAACACGAGTTGGGTCATCTTTATCGATCTGAAAAAATGCCCAGGCTATGCAAGGCTTAGCACCCATGCGACCTGAAGAGCCACCACGACTTGTGGTGAGAGGCAGAGTTGTGTTTGAGGATGCAGTTGTTGACGTGCTTCCAGTACTACGTCTCTGTCCAGGAAGGTGCAACCTGACCTCGTCGTCACTAGCATCTTCCTCCACCTCCTCTGCTGACCTCATCTCTTGGCTGACTGTGGGTTGACAGTAAGTGGGATCTCCGACCTCATCATCATCACCCTGTGCGTTATCACACCCGTCATCCTCAGAGCCAACCTGTTCCTGCCCTGACAAAAAACTAAAGTTGTCGCTCCAATCAGGTATTTGAGTCTTATCATCGTCTTCCTCATTGTCTCCACCAACAGGAGTTACAGTTTGGGAATGAGGGTCTACATTATGGTCAGAACCTTCTGCGTCTGGTCCTGGATCCGACTCATAAAGATTCTGGGCATCAGTGCAGATCATTTCCTCGTCTGGATTCACAGAAGCGCTGGAGTCGACCTCTGATTCCCAGGCTATAGTATGAGTAAACAGCTCTGCAGACTCAACCATCTGTTCTACCTCATACTCAGACGGGCAGCTGGAGATTTGGGAGCTGTGAGGAAGCAAGTGCGATTTGGGTGACACCTTTGAGGACTGGAGTATTTGTGATGTTGAAGTTGATGTGGAGGAGAGCCCACTTAAAGGAGCACTTGATATCCGTTGAAGCACCTGCTGTTTTTGTGCCTCATCTGGAATTTGTAGCGATTGGCATGGCCGTAAGAAAGGGATCTTATCACATTGTCCGCTAAAAGAAGTAGACATTTTAGTTTGGCTGGAAGATGTTCTTTCTTCTGCACCTACCCCACGGACACAACCTTTTTTCCCCTTCCCAACACGCCTATTCCCCTTTCCACCAGCAGCAGGCCTTTTTCCACTCATTTTGGTGGTTAACTAATTCACAACTCTGGAGTTGTTTGCACAAAAAAACAATGGATGGTAACCGAGCAGAGCTGAGTGGCCAAACTGTGGTATTAGGCCAAAACTATTGGCTGGGTTAGATGCAGAAAAAAATTATTTTTAATTTGCAACCTGATGGAGGTCAGTATAGATGGACTAATAGACCAAGTCCCACACACCGCTAGAAGCCCAAATATTTTTTCAGAGCTAGATGCAGAAAATTTTTTTATTCAATTTGCAACCTGATGGAGGTCAGTATAGATGGACTAATAGACCAAGTCCCACACACTGCTAGAAGCCCAAATATTTTTTCAGAGCTAGATGCAGAAAAAAATTATTTTTAATTTGCAACCTGATGGAGGTCAGTATAGATGGACTAATAGACCAAGTCCCATACACCGCTAGAAGCCCAAATATTTTTTCAGAGCTAGTTGCAGAAAATTTTTTTATTCAATTTGCAACCTGATGGAGGTCAGTATAGATGGACTAATAGACCAAGTCCCACACACTGCTAGAAGCACAAATATTTTTTCAGAGCTAGATGCAGAAAAAAATTATTTTTAATTTGCAACCTGATGGAGGTCAGTATAGATGGACTAATAGACCAAGTCCCACACACTGCTAGAAGCCCAAATATTTTTTCAGAGCTAGATGCAGAAAAAAATTATTTTTAATTTGCAACCTGATGGAGGTCAGTATAGATGGACTAATAGAACAAGTCCCACACGCTGCTAGAAGCCCAAATATTTTTTCAGAGGTAAATGAAGAAAAAAATTATTTTTAATTTGCAACCTGATGGAGGTCAGTATAGATGGACTAATAGACCAAGTCCCACACACTGCTAGAAGCCCAAATATTTTTTCAGAGCTAGATGCAGAAAAAAATTATTTTTAATTTGCAACCTGATGGAGGTCAGTATAGATGGACTAATAGACCAAGTCCCACACACCGCTAGAAGCCCAAATATTTTTTCAGAGCTAGATGCAGAAAAAAATTATATTCAATTTGCAACCTGCTGGAGGTCAGTATAGAAGGACTAATAGAACAAGTCCCACACACTGCTAGAAGCCCAAATATTTTTTCAGAGCTAAATGAAGAAAAAAATTATTTTTAATTTGCAACCTGATGGAGGTCAGTATAGATGGACTAATAGACCAAGTCCCACACACTGCTAGAAGCCCAAATATTTTTTCAGAGCTAGATGCAGAAAAAAATTATATTCAGTTTGCAACCTGATGGAGGTCAGTATAGATGGACTAATAGAATGATGCTATGCCCAAAAGATTTTACTTCACTAGGTGCAGTAAAAAAATTGGTATTCTATACACAGGTGGTATATCTTGCAACACAGATAGGCTACTCCACTGACTAACACACTCTGCAATAGGCCAAAAAGGATTAGCTTTGCTAGATTCAGCCAAATGCTGTGAAAAAAACTTGCACAGCACTGGCACAGACCTGCCTGGCAAAAACTGATAGGAACTGATGTAACCTAGTCCTGAAAAGGACTCCAATTACAATTAGTCTTTACTCCCACAATCTATCTATTTAAGAGCACAGACCTGCCTGATAAAAGTCGTAGGAAATGCTGTAACCTAGTCCTTAAAAGGACTGCAATCACAACTATTCTATACTCCCAAGCTATCTGTATATTTGTGTGAAAATTGGCTTGAAATGAACAAGGTATAGCGCACACAGCAACAGCGGTGCCGTCTAACACGCAGCTGCAGCAGTGAGAAAATGGTGACGACGGGGAAAATGGCTTGGTCTTATAGGGCAAGGACATGTGACATACACTGCCAATCACACATGCCCTTGCTTGTGTGAAAAAAAGCACTTCGCTCCGTGTGTGCGCTGCTGATAGGCTGACAGATTGCACCTCCCGACTGCAAATGCGGGAAAGAGAAAAAAAAATGGAGATCTTCATTGTTCCTGCAGAGATCCATCCCCTGCCCCTCCCCCCGCCCCGCTGTACACTCAAACTGCGTATTAACATTAATTTTCATCATTACTGAGAAAAAATCCAGTTATGATTTTGGTGCACGAACAGTTATCGAACATAACCTCGAACAGCCGAATTTTTCTCAAATTGTTCGTGTTCGCCGACCGGCTCGAACACCGCCCAAAACAGCTCGAATTTGAGATTGGCGAACAGTTCGAGTAGAACAACGCTCATCTCTATTTATATATTAGTTGGTTGATTTAACTTCTTACCCGGAAGGTGTTCGGCCGCAATCTTCTAGGCTGCATTGCGGACCCCTGGTTCAGTTGCTTTCCATTATTAATAAAGTTGTTTGCAACCGTCCAAAAAACAGTTAGTCTATGGGAGACCCGAGAATTTTTGCGGCGGAACCCCCGGCAGTCAGTAGAAAGCCTAAAAAGTGCCCAAAACGATAGTGACAGTGCTCAAATGACATGGGGACAGCATGGGGATCGCCCCAGGAAGCATTTCTGACCCCCAGGTCACTGTTGTCAACAACGTGGTCAGAGGTATTAAGCCACTTTTACGGGCTCACATTAAAACGCTCAAACACGAAACTGAAACTGCTTTCTTGTGAAATATGTTAAGGAACATACTTTCCAGGGTAAAGACTTGTGTATAAGGTAAAACAAATAACCAAATACAAAAATACTCCTCCACACCTTGGGCTATGTTCACAAGTAGCATTTTTTATGCGTTTTTGCACTTTTTTTTTGCTTTCAACCGTGACAAATGCATTCACCGGGCAATGTCATTTTAGCATTTTACAACCTTATCTGGCCATGTGCTGTGTGACACATGCATACAGTGCTGAAAAGACATGGGAACAGCATGGGGAAGACCCCTGGAAGCATCTCTGACACCCAGGTCACTGCCTAAAAGTGTGCCCATCAGAAGTGATCCTTGCCGCATCAGAAGATGCAGACTTGCAACTATCCCCGTGCAAGTCCTTGTCCCAGGGCAGTGTCCAATTGTACCTCCCCCATTCCTTGCAATGCAAGAGCAAGTATTCAGCCTGCCACCCACCCACCACCAGGCTGCAATACCATACTGCTTGCTTGCTTGCACTTGAAATTGGGCCTTTTAGGCTTGTGGAGGCAGAATCTGGCCACCACATCATGGCTGTGTCGGTGGCCTGGTATCGGTCCCGAGCCGCCCCGCGGCCGGGTGCCCACACACGGTCCCCAGCCGCCTTTGGGCAGCCGGGTGTCCATAAACAGTCCCCAGCCGCCCCTATTTGTCCCGGTGCACCTTATACACAAGCGCGCATACAAAAACATTACCTGTGCCCTCCCCAGTTCATTTAGTGGGAAGGACAGCCTAACCACAAACACGTGGACAAGTGAATGTGGCCAGGGATGGTCCACCTCACTGACGCCTTCACACTGGGTTAATATTGTGGAAGCCGGGAAACAGTTGGACACTGGGATGCAACACGTCCTCCAGACATAGAGGATTGTGGGTCCTGGGTCAATCAGGCTTCAACACAAAGTTTAGAAGGTAGACAGCAGCAGTGATCGGCCTCCTAGACAACAAGGAAATTATCCATGATCATGAGGCCATCCATCTCCTTAGCTTTCTGTTCCTTGGAATGCAAGCGCATGTATGTAGAAGCGGCTAGGCCTGAGGTGGTCAGTGTTTTGGCGCATATCCTACCTTCTCCGGGGATTGCTGGATGTTTTTCTGCTACTATCCCAGTTCTATGACTCCCGTTAAAACAAAGCTTCAGGTGATGAATGATGGATGAGGTGGTGGCAAAGGAAAAAGAGCAGGAGGAACAGGGACCATTCACATCAATATCAGGCCAGTCAACCACACATGTCTTATAGGATAAGTTTCTGTACCAAAAGGAGCGATTCGGCTACACAGTTATAGGGCATACAGTGAGTGCAATGCCTAACAAAAATTTTGAGGCACTCCAATGCCCCTTCGAAGTGACATGGAGGTCAGAGGGCCTTAACTAAACCGTTTTTTCCATTTATAGCAACTGGGTCTCCTGTACACTGTTGGCCTAAGCAGTGAATGGAAGGCTTTCCAAAAATTATGAGGAACTGCAATGCCCCTTGAAACAGACATGGATTACAGCGTACTGAAAACCTTCTACCCATTAATGGGGAGTGGGTCTCCCTTAGTGTTCGCCTATGCATTGAAAAGCAAAAGCTGACTAAAATTAGGAGGAAATGCTATGCCCGTTGGAAGAGTCGTGGAGGTTAGAGGAAATTAAAAACAACATTTTAATGCCCCTTGGAAGAGACGTGGAGTTCAGCGTGGTTTAACAAGACGGATTTAATGCCCCTTGGAGGAGACCAGGAGGTCACAGTAGCTTAACAAGACTGTTTTAATGCTCCTTGGAAGAGGCGTGGAGGTCAGAGTGGTTTAGCAAGATGGTTTTAATGCCCTTTGGAAGAGACGTGGAGGTCACAGTAGCTTAACAAGACGGTTTTAATGCCCCTTGGATGAGACGTGGAGTTCATAGTGGTTTAACAAGACAGTTTTAATGCCCTTTGGAAGAGATGTGGAGGTCACAGTAGCTTAACAAGACGGTTTTAATGCCCCTTGGATGAGACGTGGAGTTCATAGTGGTTTAACAAGACAGTTTTAATGCCCTTTGGAAGAGATGTGGAGGTCACAGTAGCTTAACAAGACGGTTTTAATGCCCCTTGGTAGAGACGTGGAGTTCATAGTGGTTTAACAAGACGATTTTAATGCCCCTTGGAAGAGACGTAGAGTTCAGAGTGATTTAACAAGATGGTTTTAATGCCCCTTGGAAGAGACGTTGAGGTCACAGTAGCTTAACAAGACGGTTTTAATGCCCCTTGGAAGAGACGTGGAGGTCAGAGTGGTTTACCAAGATGGTTTTAATGCCCCTTGGAAGAGACGTGGAGGTCACAGTAGCTTAACAAGACGGTTTTAATGCCCTTGGAAGAGACGTGGAGTTCATAGTGGTTTAACAATACGGTTTCAATGCCCCTGGGAAGAGATGTTGAGATCACAGTAGCTTAACAAGACGGTTTTAATGCCCCTTGGAAGAGACGTGGAGTTCAGAGTGGTTTAACAAGACGGTTTTAATGCCCCTTGGAAGAGACGTGGAGGTCACAGTAGCTTAACAAGATGGTTTTAATTCCCCTTACAAGACCCATGCAGTACAGCATATTAAAAACATTATTTCCATTATTGGGGAGTGGGTCTCCCATAGTCTTTGCCTATGCCTTCCAAGCAAAAGCTGCCAAAAATTAGGATGGAGGAACTTGCAATGCTGTCAACATGGACCATGGTCACCCTGGTGGTATAGTGGTGGTGGAGGCTGAGGATAAGGAGAAGAGCAAAATGCAGGCGAAATGAGGAAGTGTATACCCATGTGTGGGTGTCAAGCGGTGCATGGAAATACACCTCCCAAAATAACACAATGGATTTGACTTTATGTTACTCTGCTGCCATTTGGTGATGATGAGAAGTCTGGCCCAATCCAGCCCTTGTTCATTTTGATAATGGTCAACTTGTCAGCATTGTCAGTTGACAGGCGAGTGCGCTTATCAGTTATAATTCCCCCAGCGGCACTAAAAACACACTCCGATAACACGCTAGCGGCAGGGCATGCTAGGACCTCCAAGGCATACAGAGCGAGTTCATTCCAAGTGTCTAGCTTGGATACCCAATAATTAAAAGGCACAGAGGAATCACGGAGGAAGCTGTTACGGTCGGCAAGGTACTCCCTCACCATCTATTGAAACTTTCCACTCCTTGTGAGAGTACCCCGAGCCTCAGGGCCTGTAAGCTGGGCGGGTCTCAGAAAACTGTCCCAGAACGTTGAAAGTGTTCCCCTGCCTCTTCTGGATTGGAGTTGCGTCTCTCTCGCCTGTACGCCTTGGTTGGGCAACGAACTGTGACCTCTGCCGCTAGCGTGTTCAGATGGGAATTTATTTTAACAGTTCTGCAGCAAGGGCCTTCTGGTACTACCCCATTTTTGTAGACCTCTCCACCTCAGGAATAAGAGAGTGAAAGTTCTTCTTGTAGCGGGGGTCTAGAAGTGTCACCAACCAGTAATGGCTGTCACCCAACATTTTGACAACGCGAGGGTCACGGTTAAGGTAGCGTAACATAAAGTCAGCCATGCGTGCCAGACTGGTAACGGGCAAGACTTCTGTGTCCTCACCAAGATGACAACTGACCATGCTCTCCTCCTCCTCTTCCTCCTCCTCCTCCTCCCCCCTGTCCTCAGGTCACCCACGCTGAACCGATGGTATGACAATTGTACATGTACTGCCGTCTACAGCGCATAATTCCAGCTCCAGTTCTTCCTCCTCCTCCTCCTTCTCCTCCACTCCCTCATTGTCCCCCAATGCACGTTGGGATAAGATGAGGCTGGGCTGTGTGTAATCGCCCGCTACGGCTTCTTGATCCATCTCATCATACTCTAGCTGCAATGCCTCCTCTTTAATTCTCTGCAGAGAGCGTTGCAAAAGACAGACAAGTGGGATGCTGACGCTAATGATGTCGTCATCGCCACTCACCATCTTGGTGGACTCCTCAAAGCTTGTCAGGATGGTACATATGTCAGAAATCCAGGTCCACTCATGAGGTCTTATGTGTGGAGTCTGACCTGAATATCGACGGCCTTGTTGCAGCTGGTACTCCACAACTGCTCTCTTCTGCTCAAAAATCTTTTGCAACATGTGGAGGGTAGAGTTCCAACATGTGGGGATATCACACACCTGTCGGTGTGCCGGAAGCTGCAAACGCTGCTGCAACACAGCAAGGGCGGCGGAAGCTGTAGCCGACTTCCGAAAATGAGCTGACAGGCGGCGTACTTTGACAAGCAGATCTGGCAAATTGGGGTACGATTTAAGAAACCGCTGTACCACGAGGTTAAGCACATGAGCCAGGCATGGTACGCGTGTGATCTCGCCTCGCCTCAGAGCCGCCACCAGGTTTCGGCCATTGTCACACATGACCATGCCTGGATGTAGGTTCAGCGGTCTCAGACACAGATCTACCTGCTCTTTCACAGCTGTCCACAACCCACAAGCAGTGTGAGGTTTATCACCTAAGCTTATGAGTTTCAGCACAGCCTGTTGCCGCTTGGCTGAGGCAGTACTGCAGTGCTTCCTGCTTGTAACTGATGTGGTGATATCTGAGATGGAGGCTGAACATGAGGAGGAGGATGATGCGCAGGAGCTGTACACTGTGGGGGCAACTCTGACTGACATAAGGCAAGCAATCCTCGGTGTGGGGAGGATGTGTTCCTTCCCAAGGGCCGACTGGGTCCTGGCTTCCACTATGTTTACCCAGTGTGCCGTCAGGGAGATCTACCGTCCCTGGCCACAAGCACTTGTCCACGTGTCCGTTGTCAGGTGGACTCTCCCAGTAACTGCATTGTTGAGGGCAATGCAGATGTTTTGGGACACGTGCTTGTGTAGTGCGGGGATGGCACACCGGGCAAAATAGTGTCGGCTGGGGACCGAGTACCAAGGGATGGCCACCGCCACAAGGTTGTGGAAGGATTCCGTCTCCACCAGCCTAAAAGGCAGCATTTCCAACGCAAGCAGTCGTGAAATGTGGGAATCTAGGACTGTGGCCTGTGAGGCTTTGGCTGCGAATTTGTGCTTTCATTCAAAGCTCTGGGATATGGACAATTGAACGCTGCAGTGGGACGTGGACGTGGACGTTGATGCTGTTTCTTGAGAAACTGCCATAACAAGTGAAGACTGAGAGGAGGGGGCATCTTTGCATGCAGTATGGACAGGGGATTGTCTTGCACACACAACAGGGGGTTCTCTTACACGCACAACAGCGGAAGAAGCAGTGGTGACAACCGCTGACACTGGTCATGGACCCTGGGGTTCACCCTACAAAATTCGGGTGCTTTGCTGACATGTGCCTGATCATGCTGGTGGTGGTAAGGCTGATAGTTTTGTCACCCCTGCTGATGCTGGCCTGGCAGGTGGTACAAATGGTCTTTTTGGGGTAATCAGCAGAGTCTTTAAAAAAATTCCAGACTCTGGAAGACCTACCGGCTGTACTGGCAACGTCCCTCGTGTTGGTGTTACGGTAAATGGTTGCCCGCCTTCTGTCTGCGTCCACCACACTGCTTCTTCCTGCCTGTTGGGGTACTCTGCCTCCCTCCCCCTGTGTGCTGCTGGCCTCGCTCTGCGTGTCCTCCTGCCACGTTGGGTCTGTTACTAGATCATCCACCACCTCCTCCTCTTCCACTTCTGCACCATGGTCCTCCTCCTCACTTCGTGGCAATTGTGTCTCATCATCGTCCACCTCTTGTGACAAATTGCCAGGGTCACCTTCCTCTGGCCGTGGCTGTTCAAATATTTGGCCATCACTACATGGGATCTTCTCTTCCACCACTTCAAGCGTAGCAGGAGAGGGGCCCAAATATGGAAATGGACCAGTGTACAGCTCTTCAGAGTGTCCAACTGTGGGATCAGTTTCTGTCTGACGACACTCGGCATGGTGGGAGAAAGGAGCATCAGTGTGAGGAGGAGTATGCAGTCGAGACTCACGGCTACTAACACTTGACCGTGTGGAAGACAGACCGGAGGTGGTGGTGCCCAGGTGACTGGAAGTATTATCTGCTATCCAATTAATAACCTGTTCACACTGATCAGTTTGCACTAGTGGTGCTGTTGTATGCTTCCCTAGTAATTCGGTCAAGAACTGGGAGCGAGAAGATGTGGCTGTTTGTTGTGGCACATTTTCACCTTGGCCACGGCCCCGTTCTCTGCATGCACCATCACCAGAACGTCCAGTTCCACGTCCCTTGCCAAGCGCCTTGCCCATTGTAAATGAAGTAAAATAACTTACACTCGCACTATCAATCGCAAAAGGGTAATAAAAATGAGATTTGAACTGTGGAAGAGGAAAACCACAGTTCCAGTTATCTGGCCTACACCAGACTCTTTTAAACTGATTTATTTGTGTCTGAACAGTCAGCGAGACACTCAAAATGTTTTTTTATGCAAAAAAGTGGATAATACAGAGATTTGAACCGTGGAACTGCAAAACCACAGTTCTAGTTATCTGGCCTACTCCAGACTCTTTTAAACAGATATATTTGTGCCTGAACACTCACAGACACACTCAATTATTTTTTTTGGGGGGTGGGGGTGATATACCAAAAGGTTAATAAGACATGTATTTGTACAGTCTGACTGAGGGAAAAAAAAAGATTTAGATGAAAATAAAAGGATTTTTCCTGGCCCCTGAGACCTGGGGCTAAGTCTATCAATTTGAGCAGTGGTAGTGTAGGACAGGCAAGAAAGCTTGTAAAAGGACTTCAACATGACGTTTCAAGGATGGAGCGAGACTGCCATCTACTGGCCAGATACAGTCAAGCGGAACCAAAATATGCAAGGGAAGTTGCAGGGAGGGCAGGCTCAGACGCTGGACCCGATCAGGTGACTTCCAGGAAGGAGTTCCAGGAGATAAGAGGCCAGCGCGCCAAACCTGAGGGTTCTTTGGCGCCAAGCAGCAGAAAGGAGCAGACGTGCTCCCTGCGTCCTGAGAAACCCCGCGTGACAGTCCAAATCCAGAGGCCTGAGAGGTGCTCCAGCCGGGCACCGGTAAAAGAGCTCCGGATCCCTCACAGTTGTGACCCGAGTGCTGTGCCTGCTGAGGGGACTAGGAACCTGATCGCAGTGCTGAGTGAGTTCGTGGAACCCGACGTCGCCCGCCGACAGACGAGGCCTGGACCCCCCTATCCAAGGCTCGAGAGACTGCCTCCCACGGCCAAGCAGAGAGGAGTTGAGAGACGCTTGCCCCAGGAAAGTCACGCCAGCGAAAGCGGAGGAGCTGCATACGTGAGCAGGGCCGTCACTTCCACTGTTCACCCACGGTACCGGGGACAATTGGGTTTATGTACTCAGGTTGGGAGGGGAATGGTTGGGGCTAAAGTAGCACAACGTGATCTAATTGAATTTATCCGGGAGAGACTCACGGCCTAGCGGGAATAACCGGTGACCCCCACTAGGGCCAAATGCACAGTTATAGAACTTGCGTGGTGTCTCCCATGATTGAGGGCATCACCTTACTTTAAGAGACTGCGCCTTACTTTAAGAGACTGCGCCTTACTTTGAGAAATTTCGTATTTTGCTGATATTTCAAACCACTGTTCATTACCCTTGTTGCTAATCCCGTGTTTCAGAATACCTGTTGTATAAAACTGTTTACAATCATCTCTGACTGTTCTCGCCTTGTGTCTCTGTGCGTTGCATTCCGGCACCTGCATTACAGTAGCACACAGGACTGTAATGCAATGTTTGTTGGTATAACCACTGCGTCTCCTATACAGCCTGCCTGCCTGATATCTGGGATGGATATTAGTCCTGAGAAGGACTGTTTGTTTGATTTGGCAGGCTTTAGAGACCCTATACTACCTATTTCGCACTATATATCTCTCCCTAACTCAGCAGCACTGACCCTACACTGTCATGATCTCGGGCGACTGTGTCCAAGATGGCGGCACCCGGTTTTAAATACTCGAGGTGACGCTGTGTGGCCAGCCACTCACTGTAATGCCCACAACCAACATGGCTGCGGCATTACTGTGACTGGCTGGCAATCCCTGCATGTTCATTGGCTCTGTAAAGAGCGCCAAACCTGCAGGGCGGAGACCCGAGTTCCCGCCCGAGTAACCCGGAAATGCTCGGTGCTCTCCGAATATCCCAAGTAGTGAGATGCTCGGGCGAGTACCGAGCAGTGTTGAGCATGCTCGCTCAACACTAATAATCATATATCTTCCATACAATAGTAAATTTGACAATAGGAAACAACCGGCTGACTAATGTGAGAGTGTAGTGAACATGCTTTGAGACGTGTGAATAAGTTACTGTATAGGTACCAGTAGGATCAATCAAATCATCATATTAATCTAATCAAAAATTTGCCATACAGCAGACAATTGGGCCTAAGAAAACAGCCGGCTGTTAACCATGGGAAATTGTAGTGAGCATGCTCTGTGACATGTGAACACGTTGCTGTATAGGAAGCTGCAGGATGGATCGATTGATCATTTTGCTTTTAAGATCATATGGCTCTGATCTGTAAGCAGGATTGTCAGTGATTTGCCATACACTAGGCAATCAGACATAAGAAAATAGCTAATCGACTACTATAGGCAGGGTTGGACTGGTCCAGAGAACCGGAGAATCCTCCTGTGGGCCCTGGCTTCTCCTTCAGGAGAGTTTATAGTGCAAACCTTGCAGTTGCTATGGGGTTCTTGAGTGGGGAAGAAAGGTGGGCCATCAGAATCAAATCCTCTGGTGGGCCCAATGTTCTTTAGTCTTACACTGACTATGAGAGAGTGTAGAGAGCATGCTTTGAGAGATTTGAAAAGGTTTATGTACAAATAGCAGCAGCATGGATCATATAATCATATGTTTATGATCTGTCACGAGATCTTACAGTAGGCAAGTGGAAATAGAAGAAAATTTTTTGATTACTGTGGAAGAGTATAGCATGCATGCGCTGTGCTATGGTCACTGTATAGATGGGTAGAAATAGCTGTCTTCACTTCTTTTTTTGGCATGTAGTTACAGATGAGCAGAACAATCCACGGAGGATCGTGTTTGAGTCAAATTTCATGAAATTTGAGGTATCACAAAAATTCTAATATTTTAAGATTTGATTCTCAAACAAAATCGTGCCTGGCACCATTTCCTACACTGCTGAAGTATCTTTTTTTGAGGTAATGTGGGCCTCCCCATAATGCCCCACAGCTATGACATCTTAGGGATTATCATACCTTGTACAATGGTGGTCAGTACCTGGGCCATCACCAATCAGAGGTCCCCAGTGGAGCACAGGGTGTACATAGGTACTTTTTCTGTCTCCAGAGTCACTGAGTAAGTCTCTTTCTTCTGTAGAGTGTTAGCTCTTATGCTCAGCAGGGTCCTCTCTCTCCTGTAGAGTAAAAGCTCTTAAGGTTAGATGGGTTCTCTCTCTGTCTCTTTCGCTATTTCCACTCCCCTACCTGTGTTTTCCGAGCAATTAAACATTTTCCAGTATTGAGATTCGCTTATATTTGTTCAACGCAAATCACATTTTGGGGGAAAATATGGAGAGGACTTTGAATTCAATAAATAATTATTAGGCTGACTTATGGTTTGGGGAACTGAAGGAATGAATTATATATAGTTAACTTATGGAAAAACTATAATGATGACCATTTTTAGACACATTTTCCAAATAAACTTATTTTTATATGTTTGGCCATCAATTATAAACACAACCTAAAGGCAGCTGTTCCGATAGTTCCCTAGAAAATAAATCACGTGCTGTTGCCACCACTCCATTCACCCAACAGACTCTTGTTTGTGGGATTGGTGAGACTCCCAGCGATCATGCCTTTACCACCTATTCTGTGAATAAGTGATATATATATATATATATATATATATATATATATATGTATATATATATGCATATTTATATATACTGTATAAATATATATTTATGAAGAAAGTCCTTAAAATGTTTTTTTTATAAAAAGAACTTTCTCACCTTAACAAAAACTCAATGTCAAGGAAATTCTACCAGATAATTGTAGTAATTTGTCAGTCTCATAAAATGCATTTTTTATGGATTCTGCCAAATGTGGATCGAGGTATCGCCCAGAGAATATATTGTAATATCTGTCAACAATGAAACAGGACTTTTTTTTGCATATGTAAACAGGAACAAAGAAATAATTGACATACAATAATATATCTCTAACATTTACATATGTATGCAAATTATCGACTCATAAAAACAAATCCCATATGGCATTCCTGAGCATTGTGCTTACTATTGAAAAAAAAGGAGAAGCTAACAGATTTGTGGAACGCACCAACAGAAGCTCATCTTTATTTAAAGTGGACAACTTGCATCCTAAATATATCAAGACCAACATAATTTATAGTCCCGGACTCAAAGCTTCATTTCCCGACAGCTCTGCTGACGATTGCTCTAATGCCTTGCTCTTACACCTAGACTTACAGCTCCAAAACTATGAATGTTTATACAACCACATTTAAGAAAAATAATATTGTATTTTTGTAAATTTTTACTCTTTTTGTCTTTTTCTTTTCTTACATGTGTGTATTTTTCCTATAAATCATTTTTGCTGTTCAATTTCATTAAAAATGTTGCTTGTTTGGTTTTTACAGGCTCTTTATTTGCTTGAAGATTCAACTTTGATGTGGTCTGTGGTCAAAAATTAGCTGAGAGGAGCTCAGGAGAAGACAGATAAAAGGGTTACAAATTCCCTATTAGACAATCAGCATGGAGTCACCGAAAGATTTTCATTTAACCCTTTCTGCAGCCAGCAAGAAACAATGAAAAAGGGACAATAAGAGAGAGATGGTGCAAAATTTTTCATGAAACTCAATTGCAAAAATAATTTTTAAGAAAAAATGCATGCTTTTAGGAAACAAAGAGGATGTTATCAAAGGCTGAGAACCCCTTTAAGTTTTTGACTTTTAAATCAAATTGGTGAAAGATGTCCTTTTCATAGAAACATAGAATGTTAGAGTTGGAAGGGACATCCAGTGCCATCGTGTCCAGCCCTCTGCTCAATGCAGGATTCACTAAACCATCTCAGACAGATGTCTGTCCAGCCTCTGTTTGAAGACTTCCAGTGAAGGAGAACTCACCACCTCTCGTGGCAGCCAATTGCACGCAGAGTCAACTGCATTCAGTTTGTAAGGACAAACAGAAAACCCAAAATACCTCTAGGAGATGAGCTCAGAATTTCTATTATATTCCATCAAACAGGAACAGCAAGTTACAAGTGATCCGATTTACTACTAAGCTTATTGAGTCCTCATATTATTATTACTATTAATATTATTATTAACCCCATTACCGAAGCCGAGCCCACGTCTTTCCCAGCAGATGATGGCTACGCTATTCAGTCATTATCTGCTTCTAACAGCTGCTCGTGAAGCCAGGCTCTAATTGCGGCTGTTAAATACCCATGTAAATCTCTGCCAGCGGCATTTATTGCACACCGGCAGGGGGACGAACAGTGGGGAAAAACAGTATTTAGTCAGACACCAATTGTGCAAGTTCTCCCACTTAAAAAGATGAGAGAGACCTGTAATTGACATCATAGGTAGACTTCAACTATGAGAGACAAAATGAGAAAACAAATCCTGAAAATCACATTGTCTGATTTGGAAAGATTTTTTTTCAAATTTTGGTGGAGAATAAATATTTTGTCAATTACAAACAAGCAAGATTTCCAGCTCTCACAGACCTGTAACTTCTTCTTTAAGAGGCTCCTCTTTCCTCCACTCATTACCTGTAGAACTGGCACCTGTTTGAACTTGTTATCAGTATAAAAGACACCTGTCCGCAACCTCAAACAGTCACACTCCAAACTCCACTATGGTGAAGACCAAAGAGCTGTTGAAGGACACCAGAAACAAAATGGTAGCCCTGCACCAGGCTGGGAAGACTGAATCTGCAATAGGCAAGCAGCTTGGTGTGAAGAAATCAACTGTGGGAGCAATAATTAGAAAATGGAAGACATACAAGACCACTGATAATCTCCCACTGTCTGGGGCTCCACTCAAGATCTCACCCCGTGGGGTCAAAGTGATCTCAAGAACAGTGAGCAAAAATCCCAGACCACACTGGGGAACCTAGTGAATGACCTGCAGAAAGATGGGACCAACATACACAGGCTACCATCAGTAACACACTACGCCGCCAGGGACTCAGATCCTGCAGTGCCAGACGTGTCCCCTTGCTTAAGCTATTACATGCTCGGGCCCGTCTGAAGTTTGCTAGAGAGCATTTGGATAATCCAGAAGAGCATTGGGTGAATGTCATATGGTCAGATGAAACCAAAGTAGAACTGTTTGGTAGAAACACAACTCATCGTGTTTGGAGGAGAAAGAATGCTGAGTAGCATCCAAAAAACACCATACCTACTGTGAAGCATGGGGGTGGCAACATCATGCTTTGGGGCTGTTTCTCTGACAAGGGACCAGGAAGACTGATCCATGTACATGAAAGAATGAATGGGGGCATGTATCGTGAGATTTTGAGTGCAAACCTCCTTCCATCAGCAAGGGCATTGAAGATGAAACGCGGCTGGGTCTTTCAGCATGACAATGATCCCAAGCACACCGCCAGGACAATGAAGGAGTGGCTTCGTAAGAAGCATTTCAAGGTCCTGGAGTGGCCTAGCCAGTCTCCAGATCTAAACCCTATAGAAAACCTTTGGAGGGAGTTGAAAGTCCGTGTTGCCTAGCGACAGCCCCAAAACATCACTACTCTAGAGGAGAGCTGCATGGAGGAATAGGCCAACATACCAGCAACAGTGTGTGCCAACCTTGTGAAGACTTACAGAAAATATTTGACCTCTGTCATTGCCAACAAAGGATATATAAAAAAGTATTGAGATGAACTTTTGTAATTGACCATATACTTATTCTCCACCAAAATTTGAAAAAAATTCTTTCCAAATCAGACAATGTGATTTTTAGGATTTGTTTTCTCATTTTGTCTCTCATAGTTGAGGTCTACCTATGATGTCAATTACAGGCTTCTCTCATCTTTTTATGTGGGAGAACTTGCACAATTTGTGGCTGACTAAATACTTTTTTTCCCCACTGTAGCTGTTGATACGATCATGAGGCACCTGGGTTGCCATGAATGTACTTCTGAAGGTCCTCATACCTGTCATGACAGTACACCTGTGAAAGACAATCTGTAGCTTGCATTCATAGGAGACCGCGATTTTCACTATACATAGCAATACTATGGTATTGCTGTGTATAGTACAAAGGGGACTAACCAATATACTAGAAAGTGAAGAAAAATGTTATGAAAAAAATTAAAAATATATAAAAGTTCAATTCAGCCCCCTTTTCCTCCATTAAAAGTAACAAAATACAAATATACATATATTTGTTATCGCTGGATCCATAAATGTCTGATTTATCAAAATCTAAAATAAATTAACACGATCGGTAAACGGCGTAATGAGTATAAAAATCAAAAAGCCAAAATTTAATTTTTTTGGCTGCCATAACAGTGCAACAAAATGCAATAAGATACGATCAAAACATTGTATGTACCCCAAAATGATATCAATATTAACATCAGTGCGGGGAACAAAAAATAACAGCCCCATTGACCAAAAATTAACAATGTTACATGTGTCGAAAAACTGCGGCAGAAGAGATTTTTTTTTTTTTATAAATCACCGAATTTCGCCACTGAAGTAAAAAAAAAACGATATACGTTTGGTATCTGCGTAATCGTTCTGACCTGGAGAATGATGATGCAGTTACAGTTTTACCATATAGTAAACATGGTAAATAAAAAAACCAAAAAACAATTGCGGAAATACACGTTCTTCAACTAAAGCATAAAAAATGGAAAATTGTCCTGTTGGAAAGGGGTTAAACTCATGTAAAAAAAATAAAGAAACCTGACATATCTCAACATATACGATACATATAATAGAGTGAGGTTATGAACAGAACTTTGGGTTTCCACAGAAAGATATTAGCGAAAATTTACTATTTTGAGTATTTTTTCCCAACTGTGGTCTTTTGATTTGGCTACTTAACATTGATCATACATTATAACCAGGTTTTATTTGTTTCTTACTTATCTTACTTCACCTGGAGGCCTTTATGGTATTTATACTTAATTGTTATGCTTCTGGATTAGATAACTGAATGAATGACACTGGATTCCAATTTCATGTACAAGATAATATATTAAATAATATCAGATCTCCTTGTCTCCAAGTCACTAAATAGGTCCTAGTCTGTGATCTCCCACCAGTCCCTGTTCTTCTCCTTCCACCATGATATCGCCGTTGTCACATACAATACTCTGTCGGGAGACATTTGTGCTGTATGTGTCTTTGTTTTGGCCACACAGTGGCTGCGATGTGAATTGCACCATTTCATAGTCTTTGTTAACATTCTGCATTAAAGTATTTAATATAAAAATGTAGTGAGAAGTTGGAGACCTTCCTACAAATGAGCGAATCAATTCGGAGAGAATCAAAGTCACTGTGAATGTTTCAAAAAAATTTGCATTCACCAGAGTCAGTATTTTTTTTATAATTCAATTCCCTGGAAACTAGTAAACGGCATCCGGTCGCCATGTTGGTAGCTTTGTTTTAGAACTAGGAAGAGGTAAAAAAAATAATGAAAATAACACTGACCTCTATTGAGACATCACCTGGATTGACTCTTCTCATCACTCTTGAGGGCTCTTTGGCACCTGTGGTGCTGACCAGGTCTCAAAACATCGTGCCATTTCTAGGTGCCGCATATCATGACACTGTTTGCATTCATACAACATCATGACATGCCTCTGCCCATCCAGTTCATGACATCGTGAGGCCTAGTCAGCTTCGGAGGCACCAAGAAGCCCTAAAGCGTGACCAAAAGAATTACTCCAGGTGAGAGTTGGGGAGTAGTGATCCATGCTCGTTGCTCGAGATTTACGAGCATGCTCGGGTGAGCACCTATTATCTTCAGCGTGCTCGGGCTTTAAATTTTCGTCTCTCCGTGAACATGATTTGCGACTGTTTGACAGCTTTAATACAAGTGAGGAATGCCTGTTTTTTCAGCATTCCTCACATGTATTAAAGCTGTCAAACAGTCGCAAATCATGTTCACGTAGCGACGAAAACTTAAAGCCCGAGCACGCTGAAGATAATAGGTGCTCGCACGAGCATGCTCGTAAATCTCGAGCAACGAGCATGCTCGATCATCACTACTGGGGAGTCGTGAGTATGATGTTTCTTTATTTTTTTTAACCCTATATTTCAAAGACCTCAGAGCATAAAAAAAATTATTTTATTTTCAATTAATAAATTAATTGTGAATCGATTTTCCAGGCAAAAATTTTGTAAATCTCCAGAATTCAAATTATTTCTTAAAGCGGTATTCCCATCTCCAAGTTACTATCCCAATATGTAGTGGGTATAATAATAATATTTTCATATATCTCCAGTATTGTTCTTCTAATTAGCTATATAATTTACCCCATGCGCAGGGCATTGCAGTAGCTTAGATATCCATAGTTACAGCCACGTATGGTAAGTCACAAAGTGACAGTCACTATCTGAGTGACCCTAATTATGGATATCTAAGCAACTGCAATACCCTGCATATGGGTTAAGCTATATATCTAATCAGAAGAACTATACTACATTTATAATTGGAGGTATTTACTAATATTATTATTATTATTACACCTTCTACATATTGGGATAGGATCTTGGAGGTGGGAATACCCCTTTAATGAAAGGTGGACACTGGAGGCATCTGTGATTTGTTCTGCTGATGGACCCCTGCTTTTCCTTCCAGTCTGTGAACCTTTATTTATTCTCAGTTCTTTCCTCATATTATCATAACATTGACCCATTAAAAGAAGCCCTGTCCATCCCTAGAAGAACACTCCCTTACGTAAAGAACCGAAAACTCCTGTGCTTAAAGGAATTTTCAAAAAATGGTCCCCAAATTACTACATATTTGTAATAAAAAAACATACACATGGCATACTCACCCTGCCCTGGTCCAGCACCAGATTTCAGCCTACACTCTTTGTGTTTTAGCTGCAGCTGTGATGTCATCATGCACCATTGTTGCAACCAATCACTGAGTTCATCAGCTGAGCCACCAAGCTCAATGATTGGCTGCAGCTGTGATGTTTGCTGTACTTGCAACATTACCTCTGCAGCCAAAACAAAGAGGCCAGAAAAGTGGCGGAGAACTGGCACTGGACCAGGGGAGAGTGACTACTATCTGTATGTTCTTTTAAAAATATTAAATGGTTTGGGGACCAATTTTTTGAAAGTAGAAAACTCCTTTAAATTATACGTTCAGCTGAAAGACTCTGATCCTTCCACTAAGTAACTCTGTGATTTACAACTTGTCCCTATTCTTCTAGGCACTGTTCTTGGAACTCATAGCCATGAGTTTACTTGTACAATTATGAGTGGACAAGTTTCTTTTTTTTCTGCAAGAAATACTCTGTGCTGCTGAGGAACACCCTCTTTTTAACCATTTAACTCCCAATCTAATACCTATAATTAACTTTTAATTCCTAACACCGCTTCATAGTCCTACCCTAATCAATTAAAAAATATTTGTGAGTTGTACGTGAAATTTGTATTTTCATCAAAATATCAAGGGTTTGAGGATTGTCGCCAATGCGACCTGATGCTTGACCCCTCTACCCTTCTCAGATCTCTGGGTTTCATGGAACGATCAGTCATTTATAAATGTTAATCATTCACAGGGAAACAAATGGATTGTCTGTCAGGCCCGGATACAGGTCACGGGTAACTTCATTACCAGCGCTGAGCATTATTTAGTAAATGGCACAACATTTAATATTTTTGGACACAGAAATGTTTGTCAAGTTTTTAGCTCTCTGGGTGACGACCTGTAATAATTGCCTCATTAGCACTTGAAACACCATTATGCTGCTATCATTTTATCTCTACAGCGCAGACAAAGACATTACCATGGTAATATTGTTAAAATAACTGATGCTAGCATTTTGGTCTGGCTGTAATTATCACAGGTCATGGCAGTATGATCCCGGCTATTATTTTTTTATTTAATTTTATTTATATATTTTACACTTTAAGCCATTTCAAAGCTTTGGATTTTTACTAAGACGAAAAAAAATATGGTCTCTTAGTTTACGTTTATGAAAAGCAAATGTATGGAACATAAGTACAGAAAGGTATATACAAGTAATCACACCTGCCTTAATTTATTAACTGATGATATGTGTATCACTCGTTAGCTATTTAATACTATTGTTTGGCCACCATCACATACACAAAATAATGGATTTAACACGAGCATAGCTGCTGGAATAATAGGGACATTTAAGCCTCAAATCGAGTGTTACCAATGCTTTTCAAACTTGGGAAAACCCTAATTTTCGAGATTTGAATCAGGACAGTCCCACCTAATGTAAGACTGCTGGCATCTGTCATTTACTTGGTTTATCTTTTATTTTATATTTTACCTTTACATTCATGATGGAAATATCACATACACTCACTTTTCATGTCATATGTAGTGATGAGCGAGTATGTTTTGTTAACCCTTTCGCCGAGTATGCTCGGGCAAGCACCGAGTAGTTACAGCTGCTCGGTGATATGTGTGAATCGCTCCATGTGTATGATTTGCGACTGTTTGACAGCTTTATTACATGTGAGGAATGTATAAGAAATAGACATTCTCACATGTAATAAAGCTGTCAAACAGTCGCAAATCATGCACACGGGAGTGATTCAAACATAACACCGAGCAGCTGTAACTACTCTGTGCTCGCCCGAGCATACTCGGCGAAAGGGTTAACAGAACATACTCGCTCAACACTAGTCATATGGATTACACAATTACCACCACAATGCAACAATAGTAGAGATGAGCAGATCATTTGAATTTCAAATTTGCTGAGTTCTCCAAACTTTCTCCCCAAAATGGTTTTGCGGCAAAAATATTTGTGCGAGTTTCAATACTTGAAAGCTTGTATTTTATCAAAAAATACACATGGGGAGGAAGAGAGAGAACTCAACTGACCATGAAAGCTTGCACTCTACAGGAAAGAGAGAGGACCCTGCTGACCATAAGAGCTTACACTCTACAGGAGAGAGAGAGGACCCCAGCTGACTATAAGAGCTTACACTCTGCAGGAGAGAGGACCCGAGCTGGCCATAAGAGCTTACACTATACAGCAGAGAGAGGACCCCTCTGACCATAAGAGCTTACACTCTACAGAGGAGAGAGAGGACTCAACTGATCATAGGAGCTTACACTCTACAGGAGAGAGAGGACCCTGCTGACCAGAAGAGCTTACACTCTACAGGAAAGAGAGAGGACCCTCCAGGCCAAAAGAACTTTGACTCTACAGCAGAGAAATGACCCCGCTGACCATAAGAGCTTACACTCTACAGAGGAGAGAGAGGACTCCACTGATCATAAGAGCTTACACTCTACAGGAGATAGAGGACCCCGCTGACCATAAGAGCTTACACTCTGCAGGAGAGAGAGAGCACCCTTCTGGCCATTAGAGCTTATACTCTACAGCAGAGAGAGGACCCCGCTGACCATAAGAGTTTACACTCTACAGAGGAGAGAGAGGACTCAACTGATCATAAGAGCTTACACTCTACAGGAGAGAGAGGACCCTGGTGACCATAAGAGCTTACACTCTACAGGAGAGAGAGGACCCTGGTGACCCTAAGAGCTTACACTCTAGAGGAGAGAGAGAGGACCCTCCTGGCCATAAGAGCTTACACTCTACAGCAGAGAGAGGACCCTGCTCACCATAAGAGTTTACACTCTACAGCAGAGAGAGAGTACTCAACTGATCATAAGAGCTTACACTCTACAGGAGAGAGAGGACCCCGCTGACCATAAGAGCTTACACTCTACAGAGGAGAGAGAGGACTCCACTGATCATAAGAGCTTACACTCTACAGGAGAGAGAGAACCCTGCTGACCATAAGAGCTTACACTCTGCAGGAGAGAGAGAGGACCCCACTGACCATAAGAGCTTACACTCTACAGGAGAGAGAGAGGACCCTACTGACCATAAGAACTTACACTCTACAGGAGAGAGAGGACCCCGTTAACCATAAGAACTTACAATCAACAGGAAAAAGAGAGAGGATCCAACTAACCATAAGAGCTTATACTTCATAGGAGGAGAGAGAGGACCCTGTTGACTATAAAAGCTTACACTTTACAGGAGAGAGATGAGACCCCACTGACTTTACACTCAGTTACAGACTATGTTCTGCTAGGAACCGCTGATCTGTGATGGCTGTGGCACTGACCACCACTGTACAAGGAATGATAATCCGCTAGATGTCACAACTGCAGGCAATTATGGGGAAGTCCGCTCAGCAACGTGGAATTATGCTAACCTGCTCTCTGGTGCCTCAGCAGTGTGGGAAATGTGTTGGTTAAGTGTTTTTTTAACATTTTTATGAAATCTGCAAATTGAATCACATGAAACCAGCTAATTTCAGGAAATTCCACTCTAGCTCATGGATTGATCTGCTCATCTCTAAGAAATAACATTGCAATGCCCACCATTTTACACTGTTTGTGTAGCACGTAGTAACGAGAAAATCTCCTGAATTTCAAATTGGTCAGTTTGCTCAATTTTGGTAAGGAAACACAATTTTGTGATAATCGACGTTACCTTATTATACTTTTTGTAGACTTCAGAGCATAAAAAACATAGGCTGAAGAAAAAATTATCCTTACCTCACTATTGATCTGTGTCACTGCTACAGCACCTCTTTTGAACCTCTGATTCAACGCCCTCCAGCATCGTTATTGCTCCAATGTGCTACAAGGAGGAGCTGCAAGGAGGACTGGAAGGTGAATTGCAGGAGGAAAATAGGTTAGTGGAAAGTTAAGTATTGTTTTCTAGGTTTACTGAATTCACATTAAGTGAATCTGAAAAAAATTGTACTCAAAAGAATCTGATTTTTTGGTAAAATTTGAGGCAAATTCACATCACCTAGGACTACAATGTCCATTTAAGGACATGATCAGATATCAAAATCAAACATCAGAATGATGTCAGTTTGAAGCTAAATACCCTGTCTGACAAGTGATTCTGGCAAGTGATTATGACAAGTGATTTTGACAAGTGACTTTGACAACTGTAATAATAAAAAAAATATTCACTGTTCGCTGATGAGACTTGAAGCCAAAACGCTACATCTAGAAGCCAGAGAACTAACCACTGAGCTATAAACTCAGTTGAGGAAAGCAAAGTGTTCTATTTGGTTATACGATTTTCAGTGTAAACCTTTACTAAAACTGATTGGGATTTTCAGAAATACTTCCACCAAGCCAAATTCAAATGATGTTTGATTTTGATGTGTGAGTCTGATATGTGACTTTCTTCAAACATCAGAATCAAAATCACAATGACTTTTAGTCACCCTTCATGGTTGTTCTCTTAAGACAAGAAAAGCTCCCAGTCAGGATCACTTTCCTGGATAGCTCAATGGTAAGGCATCAGCCTCTGAGACTACAATGTCTGGGTTCAAATCCCATTGGGAAGGATTTTTTTTTTTTGCAATTATGCCTATTTAGCACAAAAACTACAGGGATGTTTTACTTTTAATATCTAACACTCTGATTGTCATCCTGATGTGTTAAGAGATTCAGACACGCTATTTGCATGATAAATTACATAGCCAAAGTATATTGGGAGTTTGCAGCCAGTACTTGGGTGGATGGAAAGAAAAATTTACAAAAAAGAAATTTTATGATTAGACCCCTTTAAAAATTATGCAAATATACAGTCACTTGGAAATAGATATGTAGTAAATTAATGTCTCCCAATTTACTTTGGCTATGTGATTTACCATGCAACTAGACAGTTAACAAATCAGAATGACAATCAGAATGTCAGATATTAAAAGTAAAACACCCCTGTAGTTTGTGTGCTAAATAGGCATAATTACAAAATAAAAGAACAATCCTATTAGGATTTGATCCAAGCCATTGTAGCTTCAAAGGCTGATGCCTCACCATTAAGCTCTCCAGTCAAGACATAGTAGCTGGGAGATTTTTTTGTCTTATGAGATCAACCATGAAAATACTCAGGGTGCGTTAAAGTTATTGTGATTCTGATTTTGATGTTTGAAGAAAGTCACACATCAGACTCACACATCAAAATCAAACATCATTTGAATTTGGCTTGGGGGAGGTATTTCTGAAAGTCCCAATCAGTTTCAGAAAAGGTTTGCACTGAAAATCATATAACCAAAAAGAACTGCTAGATTTCTTTAACTGAGTTTATAGCTCAGTGGTTAGTGCACTGGCTTCTAGATGTAGATTTTTGGGTTCAAGTCCCATCAGGGAACAGTGAATATTTTTTTATTGTTATTACAGTTGTAAAAGTCACTTATCAAAGTCACTTGTCAGGATCACTTGTCAGGATCACTTGTCAGGATCACTTGTCAGAATCACTTGTCAGGATCACTTGTCAAGATCACCTGTCAAGATCACTTGTCAGAATCACTGGTCAGAATCACTTGTGAGGATCACTTGTCAAGATCACTTGTCAGGATCACTTGTCAAAATCACTTGCCAGAATCACTTGTCAAAATCACTTGTCAGGATCACTTGTCAGGATCACTTGTCAGAATCACTTGTCATGATCACTTGTCAAGATCACTTGTAAGGATCACTTGTCAAGATCACTTGTCAGGATCACTTGTCAAAATCACTTGCCAGGATCACTTGTCAAAATCACTTGTCAGGATCACTTGTCAAAATCACTTGTCAGGATCACTTGTCAGAATCACTTGTCAGGATCACTTGTCAGGATCACTTGTCAGAATCACTTGTCAGAATCAGTTCTCAGACAGGGTATTTAGCCTCAAACTGACATCATTCTGATGTTTGATTTTGATATCTGATCATGTCCTAAAACGGACACTGTATAGGACATCTTCTCTTATCTCTAGTAGCATGGCTATTTTCATTCGTACTGAATATGACAGCTCCAACAACTCTCTCGTATTTATCGAGGTAATCACTTCAGTGTCTTGAGGGTATGATTATATGGGAGAGGGTGGAATAGTTCTGGAGAATTTTAGCATCAGTTTCACCAGAAACTGCAAAGACATCTACATCAGCACTCCAGTCGTGAATCATGCAGATTTTAGTGCAGATTTTGAGTTGTAGATTTTCTTCTGTGGACAGAGCAAAATAAATAAAATGACATTCCCTGTAGCCTCAGTGGCTTCCTTGTCTGATCTTAACATACTTTAAAGGGTGACAGTAACCTAGCAGTATTGTGCCATGAAAAATGACAAAACATTGCTTTATAGGGAATTACTTCTTTTATTTAAAGAAGCACTCCACCTCCCATATACATTTGTTTCCTACTAATATATTGCAGTCATCATATAATACAGCACTATATACTTACAATTGCTCATTTTGCCTTTCTACCCAGTCAATGCTTCTCTTTTCCATTAGGTCTATGATATCATGTGATTAAAAACTGACCTGTTGAATCCTTCTAAGCTCTATGTAGAAAGAGGAGGTCAATTTTCCCTGCATAACTCATGAGTCACTGCAAACGTTCCTGGCAGGAAAAGGAGCAACTGGGTCAGGAGTTGAACAGGGGAATGATTTATGCAGGGAAAAGATTCTTCCTGTTTCTATATAGAGAGCAGAGAAAAGAGAAGAATAAACTAGGCAGAAAGACAAAATGAGCAATTGTAAGTACACAGTGCTATATAATATGATGACTGTAATATATTAAGAGGATACAAACATTAATGGGAGGAATGCTTCTTTAAGTTGGATTCTCCTACAATAATTTTTCATATTATGACCTTCCACTGACAAATCTGGGTCCTTGTCAACTGAAGTGCTACACAGCAGCTGCATAGTCTGCCTTCATTGGATGTACACCACTGGGTTGCAACCAGGGTTGCCAATCGTCCATAAATTCCAGGACTGTCTGTAAAAATTGGGCACTTTTTTGCCCTGTTTATGTAAAAAAAAAAAAATTGCGGAGCCCGTGTTTTTTTTGCAGCTGAAGAAACTTTTACAGATTGATAAGACTGCAGTTATCATTTTACAGTTTACAGTGAATGAAGCTGATGTCTACATAGTAGAATCATGAGCTGTACACATGGATTACTTATAATCTGGATGATTTATTATGGTTGTCCAATATGACCGTAAAAAATATTGTTCATCTGTGATTTTTGATAAGCTGTCCAGAAAAAATAAAAAGTCAAATTGGCAACTTTCTCTACTTACTTTATATGGGAAGTCAATACCACAAAATTCCAGTTGTTGCAGATTATTCTGCACACTACCAACAGAACAACTGCCAAATCAGCATTTTTTCCAGCATATCCATCTAATTTCATGCTTAAAGCGCTGTTGTAAGGTGCCCCAGCGAGGTAGTCGTGGGCGAGCTGTAGCCTCCTCTCGCTATGGCACCCTACAGACATTACGTGTCCTCCCTCTGAAGTGTGGCTGTGTATGTAGTGCTCTTCACTTGTTTCAAGCCATCCGATCGAGGCTGTCTCCAGGCATTTCTCTTCTGGGACCAGGGCAGCAATAAATTCAGAGGACACGAGGTTCTTAACCAGAACTTGGACTTTACTTGGGGAAGAGGAATATGTACAATATTTACAGGCAGATATAATGGATAAGGCCCGACATGTTATCATCTCTCTCACAGGTGCTGGTAACTCCTTCAGCCCTGGTTCCCTCTTTAAGTGAAGCATCTCTGTGACTCTAATCTCTGGCCCAAGAGACTCTTCTGTAATACTGACAGTGACCTGGATCCGATATATCTCCCCCACGTCTTAGCCTGGAGTCCTATTTATCTTCCTCTGCTTCCTGCAGACTAGAAGTGCCCCGGGTCCTCACTACCTTTGATGACTTTCTCCGGCCAGCTGACAGGACTCGTGCTCTTGTGTGGGGAGACTTGCACACTGGTGATCCCACTGTCTGAGCGTATGGAGCTCCCGTCTACCCTAGCAGCCACTATAGTCAGGCTGCCTGAACAATTTGCTGTTCAATCTCTTACTGAAAAATCACTTCCTGATTCTGGAAACTAAACAGAGATTTTCCTAATGTGCCCACCCTCAGTGAGCTGTCATCACACAGCATTAACTCATCCCTGTCTGTCACACTGCTAGCAGACTCAACCTGACATCTGCACCCAGTACAGTTGCATCTTGTGGCTGTTTACAGGTACTGCAGCCCACAATGAATTATGCCAGGAACAAGCTCTATATCACTCAAGGCTTGATCCGGGCACTAAGTTCCCCCTCTACTCTACTGACTGGACCACTGAAGCTAACCCCTTAGCTTGGCCTACCACAGTTCAGAGAGGATTAACTAAGGGAACATTTTCCTTAGCTACTTCAGTGCCTAGGGAAGGCTACATCCTTCCCCACTATTACATTCCCCAACACTTTAATGTTGGTCATCCCTGACCACACTAAAAAATCAACAAAAATCAGCAGCTATGACATCATATCACTTTACTATAGTTACTAAAACACTTTAGTATACGACTGGACCTGAAGTCGTTTTCTTAGATGGGAGACCGGCCCTTCTCGGTTAAGGGCCCCGAAACAGCAATTCAGGACAGTCCATTATCAACCTTTCAAAAATTTCTCTGGAGTACCGGTCCTTCTTGGTAAGGACCCTGGAAACACAGTGTCCATGTCCATATTTTTAAAACAGGCCAACACCTCAATAGCCCCCAATCTCCTTCAAGGGCTGCATTCTGAAGTACACAGTCACAGGTAACACCCTGTGAGTCTGATTCTTCTTCGCCCTAGCGGGGTTCACCGGTTCTTCCAGCTAGGCCGCAAGTCTCTTAGATTTGGAGAATATCCATCCTCAAGGTGTGCCTCAGCATTTTAAATTCCAGCAGAAAAAGGCGCAACAAGCGCAACAAGCGAAAAATAAAAAGTAAAAACAAAAAGAGCAGCTCTCCTGGGCACACAACTTTGGTGCTGCTTAAGGCCTTCCTGGCCTGGGAGGTAGGGGAACAGTCCTCCATTTTTCTCTCCAACCTAATTCAACATGGGGCACTCCGCCCCCATTGGGAAACAGTCCCAGAATCAGGACCACAGCTGGTGGGTCCTAGTAGAAGAAAAGTTGAAAGGTCAACGGACCTTTTAGCCAGCTCGCTTCTTACGGGCCTCCTTCTGTTCCTTCATGAAGGCGGCCCATGCTGCAGAGGAAGGTGGCTTCTTCCACCTCCAAGGCTGATCGGGGTACTTAGTAGGCCCAGGGTCCTCGTCCGAGGATGTAGCACTGCCACAGCCGACCTGGGTAGGGCTGTAGCTGGTCACTGTAAAGCTGTGGACGACATTACTGGTGCCAGCTTGAATTTCCCCGACAGCTCTCTCAGCCCCTCCTGGGTATTGTGGCACCGACTCCTCCTCTGGCACCTCACTAGGGAAATCAGCTTGCTTGCCACTTGCGAGATCTTCCTCTTCCTCGCTCACAATCTCCCCCCACTGCCGCCTCCTAGGCTCCTCTGCTGGCGGAGCACTGGCCTTAGGTGGGGGCAGAAAGCCTTTAGGGGCTTCCCTAGCCCAGCGCTGCTTAGCCTCCCTCTTGGCCCTCCTTCTGAAGACCTCTTCGTCCTTTTCCAGGACATCTTTCCATTCATACGGTCGGGTGAGCGCTGCCGCGTACCACCCTCCGGAACACTCGCACTTAACGAAGTGCACTATCTCCCCCACATGCAGATTGTGAAGGCAATCAGGCAGATAATCTCGCTTAATTACCTCGCGAGTAACGAACACCTCGTGCCCGGTCCACTCTTCCTCCATGAATCCGTACCCCTCACGGATGCGGAACTGAAGGACTTGTCCCCGAGTCTGGGACGCCTCCACCGACTCTTTCCGTGCCGAGTTTGACCCTTCCAGTCAGCCTCTGAGGAAGGTGTCGGTCCATCGCCGCTGCTCTCGTGGCGTCATCGGGGGGTTGCGGGTAGTCCACTTCAGACTCCCGAGCTCGGCGTAACACTACGCCGAGGGGGTGTTGAGGGCCTCCACTGACAGCTGCCAAAAACTCTCTTGCAGGGCGCTCTTCCTGGGAGGCCTCGCCTCCGCCTCCGCACCATCCCCTTCAGGCCTAGGGGCCCCTGTCGCCGTGGAAGCTGTCGCGGCAGGCGCCGCAGGAGAAAACGGCCGCTGGGGTATAGGCTGCTCACCTCCATCAGGCTCCGCTGCAGCTGTTGCTCCGGCCCCACCAGAATGTTCTCCACCCTCGGCCGAGGGGGACGGATATTCCGGCATCCGGCTCCAGTACCACATGCGGAACTCATGGATAAGCAGGCCCAGCTCTGAATCGGGCCTAGGGGACCACTGGACAGCCACTGGGGGTAAAACCTCACGGGCTGCATCCGCGAGCGAGTGACTCTCGCTTGCAGCCCCTGGGGTACTCAGCTTTAGCATCCCCTCCTCAACGCGCATTCCGGACAGGTCATCCGATCCTCCGGTTGCCATCTTCGCAGAGCATCCACCGGAGCACCTCCTTCCTCTCGTGTGCTGGACGGAAAATGGCACTAGTCGCTTACCAGTGACGCCCGTCCCGTGCGTCCAACTCCTCCTCTTCCTGGGCCGGCTTCCTGATGCGACCGCCACGTCACTCGTCACTCTCCGCAGCTCTGCCTTCAGCCGCGCCCCTTCTCTGTGTGCGCTGATACTCACGGGGCCGGACTTCACTTTACGCCGCGCCCTCTTCCTCACTGGACGTCCCATCCTGGGACGCATCTTCACTGCTGGGCCCATCCTTCTTCGGGCCGGAACTGGTAGGGGCTGGACATCTTTTCGCGCTCTCCGGCGCCGTCCACTCCCACGATAGGCGGTTCTTCTCCCAGACTTTACCGCTATTGTCACAATCTTGGAATCCATGCTTCGGGCTGCCATCTTGGGCCGCATGCCTTCCAACACTTTCTGGTCAGTGTCCTGTGTCGGCTCTTCCCCTATTTCTTCATGCGAGGAGCTCGCATCCTGCCAACTATGCCAAATGTAAGGTGCCCCAGCGAGGTAGTCGTGGGCGAGCTGTAGCCCCCTCTCGCTATGGCACCCTACAGACATTACGTGTCCTCCCTCTGAAGTGTGGCTGTGTATGTAGTGCTCTTCACTTACTTCAAGCCATCCGATCGCGGCTGTCTCCAGGCATTTCTCTTCTGGGACCAGGGCAGCAATAAATTCAGAGGACACGAGGTTCTTAACCAGAACTTGGACTTTACTTGGGGAAGAGGAATATGTACAATATTTACAGGCAGATATAATGGATAAGGCCCGACAGGTTATCATCTCTCTCACAGGCGCTGGTAACTCCTTCAGCCCTGGTTCCCTCTTTAAGTGAAGCATCTCTGTGACTCTAATCTCTGGCCCAAGAGACTCTTCTGTAATACTGACAGTGACCTGGATCCGATATCTCTCCCCCATGTCTTAGCCTGGAGTCCTATTTATCTTCCTCTGCTTCCTGCAGACTAGAAGTGCCCCGGGTCCTCACTACCTTTGATGACTTTCTCCGGCCAGCTGACAGGACTCGTGCTCTTGTATGGGGAGACTTGCACACTGGTGATCCCACTGTCTGAGGGTATGGAGCTCCCGTCTACCCTAGCAGCCACTATAGTCAGGCTGCCTGAACGATTTGCTGTCCAATCTCTTACTGAAGAATCACTTCCTGATTCTGGAAACTAAACAGAGATTTTCCTAATGTGCCCACCCTCAGTGAGCTGTCATCACACAGCATTAACTCATCCCTGTCTGTCACACTGCTAGCAGACTCAACCTGACATCTGCACCCAGGACAGTGTCATCTTGTGGCTGTTTACAGGTACTGCAGCCCACAATGAATTATGCCAGGAACAAGCTCTATATCACTCAAGGCTTGATCCGGGCGCTAAGTTCCCTCTCTACTCTACTGACTGGACCACTGAAGCTAATCCCTTAGCTTGGCCTACCACAGTTCAGAGAGGATTAACTAAGGGAACATTTTCCTTAACTACTTCAGTGCCTAGGGAAGGCTACATCCTTCCCCACTATTACACTGTTAGAGAAGAAGACACTCCAATTAGGAAGTTTTTAGAATTCAGTTTATGGCTGGTGAGTACAAGAAATGGACAGCTTCTGATTTACATCAATCTCCAGGGTCTTGCCAGAGTGTTTGTATGTTTTACACTCTTTATGAATTTAGGCATTCTGTACATAAATTTAGGCAGTTCATACATGAAAGCAAATAGCAGAATTCATAGATGAATATTAAATAAAAGAAACTTCCTTTGTCCACCCAGTTTTATCAGACCCCTCAGCAGTTCTTTGTTCCAGTATGTTCTAATGAATGCTCATGAATGCTACCCTTCCCTCCTAAGGGTAGGGTCACAAGACCATTTTCTCCACATCTGAGAAAAATGGTCCTATTACTCTGATCAGACTTTGATCAGAGACCGATATATGTTTGATTAGAGTAGCATCACATTTTTCTTCACCAACTCCATTCTGTCAGTCTGTGAAAATCAGACCGCACTCAGATGTCATCTGAGTGTGGTTTGCTTTTTTTATTCTTTTACAGACCCATAGACTTGCATTGTCAATTTTGATCTGACACTCAGATAAAAATGGGACATACAGTGGGGAAAAAAAGTATTTAGTCTACCACCAATTGTGCAAAAAAATGAGGGAAGCCTGTAATTGACATCATGGGGAGACCTCAACTATGAGAGACAAAATGAGAAAACAAATCCTGAAAATCACATTTTCTGATTTGGAAAGAAATTTTTTTCAAATTTTGGTGGAAAATAAGTATTTGGTCATTTACAAACAAGCAAGATTTCCGCTCTCACAGTCCTGTAACTTCTTCTTTAAGAGGCTCCTCTGTCCTCCACTCATTACCTGTAGTACTGGCACCTGTTTGAACTTTTTATCAGTATAAAAGACACCAGTCCGCAACCTCAAACAGTCACACTCCAAACTCCACTGTAGTGAAGACCAAAGAGCTGTCGAAGGACACCAGAAACAAAATGGTAGCCCTGCACCAGGCTGGGAAGACTGAATCTGCAATAGGCAAGCAGCTTGGTGTGAAGAAATCAACTGTTGGAGCAATAATTAGAAAATGGAAGACATACAAGACCAGATAATCTCCCTCCATCTGGGGCTCCACATAAGATCTTACCCCGTGGGGTCAAAATGATCTCAAGAACAGTGAGCAAAAATCCCAGAACAACAAGGGGGACCTAGTGAATGACCTGCAGAGAGCTGGGATCAATGTTACACAGGCTACCATCAGTAACACACTACGCTGCCAGGGACTTAGATCCTGCAGTGTCAGACGTGTCCACCTGCTTAAGCCATTACATGTCCGGGCCAGTTTGAAGTTTGCTAGAGAGCATTTGGATGATCCAGAAGAGTATTAAGAGAATATCATATGGTCAGATGAAACCAAAGTAGAACTGTTTGGTATAAACTCAACTCGTCGTGTTTGGAGGAGAAAGAATACTGCGTTGCATCCAAAGAACACCATACCTACTGTGAAGCATGGGGGTGGCAACATCATGCTTTGGGGCTGTTTCTCTGACAAGGGACCAGGACAACTGATCCGTGTACATGAAGGAATGAATGGGGCCATGTATCGTGAGATTTTGAGTGCAAACCTCCTTCCATCAGCAAGGGCATTGAAATGAAATGTGGCTGGGTCTTTCAGCATGACAATGATCCCAAGCACACCACCGGGGCAACGAAGGAGTTACATAGTTACATAGTTAGTAAAGCCGAATAAAGACTTGCGTCCATCAAGTTCGACCTGTTAGTTCTGTAATTGCTAAAGTTGATCCAGAGGAGGGCAAAAACCCCAAATGATTTAGCCAATCTTCACCTGAGGAAAAATTCCCTCCCGACTCTGAAACCAGCAGTCAGAATAAATCCCTGTATCAACCTACTATTTTATTCTATTTTTAAGTATATGCAGAAATCTGCCTGGTATCTAGAAAAGCATCCAGTCCCCGCTTGAACTGGTTTAGTGAATCCGACATTACCGTCTCCTCACTCAGTGAATTCCATATTCTCACTGCTCTTACCGTAAAGAACCCCTTCCTATGCTGGTGCTGAAACCTTTTCTCTTCCAGTCTTAGTGAGTGCCCTCTTGTTACCGTAATATCCCTCCTTTTGAACAAATCCCGGGCAAGGTCTCTATACTGTCCCCTAACATATTTGTACACATTTATTATGTCCCCCCTCAACCTTCTCTTTTCCAGGCTCAATAGTCCTAGTTTTGCCAACCTCTCTGGGTATTGCAGTCCCTCCATTCCCCTTATTAATTTTGTTGCCCTCCTTTGTACCTTTTCAAGCTCATTTATATCCTTTCTATATATTGGGGCCCATAACTGAGCACATTATTCCAAGTGTGGTCTGACCAGTGCTTTGTACAGTGGAAGAACAATGTTCTCATACTTTTCAGCTATACCTCTTCTGATACATCCCATTACCCTGTTTGCCCTTACATCAGCGGCCTGACTTTGGGCACTCCAATTTAGTTTGCTATCAATCAAGATGCCCAAGTCCTTCTCCATCTCTGAATTCCCCAATGGTTTCCCATTCAGTGAGTACTGGTGACTTCCATTTTTCCATCCCATATGTATGACCTTACATTTCTCCTTGTTAAACCTCATTTGCCATTTAATGCTCCACCTACCCAGCTTATCCAAATCCCTCTGTAGGTCTTCACTATCCTCTTTTGTATTAATTGTTTTACATAACTTTGTGTCATCTGCAAATATTGATATTTTACTATTTATCCCGTTGACTATGTCATTAATAAAGATATTAAATAACATTGGGCCTAGTACAGACCCCTGTGGTACCCCACTAGTGACGCTTACCCAATCTGAGTATATTCCATTTATAACCACCCTCTGCCTTCTATCCTTTAGCCAGTTAGCTACCCACTTGCAGACATTTTCCCCCAGCCCCATCATTCTCATTTTGTATACCAACCTATTATGTGGCACGCTATCGAACGCTTTTGAGAAGTCGAGATACACGACATCCACTGGTTCCCCCTGATCTACTCGAGAGCTAACCTCCTCGTAGAAGTCAATCAGGTTTGTTTGGCAGGAGCGATTCCTCATGAATCCATGTTGGTTCGGGGTTAATAGATTATTAGCATCAAGATGCTCCATGATTGCCTCATTAATAAAGCCTTCAAAAATTTTGCCCACAACGGACGTCAGACTCACCGGCCGATAGTTTCCAGTGTTACTTTTTGCTCCCTTTTTGAATATTGGCACTACATTCGCCTGTCGCCAATCAAGTGGTACAGACCCAGTCTCAACAGAGTCCTTAAATATAAGATATAACGGTCTGTCTATCACATTACTTAGTTCCCTTAGTACCCGTGGGTGTATGCCATCAGGTCCTGGTGATTTGTTTATTTTAATGTTACTGAGGCGTTTCTGTACCCCAGCTTGGGTTAGATTTGTCATACTTAGTGGAGGATTAAGTTTGTCACTTCTCATTTCGCCTGTTAGTTCTTTTTCCTTTGTGAAAGTTGACGAAAAAAATTTATTTAATAGATTAGCTTTATCCTCATCTTTCTCTATGATTTTGCCTTCATCACTTTTTATCGGTCCAATATTATTCGATTTAATCCTTTTACTATTTATATACATAAAGAACAGTTTGGGATTTGATCTACTTTCCCTAGCAATACATCTCTCTGTTTCCTCCTTTGCTATTTTTATTTGTTTTTTGCAGGTTCTCGTTTTTTCCTTGTAACACATTAGTGCCTCCTTACTGTTTTCCTGTTTTAATCTCTTGAATGCCTCTTTTTTGCTATTTAACGCCCCTTTTACGTTCTTATTCAACCATATTGGTTTCCTCTTATTTCTGGCCCTTTTATTCCCATACGGTATATACCTCTCGCACTGAGTATTCAGAATTCTTTTGAAGGTTTCCCATTTACTATTCGTATTTCCTTGATTAAGAACTTTGTCCCAGTCTATAAGTTGAAGGTTTTCTTTCAGCTGATCAAACTTCGCCCTCCTAAAGTTTAATGTTTTAGTTGTTCCCTTATTGATAACCCTACTGAAGGGCATTTTGAAATTGATAATATTATGATCGCTATTACCTAGGTGCCCCCCTATCTGTACCTCAGTTATTCTATCAGGCCTGTTAGTCAATATTAAGTCCAACACTGCCTTCCCTCTCGTTGGTTCCTGCACTAGTTGGGAGAGATAATTATCCTTGATATTTGTCAAGAACCTTTTTCCTTTCTGCGATCTACAGGTTTCTGTTTCCCAGTCAATATCCGGGTAGTTGAAGTCCCCCATTACAATCACCTCATTATGTTTTGCTACTTTGTCTATTTGTCCTAATAGCAGTTTCTCATTCTCCTCTGTTATATTAGGTGGCTTATAGCAGACCCCCAGTAATATTTTATTATTATTTTTTGCCCCCTCTATCTCTACCCACATGGACTCGACCCCCTCTTCTCCCTCTCCTATATCTTCCCTTAGTCTGGGCTTTAGACGTGACCTTACATATAAGCAGACTCCTCCGCCCTTCCCCTGTTTCCGGTCCCTTCTAAATAAACTATAATCTGTTAAATTTACCGCCCAGTCGTAGCTATCGTCTAGCCAAGTCTCTGTTATACCTACGATGTCATACCTCTCCTCCGATATAAGCGCCCGCAGCTCATCCGCCTTATTGGTCAGGCTTCTTGCGTTGGTCAGCATGCAAGATAAAACTTTGGGGTTATTTAGCATCCTATTCTTCTCTAACGATCTAACTGTACTATCCCCACCCCCCTCTCCACCCTCATTATATTCACTTCTCCCCTTCCCCCTTGCTTGCCTCAAATCCCACCTATTTCCTTGGTTTCCCCCCCCGTCTCTAGTTTAAAAACTCCTCCAACCTATTAGCCATCTTCTTCCCCAGCACCGCTGCACCCTCCCCATTGAGGTGCAGCCCGTCCCTACGGTAGAGCCTGTAGCTGACAGCGAAGTCGGCCCAGTTCTCCATGAACCCAAACCCTTCTGCCTTGCACCAACTCTTTAGCCACTTATTCACCTCCCTAACCTCCCGTTGGCGCTCCTGTGTGGCTCGCGGGATTGGTAGTATTTCTGAGAAAACTACCTTGGAGGTCCTTGCCCTAAGCTTCCTACCTAGATCCCTGAAATCATTTTTAAGGACCCTCCATCTACCACTCACTTTGTCATTGGTGCCAATGTGGACCATGACCGCTGGGTCTTCGCCAGCCCCACCCAGTAACCTGTCAACCCGATCCGCGATGTGCCGGACTCGAGCGCCAGGGAGGCAGCACACCGTTCGGCGATCCCGGTCTTTGTGACAGATTGCCCTGTCTGTTCCCCTAATAATAGAGTCACCCACTACCAGGACCTGTCTAGCCTGCCCTACACTTCCCCCCTCCCGCTCATTACTGGAGCATACACTCCCCCGGCGGTCAGAGGATCTGTCGTGCTCCAATAATGCCGGTTCTGAACCAGCCTTCCTATACTTCTTCCCTCTATCCCTTCTAACTGTTACCTAGCTCCCTGCCTGTTCAGCCTGCGCTTCCCCACTAAGCTCCACCCCCAGTGTTGACACATTGAGTGTCTGCTCGGTGAGCAGCAAACTCCGTTCCATGTTGTCGATGCTCCTCAGTACCGCTATCTGAGCACTTAGATCCAGGATTTGGGCTTCCAAGTGCACGATATGCTCACATCTCTCGCAGCAGTATGGATCCCTGAGCGGTAGCTCAGGGAATGCATACATTATGCAAGATGTACACTGCACGGCTCCGGCCAACATGGACGTCATTCTAAATATGGGGATACAGTCAGTATATATGTACAAGTACAAAACACAATTATTTATATATAGGTGTATGGACGGGGATCAATTAGGGATGTGCAAGTGTATCGATTAGATATTGGCGCGGGATCAGTTAAGTATGGACGGGGGATCAATTAAGTATCAATTAAGTATGGACGGGGGATCAGCTGAGTGGGTCAGGTGGATTAATTAAGTATGGACGGTGTGTCAATTAACTATGGACTGGGATCAATAAGTATGGACTGGGGAAATAATTAATTGTGGACTAGGGAATCAATCAATTAATTATGGACAGGGGGTTTAATTAAATAGGATGGGGTGTAAAGCAAATAAATAGGTATGGACGGTGGGTCAATTAACTAAGGACTGGGGATCAATAAGTATCAATAATATCAATAAATATGGACTGGGGAAATAATTAATTGTGGTCTGGGAAATCAATCAATTAATTATGGACAGGGGTTAATTAAATATGGTGGGGGATAAGGCAAATAGATAGGGACTGGGGATGAGTAAAAGTGGACAAGGGGAATCTATTAAATAGGACAAGGGGGATCAATCAATTATGGGCTGGGGGGGTCAATCATTTAAATGTGGTCAGGGGGATCACTTTAATATGGACGGGGGGTGGTCAGGGATCAATTAAATGAGGACGGGGGGGTCAATTTAATGTGGTCAGAGGGATCAGTTAAATATGGACGGGGGTGTTCAGGGGAATCAATTTAAATATGGACGGGGTGATCAATTAAATATGGACGGGGGGGTAATCAATTAAATATGGACTAGGGAATACAATACAATTACAATACAGATACAAATACAATACAGTACAGTACACACTTGGGTTCAGTAGGGCCGCTTATCGCGGCCTCCTGCCCCTCACTCACCTCCTCTAGGGACGCTGCATGCTATCACAGAGCGCTTGTCCCTCCGGTCGCCTCTTACCGGTCCTCCTGATCACCTCCTGGTCACCACCACCTGGCACCCTCCGCTGGCCGGCACTGCACGCTGCCACAGCGCTCTCTTGCGCTCGTCCCTCCGGTCGCCTCCTACTGGTCCTCCCGGTCCGCTCGGTCACCTCCGCCTGGCTCTCCTCCCTTCCCAGGAGCTCTCTCCACACACAGCACAACTCTTGCAGCACACGGCAGGCTCCGCCTCCACCAATGCTTCGTAAGAAGCATTTCAAGGTCCTGGAGTAGTTTAGAACACATGATAAAGGTGCCATTAATCACCACGTTCCTACATGAAAAAATGTATATGTATGTAGCAGCTATGTACCTGAAGAAGTGGACGGGACGTCCACGAAACGCGTAGTCTTTTATAGCTTTTACAGTCTCCAATAAATGCTGGGAACATTATCCATCTCTGGCATATATATACATTTTTTCATGGAGGAGCATGGTGATTAATGGCACTTTTATCATCTGTATACTAAACTACTCGAAGATCCCAAGGGACCTGTGCCTACTGCAGCACCTCAGCATACACTTTCTCATGAGTTGTGCATTACACAACCCACAAAAGTGAGCAATTTCCCTTTTACCTTTTATCTTTACTGTTGTCTATTGGATAACAGTGCTATTTTCGCTCCTTTCTTTACTTATTTAAGGTCTTGGAGTGGCCTAGCCAGTCTCCAGATCTAAACCCTATAGAAAACCTTTGGAGGGAGTTGAAAGTCCGTGTTGCCTAGCGACAGCCCCAAAACATCACTGCTCTAGAGGAGATCTGCATGGAGGAATGGGCCAACATACCAGCAACAGTGTGTGCCAACCTTGTGAAAACTTACAGAAAACGTTTCACCTCTGTCATTGCCAACATAGGATATATAACAAAGTATTGAGATGAACTTTTGTAATTGACCAAATACTTATTCTCCACCAAAATTTGAAAAAAAAATTCTTTCCAAATCAGACAATGTGATTTTCAGGATTTGTTTTCTCATTTTGTCTCTCATAGTTGAGGTCTACCTATGATGTCAATTACAGGCCTCTCTCATCTTTTTAAGTGGGAGAACTTGCACAATCGGTGGTTGACTAAATACTTTTTTTCCCCACTGTATCTCCAACTTTTTCCATAGACCACTTGGTCCGAGGAAAACAAATCAGACACAGCCCCATAGAATATCACAGGTACGAAAGCTTTCTGTGAAAACCAAGGATAGCACTCATCTGAGAAAATCAGTCATGTGCGCGAGCCCTACTTGTGAGCTTCGGCAGGTCTAAAGACATTAACCCTTCTTACAGTTCCTACAAACTAATCTTGTGTGTATTTTGAACTTCCAGCCACAGTGTCATCTATCTCTTTGCAGTCTGTTACTTTTAGATCTCTATATAACTTTGTCCTGGATCTGCGCACAAAGGTAGAGAATTTAAAATGAACTCTATATGCAAAGTTGCCTAATTACTTTAGATGCACTGTGACAGTAAAATAAAAATCCCTATACTGTATGCGATCCGTAAACTTTCCCTAAGGCTGTGTGCCCACGATGCGTTTTTAATGCGTTTCCACAGCGTTTTTGCAGCTGCGGAAACGCATTAAAAACACATGGTAGAAGGGCAGCAATGTTCCCCAATGATAATCCGCATGTGCTGTGCACATGCTGCGGAAATTTCCGCTGCGGATTATCATTGCGGAAAAAAACCCGCAGCACTACCAATTATTTTGCAGAAGTGCTGCGTTTTCGCCGCCATTGACTTGCATTAGAACGCGCCAATTCCGCAAGACTGCATCTGTACTTGCGTAATTGGCGCGTTCTAATGTGCGGATGGTACCCGGGTGTAGAGGAGAGGAGAGTCTCCTTCACACCCAGGTACCATGAAAAAAAGAATAAAATAAAAAATAAAGATAATATTCACCTTCCGACGGCCCCCGGACTCCTTCTCTTCGCTTGCTGACAGATCGCGCAGGACTGAAGGACCTGCGGTGACGTCACAGTCATGTGACGGCAGGTATTTTCAGTACCGCAATCTGACGGCAGCCAGCACAGCAGCGCTGCAAGTCTCGGGGGCCATTGGAAGGTAAGTATCAGTTTATTTTTTTATTTTTAACCATTCTCTCGGATCACACTATATAAATCCATACCGGTTGCATGGATTTATATAGTGTGACCTAGTTGTCACAAGCACTTTCCAAGTGATGCGAAAATCGCTTGGAAAGCGCTTGTCAATCCGCATGCGGAAATGTCTGTGAATAACACTTCACATCCGCTTGTCCCTGGCTGGAAAACGCATGTACAATCCGCATGTACAATCCGCATGTACAATCCGCATGCGTTTTTTTTCTGCCAGGGAGGTGCAGAAACACTCAGGAAAAAATCCTGAGCATTTCTGCATCGTGGGCACATAGCCTAATTCAGATTACTGTGTACAGTGCCTTGAATAAAGAAAATACGTTTGAAAGCTATCACAGTAAGTATGGATTACTGGAAGAATTCATCTCTGAAGCAGACAGAATTGTAAATGCAGAACTGCAGTAAATGAACGCTATGTGACCACACTCTGTAAACATTATATACTAGAATTCCAGTAATACCACATATGAATAAAATTAGATACTGTACTTGGCACATATTTTGATCAAAATGTGTCAGCCCATCTGGCAAGTATAAGGCAATCGCTCATAGATGGGACTCTATACTAAAGACTCACTAATGTCTTTGTCTAGGCATCAAATGAACTCGGGAAGCAAAGAATCCAACTACTTTACTCTGATTAAAAACATTCTTAGAAAAATGGGTGGATAAGCCTTGGAGGTAGTCACAATCAAAATTGGACAACCCTTCTGCAGAATTAAATGAATATGCAATTAGAAGTGCAATACATGCAGGTATACAACACTATAGAGCACTGGGATACGATGTAAGATATTTTTGTTCCCTGGGCAAAAATTCAGTTTGGCGCTCCCTCCAATACATTGCTTACGCATTAGGCCAGGAAGAACGGTCATGTCACAGTGTTAGTGCAGCTGTAAGATGTTTTTTTAATTGATTGATATGGTATCTTACCTATGACAGCCGTGCTCCAATTTATTGGCGCAGTAGGACCAAAGTGTTTTTGTTGCAATTTTGAAGAAAAAACAGGAAGGCAAAACGATGCTGACAAAACTAACTATATAGGCAATACTGGCAATACTGGCAATTACAACTATAACAACAGTACTAACAATACCATCAATGCCAATAATACTAGCAAAATGAACTATAATAACAGTATCAATAAAAATCAACAACAGAGACAATCAGATCGGACCGATTCAAATTTTTTGCGGCAAAAAAAAAAAATCAGCAACCCTTTATTAGAGTTTTCTGTAAGTTTAAAAATTAGCGTAAGAACAGGAAATGTACATAAAACAACCTCATTACCTGTTAAATCCATCATAATTTCAGTATTGACATTATGGTCCCTTAAGTTTTTCGTAGTTCCCAACCATCCCAGATCCATCATGACAGCACCAATTTAAGGGGAGTTGTTCCTGGAGGTCAGGGCAATGTTCCAACTTTCAAACACTTCGTGCGATGTCTCATCTTCTGCAGTCTTTATTGCTCATTAGTTAATCTTCCCTCTCCACTTTCTCAAAGGAAGGGTCCAAGATCTTTCTGCTCTCTACATACTAACAATCATTAAAAAAGCGTATTCTTTTCCTGGTGTTTCATCCCCCAGGGCTCAAACCTTCAAACTATCTCATTGTAGGCAGCAGCAGAGGCTAGCACTGTCTATACTATGTCCCAGTGCATTTTCATCTACCTACATGTTACAGGCAAAATAAAAGTCAGACTTATAATAATACTAACATAATTGCAATAATGAGTTTTTTAATGTGCAGACATATGCTCCTCGCGCTCACACAGGTCTGACAGTGCACACAGGATGTAAAATGCTGGGAAGTGAGTGCAATGATTGTAGACAGATGCTCCCCGTACTCACACAGCTCTGTTAGCTGAGTGAGATCAATCTGCTCCACCTGCGAGCGCTGTCAGACCTGTGTGTGTGTGGGGAACATCTGTCTGTAATCGTGCGCACACAGCTTTGACAGCGTGCGCAGGTGAACAAGAATGATCTCACCCAGCTGTCAGACCTGTTATGTGAGAGCAAGAAGTGTGTTATCTATCACTGCACACGCTTCCCAGCATTCAGTGAGCGCCTCACATGCATTGTGCATGCTTGAGGTAGGGAGGCGTAGGAACTCTTTTTTTATGATGACAGAAATTGCGCATGTGTGGCCAGCTGATCAGCCACCTGGATGGATGGATGGATAAAGCTTGCAGACGGAGTAACTCCAGAGGGCCAATTTCAAAAGATGAAAGGTTGTTATTTTTTGAATAGAGTACAATTTTTAATAACTGTAAATTGCAAAAACATTTATTTCTCATTTTCTGCTTAATTAAATGTATCCTTTATGGTGGCACTGTGAGAGACACAGAGTGGTAGTAGTGGCGAGAGGCTACTGTGCTCCACACCCTGGCCTTCCACAAAGAATAGATGATGTCCTGTCTGCCATGTGTGGGAGTATTGAACAAAACTCACGTTTGAAACTGCAGTTCCTGCTGGTCCTCCAATCCCAGATCCGGAAGACACAACACATTCATGTACAGGCTCGGTATTCATCTTTAACAATCCAACTTTACTTGATAACAAAGAATTTATGGCAGCTTCAGTACAGTATGTGTCTGTTTTCACAGCCTGGACTTTCCCTCTCAATGTGACCCTCTCTGTGATCCTCTTCCTGGCTCTGCAGTCTCAATGCTTCTGGGCCCACCTTCCTGTTCTGGTTCCCCCTCCGACTCCCCTTGCTTTGAGATGAAACAGGCATTCATGTCCATATCTGATTTGGGCTGTAGACCCTGGATTTTCGAAGAGATAAAGCAGAACTTAGTGGTGGACGTCTGCATTTTGTTTTTCTTAATTCCTGTGCTTTCTGTACTGTGTGTGGCCCACTGGCTTATTCTGCCTTCTCCAAGGTCGCTCTCCATCACAAACTTAATGTTGAAATACTATGTTCCACACTCTACACTCTATCTGATCCTACTAGGAAGTACTCCTCTTTTTATAAACTTACACCTCCTCCCAACTGGGAAATTCCTAAACACATTAACTATTAACCTTCCACTTAATGTAAGTAACTAACTACCCATCTCCTAAGCTACAGTGCACCCCACTGTTCTTCCCAATCCTAATTACAACTATTTCCTTATTTTATCTTCACGTCTTTATACTAGTTTCTTACCCTAATATGATTACAGTATCAAAGCAGGCAAAAGTATGTACATGAGTGATACACAATGAAGCCGCTGTTAAAATATGCAAAACCACACACAGAATATTAGACACATCATTATACATTAACCATTATTAATATATAAAAGATTGCTCACATTTTCACCAAACAGTGTACCGGTTTTTCTAGGAAGGAACGAAGGGCATTAATCGACTCTGACATACCCTTACAGCATAACCCCATTAAGAACGGGGGTATTTTTAATTCTATAGTTTGCTTCTCGTTGTCTAAGCTATGAGCCACCTTTGCAGTATATTATAGGAGGTCAATTTCCTAAGAGAAGAATGTACAATTGTATGCTTGCTGCTTTAAAGTTTGCAAGTTCAGCTCTGAAGCTGGCAGAATCACCTTAACTTCAGTGCCTTATTGTCACGCAAGGTGTGGGAAAGACTAAGTGCAACACAAAGGGAAGAGGGTAAGGGAGCCCAGACTCTAGGGAAAGGGGGAAGTGGAGACCTCCTAGGCTGATCTGATATCACCCTGTCTCCTCTACCGTCCCTATATTGATTCTTCACCAATCGCCGCACAGGATTCTATCCCTGTATCTCCCTAGCACTTGGCACCGGCTAGTGAAGAAGGGGGATGAGCACTAGTCGATCCCCACTGACAACTAAAGACAACAAGTTAGACAGACATGGGGAAATATAACTTAGATTGAGCTGACTTCAAAGCGATTACACACATCATCTTAGAACCAGAGAGGAAGTAAACAGGCTGCACTCGCTCCAAGCTTTCAACAGAGAACAAATGAATATCACCAGAGCTGCCCTATAGCAGAATGAAAGTATTTAAACACCAAGGCCAGCGTGTTAATTATAGCAGGAGGGAGGTAGCCACTGGGTCCTAGAGTGAGACAGCTACTAAGATGGTGTCAGTAATGCCAAATGAAGAGATCTCCTGGAACCAACTGCAGGGCAACTGTCTGTCACATGTGACACACCAGGGACACTTATGCCTTTCTGACACTGCAAAGGCTTAATCCTGCTGGTAGCATCATTAGAGAGAGCAAAACATGTGTGAACTGTTAATCTTCAGGAGCATTCCATCCCCATAGGAAGCAAGGAGGCAGAGGAGCAGTGCTACTGAAGGTAGAAGAGGAGCGCACCTATCGTATATGTGATCAATATGTGATACATTACAAGTAACGTAATCAAATTTATATACTCAACTCTTGTGAGTGATTAAACTAATTTTGATCATTAATTCCGTATGTAAACTGTAAAATGTGTTCAAAGTCGTATGTACCTTTGAGAAAAATTGGAATAAAAGCATAATAACTTCTATATGTGATTAATAAAGTATCTAAATCCCAGGGGTCGTGTGTTAGCCAATGTCACTCGCAATGGAAATATCAGTAAAATGGCGTCTGGAGATGCTATATTAAGGTTTGTGACATGAATAAAGTCCCAATTCACCTTTAAGAACCACTTGCTCATGTAGGGACATGGCAAGTAAAAGAAATAATGAACGCTTTCACTTTGAAATGTACTACACTTGATGTTTCAGAGGCAACCAAATGTTAATTGTGCCATTGTGTATATCAACAATATGTATTCTGCCAAGTTCTAAAGAGTCAGTGAAATGAAAGGGTCTTCTTTTAATTCCAATCATCGGCAGACTTTGAAAGAGAACATGACATCTTCTGCATCAGATCCTTTAAATGCTTCGATGGCAGATATACAATACTCAGCACTCGGCTACCTGAATAATTGAGGCTTTGATCCATCAAAGTTTGACATCTTCAAACACTCAAGTAGTTTTATTGGAAAGGTTTTTTGACAATAGAAGCCTAACCCTGCCATTTCACATCAATGAGGGCTTTTTTTTTTTTATTATCATTATTGTTTTTGAAACCGTGTCCAATGCCGGGCAGAAAATAAGTTTAGCATTAACTAACAATTATCAAACAGGTGCTGAGAAGCATTTATCACACACATTACACCTTGGCATTATGATAAAACAATTTACTAAAAAAAGAGGTAATTCATCTCAATTAAGTTTTTTTCTCTCCTAATTTGGGGTTTCTATCTTGTGATTAAAAAGAAAACTCAAAATTGTTGCTTTCAAAATTTCTAATCAAGTTTCTAGAAGAGTTTTCAACTATTTTTGTATGCAAATTGTCTCAGAGAGGAAGAGGATTTGAACTCTAGCGCCACCTATTGAAAGCCTTGCAATATGCGTTAAAATAAATATCAAAACTGGAATCACAATTTGCAGACACCGTGTTTCAGGGTATTGCCCCTCATCAGTGCAACATATGAGATCTGATTTGGCTAGGTGAGATGCACTGGACTGAGGTCTAAAGGGGTAACATTTCTCCTTGTGGAGAGTGACAAGCCAGGCCTGGCATGTCAGAGTAAGGAGACTCATACTCCTCTGAGAAAGTAAATATGTGACAATTTGCATATTTAATTTCCCAGAGGAGCGTGCATGGCTTATAAGTTTCCTACTTGACATGTCAATCTCCACAAGGAGAAATGTTACCCTTTAGAACCCAACTATTTTTGTAAAACTCAAAGCTGTACCTGTCCTTTCACCCAAATCCCTCGTAACATGTTAAAACTTCTTTTGGTATGTTCTACAAGTCAAATATGTTCAGAAACTTTCATGATGATCATTCTCTGTAACTTTCTATACACTCTTTACGGTTGGAGGGTCCCATTTTTTCAGCATTCTGCCTTTACTATTGGTGCTAGGACTTCCTTTCCTAGGACTGATGCTAGGACTCTCTCTTAGGTGCTAGATTTCACTTTTCAGCATGCATTAACAGGGTATTCCCATCTCCAAGATCCTATCCTAATATGTAGTAGGTGTAATATTAATATTAGCATATACCTTCAGTTAGAAATGTAGCATAGTTATTCTGATAAGCTATGTTGCTTTCCCCATATGCAGGCCATTGTGGTATCCATCGTAAAGACCACTATAGTGACAATTAGTTGCTAGTGGTCATAACCATGGATACCTAAGCTACTGCAATGCCCTGTACATAGGGTAAGCAACATAGGTTATCAGAAGAACTATACTACATTTCTAATTGGATGTATTTGCCACTATTATTATTATTACACCTACCACATATTGGGATAGGATCTTGGAGATGGCAATACCTCTTTAAGCTTGTACTTTTTTTGACAAAGAAACAAGAGCAGAAATCAAATACCCTTCCTCAGTTCTTGTTTTACTTATTGGCAGCTCTAATTGGAAGAGATGGATTAAATTTGATAACTGTAACGCACTGTAAGTTAAATAGAAAGGAGACCCCCCAAAGGGAGAAATTTTGGGGGATCACACAACATCATTTTTTTCAATAAAGTGATAGCAGATTGTCATATTATCTCATCATCTATCAAATGAGACCAAGTGTTCTAAAAGTAAAGAGCAATTCCCATCTCAGACATTTACTTAGTACCTGGTGTCTTTGAGCAAATGACAGGGCCCATTGTCCCCAGGGACCCACTGGACTTTGCGTGCACTTCATGTATAGAGTGGGCTCAAGAGTAGAGTCTGCTCCATTCAGTGCAGGGACTAGCTGTGCTATACAGCCGGCACACGAGTCTAACTTCTGTGATCTGAGCTAGCTCCTTTTAGAGTAGTTTTTGTCAGTTGTCGCAGAAGCATTTAAAATGCTCGAAATGGAGTGCCAATAGTATTGTTGTGGCAGCCAGTGGTCTTCTCCAGGCCCCCCATGTCTATTATGCTTGTACACCTATGAAGTCCATCCTAGGCTTCATAATAGAACAATAATTTTACAATACACTGCGATATTACAGTTTTGCAGTGTATTGATTGTACAGGCAATTGATTGATAAAAAAATGTATTAAAAAATAAAACCATAGGATCATAGAATGTTAGAGTTGGTAGGGACCACCAGGGTCATCTGGTCCAACCCCCTGCTCAATGCAGGAATCATTCAGAACCCATTTGGTATCACTGTGAGCGCAACTGTCTGAACTAATAAAATGAATGTTTTTTTGTTACAATGTCCTCCCTAAAAATGGGGTAAAAGTGATTAAAGTGTTATGAATTCCAAATGGTACCAATAAAACTACAGTTCATACCATTAGAAACAAACCCTCATACTGTACTGACCAAGAAAATAAAAATGTGTAAAATTTTTTTTTGAAAACTTAAAGGGGTTGTCCACTACTGTCTTAATCATCATGTTTACCCTGAGTAAAATAACACTTATACTCATCTCTGGTGCCGGCACTGTTCCAGTAGTGTCGACATCGACACTCATTCTCCAGGGGATTGCATCACATTATTATGTCATGTGATCCCTACAGCCAGTCAACGCTGGCTTCACCCTCCCCACCATTGGACTAATGAGTTATCAAGAGGAAGTCCTCTCAATATTTGATTCATCTGAAGGCAGCGGGAGGGAAGCCAATGCCGATGGACATAACAATGTGCCAACACTGCTGGAACGGTGCCAGTACCAGAGGTGAGTATAAGGGTTTGTTATTTTCCTCAGGGTGAACCTGCTGATTGAGACTGGGTTGTCTGAGTAGTGGACAACCCCTTTAAGTTTTTGGCCGGCAAGACAGAAAAATTGTCAAAGGAACTGATTCTGTTACCTAAAGACATGCATAAACCTGGAGCTGGCCCTGAACAAGCTATGGCATGAATCTCTTATAGATGCAGGCCCTCCTCTGCTCAACCAGTGAGATGAGTAACAGGGAAACCGTCTTCTGGAGAGAATTGGGTCCTAAAGGACTTGCAGTTATTAGACATTTATGTCATGTTCTATGTATATTTCAAAAAAGGTGGAAATATCCCATTCATTCTTGGGTTAATTTTAAATTTTAAATATGCTTTGTGTTTCACTTTCTTATATTTTTAAGTTTTTTCTTGGATTGGTTTACAGCTAATACTGGTTTGAATACATGCCGACTAGTTGGGGCGTGGCCTCCCTCAATGCAAGTATACTGAGCAAGGCCAGATACAATATAGTTGGAATGTAACCAGGAGTATGCAAATCCCATACTTGCGGTCACATGACCACCCACTCCCAGTGGCAGCAACGGAGAATCCTCACAGCTTGATGTCAGGATTCCCAAGTCTGCAGCCACATAGAATAACTGCAGACTTGTACCTTAAAACCGGACAATTAGCACATACACTGCATGATTATCATTAACAACCATTCCTAAGAGCTTGCTTTTTTGGCAATAATCCTGCAATTTGAACAGGTTTCCGATCACCTGACGAATGAGTAAAGCATTTATGGAGTGAAATGATAATTTATTTTGCACAAAAATTTATTCTCAGCAGTACATCGACGTGTGTAAACAGGAACTGTGCTGCTGAGAATAAAGGCAGCCCGCACACACTGAATAATCTTTAACTTAAAGAAGTTGTCCACTACTTTTGCATTAATTGGTGCTCTAAATAGCGCCAGACATGCAGGACACGCTTTTGGTGCACGAACAGTTATCGAACGTAACCTCGAACAGCCGAATTTTTTGCAAATCGTTCGGGTTCGTCGAACAACTCGAACACCACCCAAAACAGCTCGAATTTGAGATTGGCGAACAGTTCTAGTCGAACACCGCTCATCTCTAGTCCTGATCCACACTCCATCCTTACCTGAGAGTGAGATATCACACCTACCCCAAGCTTTTTAAGAGAATCATATATGGCGTGCCAGGAGACTCTATGGAATGCTTTCTCAGCATCCAACGAGAGTATCTAATTACAAATTTTTAACTGCATCTAGCTCAGGAAATACTTTGTGCCTAGTAGCAGTGTCTGCTAGTCAGCGGATTATCCCGGCTGTTAAGAAAGCTACACCACCTGTAGTTTAGACACTTAATTTTTTCAAAGGAAATGCTTCGGGACCATGGGGTTATCGCGAATTGATGAGAGCAGGTGCTCCATCACTAGGATGTATAAGAGAGGGGACAGAGGACATCCCTGCCTTGTCCCATTGGTGATTATGAAAGGTGATGAAAATGTTCCATTTATCTTCAGCCTAGCTGACGGATTGCGATACAGGGCCATGATTTTGGCTATGAATGGGTCCCCTAGACCCCTACCCCAAGCTTTTTAAGAGAATAATATATGGCGTGCCAGGAGACTCTATGGAATGCTTTCTCAGCATCCAACGAGATTATCTAATTACAAATTTTTAACTGCATCTAGCCCAGGAAATACTTTGGACCTAGTAGCAGTGTCTGTTAGTCAGGGGATTATCCCACCTGTTAAGCAAGCTACTCCACCTGTAGTTTGGACACTTAATTTTTTCAAAGGAAATGCTTCGGGCCCCCGGGACACTCAGTGAAGAGCATCGGGGAGGCACCCCAAGGCACAGGGGCTGGGACTGGTGGCAGGACGCCTTGCGGTGGACCGCCAAGCTCGATCCTTATAAAAGCTTTTTAACTGCAGCAGCTTTAGTGGACGCTACTGGAGCTGGAATTCCCGTGGCTGCTGGCATCAGACTTGACCTCCAATAGATCCTTGTAAAAGGATTTAAAGTGTACTCATTCAAATTAGACAGACAATTTAAATTAAAAAGATTAGACCTGCCTCCACCGCAGGGGGGCTCGCTCGACCACCAGCGGACAGGCACCAGTATTGGGAGAGGGGGGCTGGCCGTCAGGGTCCAACGCAGCTCTGGCACAAACCCGGCGACACGGAGGTCGCACGGGCAGGAACGGACTGGCCATGTCAGCTTCGCACTTTTTTGGTTTTAGAAGGGCATGACATGCCTATATCTGAGTCTCCCCCTCCTTTTACTCCTCCACCTCTTTTCTTTTCGCATGACTATATGTGCTTGTCACTTTTCCATGTGTTAGTTGTGTCTTCTGAGCAGTTTGTCAGGTTTTGGACACCTTTGAAGGTGATTTCTGTGTTTCTATGTGTTTTTGTTTGCCTGCCATTGGTTTTTCCCGTTGGACCAGGCTATACGTCAGAACGTATTGCACCAGGGATTATCGGTGCTGCCACAGTCGCTGCAACAAGTGCAGAGTTGAATTCCACCAGGTAGGCACATCGCATTTTAGCCGGTGAAGTGGCAGGCCCAACGACTTCTGTAGAGATGTAAGTTGCTGAGCTGCAGGATGCGAACAGCGGAAGTGAGCACACAGCGACCGTGCCCTATGCAGAAGGCCATCTAGTCCGGGATAGTGGGCTAAAATTTGCTGGGCAACCAGGTTCAACACGTGAGCCATACAAGGCACGTGTGTGACATTGCCCCGGCGAAGGGCCGCATCCAGGTTTGCAGCATTGTCGCACACGGCCTTCCCTAGTTTCAGGTCCAGTGGAGACAACCATTCATGAAACTGGTTCTCCAGAGCTAACCACAACTCCTCAGCTGTGTGATTCGCATTTCCCAGACATTTCAAAGTAAAAACCGCCTGATGATGTTGAGCCCTGCTGCCAGCATAGTAAGGAGGTGTGCAAGATCCCTTCTGCACAGTTAGAAAGCGTGTGGCATGACCAGACAGGCTTTGGGTGCAGGTGGAGAACCGAGAGGGGGTTGAGGAGGCAGAAGCAGTGGAGGAACTTCGAGATAAAGAGGATTGACGCACAACTCGTGGGGCAAGGCTTGGACAGCAGCCCCTTGTCCTGCTGTCACCATAGTTACCCAGTGCCCAGTCAGCGACATGTAATGCCCCTGTCCATGCCTACTCGTCCAAGTGTCTGTGGTGAAATGCAACCTGTAACACACAGAGTTTCTCAAAGAAGCAGTGATGTTGTGTGCGACATGCTGGTGGAGCGCAGGCACACCTTTCTTTGAGAAATAGTGCCGACTGAGCATCTGGTACTGGGGCACTGCGACGGACATAAGGTCTCGAAAATCCTCTGTATCCACCAGGCGGAAAGGCAGCATTTCTGTAGCCAAGAGCTTTCAGATGGTGAAATTCAACCTCTTTGCTTTCTCATGGCTAGGAGGAAATGGTCTTTTACTTGTCCACATCTGAGGGACCGAGGGCTGGCTGTTGTGCTTAGACGGGGTTGAGAAGGGTGTCCCTGGCAAACTGCCGGTCTGTGAGGAAGATGCAGGCGAACATGTTAGGTTGCCTTGATCCAAAGGTGGTGCTCTCGATGTCCACCTCCAAATGAAATGATGACCAGCCAATCACGCTGGCTGTTGCGGGTAAAGAGGAGGCAGGTCTGCGTCCCAAAACAGGTGTGACTGCTGTCCCCCCAGTCACAGAGGATGAAGAGGCCGCAGATGCACAAGATGGGGCAGACGGTGGTTGGCACGGCCCGCTAGGCCGCATTGTAGCGCAGTGAGCTTCCCACTGCGACTTATGCTTCATATCCATGTGACGATTCATGCATGAAGTACTCAAACTATGGATTTTTTGGCCTCTACTTAGCTTTTGGTGACAAATGTTACAGATAACAATAGTTGGATCATCCTTATCGATCTGAAAAAATGCCCAGGCTATGCAAGGCTTAGCACCCATGCGACCTGAAGAGCCACCACGACTTGTGGTCAGAGGCAGAGTTGTATTTGAGGATGCAGTTGTTGACGTGCTTCCAGTACTACCTCTTTGTCCAGTAAGGCGCAACCTGACCTCGTCGTCACTAGCATCCTCCTCCACCTCCTCTGCTGACCTCATCTCTTGGCTGACTGTGGGTTGACAGTAAGTGGGATCTGCATTCTCGTCATCATCACCCTGTGTGTTCTCACACCCATCGTTCTCAGAGCCAACCTCTTCCTGCCCTGACAAAAAACTCTAGTTGTCGCTCCAATCAGGTATTTGAGTCTCATCATCGTCTTCCTCATTGTCTCCACCAACAGGAGTTACAGTTTGGGAACGAGGGTCTACATTATTGTCAGAACCTTCTGCGTCTAATCCTGGATCCGACTCATAAAGATTCAGGGCATCAGTGCAGATCATTTCCTCATCTGGATTCACAGAAGCTCTGGAGCCGACCTCTGATTCCCAGGCTATAGTATGAGTAAACAGCTCTGCAGACTCTACCATCTGTTCTACCCCATACTCAGATGGGCAGCTGGAGACTTGGAAGCAGTGAGGAAGAAAATGCGATTGGGGTGACACCTCTGAGGACTGGAGTATTTGTGATGTTGAAGTTGAGGTGGAGGAGAGCCCACTTAAAGGAGCACTTGATATCCGTTGAAGCACCTGCTGTTTTTGTGCCTCATCTGGAATATGTAGCGATTGGCGTGGCCGTAAGAAAGGGATCGTATCACATTGTCCGCTAAAAGAAGTAGACATCTTAGTTTGGCTGGAAGATGGTCTTTCTTCTGCAGATGTTACTGTTGCTTTAACAGCTACCCCACGGACACAACCTTTTTTTCACTTCACAACACGCCTATTCCCCTTTCCACCAGCAGCAGGCCTTTTTCCACTCATTTTGGTGGTTACCTAATTGACAACTCTGGAGTTGTTTGCACAAAAAACGATGGATGGGAACCGAGCAGAGCTGAGTGGCCAAACTGTGGTATTAGCTCAAAAGGATTGGCTGGGTTAGATGCAGTAAAACAATTTTATTACATACACTGGTGGTGGAGCTTAGTATAGATTGACTAATAGATTGAGTCCCATACACTGCTACAAGCCCAAAATTATTTTCCTAGCTAGATGCAGATAAAAATTATTTGTAATTTGCAAGCTGGTGGAGCTTAGTATAGATGGCCTAATAGAATGATGCTATTCCCAAAAGGTTTTACTTGGCTAGGTGCAGTAAAAAAATTGTATTCTATACACAGGTGGAGTAGCTTGCAACACAGATACGCTACTCCACTGACTAACACACACTGCAAGAGGCCAAAAACGATTTGCTTAGCTAGATTTAACCAAACGCTGTGAAAAACACTTGCAAAGCACTGGCACAGACCTGCCTGGCAAGAAGTCCTAGGAAATGCTGTAACCTAGTCCTCAAAAGGACTGCAATTACAACTAGTCCCTACTCCCAAGCTATCTATTTAAGAGCACAGACCTGCCTGCTAAAAGTCATACGAAATGCTGTAACCTAGTCCTCAAAAGGACTGCAATCACAACTATTCCCTACTCCCAAGTAGTGTTGAGCCACCCCCGTAGTGTTCGAGTTCGGTTCGGTTCGTCGAACTGTTCGTCGAACACCTTCGAACACCATTAAAACCAATAGCAGGCAAACAAAAACACATAGAAACACATAGAAAACACCTTCAAAGGTGTCCAAAAGCTGACAAACTGCTCAGAAGACATAACTAACACATGGAAAAGTGACAAGTACATATAGTCATGCGAAAATAAAAGAGGTGGAGGAGTAAAAGGAGGGGGAGACACAGATATAGGCATGTCATGCCCTTCTAAAATCCAAAAAGTGAGAAGCCGACACGTCCAGTCCGCTCCTGCCCGTGCCACCTCCGTGTCGCCGGGTTTGTGCCAGAGCCGCGGTGAACCCTCATGGCCAGCCCCCCTCTCCCAATACTGGTGCCTGTCCGCTGGTGGGTCGAGCGAGACCCCCTGTGGTGGAGGCAGCTCTAAGCTTTTTAATTTAAATTGTCTCTCTAATTTGAATGAATACACTTTAAATCCATTTACAAGGATGTATTGGAGGGCAAGTCTCATGCCAGCAGCCGCGTAATTCCTGCTCCAGTAGCGTCCACTAAAGCTGCTGCAGTTAAAAAGCTTTTATAAGGATCGAGCTCGGCTGTCCACCGCAAGGCATCCTACTGCCAGTCCCAGCCCCTATGCCTTGGGGTGCCTCCTGATGCTCTTCACTGAGTATCCCATGGTCCCGAAGCATTTCCTTTGAAAAAATTAAGTGTCTAAACTACAGGTGGTGTAGCTTGCTTAACAGCCGGGATAATCCGCTGACTAGCAGACACTGCTACTAGGCACAAAGTATTTCCTGGGCTAGATGCAGTTAAAAATTTGTAATTAGATACTCTCGTTGGATGCTGAGAAAGCATTCCATAGAGTCTCCTGGCACGCCATATATGATTCTCTTAAAAAGCTTGGGGTAGGGGTCTAGGGGACCCTTTTATAGCCAAAATCACGGCCCTGTATCACAATACGTCACCAAGGCTGAAGATAAATGGAACTGTAGCACCCTGAGGGCTCGGTTGCTACAGAGGTATTGCACCTCACCCAGAGGTGTGATATCTCACTCTCAGGTAAGGATGGAGTGTGGATCAGGACCCGACACCTGCATGCATTACACCACATTGACGTGGGGCATGGCGACCCATATGCCTCTGAGATGGGCACGACAGTCCCTGTCCCTGGCTGGAGTGGGGGGAGGGAACACTGAGGAAGGGGAACCCTGTAGTGCAGGAGCAGGGAGGAAGCAGTTCCTGGGTGCATTGAGAAGGGAGTATAAAAGGTGGGCACCATCTTAGTTCAGTGCAGAGAAGTCTGAGCAGAAGTGGCAGGGAGCAGGGGCTCTGCATGAGCTCTGCTCCGGAGGCGGGCCTAGTAACAGAGGCCCAGGCCTGCAAGAGGGAGAAGGAAGGAAGAGGAGCGGAGAAGGCTCCAGGAACGAGGAATGAAGGGATCCCAGGGGTGCGGACGGGTGAGTCGCCACCGCACGCCCGAATCCACCTGCGTGGAGGGGTCAGGCAAAGGGGGAGACCGGTCCCCGAAACTAGTGGAGGCAGGAAACGACCCTCAGCTAGAAACCGGAGGCTGTGACATTTTATGTGGCGCAGCCCATCACTACACCCGCTAGGAAGGCACCACATAGGGTCAGGGAAACTGGCGCCAAGTTTACCAAGAGGAGGCCCGAGGCAGCCGGACAGAAGGGTTGGTAAGAAAGGCCAGACAAAGGACACACAAAGGGGGTCCTGTGAAGCGCTCCAAAGTTATCTGGGAGTTGTCTGAGCCCCTCACCTGGTGAGCACAGTACGACGTGGGCAGCCGTTACCTGCAGACGTGGTCTGGATAATAAGAACTGTGAGTAAAGGCCCTGGACTGCATCACTGACTCCGTGTCGTTACTGCTGCTGCCCTGCACCATCACCCCCATCCTCCGCATACACTGCCCTGAGGCTATACTCCTCCCGTGGGGAGTTATGCTGCGCTCTGCTGCACCCACAACACCAGCCTCAGCGGTCTGCCCTGCAGCGGCGGTTCACTCTGACAGCAATCCACGGTTGGCGTAGTCGGACATTTAAACATCAAAACCACATAAATAGTTCCGCCACTGGTTAGACCACCCTGAGCCACGGAACAGGGTCGCCGCCACGAAGACTACAACCACCAGCATCCACCAAAAAGGGTCCGGCTCCGGGTGTCCCAAGGCCCAGGGGGTGCATCAGAACATTTTCATCACCTTTCACAATCACCAATGGGACAAGGCAGGGATGTCCTCTGTCCCCTCTCTTATACATCCTAGTGACGGAGCACCTGCTCTCATCAATTCGCCATAACCCCAATATTAGGTGGATTGAGGTGGGAGGCACCGAGTACAAGTGCTCTCTATTTGCTAATGATGTCCTAGTATATATCACTCAATCACATATATCCATCCATGCTGTTATGGCTGAAATAGATCACTTTGTTACATGGTCAAATTTTAAAATCAATGCAGCGAAGTCTGAGGCCCTCGATTTCTCCCTCCCCAAATCCATATAGGATTCCATCCACTCCAACTTTCCCTTTGCCTGGTCCTCACAGGGTATCAAATACTTAGGAATTCCTATTCATAGAGACCTCACCCATCTATGTTATCTTAATTTTGGGCCCTTTATTGAACAACTCCATACAGACCACGGTTGGCAAGTTAGAACTGTAAGATTCACTACGTGAACCACTGGTGTTTTGTGGAAAAGCACATGTACACTGCGTTCCAAATTATTATGCAAAAAGTGTTTAGGAGTGATAAGGGAAGAATTTGTTTATTTGTCAGTTAAACTCATTGATGGTGATGTGTGTCAGGGCTCTTTATATCACTGTAAGCAATTGCAGACACCTGTGCTAATTAGTTTGGCAGGTGTGTCCAATGAAAGGCAAGACTACTTAAGAAGGCTGTCTCACATTATTAAGCAGCCTACATTTTCTGCCAAAATGGGAAAGAAAAAGGATGTGTTGGCTGCTGAGAAGCAACAAATTGTGGAGTGTTTAGGTCAAGGCATGACTACAATCAACATTGTGCGATGATCAGGATGAAGTGTCTTGGCAATCAAGAAGTATGTAGCTGATTCACAGTACACACGTGTGCGTGCTGATAAGGGCAAATTGAGGACTCTTTCCTACAGGCAATTACGTCAGGTTGAAAGAGCAGCGGCAAAAAAGCCTTGTCATAGCAGCAGACGAGTTTATGAAGCTGCTTGTGCCTCCAACGTCCCCCGAACAACAAGATGCAGGGTCCTTCAGAGGTTTGCAGCTGTGCATACGCCATCCTGTCGACCTCCTCTATCCACTTCACACAAGCAGAAACGGCTCCAGTGGGCCAAACATTACATGAAGACTGATTTCAAAACTGTTTTGTTCACGGATGAGTGCCGTGCAGCGCTCGATGGTCCAGATAGATGGAGTGGAGGATGGCTGGTTGATGGACACCCCACGCAAACAAGGCTACAGCACCAACAAGGAGGAGGTGGAGTAATGTTTTGGACTGGAATCATGGGGAGAGAGATTGTCGGCCCCTTTAGGATCCCTGAAGGCGCTAAATATGAACTCCATAATGTATGTGGATTTTCTCAAACAGCACTTCCTGCCATGGTTCAAGAAGAAGAACCGTGTATTTCACAGCAAGATCATTTTTCTGCATGATAATGCACCATCTCATGCTGCACATAAAACATCTGCATCTCTGGCTGATATGGGCATAAAAGGGGACAAACTTATGGTGTGACCCCCATGCTCCCCTGACCTCTACCCCATTCAGAACCTTTGGAGCATCATTAAAAGGAGTGTCTATGATGGCGGGAGGCAGTTCACATGTAAGCAACAGCTCTGGGAGGGTATTCTGTCCTCATGCAAAACAATTGAAGCAGAAACCATCCAAAACCTGACAAATTCAATGGACGAGAGAGTTCAGAAGCTCCTTTCGAACAAGGGGTCCTATGTGAAAATGTAACATCACCTAGAATAAAGTTTTGAGTTGAAAACTGTTTGATTTCAGTTTCTAACAACCTGCTAATGCTTATAATTTCAAAAATGACCATTTTTTTGGTCTTTATTAAAATGAAAAGGTTGATCGAAAAGTTTGGGGGATCTAAGAGTGTGGCAACCCAGTAGTCATGATTAGTGTTGAGCCACCCGCGTGGTGTTCGGGTTCGGTTCGGTTCGTCGAACACCGGGATGTTCGAGGAACTGTTCGTCGAACTGTTCGTCGAACACCTTAGAACACCGTCGAACACCGTTAAAACCAATGGCAGGCAAACAAAAACACATAGAAACACATAGAAAACACCTGCAAAGGTGTCCAAAAGCTGACAAACTGTTCAGAAGACACTCTCTTTAAAAAAGCCGGCCGGCAAATTCAGCAGCGGCATACACCAGTACCCGACAATTTAGACAAGAAGGAATAGAGCATCACACATAGATTAGATAGATAGAAACATGTCAGTCACACATATAAGAAGCACAGTGACAGTGTTGGTTACTGCACTTGTCATTTAGTGTAAAGGATTTATTAAAAAAAATATTAGTGTTTTCATGCACCGTCTCTTTAAAAAAGCCGGCCGGCAATTCAGCATCTGTACCCGACAATTTAGAACAGAAAGAATAGAGCTTCACACATAGATTAGATAGATAGAAACATGTCAGTCACATATATAATAAGTACAGTGATAGTGTTGCTTACTGTACTTGTCATTTAGTGTAAAGGATTTATTTAAAAAAATAATAGTGTTTTCATGCACTGTCTCTTTAAAAAAGCCGGCCGGCAATTCAGCAGCGGTACCCGACAATTTATAACAGACAGATAGAGCATCACACATAGATTAGATAGATAGAAACATGTCAGTCACATATATATGAAGTACAGTGATAGTGTTGGTTACTGTACTTGTCATTTAGTATTAAAATAAAGGATTTATTATTAAAAAAATTGGCGTGGGGTTCCCCTTAATTTTAGGCTCTAGTGGAGGTTAAGCAGACGGCTGGGGCAGATGTTTGAAGCCTGGGAAGGGGGTAATACCCACTGAGCTTCCCAGGCTACTAATATCAGCCCCCAGCTGAATACATAGCCTTTACTAGCTATTAAAATGGGGGACCCCCCCAAAAAAATGACGTGGGGTCCCCCCTAATTTAATAGCTAGCAAAGGCTAGGCAGACAGCTGGGGGCTGATATTAATAGCCCAGGAAGGGTGCCATGAATATTGGCCCCCTCCCAGGCTAGAAACACCAGCCGTCAGCCGCCCCAGAAATGGCGCATTCATAGGATGCGCCAATTCTGGCACTTAGCCTCGCTCTTCCACGCTGCCCTGGTGCGGTGGCAGGGGGTAATAGGGTTGGGGTTGATGTCAGCTTATGATACCAGCTGACATCAAGCCCAGGTTAGTAATGGAGAGGCGTCTATAAGACACCCCCATTACTAACCCCATAGTCAAAGTTAAAAAAAACACAAACACCCAGAATAAAGTCCTTTAATTGAAATAAAGACACAATCCTTTATTGTTCTAAATTAAACCATACTTACCATCACGCCCATTCCAGCTGAAGCCAACGATCTCCTGCAATAAAAGAAAAATAATAAAGCAACCTCATCCTTACCTTTCCATGGTTCCCACGACAGCTTCAGCTCTGCTACATCGAGATGACAGGCTGGACCGCAGCAGAACGCTGCCATCCAGCCTGTCATCCCGCAGACACTGAGAAGCGCAGGCTTGCTTGCGCTGCTCAGCGTCTCTCTGTGACGACATCCAGATGAGCCGAGTTCATGTCCAATGAACTCGGCTCACCTCATGCACGTCACTGACAGCGTGGGAAAAATCTCACGCTGAAGCGCTGATTGCAGGAGAATTTTCCCACGCTGTCAGTGACGTGCAGGAGGTGAGCTGAGTTCATTGGACATGAGCTCACCTCATGCACATCACTGACAGCGTGGGAGAATTCTCCTGCACTCAGCACTTCAGCGTGAGAATTTTCTCACGCTGTCAGTGACGTGCATGAGGTGAGCCGAGTTCATTGGACATGACCTCGGCTCATCTGGATGCCGTCACAGCGAGACAGTGAGGAGCGCAAGCATGCCTGCGCTTTTCAGTGTCTGCGGGATGACAGACTGGATGGCAGCGTTCTGCTGCGGTCCAGCCAGTCATCTCGATGTAGCAGAGCTGAAGCTGTCGTGGGAACCATGGAAAGGTAATGATGAGGTTGGTTTATTATTTTTCTTTTATTGCAGGAGATCGTTGGCTTCAGCTGGAATGGGTGTGATGGTAAGTATGGTTTAATTTAGAACAATAAAGAATTGTGTCTTTATTTCAATTAAAGGACTTTATTCTGGGTGTTATGTTTTTTTTAAATACTTTACTAGAAATTCATGGCGGTCATGTCTAATACTGGCGTGACCCCATGAATTTTGGGCTTGGGGCCAGCTGATAATACCAAGCTGGCCCTAACCCCTTTATTACCCAGTGAGCCACCGCACCAGGGCCCTGGATGAGTTGGGTACAGCGCCAGAAGATGGCGCTTCTATGAACGCGCCATTTTCCGGGGTGGCTGCGGACTGCAATTTGTAGCGGGGGGGGGCCCAGAAAGCTTGGGCGTCCCTGCGCTGCAGATTCCAGCCCCCAGCTGCCTAGTTGTACCTGGCTGGACACAAAAATAGGGCGAAGCCCCACGTACTTTTTTTTTAATTATTTCATGAAATTCATGAAATAATTAAGAAAAAAAGGCCTTCCCTATATTGTTGTGTCCGGCCAGGTACAAATAGGCAGCTGGTGGATGGGGGCAGCCCGTTCCTGCCTGCTGTACCTGGCTGGACACAAATATAGTGCGAAGCCCCACTTCAATTTTTTTAAATTATTTCAGGAAATTCATGAAATAATTAAAAAAAAATTGACGTGGGGCTTCGCACTATATTTGTGTCCAGCCAGGTACAGCAGGCAGGAACGGGCTGCCCCCAACCACCAGCTGCCTATTTGTACCTGGCCGGACACAACAATATAGGGAAGCCCTTTTTTTCTTAATTATTTCATGAAATAATTTAAAGAAAATTGACGTGGGGCTTCGCCCTGTTTTTGTGTCCAGCCAGGTACAACTAGGCAGCTGGGGGCTGGAATCCGCAGGGCAGGGAGGCCCAAGCTTTCTGGGCCACCCCCGCTGCAAATTGCAGTCCGCATCCACCCCGGAAAATGGCGCGTTCATAGAAGCGCCATCTTCTGGCGCTGTACCCAACTCATCCAGGGCCCTGATGCGGTGGCTCACTGGGTAATAAAGGGGTTAGGGCCAGCTTGGCATTATCAGCTGGCCCTAAGCCCGAAATTCATGGGGTCACGCCAATATTAGACATGACCACCATGAATTTCTAGTAAAGTATTTAAAAAAACCACAACACCCAGAAAAAAGTCCTTTAATTGAAATAAACACACAATTCTTTATTGTTCTAAATTAAACCATACTTACCATCACGCCCATTCCAGCTGAAGCCAACGATCTCCTGAAATAAAAGAAAAATAATAAAGCAACATCATCCTTACCTTTCCATGGTTCCCATGACAGCTTCAGCTCTGCTACATCGAGATGACAGGCTGGACCGCAGCAGAACGCTGCCATCCAGCCTGTCATCCCGCAGACACTGAGAAGCGCAGGCTTGCTTGCGCTCCACAGTGTCTCTCTGTGAGGGCATCCAGATGAGCCGAGTTAATGTCCAATGAACTCGGCTCACCTCATGCACGTCACTGACAGCGTGGGAAAATTCTCCTGCACTCAGCGCTTCAGCGTGGGAGAATTCTCACACTGAAGCGCTGAGTGCAGGAGAATTCTCCCACGCTGTCAGTGACGTGCAGGAGGTGAGCTGAGTTCATTGGACATGAGCTCACCTTATGCACGTCACTGACAGCGTGGGAAAATTCTCCTGCACTCAGCGCTTCAGCGGGATAATTCTCACGCTGAAGCGCTGAGTGCAGGAGAATTCTCCCACGCTGTCAGTGACGTGCAGGAGGTGAGCTGAGTTCATTGGACATGAGCTCACCTTATGCACGTCACTGACAGCGTGGGAGAATTCTCCTGCACTCACCGCTTCAGCTTGAGAATTTTCCCACGCTGTCAGTGACGTGCATGAGGTGAGCCGAGTTCATTGGACATGAACTCGGCTCATCTGGATGTCGTCACAGAGAGACGCTGAGCAGCGCAAGCAAGCCTGCACTTCTCAGTGTCTGCGGGATGACAGGCTGGATGGCAGCGTTCTGCTGCGGTCCAGCCTGTCATCTCGATGTAGCAGAGCTGAAGCTGTCGTGGGAACCATGGAAAGGTAAGGATGAGGTTGCTTTATTATTTTTCTTTTATTGCAGGAGATCGTTGGCTTCAGCTGGAATGGGCGTGACGGTAAGTATGGTTTAATTTAGAACAATAAAGGATTGTGTCTTTATTTCAATTAAAGGACTTTATTCTGGGTGTTTGTGTTTTTTTTAACTTTGACTATGGGGTTAGTAATGGGGGTGTCTTATAGATGCCTCTCCATTACTAACCTGGGCTTGATGTCAGCTGGTATCATAAGCTGACATCAACCCCAACCCTATTACCCCCTGCCACCGCACCAGGGCAGCGTGGAAGAGCGAGGCTAAGTGCCAGAATTGGCGCATCCTATGAATGCGCCATTTCTGGGGCGGCTGACGGCTGGTGTTTCTAGCCTGGGAGGGGGCCAATATTCATGGCTCCCTTCCTGGGCTATTAATATCAGCCCCCAGCTGTCTGCCTAGCCTTTGCTAGCTATTAAATTAGGGGGGACCCCACGTCATTTTTTTTGGGGGGTCCCCCATTTTAATAGCTCGTAGAGGCTATGTATTCAGCTGGGGGCTGATATTAGTAGCCTGGGAAGCTCCGTGGGTATTACCCCCTTCCCAGGCTTCAAACATCTGCCCCAGCCGTCTGCTTAACCTCCGCTAGAGCCTAAAATTAAGGGGAACCCCACGCCAATTTTTTTAATAATAAATCCTTTATTTTAATACTAAATGACAAGTACAGTAACCAACACTATCACTGTACTTCATATATATGTGACTGACATGTTTCTATCTATCTAATCTATGTGTGAAGCTCTATTCTGTCTGTTATAAATTGTCGGGTACCGCTGCTGAATTGCCGGCCGGCTTTTTTAAAGAGACAGTGCATGAAAACACTATTATTTTTTTTGATAAATCCTTTACGCTAAATGACAAGTACAGTAAGCAACACTGTCACTGTACTTCGTATATATGTGGCTGACATGTTTCTATCTATCTAATCTATGTATGATGCTCTATTCTGTCTGTTATAAATTGTCGGGTACCGCTGCTGAATTGCCGGCCGGCTTTTTTAAAGAGACAGTGCATGAAAACACTATTATTTTTTTAAATAAATCCTTTACACTAAATGACAAGTACAGTAATCAACACTGTCACTGCACTTCTTATATATGTGACTGACATGTTTCTATCTATCTAATCTATGTGTGATTCTCTATTCCTTCTATTCTAAATTGTCGGGTACCGCTGCTGAATTGCCGGCCGGCTTTTTTAAAGAGACGGTGCATGAAAACACTATTATTTTTTTTGATAAATCCTTTACGCTAAATGACAAGTACAGTAAGCAGCACTTTCACTGTACTTCGTATATATGTGGCTGACATGTTTATATCTATCTAATCTATGTGTGAAGCTCTATTCTTTCGGTTCTAAATTGTCGGGTACTGGTGTATGCCGCTGCTGAATTGCCGGCTTTTCATGTTTCACTGTGAGCACTGTTCCCATCGATTTGGGCAATCACTGTAATGCCACAACCACCATGGCTGTGGCATTACAGTGAGTGGCAGACAATCCCTGCATGATTGGTGCTCTAAATAGCGCCAGACATGCAGGACACGCTTTTGGTGCACGAACAGTTATCGAACATAACCTCGAACAGCCGAATTTTTTGCAAATCGTTCGGGTTCGTCGAACAACTCGAACACCGCCCAAAACAGCTCGAATTTGAGATTGGCGAACAGTTCTAGTCGAACACCGCTCATCTCTAGTCATGATTACTTCGAATTCTGACAATATGAGGGTCATGCTGCAGGTAGTGCAGCAAGAAGGCACTTATGTGTCTTGCGCATCTCGGAGCCCCAAAATTATTTTCCGGGCTAGATGCAGCTAAAAATTATTATTAATTTTAAATCTGGTGAAGCTTTAGTATAGATGGCCTAATAGGATCAGTGCTGCACACTGCTACAAAGCCCAAATTATTTTCCAGCCAAGATACAGATAAACATGATTAGTAATTTGAAAGCTTAAAACGGTTGGTAGGGTGATTTTAACCAATCATCATGCTTTTACTCTCCCCAGGATGACACAGGGGTAGAAAAGTCATTTTGGATCCATGATTTGTTCATCTTTATGAACGTGAGTCTGTCTACATTATCAGTGGAGAGCCGCGTGCGCTTATCTGTCAGCACACCACCAGCAGTGCTGAACACACGTTCAGACAGAACGCTGGCTGCGGGGCATGACAAGATCTCCAAGGCGTAAGTGGCTAGCTCCGGCCATTTATCCAGATTGGAAGCCCAAAAAGAGCAAGGGTCCAGTGACACAGTCGTGGCTTCAATGTTTACTTGGAGATACTCCTGTACCATCGTCTCTAGGCGTTGACTATGTGTCAGACTTCTTGTCTCCTGTGGCCTTGCAAAGGATGGGCTAAAAAAGTGGTGAAATGATTCCACAAAATTGATGTTACCAGCAGATACTGTGGTTCTGTTACGGTTTGAGTGCTGAACACTTGACGGTCCCACAGTTGGCAAGTTGGAACTGTGAGATTCACTACGTGCACCACTGGTATTTTGTGGAAAAGCACATGTAAGATTCTGCAACAGTCTCTGCTGATACTCCTGCATGCGTGCATCCCTTTCTATGGCAGGAATAATTTCTGCAAATTTACTTTTGTACCGGGGATCTAACAGTGTGGCAACCCAGTAGTCAGGATTATTTCTAATTCTCACAATTCGAGGGTCATGTTGCAGGTAGTGCAGCAAGAAGGCACTCATGTGTGTTGCGCATCCAGGAGCACCAAGTCCCTGTTGTGTTGGTGGCGAGGTAACAATCATGCTTCCTTCCTCTGTCCTCTCCCCCCAACCTCGCACAACAGAAATGTGATCAAGGTCTCCCTCATCTGATGAGTCTTCCATCAGTTCGTCCTCCACTTCTTCCTGGGCTCCTGCACCTTCCTCACTAGTTTGGCTGCTACCATGCGCCCTGGTAAAACCAGCTCCCCCACCCTCACATGCCTGCCTCCTTGGTGCTGCCGACCGTCTGGACCTTGCAGATGTTAGCCCTTCCGCATACAACTCCTCCTCCTCTACTTCCTCCACCTCCTCTTGTGCCACCACCTGACTCCGAATTCTGTTTAACATGTGCTCCAGCATGTAAATCACCGGAATAGTCATGCTGATAATGGCATCGTCAGCACTAAACATCTTCGTCGCCATTTCAAAACTGTGCAGAAGGGTGCATAGGTCCCTGATCTGAGACCACTCCTCCAGCGTGATTTGCCCCACCTCTGAATCTCGTTGGCCCAGGCTATATGTCAAAACGTATTGCACCAGGGCTTGTCGGTGCTGCCACAGTCGCTGCAACATGTGCATAGTTGAATTCCACCGGGTAGGCACATCGCATTTTAGCCGGTGAAGTGGCAGGCCCAACGACTTCTGTAGAGATGTAAGTCGCTGAGCTGCGGGATGCGAACGGTGGAAGTGAGCACACAGCGACCGTGCCCTCTGCAGAAGGCCATCTAGTCTGGGATAGTAGGCTAAAAATTGCTGGACAACCAGGTTCAACACGTGAGCCATACAAGGCACGTGTGTGACATTGCCCCGGCGAAGGGCCGCACCCAGGTTTGCAGCATTGTCGCACACGGCCTTCCCTGGTTTCAGGTCCAGTGGAGACAACCATTCATGAAATTGGTTCTCCAGAGCTGACCACAACTCCTCAGCTGTGTGACTCACATTTCAAAGACATTTCAATGTAAAAACCGCCTGATGACGTTGAGCCCTGCTGCCAGCATTGTAAGGAGGTGTGCAGGATCCCTTCTGCGCAGTTAGAAAGCTTGTGGCATGACCAGACAGGCTTTGGGTGCAGGTGGAAGACCGAGAGGAGGTTGAGGAGGCAGAAGCAGTGGAGGAACTTTGACATAAAGAGGATTGACGCACAACTCGTGGGGATGGCAAGACTTGGACAGCAGCCCCTTGTCCTGCTGTCACCATAGTTACCCAGTGCCCAGTCAGCGACATGTAACGCCCCTGTCCATGCCTACTCGTCCAAGTGTCTGTGGTGAAATGCAACCTGTAACACACAGAGTTTCTCAAAGAAGCAGTGATGTTGTGTGCGACATGCTGGTGGAGCGCAGGCACACCTTTCTTTGAGAAATAGTGCCGACTGAGCATCTGGTACTGGGGCACTGCGACGGACATAAGGTCTCGAAAATCCTCTGTGTCCACCAGGCGGAAAGGCAGCATTTCTGTAGCCAAGAGCTTTCAGATGGTGAAATTCAACCTCTTTGCTTTCTCATGGCTAGGAGGAAATGGTCTTTTACTTGTCCACATCTGAGGGACCGAGGGCTGGATGTTGTGCTTAGACGGGGTTGAGAAGGGTGTCCCCGGCAAACTGCCGGTCTGTGAGGAAGATGCAGGCGAACATGTTAGGTTGCCTTGATCCAAAGGTGGTGCTCTCGATGTCCACCTCCAAATGAAATGATGACCAGCCAATCACGCTGGCTGTTGCGGGTAAAGAGGAGGCAGGTCTGCGTCCCAAAACAGGTGTGACTGCTGTCCCCCCAGTCACAGAGGATGAAGAGGCCGCAGATGCACAAGATGGGGCAGACGGTGGTTGGCACGGCCCGCTAGGCCGCATTGTAGCGCAGTGAGCTTCCCACTGCGACTTATGCTTCATATCCATGTGACGATTCATGCATGAAGTACTCAAACTATGGATTTTTTGGCCTCTACTTAGCTTTTGCTGACAAATGTTACAGATAACACGAGTTGGGTCATCTTTATCGATCTGAAAAAATGCCCAGGCTATGCAAGGCTTAGCACCCATGCGACCTGAAGAGCCACCACGACTTGTGGTGAGAGGCAGAGTTGTGTTTGAGGATGCAGTTGTTGACGTGCTTCCAGTACTACGTCTCTGTCCAGGAAGGCGCAACCTGACCTCGTCGTCACTAGCATCTTCCTCCACCTCCTCTGCTGACCTCATCTCTTGGCTGACTGTGGGTTGACAGTAAGTGGGATCTCCAACCTCATCATCATCACCCTGTGCGTTATCACACCCATCGTCCTCAGAGCCAACCTGTTCCTGCCCTGACAAAAAACTAAAGTTGTCGCTCCAATCAGGTATTTGAGTCTTATCATCGTCTTCCTCATTGTCTCCACCAACAGGAGTTACAGTTTGGGAATGAGGGTCTACATTATGGTCAGAACCTTCTGCGTCTGGTCCTGGATCCGACTCATAAAGATTCTGGTCATCAGTGCAGATCATTTCCTCGTCTGGATTCACAGAAGCGCTGAAGTCGACCTCTGATTCCCAGGCTATAGTATGAGTAAACAGCTCTGCAGACTCAACCATCTGTTCTACCTCATACTCAGACGGGCAGCTGGAGATTTGGGAGCTGTGAGGAAGCAAGTGCGATTGGGGTGACACCTTTGAGGACTGGAGTATTTGTGATGTTGAAGTTGATGTGGAGGAGAGCCCACTTAAAGGAGCACTTGATATCCGTTGAAGCACCTGCTGTTTTTGTGCCTCATCTGGAATTTGTAGCGATTGGCGTGGCCGTAAGAAAGGGATCTTATCACATTGTCCGCTAAAAGAAGTAGACATTTTAGTTTGGCTAGAAGATGGTCTTTCTTCTGCAGATGTTACTGTTGCTTTAACACCTACCCCACGGACACAACCTTTTTTCCCCTTCCCAACACGCCTATTCCCCTTTCCACCAGCAGCAGGCCTTTTTCCACTCATTTTGGTGGTTAACTAATTCACAACTCTGGAGTTGTTTGCACAAAAAAACAATGGATGGGAACCGAGCAGAGCTGAGTGGCCAAACTGTGGTATTAGGCCAAAACTATTGGCTGGGTTAGATGCAGAAAAAAATTATATTCAATTTGCAACCTGATGGAGGTCTGTATAGATGGATTAATAGAACAAGTCCCACACACAGCTAGAAGCCCAATATTTTTTCAGAGGTAGATGCAGAATAAAATATATTCAGTTTGCAACCTGATGGAGGTCAGTATAGATGGACTAATACAACAAGTCCCACACACAGCTAGAAGCCCAATATTTTTTCAGAGGTAGATGCAGAAAAAAATATATTCAGTTTGCAACCTGATGGAGGTCTGTATAGATGGATTAATAGAACAAGTCCCACACACAGCTAGAAGCCCAATATTTTTTCAGAGGTAGATGCAGAAAAAAATATATATTCAGTTTGCAACCTGATGGAGGTCTGTATAGATGGTTTAATAGAACAAGTCCCACACATAGCTAGAAGCCCAATATTTTTTCAGAGGTAGATGCAGAAAAAAATATATTCAGTTTGCAACCTGATGGAGGTCTGTATAGATGGATTAATAGAACAAGTCCCACACACAGCTAGAAGCCCAATATTTTTTCAGAGGTAGATGCAGAAAAAAATATATTCAGTTTGCAACCTGATGGAGGTCTGTATAGATGGATTAAAAGAACAAGTCCCACACACAGCTAGAAGCCCAATATTTTTTCAGAGGTAGATGCAGAAAAAAATATATTCAGTTTGCAACCTGATGGAGGTCTGTATAGATGGATTAAAAGAACAAGTCCCACACACAGCTAGAAGCCCAATATTTTTTCAGAGGTAGATGCAGAAAAAAATATATTCAGTTTGCAACCTGATGGAGGTCTGTATAGATGGATTAATAGAAAAAGTCCCACACACAGCTAGAAGCCCAATATTTTTTCAGAGGTAGATGCAGAAAAAAATATATTCAGTTTGCAACCTGATGGAGGTCTGTATAGATGGATTAATAGAACAAGTCCCACACACAGCTAGAAGCCCAATATTTTTTCAGAGGTAGATGCAGAAAAAAATATATTCAGTTTGTAACCTGATGGAGGTCTGTGTAGATGGATTAATAGAACAAGTCCCACACACAGCTAGAAGCCCAATATTTTTTCAGAGGTAGATGCAGAAAAAAATATATTCAGTTTGCAACCTGATGGAGGTCAGTATAGATGCACTAATACAACTAGTCCCACACACAGCTAGAAGCCCAATATTTTTTCAGAGGTAGATGCAGAAAAAAATATATTCAGTTTGCAACCTGATGGAGGTCAGTATAGATGGACTAATACAACAAGTCCCACACACAGCTAGAAGCCCAATATTTTTTCAGAGGTAGATGCAGAAAAAAATATATTCAGTTTGCAACCTGATGGAGGTCTGTATAGATGGATTAATAGAACAAGTCCCACACACAGCTAGAAGCCCAATATTTTTTCAGAGGTAGATGCAGAAAAAAATATATTCAGTTTGCAACCTGATGGAGGTCTGTATAGATGGATTACTAGAACAAGTCCCACACACAGCTAGAAACCCAATATTTTTTCAGAGGTAGATGCAGAAAAAAATATATTCAGTTTGCAACCTGATGGAGGTCAGTATAGATGGACTAATACAACAAGTCCCACACACAGCTAGAAGCCCAATATTTTTTCAGAGGTAGATGCAGAAAAAAATATATTCAGTTTGCAACCTGATGGAGGTCAGTATAGATGGACTAATACAACAAGTCCCACACACAGCTAGAAGCCCAATATTTTTTCAGAGGTAGATGCAGAAAAAAATATATTCAGTTTGCAACCTGATGGAGGTCTGTATAGATGGATTAATAGAACAAGTACCACACACACAGCTAGAAGCCCAATATTTTTTCAGAGGTAGATGCAGAAAAAAATATATTCAGTTTGCAACCTGATGGAGGTCTGTATAGATGGATTAATAGAACAAGTCCCACACACAGCTAGAAGCCCAATATTTTTTCAGAGGTAGATGCAGAAAAAAATATATTCAGTTTGCAACCTGATGGAGGTCTGTATAGATGGATTAATAGAAGAAGTCCCACACACAGCTAGAAGCCCAATATTTTTTCAGAGGTAGATGCAGAAAAAATATATTCAGTTTGCAACCTGATGGAGGTCTGTACAGATGGATTAATAGAACAAGTCCCACACACAGCTAGAAGCCCAATATTTTTTCAGAGGTAGATGCAGAAAAAAATATATTCTGTTTGCAACCTGATGGAGGTCTGTATAGATGGATTAATAGAACAAGTCCCACACACAGCTAGAAGCCCAATATTTTTTCAGAGCTAGATGCAGAAAAAAATTATATTCAATTTGCAACCTGATGGAGGTCAGTATAGATGGACTAATAGAATGATGCTATGCCCAAAAGATTTTACTTCACTAGGTGCAGTAAAAAAATTGGTATTCTATACACAGGTGGTATATCTTGCAACACAGATAGGCTACTCCACTGACTAACACACTCTGCAATAGGCCAAAAAGGATTAGCTTTGCTAGATTCAGCCAAATGCTGTGAAAAAAACTTGCACAGCACTGGCACAGACCTGCCTGGCAAAAACTGATAGGAACTGATGTAACCTAGTCCTGAAAAGGACTCCAATTACAATTAGTCTTTACTCCCACAATCTATCTATTTAGGAGCACAGACCTGCCTGATAAAAGTCGTAGGAAATGCTGTAACCTAGTCCTTAAAAGGACTGCAATCACAACTATTCCCTACTCCCAAGCTATCTGTAGATTTGTGCGAAAATTGGCTTGAAATTAACAAGGTATAGCGCACACAGCAACAGCGGTGCCGTCTAACACGCAGCTGCAGCAGTGAGAAAATGGTGGCGACGGGGAAAATGGCTTGGTCTTATAGGGCAAGGACATGTGACATACACTGCCAATGACACATGCCCTTGCTTGTGTGAAAAAAAGCACTTCGCTCCGTGTGTGCACTGCTGATAGGCTGACAGATTGCACCTCCCCACTGCAAATGCGGGAAAGAGAAAAAAAAATGGAGATCTTCATTGTTCCTGCAGAGATCCATCCCCTGCCCCTCCCCCCACCCCGCTGTACACTCAAACTGCGTATTAACATTAATTTTCATCATTACTGAGAAAAAATCCAGTTATGATTTTGGTGCACGAACAGTTATCGAACATAACCTCGAACAGCCGAATTTTTCTCAAATTGTTCGTGTTCGCCGAACGGCTCGAACACCGCCCAAAACAGCTCGAATTTGAGATTGGCGAACAGTTCGAGTAGAACAACGCTCATCTCTACTCCCAAGCTATCTCTATATTTCTGAGAAAATTGGCTTGAAATTAACACTGAAAGTATAGCGCACACAGCAACAGTGGCGCCGTCTAACACGCAGCTGCAGTAGTGAGAAAATGGTGGCGACGGGGAAAATGGCTGGGTCTTATAGGGCAAGGACATGTGACATACACAGCCAATGACACATGCCCTTGCTTGTGTGAAAAAAAACAGTTCGCTCCGTGTGTGCGCTGCTGATAGGCTGACAGATTGCACCTCCCGACTGTAAATGCGGGAAAGAGAAAAAAAAATGGAGATCTTCATTATTTATTCAGAGATCCATCCCCTGCCCCTCCCCCCGTCCCGCTGTACACTCAAACTGCGTATTAACATTTATTATCAGCATTACTGTGAAAAAATCCAGTTATGATTTTGGTGCACGAACAGTTATCAAACATAACCTCGAACAGCCGGATTTTTTTCAAATCGTTCGTGTTTGCCGAACGGCTCGAACACCGCTCAAAACAGCTCGAATTTGAGATTGGCGAACAGTTCGAGTCGAACACCGCTCATCTCTACTCTTGATGAGCTTCAAGAGGTAGTCACCGGAAATGGTCTTCCAACAATCTTGAAGGAGTTCCCAGAGATGCTTAGCACTTATTGGCTCTTTTGCCTTCACTCTGCAGTCCAGCTCACCCCAAACAATCTCGATTGGGTTCAGGTCTGGTGACTGTGGAGGCCAGGTCATCTGGCGTAGTACCCTATCACTCTCCTTCTTGGTCAAATAGCCCTTACACAGCCTGGAGGTGGTTTTGGGGTCATTGGCCTGTTGAAAAATAAATGATGGTCCAACTAAACGCAAACCGGATGGAATAGCATGCCGCTGCAAGATGCTATGGTAGCCATGCTGGTTCAGTATGCCTTTAATTTTGAATAAATCCCCAACAGTGTCACCAGCAAAGCACCCCTACACCATCACACCTCCTCCTCCATGCTTCATGGTGGGAACCAGGCACGTAGAGTCCATCCGTTCACCTTTTCTGCGTCGCACAAAGACACGGTGGTTGGAACCAAAGATCTCAAATTTGGACTCATCAGACCAAAGCACAGATTTCCACTGGTCTAATGTCCATTCCTTGTGTTCTTTAGCCCAAACAAGTCTCTTCTGCTTGTTGCCTGTCCTTAGCAGTGGTTTCCTAGCAGCTATTTTACCATGATGGCCTGCTGCACAAAGTCTCCTCTTAAGAGTTGTTGTAGAGATGTGTCTGCTGCTAGAACTCTGTGTGGCATTGACCTGGTCTCTAATCTGAGCTGCTGTTAACCTGCGATTTCTGAGGCTGGTGACTCGGATAAACTTATCCTCAGAAGCAGAGGTGACTCTTGGTCTTCCTTTCCTGGGGCGGTCCTTATGTGAGCCAGTTTATTTGTAGCGCTTGATGGTTTCTGCAACTGCACTTGGGGACACTTTCAAAGTTTGAACAATTTTTCGGACTGACTGACTTTCATTTCTTAAAGTAATGATGGCCACTCATTTTTCTTTACTTAGCTGCTTTTTTCTTGCTGTAATACAAATTCTAACGGTCTATTCAGTAAGACTATCAGCTGTGTATCCACCTGACTTCTGCACAACACAACTGATGGTCCCAACCCCATTTATAAGGCAAGAAATTCCACTTATTAAACCTGACAGCACACACCTGTGAAGTGAAAACCATTTCCGGTGACTACCTCTTGAAGCTCATCAAGAGAATGCCAAGAGTGTGCAAAGCAGTCATCAAAGCAAAAGGTGGCTACTTTGAAGAATCTAGAATATTAGACATATTTTCAGTTGTTTCACACTTTTTTGTTAAGTATATAATTCCACATGTGTTAATTCATAGTTTTCATGCCTTCAGTGTGAATGTACAATTTTCATAGTCATGAAAATACAGAAAAATCTTTAAATGAGAAGGTGTGTCCAAACTTTTGGTCTGTACTGTACATTGATGCCCTATCCTAAGGCTAGGGCATCAATGTAAAAGTAGTGGACAACCCCTTTAACATTCAGTGTACATTTGAAGAAAGGTTAGCTTCTGTAAACAAACCATTGAATGAGCGTGGACCAGCAAACATGTTGCCGGTCTACGGTCATTTAAAGGTAACCTGTTTCTTGGTTCATGCTTCCCAAACCACCGGCAGCATGAATAAGAGCATTCCTGCATGATTGCAGCCAAGTATGCTATTTTTTCTGAAATATTTTGGTGTTTCAGAGAAAAAGTAGATTGAAGAACTGACAAAGGACCATAGTTAAGACTAGACTTCTATGGCACCACTCTTGGGAGTTTTTTCTTGTTCAGCTCCAGGTGATTGACAGGTCTGAACCTATGTAGACATGTGGGACAAACTGGTTAACCAACTAGAGCAATGCTAGGAGAAAAACTACATTTTCTCTACAATGTTGAAGTATTTAACAGAAAAAATATACCTAGATGCAATTGTGCATGCACACTGCCCATGGTTTGGGCAGCATGAATCAAGTGGCATGTTCACTTTAACGCTGTCCATTTTCCAGTGTATTTGGACCTTTAGCTGACAAAAGTATACTAATGTGTCCAGTCTAGACAAGGCTCTGCGAGAAAAACACCCAAACACGTTTCTTATTGCTTGCTACAATGTATCTCTCTGCTGTTTTGCTACTTTTAAAAAAAATAATGTAAACAAAATAAAAGTGTATTATCCATTAAAACAAATTAAAGAGCATATTAATGGGTCTCATCATATTGATGATAGGTGATGGAAGGAGGTGAGTAGGCTTTCCAACCTTTTCTATGAGTTTCCTGGAAAGCCTATTCGGAGCTTTATCGTCATTAATGTGTTATGGATGTTAAAATCCTTGGTTCCATCTGGATCATTTTTCTCCGTTCCTCTTCCTGCTGTAGCCTGCAGGTTGTGATTAATCTTTGTAGTTAATGCATATCCAAATATGTGCTGCTTGTGTTTAGCTAGGCATATCTCCGTCAGAGAACATGTGTATTTTTCTCTGTCATTGTTGGTAGAACAGCAGTGAAGAGAATTATAACCATGTTTAGGGAAAACAGATGCTAAACAATCTATAGACACATAACTAGCAAGATGTATGGAAAATGAAGACGGCCAGAAAAAAAGAGGCAAATTCTACTCATTTTATCATGATTTTTTTTTCTACTTCAGTCTCCAAATTTTTGACGCCCAGTTCTGCAAAATGTAATGTTGAATGACCTGGTTGACTGGTTAAGAAATGTTATTGTCTATTTATATAATTGGAAAATGTTTTATTTTAAAATACTAGGCAAAAAACAAATAATTTTACATTTTTTTTGAGTTACAGAAATATTTAAGGAGTTATTATTTTGTAAAGAAAAAGTTATATGGATTTCAATATGTTTTTTAAAGTCCATTAAAAAATAATTTAAATACTTTCTTCCAGAAACAGTGCCACACCTGTCTACAGGTTGTGTCTGGTATTGCAGATTAGCTCCACTCAAATGAATGATATTTAGATGCAATTCAACACTCTACATGGATATGGCCATGCGTGGCAATGTTTTACGAAGAAAGACACCATGTGTTTACCAAAACTGGAATACTGGATTTTTACTACACAAAGTGAATACAATAATAAACTATTTAATAAAATCTCAAAGACCTGATGAGGCTGATGTACTTATTTTGAAAATGCATGCCAGAATCACTATAATGCCTTTTCTTAAAGTTTTCATGCATAATATTAAAATATGCATTTTACAACTGGCATCCAAAAAAAGTTCTTACTCTAAGGTATCATTCACAAGTCAGTTTTTCACGTATGAGTGCTACTCTTTAATTTCACGCATAGCACTCACTACCTAGGAGAGATTTTTTGTGGACCGAGTGGTCCGTGTAAAATTGCAGAAACATGTCTGATAATGATCCAAGTTTTGGATCAAACTTGGACATGAAAGTCTATGGGTCAGTGAGAAAATCGAACAGCACTCGGATGCCATCCATTTATTGCCGACGGATAAAGAGGAGAAAGTGGAGAAGTTTTTAATTTTTTCTCATCAGTGAAAAACTGATGAAACTCAAACCAAAGGCTAACAAAAATCACTATTGAAACTAGGTGCGATTTTCTTGTGCGTCAAAAAAACTGACGACTTAATGAGGCCTAATATAAGGATTGCATTGATGATCTGATATGGACTTTAAAGTGACATTCCCATATCCAAGATTCTATTCCAATATGTAATACGGTTTAATAATAATTATATTAGCAAATACCTCTAATTAGAAATGTAGCATAGTTCTTATGATTCACAATGTCTCATGTGCAGGGGAATGCAGTAGCTAAGGTATCCATGGTTATGACCACTCATATAGTGACAGTGAGTTAGTTGTTAGTGGTTGTAATCATGGATACCTAACTTACTGCAATGCCCTGGACATGGGATAAACAACAAAGCTAATCAGAAAAACTATACTACATTTCTAATTGGAGGTATTTGCTAATATTATTATTATTATTATTACACCTACTACATATTGGGGATAGGGTCTTGGAGATGGGAAATTATACTGGTATAATTTCAAAAGGTAAGTTTTGGTTTGGAAAAACTATAATACTGATAGTATTTCCCACTTTACATAATAATAATGATGGCTTAAAGCGGAGAACTCACCAAATTTGGCTATCTATTCTATGAAATATATATCTTACATCTGATGAGGCTGGAATACTTACTTTGATAATCCATGTTAAAATGGCTGTATAATCTTAAAGTTAAAATGAGTATTTATAAATCCAAAAAGAGCCAGGGACTTAGGTGAAAATTTTAACATGTATGTGTGTATATACAGTGTCTTGAAAAAGTACTCATACCCCTTGAGCTTTTCTACATTTTTTCATAGCAAGTGTTTGTGAAGTGTAAAGGAAATGATACATGATTTTCTAATTATTTAAAAATAGAAATCAGAAAATTGTGACCTGCATTGGGCCAGGCTCAAAGTCTGTCCCAAGTAGTGCCTGAGACATACATGTGCTAAAGATGAATAGTTCACACATATCATTGTGTCACGTACCGAAGGACTACATGCACGTTTCTACAAACTGAAGGAACAACAAATCTCAGAAATATAAAATCTCTAAATGAGAGTATATAATTTCCTAATTCAAAAGTGTGAGGGAGAAGTAGAACATGGTCAAAACTTCCTGTGTAACCTCTGTGGTCTCTTTAGGTTGTAAAGGGAGAATAATGATAACAACAAGCTTTAATTAGGAAAGGGAGTGATAACATGAGAAAAAGTTCCTGAATACCTCTGGGTTGGCTACATGCTGCACATGATCTTTTGTCCTGTTATCAACTGCAGGTTGCCACTTACCTTAATCCCCATTTGATCCATCCATTACAGTTAAAACTTTTCATAGTGCTTCAAATTCACATGAATGAAGTGCCCCAAATATTGTGTCTAGCGCTCAGAGCTCTATCTAAATCAGGGGTCTCAAACACGCGGGCCGCGGGCTGCATGCGGCCCCTCCAGCTGCTTCTTGCAGCCCGCAGGCACATAGACACCGTAACGATTGCGGCTCGCTCCAGCAGCCACCGATATAGGTGCTGTAGTGCAGTGTATTGCCGAGCAGAGACAGGCTCTCTGCACAGCAATACCAGTGGCAGCCGCCGGCCTATCAGAGGCCAGCAGCTGACATCTGCGCATGTCAGTGACGTCAAACGCCGCTGCGCTCGGACGCAGATGTCAGCTGCTGGCCTCTGATAGGCCGGTGGCTGGCATTGGTATTGCTGTGCAGAGAGCCGGTCTCTGCGCAGCAATATACTGCACTACAGCGCTGATGTCGGCGGCTGCAGGAGCGAGTCGCGATCGTCAAGGGGGCTTTGGTGCCTGCTGGCCACAGGTGCAGAAAGGACACCGAGGGAACGGAGGACAGGTTAGAAGAATCTTTTTTTTTTTTTCTGTCATTTCTATGTGAAATACAATATGGAGGGGGGGGTGACCTGTTTGCAGTATGGGGGGGATGACCTGTGTGCAGTATGGAGGGGTGACCTGTGTGCAGTATGGGGGGTGGTGACCTGTGCATAGTATATGGGGTGGAACTGTGCGCAGTATGGGGGGAGGGAACCTATGCACGGTATGGGGGGGGGTGACCTGTGCGCAGTATATGGGGGGTGACCTGTGTGCAGTATATGGTGGGGCGACCTGTTCACAGTATATGGGGGGTGACCTGTTCGCAGTATATGGGGTGGGTGACCTGTGTGCAGTATGGGGGGATGACCTGTGTGCAGTATGGTGGGGTGACCTGTGCACCGTATGAGGGGGTGGTGACCTGTGCGCAGTATATGGGGGGGTGACCTGTGCGCAGTATATGGGGGGCTGACCTGTGCGCAGTATATGGGGCGTGACCTGTGTGCAGTATGGGGGGGTGACCTGTGCGCAGTATGGGGGGGTGACCTGTGCGCAGTATGGGGGGGTGGGAACCTGTGCACAGTATGGGGGGGCCTGTGTGCAGTATGGGGGGGTCACCTGTGCGCAGTATGGGGGGGAGGGAACCTGTGCGCAGTATGGGGGGGAGGGAACCTGTGCGCCGTATATGGGGGGGTGACCTGTGGGCAGTACGGGGGGGGTGGACCTGGATGAGGACATGTGCACAGAATGGGGGACATGTCTGCAATATGGGGACCTGCATGGGGGACATTTCTGCAATATGGGGACCTGGATGGGGGACATGTCTGCAATATGGGGACCTGGATGGGGGACATGTCTGCAATATGGGGACCTGGATGGGGAACATGTCTGCAATATGGGGACCTGGATGGGGGACATGTCTGAAATATGGGGACATGGATGGGGGACATGTCTGCAATATGGGGACCTGGATGGGGGACATGTATGCAATATGGGGACCTGGATGGGGGACATGTCTGCAATATGAGGATCTGGATGGGGAACATTACGACAAGAATGGGACCAGGAAGGGGACGTTACTTCAAGATAAGGACCAGGATGGGGCCATTACACAAGATGAGGACCAGCATGGGACATTACTACAAGATGAGGACCAGTTCAAAAGGTGTATAGAAAAAAAATGATATCACTAAAAATGTCACTTTGTCCTGCAAATAATGCGGCCCCCCAAATTAAATGTTTTTCCGTGTGCGGCCCATATGCCCATCTGAGTTTGAGACCCCTGATCTGGATCCTTTATTTTAGCTGTGGCAAGTGTTAGTCTTGTCATATTAGCACTTGGTAAAAGGGCTAATACCGCAATTTCATCCTCCAATGAGATCAAACCAGCTTCCTGACTACAATTTTGTCTATTAATAAAGTTTCAGCTCAGCAAATTTTACATTTTTCATCTTTAAGATTTGATTATCATACAATTAAAGAAGTAACATTTTTTTTATTTTAAACATTAAACCTACAGTAAAAATACTACCAACAAGCTGAGAACTACAACCCCTGGCAAAAATTATGGATTCATTGGGCTCGGAGGATGTTCATTCAGTTGTTTAATGTTGTTGAAAAAAAAGCAGATCACAGACATGGCACAAAACTAAAGTCATTTCAAATGGCAACTTTATGGCTTTAAGAAACACTAAAAGAAATCAAGAAAAAAATATGTGGTACTCAGTAAGGGTAATGTTTTTCAGACCAAGCAGAGGGAAAAAAATATGGAATCACTCAATTATGAGGAAAAAATTATGGAATCACCCGGTAAATTTTAATTTCCAAAACTAACACCTGCATCAAATTAGATCTGCTCATTAGTCTGCATCTAAACAGGAGTGATCATACCTTGGAGAGCTGTTGCACCAAGTGGACTAACATGAATCATGGCTCCAACACGAGAGATGTCAATTGAAACAAAGGAGAGGATTATCAAACTCTTAAAAGAAGGTAAATCATTACGCAATGTTGCAAAAGATGTTGGTTGCTCACAGTCAGCTGTGTCTAAAATCTGGACCGAATAAAAACAACATGGGAAGGTTGTTAAAGGCAAACATACTGGTAGACCAAGCAATATGTCTCCAAAACAGGAAATGCACAACAAAACAAATGAGGAACGAATGGGAGGAAACTGGAGTCAATGTCTGTGGCCGAACTGTAAGAAACCGCCTAAAGGAAATGGAATTTATATACCGAAAAGCTAAACAAAAGCCATCATTAACACCTAAACAGAAAAAAACAAGGTTACAATGGGCTAAGGAAAAGCACTCGTGGACTGTGGATGACTGGATGAAAGTCATATTCAGTGATGAATTGCGAATCTGCATTGGGCAAGGTGATGATGCTGGAACTTTTGTTTGGTGCCGTTCCAATGAGATTTATAAAGATGACTACATGAAGAGAACATGCAAATTTCCACAGTCATTGATGAAATGGGGTTGCATGTCAGGTAAAGGCACTGGGGAGATGGCTGTTATTACATCTTCAATTAATGCCCAAGTTTACATTGATATTTTGGACAGTTTTCTTATCCCATCAATTGAAAGGATGTTTGGGGATGATGACATCATTTTTCAAGATGATAATGCATCCTGCCATAGAGCAAAAACTGTGAAAACATTCCTTGAAAGAAGACACATAAGGTCAATGTCATGGCCTGCAAATAGTTCGGGTCTCAATCCAATTGAAAATCTTTGGTGGAAGTTGTGGAAAATGGTCCATGACAAGGCTCCAACCTGCAAAGCTGATCTGGCAACAGTAATCAGAGAAAGTTGGAGCCAGATTGATGAAGAGTACTGTGTGTCACTCATTAAGTCCATGCCTCAGAGACTGCAAGCTGTTATTAAAGCCAGAGGTGGTGCAACAAAATACTAGTGATGTATTGGAGTGTTCTTTTGTGTGTTTGGTTTTCATGATTCCATAATTTTTTCCTCAGAATTGAGTGATTCCATAATTTTTTCCTTCTGCTTGGTCTGAAAAAAATTACCCTTACTGAGTACCACTTTTTTTTTTCTTGATTTATTTTAGTGTTTCTTAAAGCCATAAAGTTGCCATTTGAAATGACTTTACTTTTGTCCCATGTCTGTGATCTGCTTTTTTTCAACAACATTAAACAACTGAATGAACATCCTTCAAGCCCCGTGATTCCATAATTTTTGCCAGGGGTTGTATATACAGTTGAAACCAGAAGTTTACATACACTATATAAAAAGACACATATGCATGTTTTTCTCAATATCTGACATGAAATCAAAATAAACCTTTCCCATTTTAGGTCAATTAGGATTACTATAATTTTTAATATTTGCTAAATTTCAGAATATTGAGAGAGAGAGAATGTTTTAAGGCATTTTTATTACTTACTGCAAAGTCAAAAATTTACATACATTTCATTAGTATTTGGTACCATAGCCCTTAAACTGAATGACTTGGGTCAAACGTTTGGGATATCCTTCAACAAGCTTCTCAGAATAGTTGGTTGAAATTTGGGCCCATTCCTCCTGACAAAACTGGTGTAAATGATCCAGGTTTGTAGGTACCCTTGCTTGCACCTGCCTTTTCAGCTTTTCAGCCCATAAATTTTCAACAGGATTGAGATCAGGGCTTTGTGATGGCCACTCCAAAACATTGACTTTGTTATCCTTAGGCCACTTTGTTACCATTTTAGCAGTATGCTTCAGGTCATTCTCCATTTGGTAGACCCATTTCCACCCAAGCTTTAACTTCCTGGCTGATGTCTTGAGATGTTGCTTCAGTATTAACACATAATCTTCTTTTCTCATGATGCCATCTATTTTGTGAAGTGCACCAGTCCCTCCTGCAGCAAAACAACCCCACAACATGATGCTGCCACCTCCGTGTTTCACAGTTGGGATGATGTTCTTAGGCTTCCAAGCTTCTACCTTTTTCCCCCAAACGTAGTGATGGTCATTATTCCCAAAAAGTTCAATTTTAGTTTCATCAGACCACAGCACATGTCTCCAAAAATGAAGGTCTTTGTTCCTGTGTGCATTTGCAAGCAATAATCTGGCTTTTTTATGTTTCTTTTGGAGTAATGACTTCCTGGTAGAGTGGTCTTTCAGCCCATGTTGATACAGTATTTGTTTCACTATGGCTATTGACACAATCTTACCAGCTTCCGCCATCATCTTCACAAGGTCTTTTGCTTCTTGCCTTGAGTTGATATGCACATGTCGGACCAAAGCACATTCATTTCCAGGACACAAAACCCATCTACTTCCTGAGCGGTATGATGGCTGGACATTCCCATCTTGTTTGTACTTGTGTATAATTGTTTGTACAGGTGAACGAGGCATCTTCAGGTATCTTGAAATTGTACCCAAGGATGAGCCAGACTTGTGCTAGTCCACAATTCTCTTCCTGATATCTTGGCTGATTTCTTTCCCATGATGCTACACAAAGAAGCAGTATGCTTCAGGTGTGCATTAAAATACATTCTCTTATTAACTCAGATGTTGCCAAAAAAATCAGAAGCTTCCAAACACATGACATCAAAAACAGCGCACAAAAGGACATGAATTCAAAAAACATCTCAGAAAAGAAACACGCCTTACCAATACCAGGTCGGATTACCAAAGCATAAGCAGATTGCAGCAGACCTCAATGATAAAGGCGGTGGCAGCACTGGTGCAGAATACTGATGCGACAGCCACTCTCTCCATAAATTGGCAGGTGTGTGAGTGGCTGTGTAGTATTACAAATGCACCTAGGTGAAGCTTGCATAGGACACCAGTCACACAGATAGTTGTGATGCACAGTGTCTGGCTTACAGTCTATTAATGACGCCCATAATTTTAAATCAAGCGGGCTGTCAAGCACTATATAAGTGCACCCCACAAGACAGATGCCCCAATTCACTCAACCAATACTAAAAAAGCCTGGCTGCATCCTGCAAAAAATGAAAAATGTGCAATAAAAGGATGAAAAATAACGTAAAAGATAAATACATTACATGCTTGTGCTTTGGTAAGCCGGCCTGGTATTGGTAAGGCCTGTTTCTTTTCTGTGATTTTTTTTTAAACACATGACATCATCATATGGGCAGTCCAGAATTGTTTAAAGACTTAGTAATCTTAGTGTAGGTAAACTTTTGACTTTGCAGTAAGTAATAAAAATGCCTTAAAACATTCTCTCTCTCTCATTATTCTGGCATTTGACAAATATTATAAATTATGGTAATCCTAATTGACCTAAAACGGGAAAGGTTTAATCTGATTTCATGTCAGATATTGAGAAAAACATGCATGTGTGTCTTTTTATATAGTGTATGTAAACTTCTGGTTTCAACTGTATTTAAACAGAAACCATAACCAATACTATCAGTGATGACTGAATCTTTTGAAATTTAATTTGCTGGCTCGGCCAAATTTTCCCAAAGAACTTGATTTGCTAAGAATAAATTTATGTAAATCTCAATACTGGAAAGCTTGTAATTGATCAAAAAATACATTTAGGGAGGAGGAGAGAGGACACCGCTGACCATAAGAGCTTACACTCTACATAAGAGAAAGAGATAGAAAGGACACGACTGACCTGACACTGAGCTTACACTTTACAGGAGAGAAAGAGAACCACACTGACTATAAGAGCTAACACTCTAAAGGAGAGAGAGAACCCTGCTGAACATAGAAGCTTACACTCTATGAGAGAAGAGAGGACCTTGCTGACCATAGGAGCTTACACTCTACAGGAAAGAAAGATGACCCCGCTGACCATAGAAGCTACAGGACAGAGAGAGAGGACCCTGCTGATCATAAGAGCTTTTACTCTACAGAAGAGATAAAGGAACCCGCTGAACATAAGAGCTTACACTCTACAGGACAGATAGAGAGGACCCCACTGACCATATGAGATTACACTCTACGGGACAGATAGAGAGGACCTTGCTGACCATAAGAGCTTACACTCTACAGGAGAGAGAGACTTACCCAGTGACTCAGGAGATGGCAAATGACTCTGCCGTACAAACTGTGCTCCAATGGGAACCGCTGATCTGTTATAGCCCCAGTACTGACCACCACTGTACAATATATCAACAGATTCGACCTCAAGGCTGTGGGGTCTAAAAGATAGGGGGAGGTCGAAAAACAAGCGCAGATCTAAGTGTAGATTTTCTATGTAGGTTAAAAAAGAAAAAGGTTTTAGGCTCACCTTTAAATTATCTTGTAATATTGCATGCTGACCTCACGGTCCTATTTCAATATCCGTAGGATATAGTATATATTAAAACAATAAAACAACGCGTTTCGGCTATAAAAATAAAAAACACATAGCCTTCTTCAGGTATGAAGGCTATGTGTTTTTTATTTTTATTGCCGAAACGCGTTGTTTTATTGTTTTAATATATACTATATTGAGAAAACAGAGTGAAATAAACCTTTTGAAGACCAAGAGTTAATTTTCCAATCCTTGCAAGTCTGGGAGCGCTAGTCCTATCGGGTACTTTATTCTGAATACTGTACAAGATATGATAATCTAGGCATTAAGGGGAGGCCCGCACGGCCACAGAAATGGACATTAGCCCACTCTCTAATGCATCAGCAGTGCGGGAAATGGTAGCGAGCGAGTTTTTTTTTTTTCACAAACCGTGAAGAGAATTTCAAAGTGTCCCAATTCACGTGAACCCACAAGTTTCAGGAAATTTGACACAAGCACTTTCCTTTGCAGATCAATCCACTCATCTCTAGATGCTTTACATAGACAGATACTGTACATAAATAGGCTATATAACACTGAAAATGCACAAGAAGTGAAAATGAACCCATGCTGGGACTAGACAGAAGAAACATCTTTTGTCCAGAATGCTTTCATAGATAAAGCAGTGTATTACTTATTTGATGCACTTCATAGGCTGCAGGCAGTTGTTGATATATTAAACTGTATTATGCAGTTGATGAGCAATTAAGAAAAAAGATCTCAGTATGTTTTCATTTATTATGTAGGTATACAATGCAGATGCTTTACATGTTTGGACTCCTTTCTATCCTAGCAAGCTTTAACTTTTTTTTAGCAATTTGTGCTACAGTAGCTCCTCTATGGCATTGGAAGCCTTCATGTCTCATACACATTAATGAGCCTTGGGAGCCCATAACTCTTTCAGTGGTTCCTTGCTTTGACCATTTTTAGAAGATAGTCATAAAATACTTCCAGGATCTTCGCACATTATCTGACATCTAGTTAATGCTCTGGCCCAATCATCTCTAGAGATTACGATTTGGCCACTGCCAAAGCTCATAATTTGGGTCGGTGTGTTTTTGTCATCTACAATCCATAATAATTAGATATGAGTGGACCCATGGAAGTTTGGGTTTTGATACCTGACCCAAACTTTAGTCCAAAGTTCTGTTTGGGTACTAGAAATTTACTCAAACTTGAACCAGAACCTGAACCCCATTAAAAAGTAGGGTGACCTGAGGAAATGTCACATGGGGACAATGGCTGTAAGGGACATTTAGCAGATGGCCAATACTGCAGGGCGTAGACCCAAATACGGGACTGTCTGCTGTATCCGGGACTAGAGATGAGCGGATCGATTCATGGGACTCCAGTCCAGATCAGTGGTATTTGGCGGCTGGACAGTAGGCCACGAATCTCTAACCTTCCAACGTCCCTAGCGCAGCTTTTGATTAGCAAGGGCAGCACAACATCATCTGTGCATCCTGCTCATCTCTAAGTTGGGAGATATGGCTTTATTTTTTGTTCATTCATTCACAGTCGAAGCCGCCAGAACTTTCTCATCTTTATGTAGCTTCATTATATGCTATCCTGCTTTTGTGTGTCTGTAAGGTCGTGTTCAAACGATGCATAAATACTGTGTTTTTTGTTTTATGCAGGTGTCCGCGCCAAAATACACATTAGCCATCTTATCTGATTATTGCATTTTTGCAGCATTTTATTATGCATTTTCCCTTTTATTTGATGCTTTTTTGGTACAGTTCTTTAAGTGCTTTTTATAGTACAAGAAAGCTTTGATTCTGCACTTAAAAAGTAATTTCAGTTTTTTTTCATGCGTTTTTTTTTAGGCTCCACATAGAAGCTTCTAGACAAAAAAAGCACCAAATTCAAGCAGTTCAGCAGCATCTTTAGACACACAGGGGGCGCAATTTACATGAAATACAATCACTTAGCTTGAACAGTTAAATGAAGCACAATTTCTGTGCAAAAACTCCAGCAGAAAAAAAACGCAGCATTTACGCGACATGTAAACATGGCCTAAATTTTGAAAGCAAAATGGATGTAATTTCATGGAAATTCTGCCCTCAGTGTGTCTAAAGATGCTGCTAAACTATGCAGCTTTAGTGCAATTTTTCTGTACAGGCTTCTATGTGGAGCTTGTCTGCTAGGATGTAGGTTGTGGGTTTGTTTTCTGGGGACACCAGATCTCATAAAAAGAGAAAATTACATTTTTGTAATTGCTTTCCTTGAATGTTTAGTAGTTTAATAGAAAGAATAAAATTTTACTTTTTCTTCACCTTTAGAATAGAAGGACATAGAAATATACTGCTATATACAGATGTATCTCTATGTACAGGTATAATTTGTCTGTGGGGCTCAGAGTCTGCAGTGCAGCTTCAAGTATACCAAATTTTCCTGTGCTAAACAGTGCAAGGTTGTGCCTCAGAATTTTAGCTACTGCTTGCAAAGACACAGGTTTTGGATTTGATTCATGGGGAGATCAGATCACAAGATAGAAAGAGAATTGTTTATTAAATTAATAGTAAGTGCGCAGCATAGATGCCCCACTCACGAGGAGGAGGAGCTAAGGAGCGATGATGAAGCTGCCGGGGGAAGAGAAAGTTGAGAGGAAGTCGGGCCATAGCCCTGACCTGTTGGGACAGCGGGCCTGACCCCTCAAATCGGGACAGTTATTAGTTGAGGCTATTATTCTGCCATGCCTAACTCACCTTTAGGCTACATTCACACATCCGTGTTGCTGTTTTTTCTCATAAAACACACTTACCCATAGATTTTTATTGAGCCATACTCACATCAGTTTTCAAAACGAATCTGTGTCTCCAGGGGTCACGAAGACTCAGACCATGTCCTATTCTCATCCGATAAGACTCGGTCATTGACGTTTATGGAGATTCTTCAGACTCGGATGAAACTAGAAAAACATACTTCGTACTTGAGCGTTCCATCCCAGTTTAATCTGTTTTTAACTGATACATTGTCGAAAGTCAATAGATAAAAAAGTTCAGACAATCTGCCTGTTTCAGTGAAAAAATGGATGAATAAAACACTGATGCAACTGGAGGCAACTAGGATGACACTTTAGAAAAAGTTGATCTGTTTCTCTCAAATTGTAATACTCACATGGATGTATAACTACAGCTTAAATGAAAATAAGATTACTCTGATCATTCTGTTACAGTCTGTACAGCGAAGTCACAGAAAACAGGAAGTATCAGCCTATGTGTCTGCTCAAGGGGCCATAGTGAAAACTGGAAAATGCCAAGATATTTTATATGCATAGTTACGTAAAAATGAAAAAAAAAAAAAATTCTGTGTTGAATATGTTACCTTCTGATAATACATTCCCTTGAAACTGACTAATACTAGCTATAATTTAAACATTTTTAATTGTTAAAGGGCCAAAACTGAAATAATAACGTGTAGATGCGTGTTGTAATACTAGAAGTTCATTGTGCTGTCACATTAGCTGTTGCTAGAGGTACTGACAAGGCACCAGTAGTCCAGTGTGACATTGATGATTGCAATGTACCAGAACTCCAACGCCAAGTGAGGATTGTGAAAGAACAGTGTCAGACATACCATTGGTGTAGCCTGTGAAGCAAGCAGGGGCCTGAAAGGTAAAGGGGCACACTTCCATCTCATAAGCAGGTGGAATTGTTAATTATGATGAGTTATTGGTTTGCAAAGGGCCCATATATTATTCCTGCACAAGAGCCCCCTTCTGTCTATTTCCAACCTTGGAAGTGGAAGAAGAAGCATGGGGCACTGGACGGCGAGCTGCAGCAATGGGCCAGTTAGTCGATGAGGTATTTGTTTATTTTTTTTCACCATTTTTCTCACTACAGTTCAACAAAATGGCAAAATTGGAATTCAGGAGTTTGAATTTTTGTAATTTCATCTCAAAAAGATTCCCTGATCTCTAGCAGACTGTCTAAAAATGCACCAACTGAAGATAGTTTGCATATTTTTAGGCTGTCTAGTCTAAGTTTTCACTGTCTAAAACTGACGCCAATTCATCAAGACCGTCGAGAGGAGGTGTTAAAGCAGACACTCCTGATTCATTAAAAATTGTGCACAGGTAGTGGCATGCGCCTTGCCACAAATCTTATTCCAGTCTCTGCTGGAGTAGGATTTGTGGAGTTGTGAACACTATCATCCACCATGAATTTGACTAAGATGGATCGCCAAGCCCTGTCATACCCCAGGTTCACCCATTTTGTCAGAGCTGAGATGAGAATGGCGTTAAAAAAAGTTAAAAGTCAAATTCATTGTGTAACATTGCATTGTGAAAAACATGACTTTTCAAATCTTTTTTTCACCATAAATCTGGTGAAAAAGCTTTGATGAAATGCCCGCTTAGTTTTAGTAAATCTGCCCCCTTTTCTAATCAGAAAAAAATAATTTTGTTTTAATTCCTTATATTACAGTTAATAAGAATCAAACCAAAAGAAACGCAAAAAAAAATTACAATTGTAAAATTTGGAATCAGCAGATTGAGTATAATTTTCTAAAAAATGTATATCTAACCAGTTAGGAATCATAGTATTTTCTTCTAAATGTTATTAAATAGATTTATAGAAAAATAAGAATTTGTTGAAGCAGTTTCTGAAATCTAAATATCTTTTTTCTTTCTTTTTTTTTTTTTTACCGTAAGAATTTGAAACTGAAACTGTGATTCTCCAGAAATAACTGAACAAGGACCAGGTGGCATATAAATTACAACAAGTATTAGATGAAATGAGAATGGAACAGTGACAAAATGACTCTCCAAGGATATTCCAGGCAGATGGTCCAACACAGACAAATTATAAAATATCTAGCCAGGGACAGATAAAAAAGGCAGTCCACCATTCTGCGCAGAGACGAGGCTGGGAAAGAAGGAAGTAGAATTACAGAATAATGGGATTAATAGTATTATCTGGGGGCACTAACTTTAATAATTAAGGGAATGAAGGTCTAAATCCCTGAAGGTTAGAATCATAGGTCATTAATGAAATGATGGTATTGTAGGTCAGGCACTATCTATAGACAACATAGTGATAAATTATTGAGAAACATAAAGAAAATGTATAAAATAATAAACAAGAATGACAAAATTGGTTATATTGCCTGCAAAGATATCAACCTTAACACTTGGGTTCAACTCCCCCCAAATCAGTATATATATATATATATATATATATATATATATACCATAAAGAAAGTTGAAAGCAGCACTAGAAAACAATGCAAATGAAGGTAGTACACCAACTAGAAAAAAATAGAAAAAGTGATTTCATAGCCCATTGGGGTTCAGTGACATTTCGGTTCAAATGAGAACCTTTTTCAATCATTGCACATGTGAACAGACAGGCTTCTTATAGGTACATCCATTACAAATCAATAAAGAGCAAAAGTGCTGTACATGAATACAAAAGCTGTATCATGAATAGTATATATTTTCAGTTACTACATAACCTCACAGCAAAGTTCATTAAACCCTTTTCCCCTGAGGGTGGTTTGCACGTTAATGAGCAGGCCAACTTTTACAAATCTGACCACTGTCACTTTATGCGATAATAACTCTGAAAGGCTTCAAAGGATCCCACTTATTCTGAGATTGTTTTTTCATGACATATTGTGCTTCATGGTACATAACGGTAACATTTATTCAATATGACTTGTGTTTATTTGTGAAAAAAATCAGAAATTTGGCAAAAATTTTGAAAATTTCACAATTTTCAAAATTTGAATTTTCATGCCTTTAAATCAGAGACATATGTCAGACAATATAGTAAATAAATAACATTTCCTACATGTCTACTTTACATCAGCACAATTTTGGAACCAATTTTTTTTTTTTCTTAGGAAGTTATAAGGGTTAAAAGTTAACCAGCAATTTCTCATTTTTCCAACAAATTTTAAAAAAACATTTTTTTAGGGACCACATCACATTTGAAGTGAGTTTGAAGGGCCTTTATGACAGAAAATACCCAAAAGTGACACCATTCTAAAAACTGCACCCCACAAGGTGCTCAAAACCACATTCAAGAAGTTTATTAACCCTTCAGGTGCATCACAGGAATTTTTGGAATGTGGAAGAAAAAAATGAACATTTAACTTTTTTCACAAAAACGTTACTTTAGACCCCAATTTTTTCTATTTTTGCAAGGGTATCAGGAAAAAATGGACCCCAAAATTTGTTGTGCAATTTCTCCTGAGCATGATGATACCCCATATGTGGACACACAGCAGGGTTCGGATGGGAAAGAGTACCATTAGACTTTTTGAATGTAAAATTTGCTTAAATAATTAGTGTACGCCATGTTGCATTTGGGGAGCCTCTAATGTGCCTAAACAGTGGAAACCCCCCACAAGTGACACCATTTTGGAAACTAGACACCCCAGGGAACTTATTTAGGTGTGTGGTGAGCACCTTGCACCCCCAGGTGCTTCATAGAAGTTTATAACATTGAGCCGTAAGAAAAAAAAATTCACATTTTTCCCACAAAAATGTTTTTCAGCCTCCAATTTTACATTTTCATAAGGGAAACAGGAGAAATTGCACCATGAAATTTGTTGTGCAATTTCTTCTGAGTAAGCTGATACCCCATATATGGTGGAAAACCACTGTTTGGGTGCACGGCAAGATTCGGAAGGGAAGGAGCGCCATTTTACTTTTTGAATGTAAAATTTGCTTGAATAATTAGTGGACACCATGTTGTGTTCAGAGAGCCCCTGATGTGCCTAAACAGTGGAAACCCCCCACATGTGACATGCTTGAGTCCCTGACCTGCATGTTTCACGGTTACTAGACACCCCCTAAAAAAATGCGGTGATCTCTCGTGCATGGCAGGCAATCTCCGCAAGGTTTTTTTGGCTGTATAACAGATGCGAAACATATGGGGCGGAGACTCTAGCATGTCACTCGAGCACCCAAGGTACTCGATACATACCCGAGCACAGAATGCAAATTCACGTAACGAGCACTTGTGCTCAAAACTAGTCGCCATATCTTCACCATTTTTTTTTCTTTACTTTTGAAAAAATCTCAACCCCAACACAACCCAAACCCCAACCCCAACGCTAGTCCAACCCTAACCCTAGCACAACCCTAACCCTAGCACAACCCTAGCCCAACCCTAACCCTAGCACAACCCTAAACCCTAACCCTAGCACAACCCTAACTCAACTCTAACCCTAGCCCTAGCACAACCTTAACCCTAGCACAGCTCTATCCCTAACCCTAGAGATTATTTTTTACGCCGTTCCTTGTGCGGTACAAGTGATTAGACGACTTTATTCTTTGGGTCAGTGTGATTACAGCGATACCAGATTCATATCGAGCTGTCACACACTAAAAAAACATGTTTTTTGCAAAGACTAGTTTTTGCATCGTCATATTTTGAGCGCTATAATTTTCCATATTTTGGCCGACAGAGTCATGTGACAGCTTGTTTTTTGCGGGACAAGTTGACGTTTTTATTGATACAATTTTCAGGCACGTGACATTTTTTGATCACTTTCTATTCCGATTTTTGGGAGGCAAAATAAACAAAAAACAACAATTCCGGAATTGTTTTTTTTTTTTTTTATGCCGTTCCGTGTGTGGTAAACTTGATAAAGTAGCTTTGGGTCAGTACATTTACAGTGGTACCACATTTATATCTTTTTCTATGTTTTGGCGCTTTTACACAATAAAAACTATTTTACAGAAAAAATATTTTTTTTGTATCGCTTTATTCTGAGAGCTATAACTTTTTTATTTTTTGGCTGATGAAGCTGTGTGGCAGCTTGTTTTCTGCGGGACAAGATGACGTTTTCAGTGGTACTATTTTTATTTAAGTTTGTCTTTTTGATAGCGTTTTATTCCATTTTTTTGGCCGGTATGATGATTAAGCAAAGTTTTTTGCTTTGTTTTTTATTTTTTTACCGTGTTTACTAAAGGGGTGAACTAGTGGGACAGTTTTATAATTAAGGTCATTCCGGACGCGGCAATACCAAATATGTGTACTTTTATTGGTTTGTTTGATTTTTTTCATAATAATATTTATTTATGGGTCCAGTATATTTTTATATTTTTGGATTATTTTTTCATTTTTTTTTATTATATTTTTTTTTAAAAAAATGTTTCACTTTCTGAATCATTATTTTACTTTTACACTTTGTCCCACTATGGGGCTTTCACTTTTTTAACCCAGATCGCTTACATAGCATAGAAATGCTGCAGCAGCATCTCTATTCTATGCGGGCTACAGCCCCTGCACACACAAGTCAGTTAGACTGCTCTATCTAGCTAACTTCCTGCTGTCTGGTGACTCAGATGTCGACACCGGGTCACTATAACAACCACCGGGACCGACACAGACAGCACGGGACGTCGGAGAAGAGGTAAGTAAGCAACGCCTACCTCCCCTTGCTCCCAGAATGCTGCATTTGACCTCGATCACAAAATTTCAGGGGTTAATGTGCTAGGAGCGGTGCAGGACCACTGTGACAATCAGCAGACACCCGCCGGTGGCCACCCCACACCGCTTCTGTGCGGGCGCGATTTCTTGATGTGTAATAGTACGTACCTGGTCCAATAGGCCCCGGCCAGTGTAACGTACTATTACTGATAACGTCAGAAAGGGGTTAAAGGGAATTTCTCATAAACAAAATTCATACAAAGTGCTAATAAATATTAATTGATAATCCAGCATCAAGTGTATATAATTTATAGCCAGACTCACCCCATTATCTATACAAAATTAGCACCTAATGCGACATCTAGTAAGTTCAATTGCACATGTCAAGAAAACAAAAAGGAATAAGTAATTCCATCGTAAAGGCACACTTGATGAAACAATATTACCAGTGCCATCTTTAATAAGATCAGTGCCACAGTGCTCAATGCACATGTTCTTTAATTCAATGTTACGGCGCCATGGTTGTGAATCCCTGAATAGTAACGCGCATGTCAGACATCCGCACTCTGGATCTCTGAGAGATTCCATGCAACTCATCACTTCCAATTAGATCATTAGGAGCTGCCTATGCGTGCATGAAATAGAGTGGAAGAGGATGCCATCTTAGGTAAGAGACCACATATTAGCAGAATGCAGCGGGTTTTTATTGGACAATGAGGCCAAATCCAAATTTATCAAGGAAAACTCCCCCATTAGCTGGGGCTTGTATACCAATGACATAAAAGAAACGGAAAGTTATGTAACCTACAAGGGATACAACACTTACCCCACATCCATAAATGGCTAATAAGGCCCATCAGTGGTGTCCAGAAACCTCTATCAAAGCCAATAATACAGTTTTATGCACCACAAATGAATATGACAAAAACTAAGAAAACAAAAAAGTAAAATAAATTCAAATGACATGTTCATTGATAGAACTACATTAAATAATTTTCATAACAGCAGCAACGGGATGAGTCATGCTCCAAATAAGTGTTCATAGTTCCAATCAATCTATAAAAGAAGAAAAGAAAAACAAAGATTAGTATCAAGGATATAATATCCAAACTACACTTTAAAAAGGTGAGTAGTTATCAAGAGTTGAAAGAAGGGGGAGACATCATAACTAAACAGCCAAGTTAATCTTATAATCCACATTCAACCCTTTAGGATGTAGGGTATTCAAACTATGAATCCATTGTAGCTCTTTAATTTTTAGTAATTTTGCTTGATCATCTGATTCACCTCCTCTTTTCAGAAGTGGCACATGGTCAATAATTCTGAATTTAAGATTTTTCTCACTATAGCCACATTTTACAAAATGTTTCGAAACTGGTAAATCCAGTTTCTTCTTTCTGATGGTATATCTTTGGTGATTCAATCGTGTTTTTAGATAGCAAGTTGTCTCTCCCACGTACCAAAGATTGCAAGGACATTGTAGTAAGTATATGACATATTCTGAATCACACGATAAATAATGATTAACAACAAACTTTTCATTTGTAGAGGAGTGTATAAATTGATTAGCCTTTAACATGTTATTGCAGTTGATACAATTAAGTCAGGGATAACATCCTGTCCTCTGTCACCCTATCAATGATAATTGGTTAGTGGTCTTCAAAAGTCCAACATCTGAGCATACTAGTCTGTCCCTCAAATTTCCAGCATGTTTATGTTCCACTACTCCAGGCATACACCTTCCCAGCATTAGCCAATATCTTTTAATAATTCCAGTAATCTTATTGCTTTCTTCCCAATAGGTCGTGACTAGTGATGAACAAATGTGCTCAGGCCAGGCGCTTACCAAGTATCTTTTGGAGTGCTCGAAACCTGTGTTCTAACAAGCAGGCATTCCCTTCATTTTTCGCGGCTGTCTGATAGCTGCAACACATGCAGACACAACAACTCGAACATAGTTTTCGAGCACGCTGAAGATACTCGGTAAGCACCTGAGCATGCTCAGATAACCCCTTATCCAACCACGTTCACTCATCACTACTAGTGACCAATGGTCCTATGAGAGTAATCCTATGAGATCCAGAATGAAGAAGACTACCTTGTTCTAAACCATCAACCTTCTTTTCCCATTTCTCCAAAAGCTTTCTTGGGTAGTCTCTCTGGGTATACTTTTTTGTCATATCTCTATAATTTGATTTCAACGAAGCCTCCACATTGACTATTCTTTTAGTGTGTAGAAACTGACTATATGGTAGAGACTCGATCATTTTCCTAGGGCTGTGGCTCTGTCTCTTAATTTCACTTTCAGATTGTACCAAAGTAATTTTAATATCATTAATTTTTTTCAAGAAATCATGAAAGAGGTTTAATTCAGAAGCTGATCCAGTCCAAAGAAGAAAGACGTCGTCTATGTATCTCCACCACCTTTCCATTTGCATATATGTATATACATAAATCACTAAATATAGCATCCGATAAGAAGTTAGTGCTTCAATAAAATGTACATTTTTTATGCTCAGTGCTTGAGCGATCTTTTTTATATAGTTTCCTATGATTGTCCAATAATCCAGAATTTCAGACACATTGGACTCGATTCATTAAGACCGTGGATTTCCTCACTGGTCTTTATAAGGAGGTGTGGTGCAGTCAGACGCTCCTAATTCATAAAAAGATGCGCTCCTCTTCATGAATCTGGAGCATCAGACGAGTGGCATGCGACTACGTGCATCTCGCCAGAAATCTTACTCCAGTCAGGGACTGGAGTTAGATTTCTGGTATAGGGAGCACCACAGCTCATCATGACTTAGATGAGCCACGGCATCTCGCCCCTGCAGCATCTCAATGCGCCTCAATTCTACCCCATCTATGCCCCTTTTTGAAGAAAATGAGAGAAACTGGTGTGAAAATGCAAATGTTGCAAAAATTTGTTGCAACTTCAAGTTGTGCCAGCATTTTACAGTTTCTCAAAGCTTTAACACCACTTTTGTAGCGTAAAAGCTTTGTTGAATATGGCCCAATGACCTGATATGTGCCTTGATTTCTGTAAATTCAATAATAATAATAGTTTTTATTTTTGTAGCGCCAACATATTCCGCAGCACTTTATGATTTTACTGGGGACTTATGCAGACAATACAGACATTACAGAATAAGCATAACTCATATCAAAAGGAGTGAGGACCTTGCTTGCAAGCTTACAGTCTATGAGGAAATAGGGAGGGCACAAAAAGTAACATGTACATATGTTGTATAATACAGCCATAATATACTAAATAGGGTATGTACATAACACTATATGAACTTGTCGCCAGCCAGTATGTGTACAGTACAGACAGAGGCTATCCAGTGCATGGATGGTACGAACATGAATTTGAAGAAAATTTTAATATGGTCCAAACTAGGACAGTTAGAAAAGTATGTTGAGGCGATAGGCCAGTCTAAAGAAATTAGTTTTTAGGGCATGCTTAAAACTGTGGGTATTGGGAATTAATCTAACTGTCCTGGGTAGTGCATTCCAAAGAATTGGCGCACCACGTGAGAAATTTTGGAGACGGAAGTGGGAAGTTCGGATTATGGAGGATTTTAGTTTTAAGTCATTGGCAGAACAGAGGGCACAGGTAGGGTGGTAGACTGAGACGAGGGAGGAGATGTAGGGGGGTGCTGAAGCATGGAGCGCTTTGTGGGTAAGAGTGATACGTTTATATTGAACTCTGTATTAAATGGGCAATCAGTGCAATGACTGGCACAAGGAAAAGGCATCGGTGTAGCGGTTGGCGAGGAATATGATCCTGGCTGCTGCGCTAAGGACAGATTGGAGAGAGGAAAGTTTAGTAAGAGTGAGACTGACTAGTAAAGATTTGCAATAGTCCAGACGAGAATGAATAAGAGCTACAATAAGAGTTTTTGTTGAGTCAAAGGAAAGAAAAGTTCTGATTCTTGAGATGTTTTGAGGTGTAGATGACATGAACGAGCTAGTGATTTGATGTGAGGAATGAAGGAAAGATCAAATATGACCCCGAGACAGCGGGCATGTTGCTGGGGAGTAATGGTGGAGCCACAAACGGAAATGGCAATATTGTGCATAGGTAGGTTAGCGGAGGGAGGAAATATGAGTAGTTCGGTTTTTGACAGATTCAGTTTTAGATAGAGGGAGGACATAATGTAAGAGACAACGGAAAGACAATCACTGGTATTTTGTAATAATGTTCGGAGAAGAGGTGTATAATTGGGTGTCATCAGCATAGAGATTGTATTGAATACCAAATGTGCTGATTGTTTGTCCAGTAGGAACAGTGTATAAGGAGAAAAGAAGGGGGCCTGGGACTGATCCTTGAGGAACCCCGACATTAAGGGGAAGAGGAGAGGAAGAGGAGGTAGGAGCGGTCAGAGAGGTAGGAGGAGAATGTAGCGTCGGCGTCCCTGCCCCCTGCTAGGCAGGGACGCCGTTCCCCTCACCTCTCTGCTCCGTGCCCGGCGTCTTCCTCCTGCTCTGCTGGCAGCGCGCGCTGCTTCCCGGCCACGGTGCTTAGGGCACGCACGCGCTCCCCCTCTCTTAAAGGGGCCGCGCGCGCCGTCCTAAGGAGTCCCCGGCCAATGGCCAGAGGACCTCTCCATATATAAGGCACCTCCTCCAAAATGGAGGTGCCCGAGCAATGTTGTTGCAAAGCCTTCACTCTGCTTCAGCCCTCAGGTCCCGTTACCAGTTACCTGCCAGTCACCTACCAGATTCCTGCCTGTTACCTGCCAGTCACCTGCCAGATTCCTGCTTGATACCTACCTGATATCTGCTTACCTGCTTGCAAGCCTGCGGTCCGACGGTCTGCCTTCCGACACCTGTCAGTCTGTCTATGGACCAGCCTGCCCGCTCACTTGGGAGCGCTCACCTGCTACCTGCCTGCTAGCCTACCTGGAGGCTCTGCCTCACTTGCCGTGACCACCTGCCAGTCCAGAGACTCTTGCCCGCTCACCTGGGAGCGCTCACCTGCTACCTGCCTGCTAGCCTACCTGGAGGCTCTGCCGTCACTTGCTGTGACCACCTGCCTGTCCAGAGACTCTTGCCCGCTCACCTGGGAGTGCTCACCTGCTACCTGCCTGCTAGCCTACCTGGAGGCTCTGCCGTCACTTGCCGTGACCACCTGCCTGTCCAGAGACTCTTGCCCGCTCACCTGGGAGCACTCACCTGCTACCTGCCTGCTAGCCTACTGGGGGCTCTGCCGTCACTTGCCGTGACCACCTGTCCGTCCAGAGACTCTTGCCCACTCACCTGGGAGCGTCCACCTGCTACCTGTCTGCTAGTCTACCCAGAGACTGTCCCTGTCACTTGCTGTGACTATCTGCCCTTCTACCCAGAGACTTTCCCTGTCACTTGCTGTGACTACCTGCCCTTCTACCCAGAGACTGTCCCTGTCACTTGCCGTGACTACCTGTCCTTCTACCCAGAGACTGTCCCTGTCCTTGCCGTGACTACCTGCCCGTCTTTACTGGGAGCCACCCGCTTCCTTACAAGACCGCCCCCTTGTATAGTTGCTCAGAGGTTCCGCCTCCCAGGCCCGTTACAGTTTGCTCGGGCCAGGGAACCCGGTGGCACCCAAACTCCCTCGCCCTCGGACCTTTGCCATGAACTGTCCCGTCAGAGGTCCCAACAGGAGTCCATCCTGAGCCACCTGCGGAATGTCGCCTGGACACTCTGACTGCTCCACCAGCAACCACCGCTATTGTCATGACTCGCAACCCGGCAGCGCCGCTGCCCACCAGTACCATGGCATCCTGCCCCGGTCCCCGGCTTTCTGCACCTCCTCACTTCGGAGGCGACCCCGCTCAAGCTCTGGGCTTCATAAACCAGTGCACCCTGCACTTTGAACTCCTGGCCCACCAGTTTATCTCCGACCGAGCCAAAGTGGCATTCAGCATGTCTCATCTCACTGGGGAGGCACTGGCATGGCTTAACCCTCTGTGGGAGAGAGGGGATCCCCTGGTGTCCGACCTGTCGTCTTTCCTCACTGCTTTCCAAAGGGTCTTCGATGAACCGGGACGAAAGACCTCATCTGCATCCTCTTTGCTACGTCTCCGCCAAGGGAGTCTCACCGTGGGCCAATATGCCATACGGTTCCGCACCATCGCTTCTGAGCTTGCCTGGGATAATGAGGCCCTGGTGTCCGTCTTCTGGGAGGGCCTTTCCGGTCGGATTAAAGATGAGCTTGCCGGTCGGGACATTCCTACCACCCTGAATGATCTGGTGTCTCTGGCTACCCGGATTGACATCCGGTTTCAAGAATGTACCAAGAGACCACCCGTGAGAGAAGGTTTCCCTGCCTAGCTCCTACTTTCCAGAAACCTGTCTCCTCTTCTGTCACTCCCCGGGCGCACTCACCCGAGTCCATGCAGATCAACCAGACCAAGTTGGTCAAATCTCGCCAAGAGTCACGCCGAGCCGAGGGGAGCTGCTTCTATTGTGGCAGTAAGGAGCACCTGATTCGTTCCTGCCCGGAGAGGCCGGGAAACTCCAATGTCTAGGACCGCTCGGAGAGGTCGCCCTAGACAAAAATAAGTCCTCTCCAACCCTGACTTTGTCTGTATCTATCTCCTGGGGAGAGAACCGTCACTTTGAACTCGCCCACCTGGACTCTGGATCCGCTGGAAACCTCATCTCTCAGTCCCTGGTTGAGAAATACCGTATTCCCACCAAGTCTCTGGCTGAACCTTTGTCAGTCGCCTCCGTGGATGGAAGACTCCTTCCGGTGACCATCCTGCTCGTCACGGAACCCATAACCCTGCAGGTGGGAATGCTGCACTCTGAGGTAATCTCCTTCCATGTGTTGTCCGGACTCTCCCACTCCCTATTGCTAGGTCTACCTTGGCTCCAGACACATGAACCCGTGTTGAACTGGCATTCCGGTGAAGTACTCCGGTGGGGGCCGGCCTGCCAAAAGACCTGCCTGGTTCCGGTTCGTCCGGTTCGTCCTCCACCTATCCCAGCTAATTTACCCGGTCTTCCGGCTCCTTACTGGCCCTATGCTGACATCTTCGGTAAGAGGGAAGCAGAGACATTGCCTCCTCATAGGCCATATGATTGCCCGATCGACCTGGTACCCGGTGCCACTCCACCCCGTGGGCGTATTTATCCGTTGTCTGCGGCAGAAACCCGGGCCATGTCTGAGTACATAGAGGAGAATCTGGCCAGGGGATTCATCCGGAAGTCTACTTCCCCGGCTGGAGCCGGATTCTTCTTTGTCAAAAAAAAAGATGGCTCGCTTCGCCCCTGTATTGACTATAGAGGACTCAATCAGATCACGGTTAAAAATAAATACCCCCTTCCGCTCATCTCTGAGTTATTTGATCATCTTAAAGGCGCCAGGATCTTCTCCAAGCTGGATCTACGCGGAGCATATAACCTGGTCCGTATCCGTCAGGGAGACAAGTGGAAAACAGCATTTAATACCCGTGACGGACACTATGAGTACCGTGTGATGCCCTTCGGTCTCTGCAATGCTCCCGCCGTCTTCCAAGAACTGGTCAACGACATCTTACGTGACCTTCTTTACTCCTGCGTAGTGGTATACCTGGACGACATCTTGGTTTTCTCTCCGGATCTTCCCACACACTGGAGGGATGTTCGTCAGGTCCTGCTTAGGCTCAGGCAGAACCACCTCTATGCTAAATACGAGAAGTGCCTTTTTGAGCAGACCTCTCTTCCTTTCCTGGGCTATGTTATCTCCCAGACAGGCTTGCGAATGGATCCCGAGAAGCTCTCTGCTGTCCTAAAGTGGCCCCGTCTGGAGGGCTTGAAGGCGATACAGAGATTCCTGGGCTTCGCTAATTACTATCGTCTCTTCATTCCTCACTTCTCGTCACGGACTGCGCCCATATCTGCGCTCACCCGTAAGGGAGCAAATCCCAAGGTATGGTCATCCGAAGCTGAGGAGGCCTTCCTTTCCCTGAAACAAGCCTTCTCCTCTGCCCCTGTGCTGCACCGTCCGGACTGCAACAAACAGTTCTACCTGGAGGTTGATGCCTCCTCCTCTGGAGCCGGAGCGGTGCTCACCCAAAAGTCTTCCTCCGGGAGAATGGTAACCTGCGGCTTTTTCTCTAAAATCTTCTCCTCCTCTGAGCGCAATTACTCCATAGGAGACCGAGAACTGCTTGCCGTTAAATTGGCGCTGGAGGAATGGCGTTACCTGCTTGAAGGGGCTCTATACCCGGTGATCATCTACACAGATCACAAGAACCTGGCATATCTCCAAAATGCCCAGAGACTTAATCCACGTCAGGCCCGGTGGTCTTTGTTTTTTGCCCGCTTCGATTTCATCCTTCATTTCCGCCCGGCGGACAAAAATGTCAAAGCTGATGCCTTGTCCCGATCCTTCCTGTCCTCCGACCAAGAGGAGGAGCCTATGCACATTATCAACCCCTCCAAGGTGATGAATGTGGCCCCCTTGGATTTGACTCGTCTTCCACCAGGCAAGACGTTCGTGGCGCCTCCAGACCGTGAGAGGGTTCTTCGCTGGGGTCATTCTTCTAAACTAGCTGGCCATCCCGGCCAAAAAAGACCTTCCTACTCATTTCCCGGCATTACTGGTGGTCTACCCTGCGTAAGGATGTGGTAGACTTCGTCTCTGCCTGTTCATCTTGTGGCCGCAACAAAGTTCCCAGACACTTACCAGCTGGTCATCTCCTGCCGCTTCCCATACCTGTTGCCCCATGGCAACACATCGCTATGGACTTCATTACCGATCTTCCTGTCTCTGCCGGGTGTACTGTCATTTGGGTGGTCGCGGACTGCTTCTCTAAAATGGCCCACTTCATTCCCCTGCCTGGTCTTCCGTCTGCACCTGAGCTGGCTAAGGACTTTATTCGCCATATCTTCCGTCTCCATGGCCTACCCCTCCACATCGTGTCGGATCGAGGGGTTCAGTTTACCTCACGCTTCTGGAGAGCCACATGTAAACTGCTGGACGTCACCCTGTACTTCTCCTCCGCTTACCACCCTCAGTCTAATGGTCAAGTGGAGCGGATCAATCAGATCCTTACCAGCTATCTCCGGCACTTTGTTAATGCCCACCATTCTGATTGGGTGGACCTCCTTCCTTGGGCCGAGTTCTCTTATAATAACCACGAGAGCGAGTCCTCTTCCAAGTCCCCGTTGTTTATTGTCTATGGCCAGCACCCCCGGATTCCGTTTCCCGTCTCCGCCTCTGTGGACAACCCTGTCGCGCAGTCTCTTGTCAGCGAGTTTTCTACCATTTGGGAGAGTACTAGGTCTGCACTTCTTCAGTCCTCCGAGCGGATGAAGCGATATGCTGATAAGAGACGTCTGGATCCGCCTCAATTCCGTCCGGGAGACAAGGTTTGGCTCTCTTCCAAACATGTACGGCTCAAGATACCCTCCTACAAGTTAGGTCCTCGCTTCATCGGTCCTTTCGAAATCCTCAGGCAAATTAATCCACTGGCCTACAAATTAAAACTCCCGGCCACTTTACGGATTCCCAACTCCTTCCACGTATCTCTCCTCAAACCCGTTGTCTTTAACTCTTTTTCCAACAATCCAGGTACTTCTCCTGCTCCGGTTTCCGCTGAAGATGTCTTTGAGGTAGAGAGTATTCTGGCCACTAAGAGGGTAAGAGGAAAGACTTTTTTTTTGGTAGATTGGAAGGGGTTTGGTCCTCAGGAGAGAACATGGGAGCCCCGGGAGAACATCCATGCCCCTCTCATCCTTGCTAAATTTCTCTCTGGCCTAAAAAAGGGGGGGCCTAAAGGGGGGGGGTACTGTAGCGTCGGCGTCCCTGCCCCCTGCTAGGCAGGGACGCCGTTCCCCTCACCTCTCCGCTCCGTGCCCGGCGGCTTCCTCCCGCTCTGCTGGCAGCGCGCGCTGCTTCCCGGCCTCTGTGCTTAGGGCGCGCGCGCGCTCCCCCTCTCTTAAAGGGGCCGCGCGCGCCATCCTAAGGAGTCCCCGGCCAATGGCCGGAGAACCTCTCCATATATAAGGCACCTCCTCCAAAATGGAGGTGCCCGAGCAATGTTGTTGCAAAGCCTTCACTCTGCTTCAGCCTTCAGGTCCCGTTACCAGTTACCTGCCAGTCACCTGCCAGATTCCTGCCTGTTACATGCCAGTCACCTGCCAGATTCCTGCTTGATACCTGCCTGATATCCGCTTACCTGCTTGCAAGCCTGCGGTCCGACGGTCTGCCTTCCGACACCTGTCAGTCTGTCTATGGACCAGCCTGCCCGCTCACCTGGGAGCGCTCACCTGCTACCTGCCTGCTAGCCTACCTGGAGGCTCTGCCGTCACTTGCCCTGACCACCTGCCAGTCCAGAGACTCTTGCCCGCTCACCTGGGAGCGCTCAACTGCTACCTGCCTGCTAGCCTACCTGGAGGCTCTGCCGTCACTTGCTGTGACCACCTGCCTGTCCAGAGACTCTTGCCTGCTCACCTGGGAGTGCTCACCTGCTACCTGCCTGCTAGCCTACCTGGAGGCTCTGCCGTCACTTGCCGTGACCACCTGTCCGTCCAGAGACTCTTGCCCGCTCACCTGGGAGCGTCCACCTGCTACCTGTCTGCTAGTCTACCCAGAGACTGTCCCTGTCACTTGCCGTGACTACCTGCCCTTCTACCCAGAGACTGTCCCTGTCACTTGCTGTGACTACCTGCCCTTCTACCCAGAGACTGTCCCTGTCACTTGCCGTGACTACCTGCCCTTCTACCCAGAGACTGTCCCTGTCCTTGCCGTGACTACCTGCCCTTCTACCCAGAGACTGTCCCTGTCCTTGCCGTGACTACCTGCCCGTCTTCCCTGGGAGCCACCCGCTTCCTTACAAGGACCGCCCCCTTGTATAGTTGCTCAGAGGTTCCGCCTCCCAGACCCGTTACAGAGAACCAAGAGAGAACAGTGTCCTTGAGGCCAAAAGAGCGGAGCATAGTGAGCAGGATCTGGTGATCCACAGTGTCGAATGCTGCAGAGAGATCCAGGAGAATCAGCAGGGAGTAATGACCATTAGATTTAGCTGTTAGTAGATCATTAGAGACTTTAGTGAGTGCAGTTTCAGTGGTGTGTAAAGAGCAGAAACCAGATTGTAAAGGGTCAAGAAGAGAGTTATCTGAGAGATAGCAGATTAGACGGGAGTGGACCAAGCGTTCCAGGAGTTTAGAGATAAAGGGAAGATTGCAAACAGGTCTGTAGTTAGCAGCGTAGTTCTGGTCAAGGGATGGTTTTTTAAGTAATGGATGTATGCTGGCGTGTTTAAAAGAGGAGGGAAAAATACAAGATGAGAGGGAGAGGTTGAATATTTTAGTTAGTTGAGTATTGACAGTTGGAGCAAGGTACTGAAGGAGATGTGAGGGAATAGGGTCACTGGTGCAGGTGGTAGTTCAAGAAGATGCAAGGAGCCTGATCACTTCTTCTTCCGTGACTGGTTCGAAGTCACAAAGTGAGCAAGATACAATGTGGGAGGGAGGAGCATGCATAACATTTGGGGATTGGGAGAAAATTTCTTGTCGGATATGGACAATTTTTTCTTTGAAATAACTGGCCAGATCATCAGCGCTGAGGTCGGTGGTCGAGGCTTGTGTTGTTTGATTAAGGAGAGAGTGAAAAGTGTCAAAGAGGCATTTAGGATTATTGAACAGTGAGATGATGAGGTTGGTAAAGTAGGTTTGTTTGGAGAGGTGAAGGGTGGAGTTATATGTTTTAAGCATAAATTTATAATGGAGGAAAACTTCGGCCAGATTAGATTTTCTCCACAGCCGTTCAGCGCACTTGGAGCACCGGTGGAGAAAACGTGTTTGTGGCGTGTGCCAGGGTTGTCTCTGTCTATGCAGAGTTGTTCTTTGTGTAGGAGGTTCAATCCATCATGAACTCAGCAGTAAGACTGATCTTTTTGTCTAGTGGCTATACAAACATCTTGGTTTTTAATTACTGGTAGCCGGTTTCATGCAAAATTTTACCTCCTCAGTATCTCGTTTGCAGGGTTTCTCTCGTGCTGCATCCATACTGGAACATACTGCACCAAACCATGAGACTTGCTTCTAACACTCCCATGTAAGTTCCTATGGGCAAGGATCAGAAGTGAGCAAATCTTTAGAAATTCAAATCCAGCAAACTGAAAATGTAAATGGATGATAGCTATTTTTCACTGTTGTACTATCACATACTATCTTTAATGTTTGTTGAGTGTTTTATGGCTTTCTCTCTCCATCTCTATTGCTCTATCCATCTCATCTTGTAGGATTGCTACTTCCAATAGGTGGCACTATAGAGTACAAGTCCTCTTTTTCTCTGAAGAGGCAATTTGCATATTAAATTTCTCAGAGGAGCATTGCATGCCGAATAAGCCTCCTTACCTTGACGTGCCAGAGCTGGTGTGTCACTCTCCATAAGGAGAAACGCTACCCCTTAGACCTCAGTCCAGAGCCTCTCACCTAGCCAAATCAGTTCTCATACTTTGTACTGATGAGGGCCAACAGCCCGAAACACAGTGTCTGCAAATTGAGATTCTGATTTGGCTTTAATCCTGTCATATTGCACGACTCGTTAAAGGGTTGATTGTGACTTGTAGGATTGCTACTTCCAATAGGTAGCACTATAGAGTACAAGTCCTCTTTTTCTCTGAAGAGGCAATTTGCACATCTCTATTGCTAAACTATGAGCTGTGACGTCCTCTCACTAACCAGATTCACAACAAAGCAGCAGCGACATTCCCTGGCTCTGTTTTTCTACAGGCTATGATAATCCTTTCTGATTGGCTTTGTTATACCATGTGATGTCATAGCTGCAAGGTATTATGGAGAAGTCTGAGCAGCTACGCGTAATATCATGTGAGACGACTCTGGCTCATGCAGTCTGTTGCATTGTGTAAAACAACAGTTGGAATTTATTTTCGGCATTACACATGAATAAAATTGCAAATTGTTTGAATCACCAGATCCAATGAATTACCTAAAATTTGTCATGAATTAGATTTGCATCGAATTGATTTCCTTATATCTAGCAGGGATCTCTTGCCTGTAGAGGAAAAGTACTTGTAGGGAAGGAACTCTCGATTTTGTAAAATGAATATGTCAGCATAACTGTTAACTTGCGTAGAGTGTAAACTCTTATAGGCAGGGACCTCACTCCTGTAGAGTGTTAGCTCTTACGGGCAAGGTCCTCTCTTTTATAGAGTATCAGCTCTTATGGGCGAGGTCCTCTCTTTTGTAAAGCATCAGCTCTTATGGGCAAGGTCCTCTCTTTTGTAGAGTATCAGCTCTTATGGGCAGCGACCTCTCTCTCCTTTAGAGTGTAAGCTCTTTTGAGCAGCGACCTCTCTCTCTCTCCTGTAGATTGTAAGCTCTTATGGGCAACAACCTCTCTCCCCTGTCAAGTGTAAGCTCTTATCGGCAGGGTCCCCTCCTCTGTAGAGTGTCTGCTCTTATGGGCATGATCCCCTTTCCTGTAGAGTGTAAGATCTTATGGACAGCCACCTTTCTCCTGTATAGAGTATGCACTTATGTGCAACGTCCTCCTTCCTACTGAGTTTAAGGTGTTATGGGCATGGACCCATAGAGTGTAATAATACAATCCAATAATTTTCAATATTTTCTAATAATTTCCCCCTATTTGCAGAAAAACGAACCTAATTAAGATAATATTAAGAACTTTGCTCCACAATTAGAGGGGTTTATATGTATCTACTCTCCCTGCATCTCAGAAGGAACATTAGTTCTCAGCTAATTATCTGCAATTTTCATGTAATTATCTTTTTTCCATAGTAATAAAAGAAGTGATCATCTCTGCAATATGTATTTTCTAGGCCACTGACAGTCAATGATATGCTGATACTTTAATCATAGTACAATACATGACCTCCTTCATATCTGTATGTGCCATTCACTGGCTTTGATAATGCTATTGATTGAGAAGATTTCATGGCACATGAGGAGAAAGTCTTTGTTGGAAATGAATTAGAAATGATTAGTGAATTATTATTATATATAATAATGCACTGTTCTGGGACAACAAAGCATCTCAGACTGTATTTGTGCATTATGTAGCCGTGTCTTGAAATAAATGAATGTCCTGAGCTGTGTGGGAGAACAGAGTACACATATATATATATATATATATATATATATATATATATATATAGAAAAAATATAAAGAGGCAGCACTCCAAGAAATTTTTGAAAAAAAATGGACTTTAATGAGCCCAAAGGCGACGTTTCGGTTCACAGAACCTTTCTCAAGCCAATATATATATATTCATGTCTCAATATCAGCCCTTGAACACTTAACACTTAAAAGCCATTAAAATAGGATTTGGGTAGTTTTAATATAGAGGAGCAATAATGGCCCCACCGATCCTTGAAACTCTCTCCAATTTGCTTATTTGTAATTTGTAAAGAATATTTAATGTTATTATTAGTTTATATTTCCAGTTTCAAAGTAAACTCACCAGATTACAGACCACATTCAGTATTATTCACTGTTTTTGGTAAGTCTAATCTCTAATATATTTAAGCAGCAGCCTACAATGTTCCCATTGTGTATTTTACTGTCTAATTAAATTGTTGTCTGAAATTCACTTACTTTAATTTATAATAGTAATTTGCAAATGCTGATGAGCGAAATTAGGCCACGGCCCCACTATCGGTATTTGGTAATATATTGTAAGGTGGCTAACGGTCGCATAGTCGATGGGAGGTATGTATCACAGAGATGGCTGTCCTCTGTGATGTAACCCAGAGTGTTGCTCTAGTGCACGTAAGCACTAAGAGGACTGTTTGATGAATCTGGGACCAGGTTACGGGTAGTTTGGAGAGATGGGCGGGTCCAGCTACCCACATATCTCACCTCTGGGTGTGGTTAACAACCTATAAAATTGAGGCTGTTGTTTGGCACATGGTCTCTGTGTTTGAAGGGAGAAGCTCTCCTGTGTGCCTACAGGACTAGTTAAGCAGAGACTTGCTTAAGGGACACTTTACTTTGTTTTGCCTGAACTGAAGGCTGTTTGTATTCCTCTTTGCTTTTTGGTTTATGAAGTAATAAACCGACATGGACACTTAAAGGAACATGCTTCCTGTTTGCCTCCCATCGCACTCAAGTAAGTAAGACCCCTACGATATATATATATATATATATATATACATTTATATATATATATATATATATTATGGAGAAGGATATACGCTACTCCTGTTATCAGTGCCCACAAGGTGCAAATCAATAGTATAATAATTAGAGTAACACCTAGGCACAGTATAAAGTCCGTAGTCAACGATTTATTTGAAGTTTTCCAAATTTATTGCCAAAATAGTAAGACAGACTTCAAACCAACGTTTCGGCTATCAAAAGCCTTTATCAAGGTTATCTGCATACAACAAATTAATCAATTGTTAGTATGTTAAATGAAACAAAGAAAAAGGGAATGCAAAAAGAATTAACAAACAGAAATACATCAGTCTGCATACAGTTGGCACAATATGTACTCAAAATCTTGAAATAGCAAATATAAACAAATGCAGATGTGATGGTGATGACACTGGAGAGAAATAAGGGCCATCACGTCCAGGTAAGAGTCGTTCTGTAAACAAATTGAGTAATAAATATGTGAATAAAATGAAATGTAATATATAATTCATGTAATATATGATTCAGGGTTTCTCTGGTATTGGAAAAGTGGAGATAAAGAAGAAAGAAAAAAAGAAAAAAAGAAAAAAGGAAAACAGAAAAGGAGGGGAAAAAAGAAGGAGAAGGAAGGGAAAAACAAGAAAAAGATAAAAAAGAAAAGAAAAGAGGGAAAAAAGGAGGAAAAAAGGAAAGGAAAAAGGGGAAACAGAAAAGAGAAAGATAATGAAATAAAAAAAAAATCAAATAAAAAATAAAAATAGAAAAAATGAAAAAAATAAAAAAATGAAAAAAAATGAAAAATGGAAAAAATGAAATAAAGGGAAAAATAGAGAAAAAAGAAAAAAGGTGTCATCATCTAGTAATATTATTGAGCAGGGAAGGATAATTACCTGTCCACTAAGGCTGGAAAAAATAAGGATATCTATAAAGAGCATGATACAAATTATTAGTATATTCAATGGATAAAAAGTCCAAAATAAATGTATGGATAATCCCAAGGGTATTAAAGCAGTACCTGGTCAATCCTGTATGATCCATGTAATGAATGGTGGCCGGGTATGGGCGGTGTGTGCTCTCTCATAAGAGACGCCGTTTATATGGTACCGAAGGAGGAAGTGCGTGCCCGGCAACGCAAGTCAGCTGTGCAGTGACCCACAGAACGGTACTGCACATTAGTGTTGAGCCACCCCCGTAGTGTTCGAGTTCGGTTCGGTTCGTCGAACTGTTCGTCGAACACCTTCGAACACCGTTAAAACCAATGGCAGGCAAACAAAAACACATAGAAACACATAGAAAACACCTTCAAAGGTGTCCAAAAGCTGACAAACTGCTCAGAAGACACAACTAACACATGGAAAAGTGACAAGTACATATAGTCATGCGAAAAGAAAAGAGGTGGAGGAGTAAAAGGATGGGGAGACACAGATATAGGCATGTCATGCCCTTCTAAAATCCAAAAAGTGAGAAGCCGACACGTTCAGTCCGCTCCTGCCCGTGCCACCTCCGTGTCGCCGGGTTTGTGCCAGAGCCGCGGTGAACCCTGACGGCCAGCCCCCCTCTCCCAATACTGGTGCCTGTCCGCTGGTGGGTTGAGCGAGCCCCCCTGTGGTGGAGGCAGCTCTAAGCTTTTTAATTTAAATTGTCTCTCTAATTTGAATGAATACACTTTAAATCCATTTACAAGGATCTATTGGAGGGCAAGTCTCATGCCAGCAGCCGCGTAATTCCAGCTCCAGTAGCGTCCACTAAAGCTGCTGCAGTTAAAAAGCTTTTATAAGGATCGAGCTCGGCTGTCCACCGCAAGGCATCCTACTGCCAGTCCCAGCCCCTATGCCTTGGGGTGCCTCCTGATGCTCTTCACTGAGTATCCCGTGGTCCCGAAGCATTTCCTTTGAAAAAATTAAGTGTCCAAACTACAGGTGGTGTAGCTTGCTTAACAGCTGGGATAATCCGCTGACTAGCAGACACTGCTACTAGGCACAAAGTATTTCCTGGGCTAGATGCAGTTAAAAATTTGTAATTAGATACTCTCGTTGGATGCTGAGAAAGCATTCCATAGAGTCTCCTGGCACGCCATATATGATTCTCTTAAAAAGCTTGGGGTAGGGGTCTAGGGGACCCTTTTATAGCCAAAATCACGGCCCTGTATCACAATACGTCACCTAGGCTGAAGATAAATGGAACTGTAGCACCCTGAGGGCTCGGTTGCTACAGAGGTATTGCACCTCACCCAGAGGTGTGATATCTCACTCTCAGGTAAGGATGGAGTGTGGATCAGGACCCGACACCTGCATGCATTACACCACATTGCCGTGGGGCAGGGCGACCAATATGCCTCTGAGATGGGCACGACATTCCCTGTCCCTGGCTGGAGTGGGGGGAGGGAACACTGAGGAAGGGGAACCCTGTAGTGCAGGAGCAGGGAGGAAGCAGTTCCTGGGTGCATTGAGAAGGGAGTATAAAAGGTGGGCACAATCTTAGTTCAGTGCAGAGAAGTCTGAGCAGAAGTGGCAGGGTGCAGGGGCTCTGCATGAGCTCTGCTCCGGAGGCGGGCCTAGTAACAGAGGCCCAGGCCTGGAAGAGGGAGAAGGAAGGAAGAGGAGCGGAGAAGGCTCCAGGAACGAGGACTGAAGGGATCCCAGGGGTGCGGACGGGCGAGTCGCCACCGCACGCCCGAATCCACCTGCGTGGAGGGGTCAGGCCAAAGGGGGAGACCGGTCCCCGAAACTAGTGGAGGCAGGAAACGACCCTCAGCTAGAAACTGGAGGCTGTGACATTTTATGTGGCGCAGCCCCTCGCTACTCCCGCTAGGAAGGCACCACATAGGGTCAGGGAAACTGGCGCCAAGTTTACCAAGAGGAGGCCCGAGGCAGTCGGACAGAAGGGTTGGTAAGAAAGGCCAGACAAAGGACACACAAAGGGGGTCCTGTGAAGTGCTCCAAAGTTATCTGGGAGTTGTCTGAGCCCCTCACCTGGTGAGCACAGTACGACGTGAGCAGCCGTTACCTGCAGACGTGGTCTGGATAATAAGAACTGTGAGTAAAGGCCCTGGACTGCATCACTGACTCCGTGTTGTTACTGCTGCTGCCCTGCACCATCACCCCCATCCTCCGCATACACTGCCCTGAGGCTATACTCCTCCCTTGGGGAGTTATGCTACGCTCTGCTGCACCCACAACACCAGCATCAGCGGTCTGCCCTGCAGCGGTGGTTCACTCTGACCGCAATCCACGGGTGGCGTAGTCGGACATTTAAACATCAAAACCACATAAATAGTTCCGCCACTGGTTTGACCACCCTGAGCCACGGAACCAGGTCGCCGCCACGAAGACTACAACCACCAGCATCCACCAAAAAGGGTCCGGCTCCGGGTGTCCCAAGGCCCAGGGGGTGCATCAGAACATTTTCATCACCTTTCACAATCACCAATGGGACAAGGCAGGGATGTCCTCTGTCCCCTCTCTTATACATCCTAGTGACGGAGCACCTGCTCTCATCAATTCGCCATAACCCCAATATTAGGTGGATTGAGGTGGGAGGCACCGAGTACAAGTGCTCTCTATTTGCTGATGATGTCCTAGTATATATCACTCAATCACATATATCCATCCATGCTGTTATGGCTGAAATAGATCACTTTGTTACATGGTCAAATTTTAAAATCAATGCAGCGAAGTCTGAGGCCCTCGATGTCTCCCTCCCCAAATCCATATAGGATTCCATCCAGTCCAACTTTCCCTTTGCCTGGCCCTCACAGGGTATCAAATACTTAGGAATTCCTATTCATAGAGACCTCTCCCATCTATGTTATCTTAATTTTGGGCCCTTTATTGAACAACTCCATACAGACCACGGTTGGCAAGTTAGAACTGTAAGATTCACTACGTGAACCACTGGTGTTTTGTGGAAAAGCACATGTACACTGTGTTCCAAATTATTACACAAAAAGTGTTTAAGAGTGATAAGGTAAGAATTTTTTTGTTTGTCAGTTAAACTCATTGATGGTGATGTGTGTCAGGGCTCTTTATATCACTGTAAGCAATTGCAGACACCTGTGCTAATTAGTTTGGCAGGTGTGTCCAATGAAAGTCAAGACTACTTAAGAAGGCTGTCCCACTTTATTAAGCAGCCTACATTTTCTGCCAAAATGGGAAAGAAAAAGGATGTGTCGGCTGCTGAGAAGCAACAAATTGTGTATTGTTTAGGTCAAGGCATGACTACAATCAACATTGCCAAGACTCTTCATCCTGATCATCGCACAAGAAGTATGTAGCTGATTCACAGTACACACGTGTGTGTGCTGATAAGGGAAAATTGAGGACTCTTTCCTACAGGCAATTACGTCAGGTTAAAAGAGCAGCGGCAAAAAAGCCTTGTCATAGCAGCAGACAAGTTTTTGAAGCTGCTGGTGCCTCCAACGTCCCCCGAACAACAAGATGCAGGGTCCTTCAGAGGTTTGCAGCTGTGCATACGCCATCCTGTCGACCTCCTCTATCCACTTCACACAAGCAGAAACGGCTCCAGTGGGCTAAACATTACATGAAGACTGATTTCAAAACTGTTTTGTTCACGGATGAGTGCCGTGCAGCGCTCGATGGTCCAGATGGATGGAGTGGAGGATGGCTGGTTGATGGACACCCCACGCAAACACGGCTACAGCGCCAACAAGGAGGAGGTGGAGTAATGTTTTGGGCTGGAATCATGGGGAGAGAGATTGTCGGCCCTTTTAGGATCCCTGAAGGCGCTAAAGATGAACTCCATAATGTATGTGGATTTCCTCAAACAGCACTTCCTGCCATGGTTCAAGAAGAAGAACCGTGTATTTCACAGCAAGATCATTTTTTTGCATGATAATGCACCATCTCATGCTGCACATAAAACATCTGCATCTCTGGCTGATATTGGCATAAAAGGGGACTAACTTATGGTGTGACCCCCATGCTCCCCTGACCTCTACCCCATTCAGAACCTCTGGAGCATCATCAAAAGGAGTGTCTATGATGGCGGGAGGCAGTTAACATCTAAGCAACATCTCTGGGAGGGTATTCTGTCCTCATGCAAAACAATTGAAGCAGAAACCATCCAAAACCTGACAAATTCAATGGACGAGAGAGTTCAGAAGCTCCTTTCGAACAAGGGGTCCTATGTGAAAATGTAACATCACCTAGAATAAAGTTTTGAGTTGAAAACTGTTTGATTTCAGTTTCTAATAACCTGCTAATGCTTATAATTTCAAAAATGACAATTTTTTTGGTCTTTATTAAAATGAAATGGTTGATCGAAAAGTTTGGGGGATCTAAGAGTGTGGCAACCCAGTAGTCATGATTACTTCGAATTCTGACAATATGAGGGTCATGTTGCAGGTAGTGCAGCAAGAAGGCACTTATGTGTCTTGCGCATCTCGGAGCCCCAAAATTATTTTCCGGGCTAGATGCAGCTAAAAATTATTATTAATTTTAAATCTGGTGGAGCTTAGTATAGATGGCCTAATAGGATCAGTGCTGCACACTGCTACAAAGCCCAAATTATTTTCCAGCCAAGATACAGATAAACATGATTAGTAATTTTAAATCTGGTGGAGCTTATTATAGATGGCCTAATAGAATCAGTGCTGCACACTGCTACAAAGCCCAAATTATTTTCCAGCCAAGATACAGATAAACATGATTAGTAATTTGAAAGCTTAAAACGGTTGGTAGGGTGATTTTAACCAATCATCAAGCTTTTACTCTCCCCAGGATGACACAGGGGTAGAAAAGTCATTTCGGATCTATGATTTGTTCATCTTTATGAACGTGAGTCTGTCTACATTATCAGTGGAGAGCCGCGTGCGCTTATCTGTCAGCACACCACCAGCAGCGCTGAACACACGTTCAGACAGAACGCTGGCTGCGGGGCATGACAAGATCTCCAAGGCGTAAGTGGCTAGCTCCGGCCATTTATCCAGATTGGAAGCCCAAAAAGAGCAAGGGTCCAGTGACACAGTCATGGCTTCAATGGTTACTTGGAGATACTCCTGTACCATCGTCTCTAGGCGTTGACTATGTGTCAGACTTCTTGTCTCCTGTGGCCTTGCAAAGGATGGGCTGAAAAAGTGGTGAAATGATTCCGCAAAATTGATGTTACCAGCAGATACTGTGGTTCTGTTATGGTTTGAGTGCTGAACATTTGACGGTCCCACGGTTGGCAAGTTGGAACTGTGAGATTCACTACGTGCACCACTGGTGTTTTGTGGAAAAGCACATGTAAGATTCTGCAACAGTCTCTGCTGATACTCCTGCATGCATGCATCCCTTTCTATGGCAGGAATAATTTCAGCAAATTTACTTTTGTACCGGGGATCTAACAGTGTGGCAACCCAGTAGTCAGGATTATTTCTAATTCTCACAATTCGAGGGTCATGTTGCAGGTAGTGCAGCAAGAAGGTACTCATGTGTGTTGCGCATCCAGGAGCACCAAGTCCCTGTTGTGTTGGTGGCGAGGTAACAATCATGCTTCCTTCCTCTGTCCTCTCCCCCCAACCTCGCACAACAGAAATGTGATCAAGGTCTCCCTCATCTGATGAGTCTTCCATCAGTTCGTCCTCCACTTCTTCCTGGGCTCCTGCACCTTCCTCACTAGTTTGGCTGCTACCATGCGCCCTGGTAAAACCATCTCCCCCACCCTCACATGCCTGCCGCCTTGGTGCTGCCGACCGTCTGGACCTTGCAGATGTTAGCCCTTCCGCATACAACTCCTCCTCCTCTACTTCCTCCACCTCCTCTTGTGCCACCACCTGACTCCGAATTCTGTTTAACATGTGCTCCAGCATGTAAATCACCGGAATAGTCATGCTGATAATGGCATCGTCAGCACTAAACATCTTCGTCGCCATTTCAAAACTGTGCAGAAGGGTGTATAGGTCCCTGATCTGAGACCACTCCTCCAGCGTGATTTGCCCCACCTCTGGATCTCGTTGGCCCAGGCTATACGTCAGAACGTATTGCACCAGGGCTTGTCGGTGCTGCCACAGTCGCTGCAACATGTGCAGAGTTGAATTCCACCGGGTAGGCACATCGCATTTTAGCCGGTGAAGTGGCAGGCCCAACGACTTCTGTAGAGATGTAAGTCGCTGAGCTGCGGGATGCGAATGGCGCAAGTGAGCACACAGCGACTGTGCCCTCTGCAGAAGGCCATCTAGTCTGGGATAGTGGGCTAAAAATTGCTGGACAACCAGGTTCAACACGTGAGCCATACAAGGCACGTGTGTGACATTGCCCCGGCGAAGGGCCGCACCCAGGTTTGCAGCATTGTCGCACACGGCCTTCCCTGGTTTCAGGTCCAGTGGAGACAACCATTCATGAAATTGGTTCTCCAGAGCTGACCACAACTCCTCAGCTGTGTGACTCATATTTCCCAGACATTTCAAAGTAAAAACCGCCTGATGACATTGAGCCCTACTGCCAGCATAGTAAGGAGGTGTGCAGGATCCCTTCTGCGCAGTTAGAAAGCTTGTGGCATGACCAGACAGGCTTTGGGTGCAGGTGGAAGACCGAGAGGAGGTTGAGGAGGCAGAAGCAGTGGAGGAACTTTGACATAAAGAGGATTGACGCACAACTCGTGGGGACAGCAAGACTTGGACAGCAGCCCCTTGTCCTGCTGTCACCATAGTTACCCAGTGCCCAGTCAGCGACATGTAACGCCCCTGTCCATGCCTACTCGTCCAAGTGTCTGTGGTGAAATGCACCCTGTCACACACAGTTTCTCAAAGAAGCGGTGATGTTGTGTGCGACATGCTGGTGGAGCGCAGGCACACCTTTCTTTGAGAAGTAGTGCCGACTGGGCATCTGGTACTGGGGCACTGCAATGGACATAAGGTCTCGAAAATCCTCTGTGTCCACCAGGCGGAAAGGCAGCATTTCTGTAGCCAAGAGCTTGCAGATGTTGAAATTCAACCTCTTAGCTTTCTCATGGCTAGGAGGAAATGGTCTTTTACTTGTCCACATCTGAGGGACCGAGGGCTGGCTATTGTGCTTAGACGGGGTTGGTAAGGGTGTCCCCGGCAAACTGCCGGTATGTGAGGAAGATGCAGGCGGACATGTTAGGTTGCCTTGATCCAAAGGTGGTGCTATCGATGTCGGACAGCGCTCAACACCAGCTGGTGTTACCACCTCCAAAGAAAATGATGACCTGCCAATCACGCTGGCTGTTGCGGGTAAAGAGGTGGCAGGTCTGCGCCCCAAAACAGGTGTGACTGCTGTCCCCCCAGTCACAGAGGATGAAGAGGCCGCGGATGCACAAGATATGGCAGACGGTGGTTGGCCCGGCCGGCTAGGCCGCATTGTAGCACACTGAGCTTCCCACTGCAACTTATGCTTCATGTCCATGTGCCGGTTCATGCATGAAGTACTCAAACTATGTATTTTTTGGCCTCTACTTAGCTTTTGCTGACAAATGTTACAGATAACACGAGTTGGGTCATCTTTATCGATCTGAAAAAATGCCCAGGCTATGCAAGGCTTAGCACCCATGCGACCTGAAGAGCCACCACGACTTGTGGTGAGAGGCAGAGTTGTGTTTGAGGATGCAGTTGTTGACGTGCTTCCAGTACTACGTCTCTGTCCAGGAAGGCGCAACCTGACCTCGTCGTCACTAGCATCTTCCTCCACCTCCTCTGCTGACCTCATCTCTTGGCTGACTGTGGGTTGACAGTAAGTGGGATCTCCAACCTCATCATCATCACCCTGTGCGTTATCACACCCGTCGTCCTCAGAGCCAACCTGTTCCTGCCCTGACAAAAAACTAAAGTTGTCGCTCCAATCAGGTATTTGAGTCTCATCATCGTCTTCCTCATTGTCTCCACCAACAGGAGTTACAGTGTGGGAATGAGGGTCTACATTATGGTCGTGAACCTTCTGCGTCTGGTCCTGGATCCGACTCATAAAGATTCTGGGCATCAGTGCAGATCATTTCCTCGTCTGGATTCACAGAAGCGCTGGAGTCGACCTCTGATTCCCAGGCTATAGTATGAGTAAACAGCTCTGCAGACTCAACCATCTGTTCTACCTCATACTCAGACGGGCAGCTGGAGATTTGGGAGCTGTGAGGAAGCAAGTGCGATTGGGGTGACACCTTTGAGGACTGGAGTATTTGTGATGTTGAAGTTGATGTGGAGGAGAGCCCACTTAAAGGAGCACTTGATATCCGTTGAAGCACCTGCTGTTTTTGTGCCTCATCTGGAATTTGTAGCGATTGGCGTGGCCGTAAGAAAGGGATCCTATCACATTGTCCGCTAAAAGAAGTAGACATTTTAGTTTGGCTGGAAGATGGTCTTTCTTCTGCAGATGTTACTGTTGCTTTAACACCTACCCCACGGACACAACCTTTTTTCCCCTTCCCAACACGCCTATTCCCCTTTCCACCAGCAGCAGGCCTTTTTCCACTCATTTTGGTGGTTAACTAATTCACAACTCTGGAGTTGTTTGCACAAAAAAACAATGGATGGGAACCGAGCAGAGCTGAGTGGCCAAACTGTGGTATTAGGCCAAAACTATTGGCTGGGTTAGATGCAGAAAAAAATTATATTCGATTTGCAACCTGATGGAGGTCAGTATAGATGGACTAATAGAACAAGTCCCACACACAGCTAAAAGCCCAAATATTTTTTCAGAGGTAGATGCAGAAAAAAAATATATTCAGTTTGCAACCTGATGGAGGTCAGTATAGATGGACTAATAGAGAAAGTCCCACACACTGCTAGAAGGCCAAATATTTTTTCAGAGCTAGATGCAGACAAAAAATTATTTTGAATTTGCAACCTGATGGAGGTCAGTATAGATGGACTAATAGAGAAAGTCCCACACACTGCTAGAAGGCCAAATATTTTTTCTGAGCTAGATGCAGATAAAAATTATTTTTAATTTGCAACCTGATGGAGGTTAGTATAGATGGACTAATAGAGAAAGTCCCACACACTACTAGAAGGCCAAATATTTTTTCAGAGCTAGTGTCACGGGTGTGTTGCCACGAAGATCGTCACGAGAACACAGCCTGACTTCTCGCAGCTGACTTGTTGGTGCTTTGTGTTTCTCGGCAGTGAGGGAGTTAATTCTCTCTCTCTCTCTGGGCTAGATGAGGTCCAGCCTCGCCCAGCTGCAATCAATACTTCTGTAGTGAGACTCCTTCATATACCTGCTGGTCTGTTTGGGAGGTGTCGGTGAAAGCATTTCATTCAGACTGACAGAGCGGATCGTGGTGTTTGGAGTTGCTGAGATAAGTGTATTTGGAAGTGTTTTTTCCCTTTCCTCGCTTTATCATTTATCTCCTTTCCCGTTGGTTTTCCCTCTGTTGTAGTTGAGAAGTTGTTTGTATGCAAGGTGGTTTTGGTTTTTCCCCTTGTACTGTCTCGTTCGTCTAAATACTGTGTTTGGGCATATTATTTCTTGTTCCCTTTGGTTGTGATCGGGGTCCTTCTCAGGACTAGATTACTGAGGTGCAGGGATCTTCAGGAGGTAGGGGTTACGCTGGCGGCCTGGACCTCTGTACCTTTAACAGTACCTCCAGGTTGAGGGATTAGTCAGGGCCCCAGCTTAGGGTCAGCTTAGGCCCCCTACCTCCAGTATACAGAGACAGCGTGACATTTTCACCGACCCACTTAGTTTTTCTCCAGCTACTATGGATCCAGTAGCCGGTCTAGCTCGGCAATTGCAGAGTTTGTCCATGGAGCTGGCGGACGTTAGGTCCAAGGTTTGGCATCCTCAGGAGCAAGCCGGACCAGAACCTAAAGTAGCTCTCCCTGATAGGTTCACTGGGGGGCGGGACAAGTTTTTTGTTTTCCGGGAGGCATGTAAATTGTACTTTCGGCTGCGGCCTCGGTCATCGGGGAGTGAAGAACAAAGGGTGGGAATTGTCATCTCGCTCCTACAAGGGGACCCACAATCTTGGGCGTTCTCTCTTCCCCCGGGTTCCCCGGCTCTCCAGTCAGTGGATAGGTTTTTCGCTGCCCTGGGACTCGTATATGATGACCCAGATCGGATCTCCCTTGCTGAGTCTAAGTTACGTAGGATCCAGCAGGGAGATCGTCCGGCGGAGGAATTCTGTTCGGAGTTCCGTAGGTGGGCCACGGACACCCAGTGGAATGACCCGGCTCTTAGGAGCCAGTTTTGTCATGGTTTATCCGACAAATTACAGGATGTGTTGGCACAGTATGACTCTCCTGTGTCTCTCTAAGCCGCTACGGCCCTCGCTATTCGCGTGGACAGACGGCTTCGGGAGAGGTGCGGGATAACTCTACCCCCTGTGATGACTCCACCTCCTACAAGGTCCCCTCATATGGTGGTTCCCCTGGTCAGTCCAGAGGAGCCTATGCAATTAGGAGGGACATCATTTCGGGGGAGGGGACCGGTGGTGCGCCATAAGGCAGGAAGGTGTTTCTTCTGCGGCAGAAAGGGACATTTTATTGGGGGGTGTCCATCCCGTCCCTTGCAGAGTGAAGAGTCGTCGGAAAACTGTTGATCCCAGGTTGTGTGGTGGACGGCAATCTGGGAGTAGGTATTTCGTCCCTAGGTTCGTCTCAGTTTCTCGTACCGGCGGAGGTGGTGGTGGGTACGAGAACTGAGAGGATATCTGTTCATCTGGATAGTGGGGCCGGGGCTAATCTGGTTGATGCTCGGTTTGCCCGGGTTCAAGGTATGCGGTTGAGTGAGTTGGCTAAACCCATCCCCATATTCTCGATCGATGCCAGGCCTCTCGGGCAGGGAAGTTTTTTGCAAGTTGTGCATGACGTAAAACTTCAAGTGGGGGCAATACATAAAGAACTGTTGTCTTGCTACGTGTTGGAGGGTCTTCCCACTCCTATTGTGTTGGGCCTTCCTTGGTTAGCTAAGCATAACCCGGTTATTAATTGGCAAACCAGGGAGATAAGCCAATGGAGTAAATTCTGTAATAAAAACTGCATGAACACGGTCATTGGTGCGGTTACTCCTTGGGTCTTACCTCCATTTCTGGCGGACTTTGAGGATGTATTCTCGGAGAAAGGGTGTCAGGAACTACCTCCTCATCGCGTGTATGACTGTTCTGTAAAACTGCTCCCTGAGGCCAAGTTACCTAAAGCTAGGTTGTATAACCTTTCTGGTCCTGAGAGGCAGGCCATGAAGGATTATATCTCAGAAAGTCTGGCTAAGGGGCATATTAGACCTTCATCTTCACCGGTGGCTGCGGGGTTCTTCTTTGTTAAGAAGAAAGATGGAGGCCTACGCCCTTGCCTGGATTTCCGTGAACTTAATCGGATTACGGTCCGAGATCCGTATCCGCTCCCACTTATTCCCGATCTCTTTAATCAGATCGTGGGCGCCAAATGGTTTTCTAAGTTGGATCTCAGGGGGGCGTACAATCTGATTAGGATGAAGGAGGGGGATGAGTGGAAGATGGCGTTTAACACTCCGGAGGGGCATTATGAGAACCTTGTCATGCCATTCGGTCTGACTAATGCCCCGGCGGTGTTCCAACACTTTGTTAATGACATTTTTCGCCGCTTGGTGGGACAGTTTGTTGTCATATATCTGGATGATATCCTAATTTACTCGCCGGATCTGGTGTCTCATCAGGAGCACGTTAGGCAGGTGTTACAGATCTTGCGGGATAATAAACTGTATGCCAAGTGGGAAAAGTGTGTGTTCGCCGTACAGGAACTCCAGTTTTTAGGCTTCCTGGTTTCAGCGTCCGGTTTTCGTATGGACCCTGGGAAAGTGCGGGCAGTTCTTGAGTGGGATCGGCCAGAGAATCTTAAGGCACTACAACGTTTCCTGGGGTTTGCTAATTATTACCGAAAGTTCATTCGTAATTTCTCGTCCATGGTTAAGCCTCTCACTGACATGACTAAAAAGGGGACGGATTTTTCTACGTGGTCTGACAAGGCTTGTCAAGCATTCTCCTCTTTGAAAAAATGTTTTGCCTCGGCGCCCATACTCATTCAACCTGATGCGTCTCAGCCATTCATTGTAGAGGTAGACGCTTCCGAGGTAGGGGTGGGAGCAGTATTGTCACAGGGTTCGTCCCCTGGTAAGTGGCATCCGTGCGCCTTTTTCTCTAAAAAATTGTCGTCCGCTGAGAGGAATTACGATGTCGGCAATAGGGAACTCTTGGCCATTAAGTTAGCTTTTGAGGAGTGGCGCCATTTTCTGGAGGGGGCAGTTCATCCGGTCACCGTCATCACCGATCACAAGAACCTGCTATATCTGGAGTCCGCGAAACGTCTGAATCCCAGACAAGCTAGGTGGTCATTGTTTTTTACCAGGTTTAATTTTGTCGTTACATATCGTCCTGGGACAAAAAATGTAAAGGCGGATGCCTTATCTCGTAGTTTCCCAGGGGCCGGGAATACGGACGACCCGATTCCTATCCTTCAGGAGGGGGTGGTGGTTTCGGCAGTATGCTCTGAGCTGGAGGAGGAGGTATTGGAGGCTCAGGGGGACGCCCCTGTTGGACCTCCAGGGAGATTGTTTGTTCCAGATCAGTTGCGACAAAAGGTGATCGAGGCACACCATAACTCAGTTTTTGCAGGACACCCGGGGAGTAAAGCAACTGTGGATCTCCTCTCGCGTCGGTTTTGGTGGCCTAATTTACATAAGGAGGTGGTAACTTTTGTCGCGTCCTGTGGGGTTTGTGCGCGCTCTAAGACCTCACATACCCATCCGTCTGGGGCCCTCTTACCTTTGAAGATCCCAGAGCGTCCTTGGACTCATCTGTCTATGGACTTTATTACGTACCTCCCTCCGTCTTCGGGTAAAACGGTCATACTCGTTGTAGTGGACAGGTTCAGCAAGATGGCACATTTTATCGCTCTTCCGGCTCTTCCTAATGCTAAAACTCTTGCGCAGGTGTTCATTGGGGAGATTGTGAGGCTTCACGGGGTACCCTCCGAGGTGGTGTCTGATCGGGGGTCTCAGTTTGTGTCTAAGTTCTGGAAGGCGTTTTGTGCACGGCGGGGGATGCAGTTGTTATTCTCATCGGCTTTTCATCCTCAGACCAATGGTTAGACGGAACGTATGAACCAGAGCTTGGAGACATATCTCCGGTGTTTTGTGTCAGAGAACCAGGAGGACTGGGCTTCTTTCTTACCTCTGGCAGAGTTTGCTCTTAATAATAGGCGGAGCGAGTCCACTGGTAAGTCCCCGTTTTTTGGGGCATATGGTTTTCACCCCCAGTTTTGTACTTTCAGTGGGGGGGGCTCTTCGGGGGTTCCTGAGGAGGAACGATTTTCCTCATCACTCGCTTCAGTTTGGAGAGGGGTGCTGAAGAATCTGAATACTATGGGGAACCGATACAAACGTATGGCTGATAGGAGGAGAGTGTCTGGTCCGGACCTAAGTGTGAACGATCGGGTATGGTTGTCTACCAGGAATATAAAACTTAAGGTTCCCTCCTGGAAACTGGGTCCCAGGTTCATCGGGCCGTACAGAATCAGTTCTATTATTAATCCGGTGGCATTCCGTCTTGACCTCCCCCCTACGTTTAAAATTCACAACGTGTTTCACAGATCATTGCTTAAGAGGTATGTGGCGCCGGTGGTACCGTCACTTTTACCTCCCCCTCCAGTGGTTGTCAATGGTAACTTGGAGTTCCAGGTATCGAGGGTCATTGATTCACGCTTTAATCGCCGGTCCCTTCAGTACCTGGTTCATTGGAAGGGGTATGGTCCTGAGGAGAGGATGTGGGTTCCTGCGTCGGATATTAACGCAGACCGATTAGTTCGGGCCTTCCACACGACTCACCCGGATAAACCTGGCCCTGAGGGTCCGGAGGCCCCTCGTAGAAGGGGGGGTACTGTCACGGGTGTGTTGCCACGAAGATCGTCACGAGTACACAGCCTGACTTCTCGCAGCTGACTTGTTGGTGCTTTGTGTTTCTCGGCAGTGAGGGAGTTAATTCTCTCTCTCTCTCTGGGCTAGATGAGGTCCAGCCTCGCCCAGCTGCAATCAATACTTCTGTAGTGAGACTCCTTCATATACCTGCTGGTCTGTTTGGGAGGTGTCGGTGAAAGCATTTCATTCAGACTGACAGAGCGGATCGTGGTGTTTGGAGTTGCTGAGATAAGTGTATTTGGAAGTGTTTTTTCCCTTTCCTCGCTTTATCATTTATCTCCTTTCCCGTTGGTTTTCCCTCTGTTGTAGTTGAGAAGTTGTTTGTATGCAAGGTGGTTTTGGTTTTTCCCCTTGTACTGTCTCGTTCGTCTAAATACTGTGTTTGGGCATATTATTTCTTGTTCCCTTTGGTTGTGATCGGGGTCCTTCTCAGGACTAGATTACTGAGGTGCAGGGATCTTCAGGAGGTAGGGGTTACGCTGGCGGCCTGGACCTCTGTACCTTTAACAGTACCTCCAGGTTGAGGGATTAGTCAGGGCCCCAGCTTAGGGTCAGCTTAGGCCCCCTACCTCCAGTATACAGAGACAGCGTGACAGCTAGATGCAGAAAAAAATTATATTCAGTTTGCAACCTGATGGAGGTCAGTATAGATGGATTAATAGAACAAGTCCCACACACAGCTAGAAGCCCAAATATTTTTTCAGAGGTAGATGCAGATAAAAATTATTTTTAATTTGCAACCTGATGGAGGTCAGTATAGATGGACTAATAGAGAAAGTCCCACACACTGCTAGAAGGCCAAATATTTTTTCAGAGCTAGATGCAGAAAAAAATTATATTCAGTTTGCAACCTGATGGAGGTCAGTATAGATGGACTAATAGAACAAGTCCCACACACAGCTAAAAGCCCAATATTTTTTCAGAGGTAGATGCAGAAAAAAAATATATTCAGTTTGCAACCTGATGGAGGTCTGCATAGATGGATTAATAGAACAAGTCCCACACACAGCTAGAAGCCCAAATATTTTTTCAGAGCTAGATGCAGAAAAAAATTATATTCAATTTGCAACCTGATGGAGGTCAGTATAGATGGACTAATAGAATGATGCTATGCCCAAAAGATTTTACTTCACTAGGTGCAGTAAAAAAATTGGTATTCTATACACAGGTGGTATATCTTGCAACACAGATAGGCTACTCCACTGACTAACACACTCTGCAATAGGCCAAAAAGGATTAGCTTTGCTAGATTCAGCCAAATGCTGTGAAAAAAACTTGCACAGCACTGGCACAGACCTGCCTGGCAAAAACTGATAGGAACTGATGTAACCTAGTCCTGAAAAGGACTGCAATTACAATTAGTCTTTACTCCCACAATCTATCTATTTAAGAGCACAGACCTGCCTGATAAAAGTCGTAGGAAATGCTGTAACCTAGTCATTAAAAGGACTGCAATCACAACTATTCCCTACTCCCAAGCTATCTGTAGATTTGTGCGAAAATTGGCTTGAAATTAACAAGGTATAGCGCACACAGCAACAGCGGTACCGTCTAACACGCAGCTGCAGCAGTGAGAAAATGGTGGCGACGGGGAAAATGGCTTGGTCTTATAGGGCAAGGACATGTGACATACACTGCCAATGACACATGCCCTTGCTTGTGTGAAAAACAGCAGTTCGCTCCGTGTGTGCGCTGCTGATAGGCTGACAGATTGCACCTCCCCACTGCAAATGCGGGAAAGAGAAAAAAAAATGGAGATTTTCATTATTCCTGCAGAGATCCATCCCCTGCCCCTCCCCCCACCCTGCTGTACACTCAAACTGCGTATTAACATTAATTTTCATCATTACTGAGAAAAAATCCAGTTATGATTTTGGTGCACGAACAGTTATCGAACATAACCTCGAACAGCCGAATTTTTCTCAAATCGTTCGTGTTCGCCGAACGGCTCGAACACCGCCCAAAACAGCTCGAATTTGAGATTGGCGAACAGTTCGAGTAGAACAACGCTCATCTCTACTGCACATGCGCAGGACAGGCACAGCCAAAAAAAGCCGATAAGAGCAGAAGCTTAAGAGCAAGGCAGCCGAGACAGGGAGAGAGAACCGAACGGGGCATGCACAAGGCATTTAAAGAAATAGAAGGATGAAACAGGAACAAAACCATAAAGAAGGGGAACACAAGAAAAAGGAAACAGAGAAAAGAAAGGGTGAAAAGAAAGGGGGATTAGAAGACAGTACAACCTGCAGGTGCCAGGGAGGAAAAAAAAAGGAAAGAAAATACACAGGGGAGAACCGATAATAAAATAAAGTAGTTGGGAAAATAACCAAATTATTAAAAGAAATTAATAGGGGAAAAGTAAAAAATAATAATAAAAAATAGTTAAAAAAAATATTGAAATAATAATAAAAAATATATATTAAGGTGCCAAAAAGAGGTAAATAACAAAAGGTAAAGGAAATAGAGAAGAAGACAGGGGAACAAGAGGAAAAAGAAACACAGATGGAAAAGGGGGAAAAAAAGGAGAAAGCAAAAACAAAATACCTGAGTGTAAAAGAAAAAAAAGAAATTTCTTTATATATAAAAAATTCACATTTTATGTGGGTATATCAAGACTAAGATGGCATACGTAACAAGAGGTACAGTCCTAAAGGAGGAAAGTCAAATAGAAAATTTTAATAGAAAATTTCATATTCCCTATTTAGACCATAGGGTTCCAGTGTATTCAATCTATAAATCCAATATGACTCTCTTTCTTTCAATCTGAGAATTCTAGAAGGAGAGACATGCTCCAGAACCTGGAAATGAAGCTGCGAAATATCATGCCCTCTCGAAATAAAGTGTGCTGGTATCGGTAACATTGTTCTCTTACATCGCATCATAGATTTATGTTGAGAAATGCGGTCTCGGATATGTTGGGTGGTTTCTCCAACATATCCGAGACCGCAAGGACATTTAATGAGGTACACGACAAATGACGAGTCACATGTAAAAAATCCACCGAAAGGGAATTTCTTTCCCAACCGGGGATGTGTGAACGAGTCACCTTTAGAAATGTTGGAACATTGTAAACAATGGAGACATGGAAATGTTCCCTTTCTCTGCGTAGCCAAAAAGGTCTGCGTGTCCTTAATCACTTTAGAGCCAATAATGGCCCTAACCAGCATATTACGGAGGTTACGGGGTTTTTTGTGACATATCAGGGGTGGTTTCTGAAATTCAGATATGTTGGGGTAGGAATAACCTAAAAGACCCCAATGGGTATAAATGGCTGTATGAATGGCACACATAAAAGGGTGATACGTATTCACAAATGTCACTCTTGGACCTTCAATTTTCTCTCTAGGTATCTTTGATGTGAGAAATAGGCAAGTTTCGGGGTAACCCCGATTCTTAAATTTATTCTGCATTTCTCTCAGTCTGATCTCACAGGTGTGATTATTCGAAACGATGCGGTTAACCCTGTAGAATTGTGAGCATAGTAATGACTAGTGATGAGCGAGCATGCTTGCCACTGCTCGGTTCTCGCCCGAGCATCTCAGTACTTGAGATGCTCGGAGCTCGCCGAGTACTTGCGCGATGCTCGGGCGGGAGCTCGTGTCCCCGTCCTCCATGTTTGGCGCTATTTAGAGCACCAATCATGCAGGGATTGTCTGCCACTCACTGTAATGCCACAGCCATGGGTTCCATGAATATAGGCCCCCTCCCAGGCTAGAAACACCAGCGGTCAGCTGCCCCAGAAATGGCGCATCCATAGGATGTGCCAATTCTGGCACTTAGCCTCACTCTTCCGACTGCCCTGTAGCGGTGGCAGTGGGGTAATAGGGTTGGGGTTGATGTCAGCTTATAATGCTGGGATGGCATTGAGATGACAGGCTGGATCGCAGCTGAGCGCTGCCATCCAGCATGCCATCCTTCATAGACACTGCAGAGCGCAGGCATGCTTGCGCTCTGCAGTGTCTCTGAAGGATGACAAGCTGGATGGCAGCGCTCAGCTGCCATCCCGCCTGTCATCTCAATGCCATCCCAGCGTGGGAGAATTCTCCTGCTATAGCGTTGAGCGCTGAGAATTTTCCCACGCTGTCAGTGACGTGCATGAGGTGAGCTGAGTTCATTGGACATGAACTCGGCTCATCTGGATGCCGTCACAGCCAGACACTGAGGAGTGCAAGCATGCCTGTGCTTCTCAGTGTCTGCGGCATGGCAAGCTGGAAGGCAGTGTTCTGCTGCGGTCCGGCCTGTCATGTGAATGTAGCAGAGCTGAAGATGTCGGAGGAACCATGGAAAGGTAAGGATGATGTTGCTTTATTATTTTACTTTTATTACAGGAGATCGTTGGCATCAGCTGGAATGGGCGTGATGGCAAGTATGGTTTAATTTAGAACAATAAAGAATTGTGTGTTTATTTCAATTAAAGGACTTTATTCTGGGTGTTTGTGTTTATTTTTTTAACTTTGACTATGGGGTTAGTAATGGGGGTGTCTTATAGATGCCTCTCCACTACTAACCTGGGCTTGATGTCAGCTGGCATTATAAGCTGACATCAACCCCAGCCCTCTTACCCCACTGCCACCGCTACAGGGCAGTGGGAAGAGCGAGGCTAAGTGCCAGAATTGGCGCATCCTGTGGATGCGCCATTTCTGGGGCGGCTGACGGCTTGTGTTTCTAGCCTGGGAGGGGGAAAATATTCATGGCACCCTTCCTGGGCTATTAATATCAGCCCCCAGCTGTCTGCCTAGACTTTGCTAGCTATTAAAATAGGGAGGACCCCACGTCATTTTTTTGGGGGATCCCCCATTTTAATAGCAAGCAAAGGCTAGGTATTCAGCTGGGGGCTGATATTAGTAGCCTGGGAAGCTGCGTGGGTATTACCCCCTTCCCAGGCTTCAAACATCTGCCCCAGCCATCTGTTTAACCTCCGCTAGAGACTAAAATTACGGGGAACCCCACGCCAATTTTTTTTTTAATAAATCCTTTATTTTAGCACTAAATGACAAGTACAGTAATAAACACTATCACTGTACTTCTTATATATGTGACTGACATGTTTCTATCTATCTAATCTATGTGTGATGCTCTATTCTTTCTGTTATAAATTGTCGGGTACCGCTGCGGAATTGCTGGCCGGCTTTTTTAAAGAGACGGTGCATGAAAACACTAATATTTTTTAAAATAAATCCTTTAACACTTAATGACAAGTACAGTAACCAACACTGTCACTGTACTTCTTATATATGTGACTGACATGTTTCTATCTATCTAATTTATGTGTGATGCTCTATTCCTTCTTGTCTAAATTGTCGGGTACCGGTGTATGCCGCTCCTGAATTGCCGGCTGGCTTTTTTAAAGAGAGTGTCTTCTGAGCAGTTTGTCAGCTTTTGGACACCTTTGAAGGTGTTTTCTATGTGTTTCTATGTGTTTTTGTTTGCCTGCCATTGGTTTTAACGGTGTTCGACGGTGTTCGACGAACAGTTCCACGAACATCCCGGTGTTCAACGAACTGAACCGAACCCGAACACTACGGGGGTTGCTCAACACTACACAGGACTATATATACATTAACATATAAATTAAATACATATACACAGTCCTGTGCAAAAGTTTTAGGCAGGTGTGCAAAAACTATTGTAAGTAATAATGCTTTCAAACACAGAAGTGTTAATAGTTTACTATTATCAACTGACAGACTACAAAGTTTATGAGCAAAACAGAAATCGAAATAAAATCAACATTTGGTGTGACTGCCCTTTGAGTTCAAAACAGCATTAATTCTTTTTTAATAAGATTATAATCAAGTGTATCCTCTTTTTTATATATAGGTTGAAACTAGTGATGAGCGAGCATGCTCGCTACTGATCGGTGCTCGCCCGAGCATCTTACTGCTCGAGGTGCTCGGCGCTCGCCGAGTATTTCCGGGGTTGCTCGGGCGGGAGCTCGGGTCCCCTCCCTGCATGTTTGGCGCTATTTAGAGTGCCAATCAACATGCAGGGATTGCCTGCCAGTCATTGTAATGGCTCAGCCATGGTGGTTGTGGCATTACAGCGATTGGATGGCCGCACAGCGTCATCAGGTCTATATGAGATCTGGCGCCGCCATGCTCATCACAGTCATTTCGGAATCAGGCAGAGTAGGGAGAGGTGCTGCTGCATCAGGGAGAGATTTGCTTGTGTATTAGGTAGTGTAGAGAGAAAAAACATACATTACACATATCCATCTTAACAAACAGTCCATTTGAGAACTAACTAATCCATCTGCAGAGATATCATCAGGCAGTGTATATAGGAAGGCAGGCAGGGTATATAGCAGATTGCAGTGCATATAGAAACAAGAGGCTCCATTACAATTCTGCCTTCTGCTGCTGTTAGATATTTCTATACAAAGGCCCAGGTCTCAGGGGCCAGGAATACTATTTTTGTATCTTAATCCTTATTATTTGCTTAAAAAGCAATCCAGAGAACACCGTTTTTCTGCGCCATTTGCTTGTTGGAACTGCAGGATACAGCCAGGTCCTTTCCATATTACAGCGCTAGAAATCCAGCTATTTAAACCTCGGTTTTCTCCATTACACGGATCACATGTACGTTGTCAGAAAATACTGCCATTTCGGGCCTCCATTAAAAATTTCCTTCAGTGTGTCAGTGAAGCAATTAACACCAATTTTCTGTTCAAACTTGTTACCTACAGGCCAGGTATTTAAAACGCTATTTTCTCCATCACACAGATTACATATACGTTGTCAGAAAATACTGCCATTTCTGGCCTTCATTAAAAATTTCTTTCAGTGTGTCAGTGAAACAATTCACACCTGTTTGCTGTTCAAACTACTTACCTACAGGCCAGGTATTTAAAACTCTGTTTTCTCCATTACACGGATCACATATAAGTTTGCTCCAAACTCAGTCATTTGTAGTGAGCGTGGAAGATACTGTCCTCCATATAAAATGGGCAAGGTACGTGGCAAGGGAAGGGAAACTGGACGTGATGGCGATGGTGCATGCAGAGGCCGAGGAAAAGGCCATGGGCAAGCTGGAATTGTGCCTCAACAAACACCCACATCTTCTCGCCCGACCTTCCTGTCCCAATTCCTAGGGGACCGCAGCATACCACTATTGAACCCAGAGCAGTGTCAAAAGGTTGTTGGTTGGATAGTGGATAATGCTTCCAGTCACTTAGCCACCACCACCACCACCCTGTCTTCCACACGGTCAAGTCTCAGTAGCCGTGAGTCTGGACCGCATATTCCTCACCCTGATCCTCCTTCCTCCCACCATGCAGAGTGCCCAGAGACAACTTATCCCACACTTGGACACTCTGAAGAGCTGTTCACTTTTTCCATTTATAGATTGGGGCATCTCGCCCGGTCCACTTGAAGCGGGGAAAGAGGAGATCGCGTGTAACGATGCCCAAATATTTGAGCAGCCAAGGTCACATGAAGGCGACGGTGGGAAAGTGTCACAAGAGGTGGACGATGATGAGACAGAATTGCCAGAAAGTCAGGAGGAGGACGAGGGTGCGGAAGTGAAAGACGAGGTGGTGGATGATATAGTAACTGACCCAACCTGGCAGGAGGACATGCAGAGCGAGGACAGCAGCACACCGGGGGAGGGAGGCAGAGCACCTCAACAGGCAGGAAGAAGCAGTGTGGTGGCCGCAGACAGAAGGCAGGCAACCATTTCCCATAACACCAACACGAAGGAAGTTGCCAGTACAACTGTTAGGTCTTCCCGAGTCTGGTTGTTTTTTAAAGACTCTGCCCATAACCCCAAAAAGATCATTTTCACCACCTGCCAGGCCAGCATCAGCAGGGGTGGCAAAATGACCAGCCTGACCACCACCAGCATGATCAGGCACATGGCAGCAAAGCTCCCGACTTTGTGCGCCAATCCCCAGGGTCCAGGAAAAGTGTCTGCAGGTGGAACCATTGCTTATTCCGTTGTTGTGCATGCAAGCCAATCCCCTGTCCATAGTGCATGCGAAGTTGCCTCGTGCCCTGCACCTGTCGTTGCACACTCTCAAGTAGCAGCATCAGGAAACACGTCCATGTCCTTGTCCCAGTGCAGCGTTCAGTTGTCCATACACCAGTCCTTGGAATGCAAGTGCAAATATGCAGCCAACTCCCTACAGGCCACACTGCTAAATTCTCACATTTCACGACTGCTTGCACTGAAAATGTTGCCTATTAGGCTCATGGAGACAGAAGCATTCCATCCCTTGGTACTCAGTCGTCAGCCGCCACTATTTCTCCCAGTGTGCCATCCACGCATTACACAAGCACGTGTCCCAAAACATTAGCCGTGCCCTCAACAAAACAGTTAACGGGAAAGTCCACCTAACCACGTACACGTGGACAAGTGCTTGTGGGCAGGGACGGTACATCTAGCTGATGGCACACTGGGTTAACATAGTGGAAGCAGGGACCCAGTTGAACCTTGGACGGAACACGTCCTCCCGACCCCAAGGATTGCGGGCCCTAGGTCAATCAGGGTTGCCCCATGGTCTACAGCTCCTGCACCACATCCGCCTCAGCCTCCTCCTCCTCTTCAGCCCCCATCTCCAAAATGACCACATCAATCACAAGCTGGAAGCACTGCAGCACTGCCTCGGCCAAGCGGCAACAGGCTGTAATGAAGCTAATATGCTTATGTGACAAACCGCACAATGCTGAAGAGTTGTGGACAGCTCTGAAAGAGCAGGCAGATCTGTGGCTCACACTGCTGAACCTACAGCCAGGCATGGTCGTGTGTGACAATGGCCGGAACCTGGTGGCAGCTCTGAGGCGAGGCGAGCTCACACACGTACCATGCCTGGCCGATGTGCTTAACCTCGTGGTTCAGCAGTTTCTCAAATCCTACCTGGAACTGCCGGATCTGCTTGTTAAAGTAATGCCTGTGTGCCCATTTTAGAAAGTCAGCTACAGCTTCCGCTGCGCTTGCCATGTTTCAGCAGCGTTTGCAGCTTCCGGCTCACAGACTGGTGTGTGATGTCCCCACGCATTGGAACTCTACACTGCAGATGTTGGGAAGATTTGTGAGCAGAAGAGGGCAGTTGTTGAGTACCAGCATCAACAAGGCCGTTGGTATACAGTTCAGACTCCACACATAAAACCTCAGGAGTGGACATGGATGTCAGACATATGTACCATCCTCCAAAATTTTGAGGACTCCACCAAGATGGTGAGCGGCGATGACTCCATAATTAGCATCACCATCCCGCTTCTCTCTCTTCTGAAACGCTCTCTGCTCACAATCAAAGAGGATGCATTGCAGGCGGAGAACGATGAGATGGAGCAAGGAACCATACAGGGTGATTACACACAGCCCACCCTCATCTCATCCCAACATGTATTGGGTGACAATGAGGAAAATGAGGAGGAGGAAGAAGGACAGGAGCTAGTTTCATGAGCTAAAGACGGTACTACCTGCACAGCTGTCATACCATCTGTTCAGCGTGGATGGCAAGAGGATAGAGAGGAGGAGGAGGAGGGCATGGTTAGTCATCCTCTTGCCTGTTAGTAGTCTGGCACGCATGGCTGAGTTTATGTTACTCTGCCTTTCCCATGACCCTCGCGTTCTCAAAATTTCGGGTGACTGTCATTACTGGTTGGTGACACTTCTAGACCCACGCTACAAGGAGAACTTTATATCTCATATTCCTGAGGCGGACAGGTCTACAAAAATGTGGCTGTACCAGAAGGCCCTTGTTGCGGAACTATTAAAAAAATTCCCATCTGAAAACGCTGGCGGCAGAGGGCACACTTCGTTGGACTACCAAGGAGTACAGGCGAGAGAGACACAACTTCAACCCAGCAGAGGCAGGGGAACACTATCAAAGTTCTGTGAGAGTTTTCTCAGCCCCTCCAATCGCACAGGCCCTTAGGCGCGGGGTACTCTCACAAGGAGTGCAAAGTTTGGGAAGATGCTGAGGGAGTACCTTGCCGACCGTACCAACGTCCTCCGTGATTCCTCTGTGCCTTATACTTATTGGGTATCCTAGCTGGATACGTGGGATGAACTGGCTCTCTATGCCTTGGAGGTCCTTGCCTGCCCTGCAGCCAGCATTTTATCAGGTTTTTAGTGCCGCTGGTGGAATTATAACTAGTGATGAGCGAGCACTAAAATGCTTGGGTACTCGTTCCTCGGGTCGAGCAAATTGGAATACTCGGGTGCTCGACCCGAGCAACGAGCCCAATGTAAGTCTATGGGAAACTCGAGCATTTTTCAGGCGGCTCCACCCGGCCGTCTGCAGAGGGCCTAAAAATTGCCCAAATCGATGGGAACTGTCCTTAAATGACATGGGAACAGCATGAGGAAGACACCTGGAAGCATCTCTGACTCCCAGATCACTGCTGTCAACAATGTGGTCAGAGTATTACGCCACTTTTACGGACTCACAATAAAACTTACAAAAGCGAAACCAAAATGGATTTTCCTGGGAAATATGTTAAGGAACATCCTTTCCAGGGTAATGACTTGTATATGAGGCAAAATAAATAACCAAAAACAAAAATACTCCTTCACACCTTGGGCTATGCTCACACATAGCGTTTTTGATGCGTTTTTGCACTTTTGCATTGCTTTCAACCAAGACAAATGCATTCACCAGGAAATGTAATTTCGGAGATGGAGGAAGAGGTGCATGAGCTGAACAATGTGATTACATTGAGGTTAAATTGGTGAAGCTGTTTTTTATACTAAAGAAAGATCCTATTGTTTGTTTTTTTTTTACGTTATTTTTTAATGCAAATGCATTCACCGGGAAATGTCATTTTAACATTTTACAACCTTATCTGGCCATGTGGTGTGTGACACATCATCAGACACATGCATAGAGTGCTGAAAAGACATGGGAACAGCATAGGGAAGACCTCTGGAAGCATCTCTGACTCCCAGGTCACTGCCTAAATGTGTGCCCATCATAAGTGATCCTTGGCGCATGCAAAGATGCCTCGGGCCATGCACCTGTCATTGCAGACTTGCAACAATCACCGTCCACGTCCTTGTCCCACTGCAGCGTTCAGTTGTATCTACCCCATTCCTTGGAATGCAAGCGCAAGTATGCAGCCACCCACCCACCCACCCACAGACCGCAACACTAAACTGCCAGATTTCTGGGCAGCTCTTTGCACTTGAAATATGGCCTTTTAAGCTCGTGGAGGCGGAAGCTTTTCACAACCTCATTCCGGCGGCGGCCGGGTGTCCATACTCGGTCCCTAGCCGCCACTATATTTCCCGGTATCGCCTCCGCCTTTCACAAGCACGGGTCCCACAACATTACCCGTGCCCTCCCCAGTGCACTTACTGGGAAGGACCGCCGAACCACAAACACGTGGACAGGTGAATGTGGCCAGGGACGATACGGAGCCAGTCCACAACTTTTTTTTCTAAGAGTTGTATTTAGCTCGGTGAAAGGACTGGCATAGAGGGAAACCGTATCTACCCTGCGTGTCATTTCTCCCAAGAAGTCCTGTAATTTAGCTTGTTGCAGAAGCAATGGCAGCCCATCCAACATCAACTCACACCTGTCAGTGGTGCTTTGACACACACACATCTTTCTTTGCACATTTAATTTTTTGAATTGAATACAGAGTTGGACAATGGCCTGATCTGTACTGCGTTTTGAGAAATAACATGCATAAGCATGGCCGATCCACATTAAAATGGCAGCCATAGAGTGTCCGGGAACCTTCCCCCACACTTTTCTTAGCCAGGGCTGCTTTTCGGCAGGGTTGGACGGGCCCACCAGAGATCCGGAGACTCCTCTGGCGGGCCCTGGCTTCTGCTTCAGGAGAGTTCATAGTGCCGAGGTAAGGACAAGATAATGATAGAGGCCACCATCTGCTTAGTTTTCTGTTACTTTGAATGCAATTGCAAGTATGCAGCCAGCCACACACCCACCCACAGGCCACAACACTAAACTGCCAGATTTCGGGGCAGCTCTTTGCACTTGAAATATGGCCTTTTAAGCTCGTGGAGGTGGAAGCTTTTCACAATCTCATGCCGGCGGCGGCCGGGTGTCCATACTTCGTCCCCAGCCGCCACTATATTTCCCGGTAAGGCCTCCGCCTTCCACAAGCATGGGTCCCACAACATAACCCGTGCCCTCTCCAGTACACTTACTGGGAAGGTCCGCCTAACGACAAACACGTGGACAGGTGAATGTGGCCAGGGACGGTATGGAGCTAGTCCACTATTTTTTTTTGCTGAGAGTTGTATTTAGCTCGGTGAAAGGACTGGCAAAGAGGGAAACCGTATCTACCCTGTGTTATTTCTCCCAGGAAGTCATCTAAAGCTGCTTGCATTTGAAATGTGGCCTGAACATTACTGCTGGTACTTTTCTGTGGGAATTTGCTTGCCTTCTACCAGCCTGGAATATTTCCAGCAAACTATGGTACGACGCCATGGTATTAGCACTGCCCCCAGTACCAGTAGGGAAGCCATCCCAAATTTTCTTATCAGGATTTTTATTTGGTAGACTGAGTGGCTGCCCAAATACATTTTCTCACAAAGGAGCTGAAGATAGAGTGGCAGTAGGTGCAAATTTCTCCAGCCTTTTGATATTAGAGGGTGAACGGCAGCACATTGGATCAGTGGTTAGCACTGAAGCCTTGCAGCACTGGGATCCTGGGTTCAAATCCCAGCAAGGACAACATCTGCAAGGACTTTGTATGTTCTCCTCGTGTTTGCGTGTGTTTCCTCCTCAGTAAAAACGCAGCCACAGAGTGTCCAGGAACCTTCCCACACACTTTTCTTAGCCAGGACTGCTTCTCGGCAGGGTTGGACGGTCCCACCAGAGAATCCTCTGGTGTGCCTTGGCTTCTACCTCAGGAGAGTTCATGATAGCGCTAATTTGCAGCTGCTATGGGGCTCTTGAGCGGGTGAGAAAGGTTAGCCCTCAGAATCAAATCCTCTGGTGGGCACAATGTTTTTCAATCTGAAACAGCTTCTCAGTGGGAGTTGTATTTCACCATAGCCATATTCTTTAGCTCGGTGAAAGGACTGGCATAGAGGGAAACCGTATGTACCCCGGCTGTCATTTCTCCGTCACCAGGTTCCACCTTTTGTCACACACGACCATGCCTGGCTGTATGTTCAGTGGTGAGAGCCACAGATTAGGCTGCTGTGTTACAGCTTTCAACAACTCTGCAGCTCTGGGCGGTTTGTCAATTAGGCATTAAGCATGTTATCTTCAGCACAGCCTGTTGCTGCTTGGCCAAAGCAGTGCTGCAGTGCTTTCAGCTTGTGACTGATGTTTTCATTTCGGAGATGGAGGAGGAGGTGCATGAGCTGAACAATGTGATTACATTGAGGTTAAATTGGTGACGCTGTTTTTTATACTAAAGAAAGATCCTATTGTTTTATTTTTTTTTACGTTATTTTTTAAGGCAAATGCATTCACCGGGAAATGTCATTTTAACATTTTACAACCTTGTCTCACAATGTGGTGTCTGACATCATCAGACGCATCCTTTTTTATTTAGGATGGAGGGACTCTGAAAGTCAAAAAGCCTAATTTTATAGGGACATCAGACGGCCCTTACTATTCTTAAAAGGCCAGCAGTTAGCCTTAGCTATTGTTCTAGAGCCATCAGCCGGCTATGCTTTGTTGTTCCCATTATTAACAAGTGGGTCTCCTATACTGTTATTGCATATCCAGTGACTGCAAGGGCTGCCAAAAATTTTGACGCAACCCAATACCCCTTTGAAGACACATAGAGGAGGGTTACAGTAAAAAAAAAATTCCCATTATAAAGGAGCGGGTCTCCTATAGTGGTAATGCCCATGCTGTGACTGCAAGGGCTGCCAAAATTTGGGAAAAACCCCACTAAGAATTTAAAGACACATGGAGCAGGGCCACAGTAACAAGGTACGACATGTTCCCATTAGAAAAAAGAGGGTCTGCTATACAGTTATCGGGTATGCAGTGAGTCCGACGGCTGACCAATTTTAGGAAAAACACCACTAAGAATTTAAAGACACATGGAGCAGGGCCACAGTAGCAAGGTACGACATGTTCCCATTTGAAAGGAGAGGGTCTGCTATACAGTTATAGGGTATGCAGTGAGTCCAACGGCTGACCAATTTTAGGAAAAACCCCACTAAGAAATTAAAGAGACATAGAGCAGGGCCACAGTAATGACAAATTCCCATTAGAAAGGAGAGGGTCTCCCATAGTGTTGGCCTATGCAGTAAATGCAAGGGTTGCCAAAAATTTGGAGGCACTCAAATGCCCCTTGGAAGGGACTTGGAGGAGGGCCTCATAAAAAATGTTCCCATTAGAAAGGAGCGGGCCTCCTATACTTGTAATGCCCATTCACAAACATTTACCCCTCGGGGTATACATGAACATACTGTATAAAAATTTATTTTACGGGTATCATAAACACCCTTTGAAAAAATTATGTGGGTGTTGCATCACGGACCACTGTCACCCTAGTGAAACGGTGGTGGAGGATGAGGAGAAGGAGGAGGACAAGAGAAAATAGCCAAAATCAGGATGTTATGATCTGCAAAAAGTACTAAGGAAAAATAGGGGATAGCTGTCTCTACAGTAAGATTAAGCTGAATCCCTATGATGTCGCGGGCTGCCTGTTCCTAGCGAACAGACCCGCCTTAGTCCTCGGCTAGTCTGAACGAAGACCTATAGCATAAGAGGAGGGGTCCCTAAAAGTACTAAGGACTGGGACAAAAATGGGACACCTCCTAAACAGAGAAGTTGTTGCAGAACACAAAAAGACAAACTGACAAAAAGGTACTAGACGTCCCAGAAGGACCAAGCGAACTGACAGAGAAAGGCACCGAAGCACCTGGCTAGAGAAAGTCAAACACTGAAGTCTAGCACAGCCAAAAGGGCGGAGCTGGAATATAAAGGCAGATGATCACGTGACTGCAAAACACAAGATGGAAAAAACAAACAGGAGGGTTCTAACACAGGAAGCGTTTACCCATGTATGGGTGTGAAAAGGTGCATGGGAATACACCTCCCAAGAAAAGACACTGGATTTGAGTTTACGTTATGCTGCTATCATTCGGTGGTGTTGTCAAGTCTGGCCTAATCCAGCCCTTGTTCTTTTTTATAAGAGTCAGCCTGTCAGCATTTTCAGTTGACAGGTGGATGCGCTTATCAGTTATAATTCCACCAGCGGCACTAAAAACCAGCTGTGATAAAATGCTGGCGGCAGGGCAGGCCAGGACCTCCAAGGCATAGAGAGCCAGTTCATTCCACGTATCCACCTTGGATACCCAATAATTATAAGGCACAACAGAATCACGGAGGACGTTGGTACGGACGGCAAGTTACGCCCTCAGCATCTTCCCAAACATTGCACTCCTTGTGAGAGTACTCCGTGCCTCAGGGCCTGTGCGATGGGAGGGTCTGAGAAAACTCTCCCAGAACTTTGACAGTGTTCCCCTGCCTCTGCTGGATTGAAGTTGTGTCTCTCTCGCCTGTACTCCTTGGTTGTCCAACGAAGTGTGCTCTCTGCCGACAACGTTTTCAGATGGGAATTTTTTTAAAAGTTCCGCAACAAGGGCCTTCTGGTACTGCCCCATTTTTGTAGACCTGTCCGCCTCAGGAATAAGAGATATAAAGTTCTCCTTGTAGCATGGGTCTAGAAGTGTCACCAAGCAGTAATGACTGTCACCCAAAATTTTGAGAACGCGAGGGTCATGGGAAAGGCAGCGCAACATAAACTAAGCCATGCGTGCCAGACTACTAACAAGCAAGTCTTCCGTGTCCTCACCAAGAGGATGACTGACCATACTCTCCTCCTCCTCCTCTCTGTCCTCTGGCCATCCACGCTGAACAGATGGTATGACAGCTGTGCAGGTAGTACCATTTATAGTGTATGAAACTAGCTCCTGTCCTTCCTCCTCCTCCTCTTCCACATTGTCACCCAATCCACATTGGGATGAGATGAGGCTTGGCAGTGTGTAATCACCCTGTATGGTTCCTTACTCCATCATATCGTGCTCCGCCTGCAATGCATCCTCTTTGATTGTGAGCAGAGAGTGTTTCAGAAGACAGAGAAGCGGGATGGTGATGCTAATTATGGCTTTATCGCAGCTCACCATCTTGGTGGAGTCCTCAAAGTTTTGGAGGATGGTACATATGTCTGACATCCATGTCCACTCCTGAGGTCTTATGTGTGGAGTCTGAACTGAATACCGACAGCCTTGCTGATGCTGGTACTCAACAACTGCCCTCTTCTGCTCACAAATCCTTCCCAACATTTGCAGTGTAGAATCCCAACACGTGGGGACATCACACACCAGTCTGTTCACCGGAAGCTGCAAACGCTGCTGAAACAATGCAAGGGCAGCGGAAGCTGTAGCTGACTTTCTAAAATGGGCACACAGCTGGTGTACTTTACCAAGCAGATCATGCAGCTTTGGGTAGGATTTGAGAAACTGCTGAACCACGAGGTTAAGCACATTGGCCTGGCATGGTACGTGTGTGAGCTAGCCTCACCTCAGAGCCGCCTCCAGGTTCCGGCCATTGTCACACACAAACATGCCTGGCTTTAGGTTCAGCGGTGTGAGCCACAGATCTGCCTGCTCTTTCAGAGCTGTTCACAACTCTTCAGCATTGTGCAGTTTTTCACCTAAGCATATTATCTTCAGCACAGCCTGTTGCCGCTTGGCCGAGGCAGTGCTGCAGTGCTTCCAGCTTGTGACTGATGTGGTCATTTCGGAGAAGGAGGCTGAAGAGGAGGAGGAGGCTGAGGAGGATGTGGTGCAGGAGCTGTAGACCGTGGCGGCAACCCTGATTGACCTAGGGTCCGCAATCCTTGGCGTCGGGAGGACGTGTTCCGTCCCAAGGTCCGACTGGGTCCTGGCTTCCACTATGTTAACCCAGTGTGCCGTCAGCGAGATGTACCGTCCCTGCCCACAAGTACTTGTCCACGTGTCCATGGTTAGGTGGACTTTACCGGTAACTGCATTGTTGAGAGCACAGCTAATATTTTGGGACACGTGCTTGTGTAATGTGGGGATGGCACACTGGGAGAAACAGTGGCGGCTGGGGACCGAGTACCCAGGGACGGCCGCTGCCATCAGGTTGCGGAATGCTTCCGTCTCCACGAGCCTAAAAGGCAACATTTCGAGAGCAAGCAGTCGTGAAGTGTGAGAATTTAGTAGTGTGGCCTGTGGGGCATTGGCTTCATATTTGCGCTTGCGTTCCAAGGACTGGGGTATGGACAACTTTCCCAACGTCGACTTCGTGTGACCTTGGCTGCTCAAATATTTGGGCATCGCTCCACGCGATCTCCTCTTGCCCCGCTTCAAGTGGACCGGGCGAGAGGCCCGAATCTATAAATGGAAAATTGAACAGCTCTTCAGAGTGTCTAAGTGTGGGATCAGTTGTCTCTGGTACTCAGCATGGTGGGAGGAAGGAGGATCAGAGTGAGGGATATGCGGTCCAGACTCACGGCTACTGAGACTTGACCATGTGGAAGACAGGGTGGTGGTGGTGGTGGCTAAGTGATTGGAAGCATTATCCGCTATCCAACCAACAACCTTTTGACACTGCTCTGGGTTCAGTAGTGGTGACAGGAAGGTCAGGCGAGAAGATGTGGGTGTTTGTTGTGGCACAATTTCGGCTTGCCCATGGCCTTGTCCTCGGCCTCTGCATGCACCATTAGCATCACGTCCAGTTCCTCGTCCCTTGCAACGTACCTTGCCCATTTTAAATGGAGGACAGTATCTTCCACCCTCATTACCAATGACTGAGTTGGAGCAAACTTATATGTGATCCGTGTGATGGAGAAAACAGAGTTTTAAATACCTGGCCTGTAGGTAAGTAGTTTGACCAGCAAACTGCTGTGAATTGCTTCAGTGACACACTGAAAGAAATTTTTAATGGAGGCCAGAAATGGCAGTATTTTCTGACAACTTATATGTGATCCGTGTGATGGAGAAAACAGAGTTTTAAATACCTGGCCTGTAGGTAAGTAGTTTGAACAGCAAACTGTGGTGAATTGCTTCACCGACACACTAAAGGAAATTTTTAATGGAGGCCAAAAATGGCAGTATTTTCTGACAACGTATATGTGATCCATTTGACGGAGAAAACACAGTTTTAAATAGCTGGATTTCTAGTGCTCTAATATGGAAAGGACCTGGCGGTATTCTGCTGTGCCAGCAAGCAAATGGCACAGAGAAAACGGTGTTCTCTGGATTGCTTTTTTAGCAAATAATGAGGATTAAGATCCAAAGAAAAGTATTCCTGACCCCTGAGACCTGGGCCTTTGTAAAGAAATATCTAACAGCAGCAGAAGGCAGAATTGTAATGGAGCCTCTTGTGCTATATACACTACCTGCCTATACACCCTGCTTGATATCTCTGCAGATGGATTAGTCAGAAGGACTGTTTGTTAAGATGGATATGTGTAATGTATGTTTTTTCTCCCTACACTACCTAATACACAATCAAATCTCTCCCTAGCTTAGCAGCATCTCTCCCTACACTGTCTGATCCGGAGTGACTGTGACGAGCATGGCGGCGCCAGGTCTAATTTAGACCTGATGATGCTGTGCGGCCAGCCAATCACTGTAATGCCCACAACCAACATGGCTACGGCATTAAAGGGCATGGCAGGCAATCCCTGCTCTCTAAAGAGCGCCAAGCATCTCGAGCAGTGAGATGCTTGGGAAAGCACCGAGCAGTAGCGAGCATGCTTGCTCATCACTAATTAAAACTGATAAGCGCATCCGCCTGTCAACTGAAAATGCTGACAGGCTGATTTTTATAAAAATGAACAAGGGCTGGATTGGGCCAGACTTCACAACACCACCGAATGATAGCAGCGTAACATAAACTCAAATCCAGTGTCTTTTCTTGGGAGGTGTATTCACAGGCCCACTCCTTTCAAATGGGAACATTTTTTTATGAGGCCCTCCTCCACGTCTCTTCCAAGGGGCATTGTAGTGCTTCCAAATATTTGCATTGACTGCATAGGCCAACACTATGGGAGACTCTCTTCTTTCTAATGGGAATTTGTCATTACTGTGGCCCTGCTCTATGTCTCTTTAAATTGTTAGTGGGGTTTTTCCTAAATTTGGTCAGTTGTTGGACTCACTGCATACTCTATAACTGTATAGCAGACCCTCTCCTTTCTAATGGGAACAAGTCGTACCTTGTTACTGTGGCCCTGCTCTATGTGTCTTTAAATTCTTAGTGGGGCTTTTCCTAAAATTGTTCAGCCGTGGACTCACTGCATAACCTATAACTGTATAGCAGACTCTCTCCTTTCTAATGGAAACATGTCATACTCTTACTGTGGCCCTGCTCTATGTGTCTTTCAGAGTCCCTTCATCATTAATGAAACAGGATGTGTCTGATGATGTGTCACACACCACATTGCCAGATAAGGTTGTAAAATGCTAAAATGACATTTCCCGGTGAATGCATTTGCCTTAAAAAATAACGTAAAAAAAAAACCAGTAGGATCTTTCTTTAGTATAAAAACAGAGTCGCCAATGTAACCTCAATGTAATCACATTGTTCAGCTGTTGCACTTCCTCCTCCATCTCCAAAATTACCACAACAGTCACAAGCTGAAAGCACTGCAGCCAAGTGGCAACAGGCTGTGCTGAAGATAAAATGCTCAATGCTTATGTGACAAACCGCCCAGCGCTGCAGAGTTCTGCAGAGTTGTTGAAAGCTGTAACACAGCAGCTTGATCTGTGGCTCTCACCGCTAAACAAACAGCCAGGCCTGGTCATGTGTGACAAAGGACGGAACCTGGGGATGGAGAAATGACAGCCAGAGTAGATACGGTTTCCCTCTATGCCAGTCCTTTCACTGAGCTAAAGAATATGGCTGTGGTGAAAAACAACTCCCACTGAGAATCTGTTTCAGATTGAAAAACATTGTGCCCACCAGAGGATTTGATTCTGAGGGCTCACCTTTCTCACCCCGCTCAAGATCCCCATAGCAGCAGCAAAGTTAGCGCAATCATGAACTCTCCTGATGTAGAAGCCAGGGCACACCAGAGGATTCTCTGGTGAAACCGTCCAACCCTGCCGAGAAGCAGTCCTGGCTAAGAAAAGTGTGTGGGAAGGTTCCCGGACACTCAAACTCACGCTAACATGGGGAGAACATACAAAGCCCTTGCAGATGTTGTCCTTGCTGGGATTTGAACCCAGGATCCCAGCGCTGCAAGGCTTCAGTGCTAACCACTGATCCAATGTGCTGCCGTTCACCCTCTAATATCTAAAGGCTGGAGAAATTTGCACCTACTGCCACTCTATCTTCAGCTCCTTTGTGAGAAACTAATGTATTTGGGCAGCCAGTCAGTCTACCAAAAAAAATTCCTGAGAAGGAAATTGGGGATGGCTTCGCTACTGTTACTGGGGGCAGTGCTAATACCATGGCGTCGTACCATAGTTTGCTGGAAATATTCCAGGCTGGTAGGAGGCAAGCAAATTCCCACAGAAAAGTTCCAGCAGTAATGTTCAGGGACCCGCGCTTGTAGAAGGCGGAGACAACACCGGGAGAAATAGTGATGGCTGGGGACCGAGTATGGACACAAGGCATGAGGCTTGACGTTGTGAAAAGCTTCCGCCTCCACGAGCCTAAAAGGCCACATTTCAACTGCTAGCAGCTGCCCAGAAATCTGGCAGTTTAGTATTGCAGCCTGTGTGTGGGTGGCTGGTAGCATACTTGCGCTTGCATTCCAAGTAGCAGAAAACTAAGCAGATGGTGGCCTCTATCATCATCATGGCCTCACCTCGGCACTATGAACTCTCCTGAAGGAGAAGCCAGGGCCCTCCGGATGAGTCTCCGGTTTTCTGGTGGGTCCATCCAACCCTCCCAGACACTCTATGGCTGTTTTTTTAATGTGGATCGGCCATGCTTATGCATGCTATTTCTCAAACCAGATTGCAGAACAGGCCATTGCCCAACTCTGTAGTAATGAAATTAAATGCGCAAAGAAAGATGTTTGTGTGTCAAAGCACCACCGAGAAGTACGAGTTGATGTTGGACGGGCTGCCATTGCTTCTGCAACAAGCCGCTTTAGAGGATTTCCTGGGAGAAATGACACCCAGAGTAGATACGGTTTCCCTATATGCCAGTCCTTTCACCGAGCTAAAGAATATGGCTGTGGTGAAATACAACTCTCAGCAAAAAAAGCTGTGGACTGGCTCCGTACCGTCCTTGGCCACATTCACCTGTCCACGTGTTTGTGGTTAGGCGGTCCTTCCCAGTAAGTGCACCGGGGAGGGCACGGGTAATGTTGTGGGACCCGTGCTTGTGGAAGGTGGAGATGATACCGGGAGAAACAGTGGTGGCTTTGGACCGAGTATGGACACCCGGCCGCCGCCGGCATGAGGTTATGAAAAGCTTCCACCTCCATGAGCCTAAAAGGTCACATTTCAAGTGAAAGCAGCTTTAGAGGGCATCCTGGAGAAATGACAGCAGGGTAGATATGTTTTCCCAAGTCCTTTCATCAAGCTAAAGAATATGGCTGTGGTGAAATACAACTCAGCAAAAACAGCTGTGGACTGGCTCCGTACCGTCCCTGGCCACATTCACCTGTCCACGTGTTTGTGATTAGGCGGTCCTTCCCAGTAAGTGCACTGGAGAGAGCATGGGTAATGTTGTAGGACACGTGATTGTGAAAGGCGGAGATGATACCGGGAGAAACAGTGGCGGCTGGGGACCAAGTATGGACACCCAGCCGCCACCGGCATGAGGTTATGAAAAGCTTCCACCTCCACGAGCCTAAAAGGCCACATTTCAAGTGAAAGCAGCTTTAGAGGACGTCCTGGGAGAAATGACAGCTGGTTAGATATGGTTCCCCAAGTCCTTTCATCAACCTAAAGAATATGGCTGTGGTGAAATACAACTCAGCAAAAAAAAGCTGTGGACTGGCTCCGTATCGTCCCTGGCCACAATCACCTGTCCACGTGTTTGTGGTTAGGCGGTCCTTCCCAGTAAGTGCACTGGGGAGGGCACGGGTAATGTTGTGGGACCTGTGCTTGTGGAAGGCGGAGACGACACCGGAACAAATAGTGGCAGCTGGGGACCGAGTATGGATACCCGGTCACCGCCGCCATAAGATTGTGGACAGCTTCCGCCTCCACGAGCCTAAAAGGCCACATTTCAAGTGCAAGCAGCTGTCAAAAATTTGGCAGTATAGTATTGCAGCCTGTGGGTTGGTGGGTGGTTGGCTGCATACTTGCGCTTGCTTTCCAAGGAATGGGGTAGGGACAGCTGAACGCTGCAGTGGGACAAGGATGTGGACGGTGATTGTTGCAAGTCTGCAATGACAGGTGCATGGCGAGAGGCATCTTCGCATGCGCCAAGGATCACTTATGATGGACACACTTTTAAGCAGTGACCTGGGAGTCAGAGATGCTTCCAGAGTTCTTCCCCATGCTGTTCCCATGTCTTTTCAGCACTGTATGCATGTGTCTGATGATGTGTCACACACCACATGGCCAGATAAGGTTGTAAAATGTTAAAATGACATTTCCTGGTGGCATTTGTCTTGGTTGAAAGCAATGCAGAAGTGCAAAAACGCATCAAAAACGCTACGTGTGAACATAGCCCAAGGTGTGGAGGAGTATTTTTGTTTTTGGTTATTTATTTTGCCTTATATACAAGTCATTACCCTGGAAAGGATGTTCCTTAACATATTTCCCAGAAAAATCCATTTTGGTTTCGTTTTTGTATGTTTTATTGTGAGTCTGTAAAAGTGGCGTAATACTCTGACAACGTTGTTGACAGCAGTGATCCGGGAGTCATAGATGCTTCCAGGGGTCTTCCTCATGCTGTTCCTATCCATTTGGGCAATTTTTAGGCCCTCTGCAGAGCACCGGGGGGGGAGCCGCCTAAAAAATGCTCGCCTTTCCCATAGACTTACATTGGGCTCGTTGCTCGGGTCGAGCACCTGAGTGTTCCAATGTGCTCGACCCAAGCAACGAGTACCCAAGTATTTTAGTGCTCGCTCATCACTAGTTGAAACACATTTTGCACTGAAACAGAAACAACTGTGAAAAAGCCTTAAAAGTGGGTGAGGAACAGCCACAGGTAAAGTTGCTACAAAGGTGAAGTTGTGGAATTTTTGGGCTACACAAATAGTGATTTATTGATTAGATATATATTAAAGTTACAGAACGACAATCTCCAGTACAGTGGTAACAGAGAAATATATGCACTATTGCAAGAGTAGGTCAAAGTAGTATGAATGCTCACTGAGGAAGCAAAATAGTAATCACGCGAAACACACATTAGGGACTTTTTATGTGTGGTAATTCTAGAGTCTGCACCACTATTATGGCTAAGAGTATTTTAATATACCTATGATCTGGCACTTGTATGCCTGTATATAAATTTCTGGCCACTGTTTTTATTTTGTGAAAATTTCCTATGCATTCATGCTACTTTACCTACTCTTACAATACTGCATTGACTGCTTTGAAGAACTATTTTCAGTGTAAATAAGATCAAGGAGTCCTGAAAGTGATGATCCGGCCCCACAGAACCTTTATCTCACCATCCTTGAGTCTGTCTGAGTTTAACTGACGAGACAAATGGAGTTCCGCGTGTGACATCCACAGAAGAGATGTGGTTAGTTAGTAGTGTTGAGCGACCCCAGTAGTGTTCGAGTTCAGTTCGGTTCGTCGAACACCTTCGAACACCGTTAAAACCAATGGCAGGCAAACAAAAACACATAGAAACACAAAGGTGTCCAAAAGCTGACAAACTGCTCAGAAGACATAACTAACACATGGAAAAGTGACAAGTACATATAGTCATGAGAAAAGAAAAGAGGTGGAGGAGTAAAAGGAGGGGGAGACACAGATATAGGCATGTCATGCCCTTCTAAAATACAAAAAGTGAGAAGCCGACACGGCCAGTCCGTTCCTGCCCGTGCCACCTCCGTTTGTGCCAGAGCCGCGGAGGACCCTGACGGCCAGCCCCCCTCTCCCAATACTGGTGCCTGTCCGCTGGTGGGTCGAGCGAGCCCCCCTGTGGTGGAGGCAGCTCTAAGCTTTTTAATTTAAATTGTCTCTCTAATTTGAATGAATACACTTTAAATCCTTATACAAGGATCTATTGAAGGGCAAGTCTCATGCGAGCAGCCGCGTAATTCCAGCTCCAGTAGCGTCCACTAAAGCTGCTGCAGTTAAAAAGCTTTTATGAGGATTGAGCTCGGCTGTCCACCGCAAGGGGTCCTACCATCAGTCCCAGCCCCTATGCCTTGGGTGCCTCCTGATGCTCTTCACTGAGTATCCCGTGGTCCCGAAGCATTTCCTTTGAAAAAATTAAGTGTCCAAACTACAGGTGGTGTAGCTTGCTTAACAGCCGGGATAATCCGCTGAATAGCAGACACTGCTACTAGGCACAAAGTATTTCCTGGGCTAGATGCAGTTAAAAATTTGTAATTAGATACTCTCGTTGGATGCTGAGAAAGCATTCCATAGAGTCTCCTGGCACGCCATATATTATTTTCTTAAAAATCTTGGGGTAGGGGTCTAGGGGACCCTTTTATAGCCAAAATCATGGCCCTGTATCGCAATACGTCACCTAGGCTGAAGATAAATGGAACTGTAGCACCCCGAGTGCTCGGTTGCTGCAGAGGTATTGCACCTCACCCAGAGGTGTGATATCTCACTCTCAGGTAAGGATGGAGTGTGATTCAGGACCCCGACACCTGCATGCATTACACCACATTGCCGTGGGGCAGGGTGACCAACATGCCCCTGAGATGGGCACGACAGTCCCTGTCCCTGGCTGGAGTGGGGGGAGGGAACACTGAGGAAGCGGAACCCTGTAGTGCAGGAGCAGGTAGGAAGCAGTTCCTGGGTGCATTGAGAAGGGAGTATAAAAGGTGGGCACCATCTTAGTTCAGTGCAGAGAAGTCTGAGCAGAAGTGACAGGGAGCAGGGGCTCTGCATGGGCTCTGCTCCAGAGGCGGGCCTAGTAACAGAGGCCCTGGCCTGCAAGAGGGAGAAGGAAGGAAGAGGAGCGGAGAAGGCTCCAGGAACGAGGAACGAAGGGATCCCAGGGGTGTGGACGGGCGAGTCGCCAACGCACGGCCGAATCCACCTGCGTTTAGGTGTCAGGCCAAAGGGGGAGACCGGTCACTGAAACTAGTGGAGGCGGGAAACGACTCTCAGCTAGAAACCGGAGGCTGTGACATTTTATGTGGCGCAGCCCCTCGCTACACCCGTTAGGAGGGCAGCACATAGGGTCAGGGAAACTGGCACCAAGTTTACCAAGAGGAGGCCCGAGGCAGCCGGACACAAGGGTTGGTAAGAAAGGCCAGACAAAGGACACACAAAGGGGGTCCTGTGAAGTGCTCCAAAGTTATCTGGGAGTTGTCTGAGCCCCTCACCTGGTGAGCACAGTACGACGTGGGCAGCCGTTACCTGCAGACGTGGTCTGGATAATAAGAACTGTGAGTAAAGGCCCTGGACTGCATCACTGACTCCGTGTCGTTACTGCTGCTGCCCTGCACCATCACCCCCATCCTCCGCATACACTGCCCTGAGGCTATATTCCTCCCGTGGGGAGTTATGCTGTGCTCTGCTGCACCCACAACACCAGCCTCAGCGGTCGGCCCTGCAGCGGCGGTTCACTCTGACCGCAATCCACGGGTGGCGTAGTCGGACATTTAAACATCAAAACCACATAAATAGTTCCGCCACTGGTTTGACCGCCCTGAGCCACGGAACCGGGTACGCCGCCACGGAGACTACAACCACCAGCATCCACCAAAAAGGGTCCGGCTCCGGATGTCCCAAGGCCCAGGGGGCATGTCAGAACATTTTCATCACCTTTCATAATCACCAATGGGACAAGGCAGGGATGTCCTCTGTCCCCTCTCTTATATATCCTAGTGACGGAGCACCTGCTCTCATCAATTCGCCATAACCCCAATATTAGGTGGATTGAGGTGGGAGGCACCGAGTACAAGTGCTCTGCATTTGCTGATGATGTCAATCACATATATCCATCAGCAGGCTGTTATGGCTGAAATAGATCACTTTGTTACGTGGTCAAATTTTAAATTCAATTCAGCGAAGTCTGAGGCCCTGCGTGCTGAAAAGGGCAAATTGAGGACTCTTTCCTACAGGCAATTACGTCAGGTTAAAAGAGCAGCGGCAAAAAAGCCTTGTCATAGCAGCAGACAAGTTTTTGAAGCTGCTGGTGCCTCCAATGTCCCCCGAACAACAAGATGCAGGGTCCTTCAGAGATTTGCAGCTGTGCGTACGCCATCCTGTCGACCTCCTCTATCCACTGCACACAAGCAGAAACGGCTCCAGTGGGCCAAATATTACATGAAGACTGATTTCAAAACTGTTTTGTTCATGGATGAGTGCCGTGCAACGCTCGATGGTCCAGATGGATGGAGTGGAGGATGGCTGGTTGATGGACACCCCACGCAAAAACGGCTACAGCGCCAACAAGGAGGAGGTGGAGTAATGTTTTGGGCTGGAATCATGGGGAGAGAGATTGTCAGCCCCTTTAGGATCCCTGAAGGGGTAAAGATGAACTCCATAATGTATGTGGAGTTTCTCAAACAGCACTTCCTGCCATGGTTCAAGAAGAAGAACCGTGTATTCCACAGCAAGATCATTTTCATGCATGATAATGCACCGTCTCATGCTGCACATAACACATATGCATCTCTGGCTGATATGGGCATAAAAGGGGACAAACTTATGGTGTGACCCCCATGCTCCCCTGACCTCTACCCCATTCAGAACCTCTGGAGCATCATCAAAAGGAGAGTCTATGATGGCAGGAGGCAGTTCACATCTAAGCAACAGCTCTGGGAGGGTATTCTGTCCTCATGCAAAACAATTGAAGCAGAAACCATCCAAAACCTGACAAATTCAATGGACGAGAGAGTTCAGAAGCTCCTTTCGAACAAGGGGTCCTATGTGCAAATGTAACATCACCTAGAATAAAGTTTTGAGTTGAAAACTGTTTGATTTCAGTTTCTAATAACCTGCTAATGCTTATAATTTCAAAAATGACCATATTTTTGGTATGTATTAAAATGAAAACGTTGATCGAAGAGTGTGGGGGATCTAAGAGTGTGGCCACCCAGTAGTCAGGATTACTTCGAATTCTGACAATCTGAGGGTCATGTTGCAGGTAGTGCAGCAAGAAGGCACTTATGTGTCGTGCGCATCTCGGAGCCCCAAAATTATTTTCCGGGCTAGATGCAGCTAAAAATTATTATTAATTTTAAATCTGGTGGAGCTTAGTATAGATGGCCTAAAAGAATCAGTACTGCACACTGCTACAAAGTCCAAATTATTTTCCAGCCAAGATACAGATAAACATGATTAGTAATTTGAAATCTGGTGGAGCTTAGTATAGATGGCCTAATAGAATCATTACTGCACACAGCTACAAAGCCCAAAAAATTTTCCAGCCAAGATACAGATAAACATGATTAGTAATTTTAAATCTGGTGGTGCTTAGTATAGATGGCCTAATAGAATCAGTACTGCACACTGCTACAAAGCCCAAATAATTTTCCAGCCAAGATACAGATAAACATGATTAGTAATTTGAAAGCTTAAAATGGTTGGTGAGGTGATTTTAACCAATCATCAAGCTTTTACTCTCCCCAGGATGACACAGGGGTAGAAAAGTCGTTTCGGATCCAGGATTTGTTCATCGTTATGAACGTGAGTCTGTCTACATTATCAGTGGAGAGCCGTTTGCGCTTATCTGTCAGCACACCACCAGCAGCGCTGAACACACGCTCAGACAGAACTCTGGCTGCGGGGCAGGACAAGATCTCCAAGGCGTAAGTGGCGAGCTCCGGCCATTTACCCAGATTGGAAGCCCAAAAAGAGCAAGGGTCCAGTGACACAGTCATGACTTCAATGTTTACTTGGAGATACTCTTGTACCATCGTCTCTAGGCGTTGACTATGTGTCAGACTTCTTGTCTCCTGTGGCCTTGCAAAAATTGAGCTAAAAATGTGTTGAAATGATTCCACAAAATTGATGTTACCAGCAGATACTGTGTTTCTGTTACGGTTTGAGTGCTGAACACTCGACGGTCCCACGGTTGGCAAGTTGGAACTGTGAGATTCACTACGTCCACCACTGGTGTTTTGTGGAAAAGCACATGTAAGATTCTGCAACAGTCTCTGCTGATACTCCTGCATGCGTGCATCCCTTTCTATGGCAGGAATAATTTCTGCAAATTTACTTTTGTACCGGGGATCTAACAGAGTGGCAACCCAGTAGTCAGGATTATTTCTAATTCTCCCAATTCGAGGGTCATGTTGCAGGTAGTGCAGCAAGAAGGCACTCATGTGTCTTGCGCATCCAGGAGCACAAAGTCCCTGTTGTGTTGGTGGTGAGGTAACAATCATGCTTCCTTCCTCTGTCCTCTCCCCCCAACCTCGCACAACAGAAATGTGATCAAGGTCTCCCTCATCTGATGAGTCTTCCATCAGTTCGTCCTCCACTTCTTCCTGGGCTCCTGCACCTTCCTCACTAGTTTGGCTGCTACCATGCGCCCTGGTAAAACCATCTCCCCCACCCTCACATGCCTGCCACCTTGGTGCTGCCGACCGTCTGGACCTTGCAGATGTTAGCCCTTCCGCATACAACTCCTCCTCCTCTACTTCCTCCACCTCCTCTTGTGCCACCACTTGACTCCGAATTCTGTTTAACATGTGCTCCAGCATGTAAATCACCGGAATAGTCATGCTGATAATGGCATCGTCAGCACTAAACATCTTCGTCGCCATTTCAAAACTGTGCAGAAGGGTGCATAGGTCCCTGATCTGAGACCACTCCTCCAGCGTGATTTACCCCACCTCTGGATCCCGTTGACCCAGGCTATACGTCAGAACGTATTGCACCAGGGCTTGTCGGTGCTGCCACAGTCACTGCAATATGTGCAGAGTTAAATTCCACCGGGTAGGCACATCGCATTTTAGCCGGTGAAGTGGCAGGCCCAACGACTTCTGTAGAGATGTAAGTCGCTGAGCTGAGGGATGCGAACGGCGGAAGTGAGCACACAGCGACCGTGCCCTCTGCAGAAGGCCATCTTGTCCGGGATAGTGGGCTAAAAATTGCTGGACAACCAGGTTCAACACGTGAGCCATACAAGGCACATGTGTGACATTGCCCCGGCGAAGGGCCGCATCCAGGTTTGCAGCATTGTCGCACACGGCCTTCCCTGGTTTCAGGTCCAGTGGAGACAACCATTCATGAAATTGGTTCTCCAGAGCTGACCACAACTCCTCAGCTGTGTGACTCACATTTCCCAGACATTTCAAAGTAAAAACCACCTGATGACGTTGAGCCCTACTGCCAGCATAGTAAGGAGGTGTGCAGGATCCCTTCTGCGCATTTAGAAAGGTTGTGGCATGACCAGACAGGCTGTAGGTGCAGGTGAAGGACCGAGAGGAGGTTGAGGAGGCAGAAGCAGTGGAGGAACTTTGACATAAAGAGGATTGACGCACAACTCGTGGGCACGGCAAGACTTGGACAGCAGCCCCTTGTCCTGCTGTCACCATAGTTACCCAGTGCCCAGTCAGCGACATATAACGCCCCTGTCCATGCCTACTCGTCCAAGTGTCTGTGGTGAAATGCACCCTGTCACACACAGAGTTTCTCAAAGAAGCGGTGATGTTGTGTGCGACATGCTGGTGGAGCGCAGGCACACCTTTCTTTGAGAAGTAGTGCCGACTGGGCATCTGGTACTGGGGCACTGCGACGGACATAAGGTCTTGAAAATCCTCTGTGTCCACCAGGCGGAAAGGCAGCATTTCTGTAGCCAAGAGCTTGCAGATGGTGAAATTCAACCTCTTAGCTTTCTCATGGCTAGGAGGAAATGGTCTTTTACTTGTCCACATCTGAGGGACTGAGGGCTGGCTGTTGTGCTTAGACGGGGTTGATAAGGGTGTCCCCGGCAAACTGCCGGTCTGTGAGGAAGATGCAGGCGGACATGTTAGGTTGCCTTGATCCAAAGGTGGTGCTATCGATGTCGAACAGCGCTCAACACCAGCTGGTGTTACCACCTCCAAAGAAAATGATGACCTGTCAATCACGCTGGCTGTTGCGGGTAAAGAGGTGGCAGGTCTGCATCCCAAAACAGGTGTGACTGCTGTCCCCCCAGTCACAGAGGATGAAGAGGCCGCAGATGCACAAGATGGGGCAGACGGTGGTTGGCCCGGCCGGATAGGCCGCATTGTAGCACAGTGAGCTTTCCACTGCAACTTCATGTCCATGTGCCGGTTCATGCATCAAGTACTCAAACTATGTATTTTTTGGCCTCTACTTAGCTTTTGTTGACAAATGTTACAGATAACACGATTTGGGTCATCTTTATCGATCTGAAAAAATGCCAAGGCATTGAAAGACTTAGCATCCATGCGACCTGAAGAGCCACCACTACCTGTGGTCAGAGGCAGAGTTGTGTTTGAGGATGCAGTTGTTGACGTGCTTCCAGTACTACGTCTCTGTCCAGGAAGGCGCAACCTGACCTCGTCGTTACTAGCATCCTCCTCCACCTCCTCTGCTGACCTCATCTCTTGGCTGACTGTAGGTTGACAGTAAGTGGGATCTCCAACCTCATCATCATCACCCTGTGTGTTATCACACCCGTCGTCCTCAGAGCCAACCTGTTCCTGCCCTGACAAAAAACTAAAGTTGTCGCTCCAATCAGGTATTTGAGTCTTATCATCGTCTTCCTCATTGTCTCCACCAACAGGAGTTACAGTTTGGGAATGAGGGTCTACATTATGGTCAGAACCTTCTGCGTCTGGTCCTGGATCCGACTCATAAAGATTCTGGGCATCAGTGCAGATCATTTCCTCGTCTGGATTCACAGAAGCGCTGGAGCCGACCTCTGATTCCCAGGCTATAGTATGAGTAAACAGCTCTGCAGACTCAACCATCAGTTCTACCTCATACTCAGACGGGCAGCTGGAGATTTGGGAGCTGTGAAGAAGCAAGTGCGATTGGGGTGACACCTCTGAGGACTGGAGTATTTGTGATGTTGAAGTTGATGTGGATTAGAGCCCACTTAAAGGAGCACTTGTTATCCATTGAAGCACCTGCTGTTTTTGTGCCTCATCTGGAATTTGTAGCGATTGGCGTGGGTGTAAGAAAGGGATCTTATCACATTGTCCGCTAAAAGAAGTAGACATTTTAGTTTTGCTGGAAGATGGTCTTTCTTCTGCAGATATTACTGTTGCTTTAACACCTACTCCACGGACACTACCCTTTTTCCCCTTCCCAACACGCCTATTCCCCTTTCCACCAGCAGCAGGCCTTTTTCCACTCATTTTGGTGGTTAACTAATTCATAACTCTGGAGTTGTTTGCAGAAAAAATCAATGGATGGGAACCGAGCATAGCTGAGTGGCCAAACTGTGGTATTAGGTCAAAACTATTGTCTGGGTTAGATGCAGAAAAAAATTATATTCAGTTTGCAACCTAATGGAGGTCAGTATAGATGGACTAATAGAACAAGTCCCACACACTGCTAGAAGGCCAAATATTTTTTCAGAGCTAGATGCAGAAAAAAATTATATTCAATTTGCAACCTGATGGAGGTCAGTATAGATGGACTAAAAGAACAAGTCCCACACACTTCTAGAAGCCCAAATATTTTTTCAGAGCTAGATGGAGAACAATATTATATTCAATTTGCAACCTGGTGGAGGTCAGTATAGATGGACTAATAGAACAAGTCCCACACACAGCTAGAAGCCCAAATATTTTTTCAGAGGTAGATGCAGAAAAAAATTATATTCAGTTTGCAACCTGATGGAGGTCAGTATAGATGGACTAATAGAACAAGTCCCACACACTGCTAGAAGGCCAAATATTTTTTCAGAGCTAGAGGCAGAAAAAAATTATATTCTATTTGCAACCTGATGGAGGCCAGTATAGATGGACTAATAGAACAAGTCCCACACACTGCTAGAAGGCCAAATATTTTTTCAGTGCTACATGCAGAAAAAATTATATTCAATTTGCAACCTGATGGAGGTCAGTATAGATGGACTAATAGAACAAGTCCCACACACTGCTAGAAGGCCAAATATTTTTTCAGAGCTAGATGCAGAAAAAAATTATATTCAATTTGCAACCTGATGGAGGTCAGTATAGATGGACTAATACAACAAGTCCGACACACTGCTAGAAGCCCAAATATTTTTTCAGAGCTAGATGCAGAAAAAAATTATATTCAATTTGCAACCTGATGGAGGTCAGTATAGATGGACTAATAGAACAAGTCCCACACACTGCTATAAGCCCAAATATTTTTTCAGAGGTAGATGCAGAATAAAATTATATTCAGTTTGCAACCTGATGGAGGTCAGTATAAATGGACTAATAGAATGATGCTATGCCCAAAAGGTTTTACTTCACTAGGTGCAGTAAAAAAATTGGTATTCTATACACAGGTGGTGTAGCTTGCAACACAGATAGGCTACTCGACTGACTAACACACTCTGCAATAGGCCAAAAAGGATTAGCTTTGCTAGATTCAGCCAAATGCTGTGAAAAAAACTTGCACAGCACTGGCACAGACCTGCCTGGCAAAAATTGATAGGAACTGATGTAACTTAGTCCTGAAAAGGACTGCAATTACAATTAGTTTTTAATCCCACAACCTATCTATTTAAGAGCACAGATCTTCCTGATAAAATTCGTAGGAAATGCTGTAACCTAGTCCTTAAAAGGACTGCAATCACAACTATTCCCTACTCCCAAGGTATCTGTAGATTTGTGCAAAAATTGGCTTGAAATGAACAAGGTATAGCGCACACAACATCAGCGTTGCCGTCTAACACGCAGCTGCAGCAGTGAGAAAATGGTGGCGATGGGGAAAATGGCTGGGTCTTATAGGGCAAGGACATGTGACATACACTGCCAATTACACATGCCCTTGCTTGTGTGAAAAAAAGTACTTCGCTCCGTGTGTGTGCTGCTGATAGGCTGACAGATTGCACCTCCCCACTGTAAATGCAAGAAAGAGAAAAAAAAATGGAGATCTTCATTATTCCTGCAGAGATCCATCCCCTGTCCCTCCCCCCGCCCCGCTGTACACTCAAACTGCGTATTAACATTAATTTTCATCATTACTGAGAAAAAATCCAGTTATGATTTTGGTGCACGAACAGTTATCGAACATAACCTCGAACAGCCGAATTTTTTTCAAATCGTTCGTGTTCGCCGAACGGCTCGAACACCGCCCAAAACAGCTCGAATTTGAGATTGGCGAACAGTTCGAGTCGAACAACGCTCATCTCTATTAGTTAGTACTTATTTGAAACAACCTCCCTGCTGAGTAGTACACGTCCTTAAAGAATTGAGGCCATTACCACTTCTATATTTTAAAGATTTTTTACTTTGCAAAATTGTGCACTTTATGGTAACATATGAAGCACAGTCAACTCCCCCAAAGATAGAGGAGTACCAGGAAATTTATTTACAAAGTCTTATCTGTCTGTATGGTGAATATCCTACTTACAACAGTATACAACAATATAATTGAGTAGGCATTTGTCATTACAAATACCTGGCACTTATGATCATGACCCTGAAAATGTCACAGTCTAAACAGCAAAGCTGACAAGTCAGGGGCCTAACACATGAAATATCAGGGTATAATGTCTGCATTAGAGATTAGTGTGAAAAATGAAATATTTTAGATTTTTTCTTGCATCAGTCATTATTTTGGATCTACTATACATTATGTCAACCTACATCCCTTGAAGATCTGTGGTTAGTTTTTCAAGATATTTGGAACAACCTCTTTCCTGAGCTGCTTAAAAATCTGTGTGTGAGTTTACCTAGAGAAACTGATACGTTGATTATGTTTTAAAAGCAAAGTGCAGTCACACCAAATATTGATTTCGATTTTTCTTTTGATCATTCATTTTCCATTTTGTTAATTGACAAAAATAAACTCAACATTTATTTTTAAAGCATTCCTACTTTGCAGCAGACCTGCCTAAAACTTCTGCACAATACTGGGTACATTCTTTTATAATATCCCCCTGTTCTGGGTCCCCAATCCTGCGCCCCTTCTTCTAATAATGCCCCCTGTCCTGGGCTCCTTTCTTTAATAATATCCCCTGTCCTGGCCTCCTCCTGTAATAATGTTTTCTATCCTGCTGTTATTCTCCAAAAAATGAAAAAAACAAAGATTCTTCTCACCTGTCCCTGCTCCTGCAGCGAGTACTGCAGCATCCTCTCATCCTCCTTCTACTCCATAGCTGGAGCATGGGGGCGGCTGGTGCATGACACATTCAGTTGAATGTGCATCTGAGGACACACAGCTGAAACCAGCACTGATATTGAAGGGCCCCCTGACTCCATAGGCCCGGCCCCAGTTGCACCCTCTATAACAGCGAACATTTTATCCCTGCACATGTCTAATTTCTGTAGAGGGAGGTTACATTTATTAAAAGACAAGTATCTCTAAGTCTAAGAAAGTGTTTATTTTGTGTATACTGAATACCAAGGGGGCTCAACTTGTTCCATGGCAGCCACATGGGTCCCCCATGCCTTTTTTTCTGGCCCCCAACCTTCTGCATAGAGTAGCTTCCATGTCACAGGGAAACAGATTAGCAACTTCTTAGGAGCAAGGATGGGCATACCAGAATAGAGCACTGTGTAACCAAATGTTGGTCCCCAATACATCAAATTATAAAGGTTCCTTGACCCCTATTTAGCACCTCAGAAGGGCATATATGAGTTTTAATGGTGGCTTCTTACACATGCAGTTCTCACTATTCTATTTTAAGCGAATTGTGAAATGTAGCCAGTTAATACAACAACCATGGTCTTGAATGGAGAGTATGTCATGGGTGCATGGTCTCCTCCTATCTGGAGTACTGATTGAGAGAGAAGTACACCCCCATTCTCCAGATATGTGGGAGTCTTGGTAGTGGAATTAGCATCTCCTAGACATTTATGGCATATACTTTTGATATACTTTTGATTTTAGAATATTTTAAAAAGATAGTACCCTTTTGTGTTTTATCATTGCCCTTGGAAATCATTCAATATTTCAATGTAACCCTCAGACTAAAACAAGTTGTGCACCCCTGCATTAAGCCTTTAAAAGCAGGGTCGCTACCACTTGTATTATATATATATATCTATTTTGTTACTTCCAATAAGTTAAAAAACACTAAACCATTTTGAGGTTTGATGCTTCCCTCATGGCATCAACCCAACGGTTTTCACTACGAGAGGGCCACAGTGATTCTAGCCCATCTTTAGCTTAGTTGATGGGTTCCTAGACAGAATCATAGTGGAACCCAATTCCTGCCAATCTTTGACTTTAAGAGAAAGTGAAAGAGTGAAAAAGAACACTGTGTCTAACCCATCTGTGGCTTGTAACTAGAGATGAGCGGTGTTCGACTAGAACTGTTCGCCAATCTCAAATTCGAGCTGTTTTGGGCGGTGTTCGAGTTGTTCGACGAACCCGAACGATTTGCAAAAAATTCGGCTGTTCGAGGTTATGTTCGATAACTGTTCGTGCACCAAAAGCGTGTCCTGCATGTCTGGCGCTATTTAGAGCACCAATCATGCAGGGATTGTCTGCCACTCACTGTAATGCCACAGCCATGGTGGTTGTGGCATTACAGTGATTGCCCAAATCGATGGGAACAGTGCCAACAGTGAAACATGAAAAGCCGGCAATTCAGCAGCGGCATACACCTGTACCCCACAATTTAGAACCGAAAGAATAGAGCTTCACACATAGATTAGATAGATATAAACATGTCAGCCACATATATACGAAGTACAGTGAAAGTGCTGCTTACTGTACTTGTCATTTAGCGTAAAGGATTTATCAAAAAAAATAATAGTGTTTTCATGCACCGTCTCTTTAAGAAAGCCGGCCGGCAATTCAGCATCTGTACCCGACAATTTATAACAGACAGAATAGAGCTTCACACATAGATTAGATAGATAGAAACATGTCAGCCACATATATACGAAGTACAGTGACAGTGTTGCTTACTGTACTTGTCATTTAGCGTAAAGGATTTATCAAAAAAAATAATAGTGTTTTCATGCACTGTCTCTTTAAAAAAGCCGGCCGGCAATTCAGCAGCGGTACCCGACAATTTATAACAGACAGAAGAGAGCTTCACACATAGATTAGATAGATAGAAACATGTCAGTCACATATATATGAAGTACAGTGATAGTGTTGGTTACTGTACTTGTCATTTAGTATTAAAATAAAGGATTTATTATTAAAAAAATTGGCGTGGGGTTCCCCTTAATTTTAGGCTCTAGCGGAGGTTAAGCAGATGGCTGGGGCAGATGTTTGAAGCCTGGGAAGGGGGTAATACCCACGGAGCTTCCCAGGCTACTAATATCAGCCCCCAGCTGAATACATAGCCTTTACTAGCTATTAAAATGGGGGACCCCCCAAAAAAAATGACGTGGGGTCCCCCTTAATTTAATAGCTAGCAAAGGCTAGGCAGACAGCTGGGGGCTGATATTAATAGCCCAGGAAGGGAGCCATGAATATTGGCCCCCTCCCAGGCTAGAAACACCAGCCGTCAGCCGCCCCAGAAATGGCGCATTCATAGGATGCGCCAATTCTGGCACTTAGCCTCGCTCTTCCACGCTGCCCTGGTGCGGTGGCAGGGGGTAATAGGGTTGGGGTTGATGTCAGCTTATAATGCCAGCTGACATCAAGCCCAGGTTAGTAATGGAGAGGCGTCTATAAGACACCCCCATTACTAACCCCATAGTCAAAGTTAAAAAAAATACAAACACCCAGAATAAAGTCCTTTAATTGAAATAAAGACACAATCCTTTATTGTTCTAAATTAAACCATACTTACCGTCACGCCCATTCCAGCTGAAGCCAACGATCTCCTGCAATAAAAGAAAAATAATAAAGCAACCTCATCCTTACCTTTCCATGGTTCCCACGACAGCTTCAGCTCTGCTACATCGAGATGACAGGCTGGACCGCAGCAGACCGCTGCCATCCAGCCTGTCATCCCGCAGACACTGAGAAGCGCAGGCTTGCTTGCGCTGCTCAGCGTCTCTCTGTGACGACATCCAGATGAGCCGAGTTCATGTCCAATGAACTCGGCTCACCTCATGCACGTCACTGACAGCGTGGGAAAATTCTCACGCTGAAGCGGTGAGTGCAGGAGAATTCTCCCACGCTGTCAGTGACGTGCATAAGGTGAGCTCATGTCCAATGAACTCAGCTCACCTCCTGCACGTCACTGACAGCGTGGGAGAATTCTCCTGCACTCAGCGCTTCAGCGTGAGAATTCTCCCACGCTGAAGCGCTGAGTGCAGGAGAATTTTCCCACGCTGTCAGTGACGTGCATAAGGTGAGCTCATGTCCAATGAACTCAGCTCACCTCCTGCACGTCACTGACAGCGTGGGAGAATTCTCCTGCACTCAGCGCTTCAGTGTGAGAATTCTCCCACGCTGAAGCGCTGAGTGCAGGAGAATTTTCCCACGCTGTCAGTGACGTGCATGAGGTGAGCCGAGTTCATTGGACATTAACTCGGCTCATCTGGATGCCCTCACAGAGAGACACTGTGGAGCGCAAGCAAGCCTGCGCTTCTCAGTGTCTGCGGGATGACAGGCTGGATGGCAGCGTTCTGCTGCGGTCCAGCCTGTCATCTCGATGTAGCAGAGCTGAAGCTGTCATGGGAACCATGGAAAGGTAAGGATGATGTTGCTTTATTATTTTTCTTTTATTTCAGGAGATCGTTGGCTTCAGCTGGAATGGGCGTGATGGTAAGTATGGTTTAATTTAGAACAATAAAGAATTGTGTGTTTATTTCAATTAAAGGACTTTTTTCTGGGTGTTGTGTTTTTTTTAAATACTTTACTAGAAATTCATGGTGGTCATGTCTAATATTGGCGTGACCCCATGAATTTCGGGCTTAGGGCCAGCTGATAATGCCAAGCTGGCCCTAACCCCTTTATTACCCAGTGAGCCACCGCATCAGGGCCCTGGATGAGTTGGGTACAGCGCCAGAAGATGGCGCTTCTATGAACGCGCCATTTTCCGGGGTGGCTGCGGACTGCAATTTGCAGCGGGGGTGGCCCAGAAAGCTTGGGCCTCCCTGCGCTGCGGATTCCAGCCCCCAGCTGCCTAGTTGTACCTGGCTGGACACAAAAACAGGGCGAAGCCCCACGTCAATTTTCTTTAAATTATTTCATGAAATAATTAAGAAAAAAAGGGCTTCCCTATATTGTTGTGTCCGGCCAGGTACAAATAGGCAGCTGGTGGTTGGGGGCAGCCCGTTCCTGCCTGCTGTACCTGGCTGGACACAAATATAGTGCGAAGCCCCACGTCAATTTTTTTTAAATTATTTCATGAATTTCCTGAAATAATTTAAAAAAACTGAAGTGGGGCTTCGCACTATATTTGTGTCCAGCCAGGTACAACAGGCAGGAACGGGCTGCCCCCATCCACCAGCTGCCTATTTGTACCTGGCCGGACACAACAATATAGGGAAGCCCTTTTTTTCTTAATTATTTCATGAATTTCATGAAATAATTAAAAAAAAAGTACGTGGGGCTTCGCCCTATTTTTGTGTCCAGCCAGGTACAACTAGGCAGCTGGGGGCTGGAATCTGCAGCGCAGGGAGGCCCAAGCTTTCTGGGCCCCCCCCCGCTACAAATTGCAGTCCACAGCCACCCCGGAAAATCGCGCGTTCATAGAAGCGCCATCTTCTGGCGCTGTACCCAACTCATCCAGGGCCCTGGTGCGGTGGCTCACTGGGTAATAAAGGGGTTAGGGCCAGCTTGGTATTATCAGCTGGCCCCAAGCCCAAAATTCATGGGGTCACGCCAGTATTAGACATGACCGCCATGAATTTCTAGTAAAGTATTTAAAAAAAACACAACACCCAGAATAAAGTCCTTTAATTGAAATAAAGACACAATTCTTTATTGTTCTAAATTAAACCATACTTACCATCACACCCATTCCAGCTGAAGCCAACGATCTCCTGCAATAAAAGAAAAATAATAAACCAACCTCATCCTTACCTTTCCATGGTTCCCACGACAGCTTCAGCTCTGCTACATCGAGATGACTGGCTGGACCGCAGCAGAACGCTGCCATCCAGTCTGTCATCCCGCAGACACTGAGAAGCGCAGGCATGCTTGCGCTCCTCACTGTCTCGCTGTGACGGCATCCAGATGAGCCGAGGTCATGTCCAATGAACTCGGCTCACCTCATGCACGTCACTGACAGCGTGGGAAAATTCTCACGCTGAAGTGCTGAGTGCAGGAGAATTCTCCCACGCTGTCAGTGATGTGCATGAGGTGAGCTCATGTCCAATGAACTCAGCTCACCTCCTGCACGTCACTGACAGCGTGGGAAAATTCTCCTGCAATCAGCGCTTCAGCGTGAGAATTTTCCCACGCTGTCAGTGACGTGCATGAGGTGAGCCGAGTTCATTGGACATGAACTCGGCTCATCTGGATGTCGTCACAGAGAGACGCTGAGCAGCGCAAGCAAGCCTGCGCTTCTCAGTGTCTGCGGGATGACAGGCTGGATGGCAGCGTTCTGCTGCGGTCCAGCCTGTCATCTCGATGTAGCAGAGCTGAAGCTGTCGTGGGAACCATGGAAAGGTAAGGATGAGGTTGCTTTATTATTTTTCTTTTATTGCAGGAGATCGTTGGCTTCAGCTGGAATGGGCGTGATGGTAAGTATGGTTTAATTTAGAACAATAAAGGATTGTGTCTTTATTTCAATTAAAGGACTTTATTCTGGGTGTTTGTGTTTTTTTTAACTTTGACTATGGGGTTAGTAATGGGGGTGTCTTATAGACGCCTCTCCATTACTAACCTGGGCTTGATGTCAGCTGGCATTATAAGCTGACATCAACCCCAACCCTATTACCCCCTGCCACCGCACCAGGGCAGCGTGGAAGAGCGAGGCTAAGTGCCAGAATTGGCGCATCCTATGAATGCGCCATTTCTGGGGCGGCTGACGGCTGGTGTTTCTAGCCTGGGAGGGGGCCAATATTCATGGCTCCCTTCCTGGGCTATTAATATCAGCCCCCAGCTGTCTGCCTAGCCTTTGCTAGCTATTAAATTAGGGGGGACCCCACGTCATTTTTTTTGGGGGGTCCCCCATTTTAATAGCTAGTAAAGGCTATGTATTCAGCTGGGGGCTGATATTAGTAGCCTGGGAAGCTCCGTGGGTATTACCCCCTTCCCAGGCTTCAAACATCTGCCCCAGCCGTCTGCTTAACCTCCGCTAGAGCCTAAAATTAAGGGGAACCCCACGCCAATTTTTTTAATAATAAATCCTTTATTTTAATACTAAATGACAAGTACAGTAACCAACACTATCACTGTACTTCATATATATGTGACTGACATGTTTCTATCTATCTAATCTATGTGTGATGCTCTATCTTTCTGTTCTAAATTGTCGGGTACAGATGCTGAATTGCCGGCCGGCTTTTTTAAAGAGACAGTGCATGAAAACACTATTATTTTTTTAAATAAATCCTTTACACTAAATGACAAGTACAGTAAGCAACACTATCACTGTACTTATTATATATGTGACTGACATGTTTCTATCTATCTAATCTATGTGTGAAGCTCTATTCTTTCTGTTCTAAATTGTCGGGTACAGATGCTGAATTGCCGGCCGGCTTTTTTAAAGAGACGGTGCATGAAAACACTAATATTTTTTTTAATAAATCCTTTACACTAAATGACAAGTGCAGTAACCAACACTGTCACTGTGCTTCTTATATGTGTGACTGACATGTTTCTATCTATCTAATCTATGTGTGATGCTCTATTCCTTCTTGTCTAAATTGTCGGGTACCGGTGTATGCCGCTGCTGAATTTGCCGGCCGGCTTTTTTAAAGAGAGTGTCTTCTGAGCAGTTTGTCAGCTTTTGGACACCTTTGCAGGTGTTTTCTATGTGTTTCTATGTGTTTTTGTTTGCCTGCCATTGGTTTTAACGGTGTTCGACGGTGTTCTAAGGTGTTCGACGAACAGTTCGACGAACAGTTCCTCGAACATCCCGGTGTTCGACGAACCGAACCGAACCCGAACACTACGGGGGTGGCTCAACACTACTTGTAACACAGTGGGCATTGTAGTTTATGCAGAAATTCTTCGATAAAAAAAGTATTTTTAGCAAGTGAGTGTTCATTCACTAAAAAATATCCAGACTCATTGTACGCCAGAGATTGTTCCAAGAGCTGTGATAAAATAGTACTTGCTCAATATACAGTGCTGCCTTTGTCATTAAACCAATGAAAAACCCAAGAAATAACTTGTGTAAAGCATAATTGCCTCCAGTCCCACTTTAACGCAAAAGATTATGGCTTAGCAAAACCATGCCCAAAAGTGGGTGTTTTAGGGGACCCTTTAGCTTTTTGAAGCTCACTCTCAGGTACCCTGGGGTGTGACTGAAGTTTCTATATTTTAAAATGTAATTGTTGGTAAATATTCAACAAACTAAATAAAAGTTAATAAATAGTGTTAAGCGAGCATGCTAGACACTGCTCGGTACTCGCCCGAGCATCTCACTACTCGGGATGTTCAGTGAGCACCGAGCATTTCCGGGTTACTCGGGCGGGAGCTCGGGTCTCCGCCCTGTATGTTTGCTGCTCTTTAAAGAGCCAATGAACATGCAGGGATTGCCAGACAGTCACTGTAATGCCGCAGCCATGTTGGTTGTGGGCATTACAGTGATTGGCTGGCCGCACAGAGTCACTTCGAGTATTTAAAACCGGGCACCGCCATCTTGGACACAGTCGCTCCAGATCAGACAGTGTAGGGAGAGTGCTGCTGAGCTAGGGACAGATTTATACTGCGAAATACGAAGTGTAGGGTCTCTAAAGCCTGCAAAATCAAACAAACAGTCCTTCTTAAGACCAATATCCATCCCAGATATCAGGCAGGCAGGCAGGCAGGCTGTATAAGTGACGCAGTGGTTATACCAACAAACACTGCATTACAGTCCTGTGTGCTGCTTTTCAAATTGCTAGACTTAGCCCCCGGTCTCAGGGGCCAGGAAAAATCCTTTTTTTTTTTCATCTAAATCCTCTTTTTTTGTTTCCTCAGTCAGACTGTACAAATACCCATCTTATTAACGTTTTGGAATTTCCCCCTCCACCCCCAAAAAAAAAGAGTGTGTCTGTGAGTTTAAAATATTCTGGTGTAGGCCAGAGAACTAGAACTGTGGTTTTCCTCTTCCACAGTTCAAATCTGGGTGTTACCCACCTTTTTGCATAAAAAAAAATCTGTTTCAGTGTCTCGCTGACTGTTCAGACACAAATATATCTGTTTAAAAGATTCTGGTGTAGGCCAGAGAACTAGAACTGTGGTTTTCCTATTCCACGGTTCAAATCTGGGTGTAATCCACCATTTTGCATAAAAAAAACAGTTTGAGTGTAGTGTTGAGCCACCCCCGTAGTGTTCGGGTTCGGTTCGTCGAACACCGGGATGTTCGAGGAACTGTTCGTCGAACTGTTCGTCGAACACCTTAGAACACCGTCGAACACCGTTAAAACCAATGGCAGGCAAACAAAAACACATAGAAACACATAGAAAACACCTGCAAAGGTGTCCAAAAGCTGACAAACTGCTCAGAAGACACTCTCTTTAAAAAAGCCGGCCGGCAAATTCAGCAGCGGCATACACCGGTACCCGACAATTTAGACAAGAAGGAATAGAGCATCACACATAGATTAGATAGATAGAAACATGTCAGTCACACATATAAGAAGCACAGTGACAGTGTTGGTTACTGCACTTGTCATTTAGTGTAAAGGATTTATTAAAAAAAATATTAGTGTTTTCATGCACCGTCTCTTTAAAAAAGCCGGCCGGCAATTCAGCATCTGTACCCGACAATTTAGAACAGAAAGAATAGAGCTTCACACATAGATTAGATAGATAGAAACATGTCAGTCACATATATAATAAGTACAGTGATAGTGTTGCTTACTGTACTTGTCATTTAGTGTAAAGGATTTATTTAAAAAAATAATAGTGTTTTCATGCACTGTCTCTTTAAAAAAGCCGGCCGGCAATTAAGCAGCGGTACCCGACAATTTAGAACAGAAAGATAGAGCATCACACATAGATTAGATAGATAGAAACATGTCAGTCACATATATATGAAGTACAGTGATAGTGTTGGTTACTGTACTTGTCATTTAGTATTAAAATAAAGGATTTATTATTAAAAAAATTGGCGTGGGGTTCCCCTTAATTTTAGGCTCTAGCGGAGGTTAAGCAGACGGCTGGGGCAGATGTTTGAAGCCTGGGAAGGGGGTAATACCCACGGAGCTTCCCAGGCTACTAATATCAGCCTCCAGCTGAATACATAGCCTTTACTAGCTATTAAAATGGGGGACCCCCCCAAAAAAATGACGTGGGGTCCCCCCTAATTTAATAGCTAGCAAAGGCTAGGCAGACAGCTGGGGGCTGATATTAATAGCCCAGGAAGGGAGCCATGAATATTGGCCCCCTCCCAGGCTAGAAACACCAGCCGTCAGCCGCCCCAGAAATGGCGCATTCATAGGATGCGCCAATTCTGGCACTTAGCCTCGCTCTTCCACGCTGCCCTGGTGCGGTGGCAGGGGGTAATAGGGTTGGGGTTGATGTCAGCTTATAATGCCAGCTGACATCAAGCCCAGGTTAGTAATGGAGAGGCGTCTATAAGACACCCCCATTACTAACCCCATAGTCAAAGTTAAAAAAAACACAAACACCCAGAATAAAGTCCTTTAATTGAAATAAAGACACAATCCTTTATTGTTCTAAATTAAACCATACTTACCATCACGCCCATTCCAGCTGAAGCCAACGATCTCCTGCAATAAAAGAAAAATAATAAAGCAACCTCATCCTTACCTTTCCATGGTTCCCACGACAGCTTCAGCTCTGCTACATCGAGATGACAGGCTGGACCGCAGCAGAACGCTGCCATCCAGCCTGTCATCCCGCAGACACTGAGAAGCGCAGGCTTGCTTGCGCTGCTCAGCGTCTCTCTGTGACGACATCCAGATGAGCCGAGTTCATGTCCAATGAACTCGGCTCACCTCATGCACGTCACTGACAGCGTGGGAAAATTCTCACGCTGAAGCGCTGATTGCAGGAGAATTTTCCCACGCTGTCAGTGACGTGCAGGAGGTGAGCTGAGTTCATTGGACATGAGTTCACCTCATGCACATCACTGACAGCGTGGGAGTATTCTCCTGCACTCAGCACTTCAGCGTGAGAATTTTCCCACGCTGTCAGTGACGTGCATGAGGTGAGCCGAGTTCATTGGACATGACCTCGGCTCATCTGGATGCCGTCACAGCGAGACAGTGAGGAGCGCAAGCATGCCTGCGCTTCTCAGTGTCTGCGGGATGACAGACTGGATGGCAGCGTTCTGCTGCGGTCCAGCCAGTCATCTCGATGTAGCAGAGCTGAAGCTGTCGTGGGAACCATGGAAAGGTAAGGATGAGGTTGGTTTATTATTTTTCTTTTATTGCAGGAGATCGTTGGCTTCAGCTGGAATGGGTGTGATGGTAAGTATGGTTTAATTTAGAACAATAAAGAATTGTGTCTTTATTTCAATTAAAGGACTTTATTCTGGGTGTTGTGTTTTTTTTAAATACTTTACTAGAAATTCATGGCGGTCATGTCTAATACTGGCGTGACCCCATGAATTTTGGGCTTGGGGCCAGCTGATAATACCATGCTGGCCCTAACCCCTTTATTACCCAGTGAGCCACCGCACCAGGGCCCTGGATGAGTTGGGTACAGCGCCAGAAGATGGCGCTTCTATGAACGCGCCATTTTCCGGGGTGGCTGCGGACTGCAATTTGTAGCGGGGGGGGGCCCAGAAAGCTTGGGCCTCCCTGCGCTGCAGATTCCAGCCCCCAGCTGCCTAGTTGTACCTGGCTGGACACAAAAATAGGGCGAAGCCCCACGTACTTTTTTTTTAATTATTTCATGAAATTCATGAAATAATTAAGAAAAAAAGGCCTTCCCTATATTGTTGTGTCCGGCCAGGTACAAATAGGCAGCTGGTGGTTGGGGGCAGCCCGTTCCTGCCTGCTGTACTTGGCTGGACACAAATATAGTGCGAAGCCCCACTTCAATTTTTTTTAATTATTTCATGAAATTCATGAAATAATTAAGAAAAAAAGGGCTTCCCTATATTGTTGTGTCCGGCCAGGTGCAAATAGGCAGCTGGTGGATGGGGGCAGCCCGTTCCTGCCTGCTGTACCTGGCTGGACACAAATATAGTGCGAAGCCCCACTTCAATTTTTTTTAATTATTTCATGAAATTCATGAAATAATTAAGAAAAAAAGGGCTTCCCTATATTGTTGTGTCCGGCCAGGTACAAATAGGCAGCTGGTGGATGGGGGCAGCCCGTTCCTGCCTGCTGTACCTGACTGGACACAAATATAGTGCGAAGCCCCACTTCAATTTTTTTAAATTATTTCAGGAAATTCATGAAATAATTTAAAAAAAATTGACGTGGGGCTTCGCACTATATTTGTGTCCAGCCAGGTACAGCAGGCAGGAACGGGCTGCCCCCATCCACCAGCTGCCTATTTGTACCTGGCCGGACACAACAATATAGGGAAGCCCTTTTTTCTTAATTATTTCATGAAATAATTTAAAAAAAATTGACGTGGGGCTTCGCACTATATTTGTGTCCAGTCAGGTACAGCAGGCAGGAACGGGCTGCCCCCAACCACCAGCTGCCTATTTGTACCTGGCCGGACACAACAATATAGGGAAGCCCTTTTTTTCTTAATTATTTCATGAAATAATTTAAAGAAAATTGACGTGGGGCTTCGCCCTGTTTTTGTGTCCAGCCAGGTACAACTAGGCAGCTGGGGGCTGGAATCCGCAGCGCAGGGAGGCCCAAGCTTTCTGGGCCACCCCCGCTGCAAATTGCAGTCCGCAGCCACCCCGGAAAATGGCGCGTTCATAGAAGCGCCATCTTCTGGCGCTGTACCCAACTCATCCAGGGCCCTGATGCGGTGGCTCACTGGGTAATAAAGGGGTTAGGGCCAGCTTGGCATTATCAGCTGGCCCTAAGCCCGAAATTCATGGGGTCACGCCAATATTAGACATGACCACCATGAATTTCTAGTAAAGTATTTAAAAAAAACACAACACCCAGAAAAAAGTCCTTTAATTGAAATAAACACACAATTCTTTATTGTTCTAAATTAAACCATACTTACCATCACGCCCATTCCAGCTGAAGCCAACGATCTCCTGAAATAAAAGAAAAATAATAAAGCAACATCATCCATACCTTTCCATGGTTCCCACGACAGCTTCAGCTCTGCTACATCGAGATGACAGGCTGGACCGCAGAAGAACGCTGCCATCCTGCCTGTCATCCCGCAGACACTGAGAAGCGCAGGCTTGCTTGCGCTCCACAGTGTCTCTCTGTGAGGGCATCCAGATGAGCCGAGTTAATGTCCAATGAACTCGGCTCACCTCATGCACGTCACTGACAGCGTGGGAAAATTCTCCTGCACTCACCGCTTCAGCGTGGGAGAATTCTCACACTGAAGCGCTGAGTGCAGGAGAATTCTCCCACGCTGTCAGTGACGTGCAGTAGGTGAGCTGAGTTCATTGGACATGAGCTCACCTTATGCACGTCACTGACAGCGTGGGAAAATTCTCCTGCACTCAGCACTTCAGCGGGAGAATTCTCACGCTGAAGCACTGAGTGCAGGAGAATTCTCCCACGCTGTCAGTGACGTGCAGGAGGTGAGCTGAGTTCATTGGACATGAACTCGGCTCATCTGGATGTCGTCACAGAGAGACGCTGAGCAGCGCAAGTAAGCCTGCGCTTCTCAGTGTCTGCGGGATGAGAGGCTGGATGGCAGCGTTCTGCTGCGGTCCAGCCTGTCATCTCGATGTAGCAGAGCTGAAGCTGTCGTGGGAACCATGGAAAGGTAAGGATGAGGTTGCTTTATTATTTTTCTTTTATTGCAGGAGATCGTTGGCTTCAGCTGGAATGGGCGTGACGGTAAGTATGGTTTAATTTAGAACAATAAAGGATTGTGTCTTTATTTCAATTAAAGGACTTTATTCTGGGTGTTTGTGTTTTTTTTAACTTTGACTATGGGGTTAGTAATGGGGGTGTCTTATAGACGCCTCTCCATTACTAACCTGGGCTTGATGTCAGCTGGCATTATAAGCTGACATCAACCCCAACCCTATTACCCCCTGCCACCGCACCAGGGCAGCGTGGAAGAGCGAGGCTAAGTGCCAGAATTGGCGCATCCTATGAATGCGCCATTTCTGGGGCGGCTGACGGCTGGTGTTTCTAGCCTGGGAGGGGGCCAATATTCATGGCTCCCTTCCTGGGCTATTAATATCAGCCCCCAGCTGTCTGCCTAGCCTTTGCTAGCTATTAAATTAGGGGGGACCCCACGTCATTTTTTTTGGGGGGTCCCCCATTTTAATAGCTAGTAAAGGCTATGTATTCAGCTGGGGGCTGATATTAGTAGCCTGGGAAGCTCCGTGGGTATTACCCCCTTCCCAGGCTTCAAACATCTGCCCCAGCCGTCTGCTTAACCTCCGCTAGAGCCTAAAATTAAGGGGAACCCCACGCCATTTTTTTTAATAATAAATCCTTTATTTTAATACTAAATGACAAGTACAGTAACCAACACTATCACTGTACTTCATATATATGTGACTGACATGTTTCTATCTATCTAATCTATGTGTGAAGCTCTATTCTGTCTGTTATAAATTGTCGGGTACCGCTGCTGAATTGCCGGCCGGCATTTTAAAGAGACGGTGCATGAAAACACTATTATTTTTTTTGATAAATCCTTTACGCTAAATGACAAGTACAGTAAGCAGCACTTTCACTGTACTTCGTATATATGTGGCTGACATGTTTATATCTATCTAATCTATGTGTGAAGCTCTATTCTTTCGGTTCTAAATTGTCGGGTACCGGTGTATGCCGCTGCTGAATTGCCGGCTTTTCATGTTTCACTGTTGACACTGTTCCCATCGATTTGGGCAATCACTGTAATGCCACAACCACCATGGCTGTGGCATTACAGTGAGTGGCAGACAATCCCTGCATGATTGGTGCTCTAAATAGCGCCAGACATGCAGGACACGCTTTTGGTGCACGAACAGTTATCGAACATAACCTCGAACAGCCGAATTTTTTGCAAATCGTTCGGGTTCGTCGAACAACTCGAACTCCGCCCAAAACAGCTTGAATTTGAGATTGGCGAACAGTTCTAGTCGAACACCGCTCATCTCTATTTGAGTGTCTCGCTGACTGTTCAGACACAAATATATCTGTTTAAAAGATTCTGGTGTAGGCCAGAGAACTAGAACTGTGGTTTTCCTCTTCCACTGTTCAAAGCTGGGTGTAATCCACCTTTTTGCATAGAAAATAACAGTCTGAGTGTCTCGCTGACTGTTCAGACACAAATATATCTGTTTAAAAGATTCTGGTGGTGGCCAGAGAAATAGAACTGTTGTTTTCCTCTTCCACGGTTCAAATCTACATTTTATTACCCTTTTGCCATTGATAGTGCCAGTGTATGCTATTTTACTTCATTTACAATGGCCAAGGCGCGTGGCAAGGGACGTGGAACTGGACGTTCTGGTGATGGTGCGTGCAGAGGACGGGGCCGTGGCCAAGGTGAAAATGTGCCACAACCAACAGCCACATCTTCTCGCTCCCAGATTTTGACTGAATTACTAGGGAAGCACACAACAGCACCACTATTGCGAACTGATCAGTGTGAACAGGTTATCCATTGAATAGCAGATAATACTTCCAGTCACCTGGGCACCACCACCTCTGGCCTGTCTTCCACACGGTCAAGTGTTAGTAGCCGTGAGTCTCGACTGCATACTCCTCCTCACCCTGATGCTCCTTCCTCCCACCATGCCGAGTGTCGTCAGACAGCAACTGATCCCACAGTTGGACACTCTGAAGAGCTGTTCACTGGTCCATTTCAAGATTTGTGCCCCTCCCCTGCTCCTCTTGAAGTGGTGGAAGAAGAGATGTCATGTAGCGATGGCCAAATATTTGAACAGCCACGGCCACAGGAAGGCAACGCTGGCAATTTGTCACAAGAGGAGGACGATGACGAGACACAATTGCCACGAAGTGAGGAGGAGGACCGTGGTGAGGAAGTGGAAGAGGAGGAGGTGGTGGATGGTCTAGTAACTGACCCAATGTGGCAGGAGGACACGCAGTTGCCAGTACAACCGGTAGGTCTTCCAGAGTCTGGAATTTTTTAAAAGACCCTGCTGATAACCCCAAAAAGGCCATTTGTACCACCTGCCAGGCCAGCATCAGCAGGGGTGACAAAACTACCAGCCTGACCACCACCATCATGATCAGGCACATGTCAGCAAAGCACCCGACTTTAGGGGCGAACCCCAGGGTCCATGACCAGTGTCAGCGGGTGTCACCACTGCTTCTTCCGCTGTTGTGCATGTAAGACAACCCCCTGTTGTGCATGCAAGGCAATCCCCTGTCCATACTGCATGCAAAGATGCCCCCTCCTCTCAGTCTTCACTTGTTATGGCAGTTTCTCAAGAAACAGCATCAACGTCCACGTCCAATCGCAGCGTTCAATTGTCCATATCCCAGACCTTTGAACGAAAGCGCAAATTCGCAGCCAACGCCCCACGGGCCACAGTCCTGAATTCGCACATTTCACGACTGCTTGCATTGTAAATGCTGCCTTTTAGGCTGGTGGAGACGGAATCCTTCCGCAACCTTATGGCGGTGTCCGTCCCTCGGTACTCGGTCCCCAGCAGACACTATTTTGCCCGGTGTGCCATCCCCGCATTACACAAGCATGTGTCCCAAAACATCTGCAGTGCCCTCAACAACGCAGTTACTGGGAGAGTCCACCTGACAACGGGCACGTAAACAAGTGCTTGTGGCCAGGGACGGTACATCTCCCTGACAGCACCCTGGGTAAACATATTGGAAGCCGGGACCCAGACGGACCTTGGGATGGAACACATCCTCCCCACACCGAGGATTGCGGGCCCTATGTCAGTCAGAGTTGCCCCCACAGTGTACAGCTCCTGCGCATCCTCCTCCTCCTCCTCCTCCTCATGCTCAGCCTCAATCTCAGATATCACCACATCGGTTACAAGCTGGTAGCACTGCAGTACTGCCTCAGCCAAGTGGCAACAGGCTGTGCTGAAACTCATTAGCTTAGGCTATAAACCTCACACTGCTTGTGAGTTGTGGACAGCTATGAAAGAGCAGGCAGATCTGTGGCTTAGACCGCTAAACCTACAAGCAGGAATGGTCGTGTGTGACAATGGCCATAACCTGGTGGCAGCTCTGAGGCAAGGCGAGATCACACACGTACCATGCCTGGCACATGTGCTTAACCTCGTGGTTCAGCGGTTTCTTAAATCGTACCCCGAGTTGCCAGATCTGCTCATCAAAGTACGCCGCCTGTCTGCTCATTTTCGCAAGTCGGCTACAGCTTCCGCCGCCCTTGCTGTGTTGCAGCAGCGTTTGCAGCTTCCGGCACACCGACTGGTGTGTGATGTCCCCACACGTTGGAACTCTACCCTCCACATGTTGCAAAGGATTTGTGAGCAGAAGAGAGCAGTTGAGGAGTACCAGCTGCAACAAGGCTGTCGATATTCAGGTCAGACTCCACACATAAGACTTCAGGAGTGGACCTGAATGTCTGACATATGCACCATTCTGACAAACTTTGAGGAGTCCACCAAGATGGTGAATGGCGATGACGCCATCATTAGCATCAGCATCCCACTTGTCTGTCTTTTGCAATGCTCTCTGCAGAGAATTAAAGAGGAGGCATTGCAGCCAGAGTATGATGAGATGGATCAAGAAGCCGTAGTGGGCGATTACACACAGCCCAGCCTCATCTCATCCCAACATGCATTGGGGGACAATGAGGGAGAGGAGGAAGAGGAGGAGGAGGAAGAACAGGAGCTGGTATCATGCGCTGTAGACGGTAGTACCTGTTCAACTGTCATACCGTCGGTTCAGCGTGGGTGGCCAGAGGACAGGTTGGAGGAGGAGGAGGAGAGCATGGTCAGTCGTCATCTTGCTGAGGACACAGAAGTCTTGCCCGTTACCAATCTGGCACGCATGGCTGACTTTTTGTTACGCTGCCTTAACCGTGACCATCGCGTTATCAAAATGTTGGGTGACAGTCATTACTGGTTGGTGACACTTTTAGACCCCTGCTGCAAGGAGAACTTTAACTCTCTTATTCCTGAGGTGGAGAGGTCTACAAAAATGGGGCAGTACCAGAAGGCCCTTGCTGCAGAACTATTAAAAAAATTCCCATCTGAACACGCTAGCGGCAGAGGTCACAGTTCGTTGCCCAACCAAGACGTACAGGCAAGAGAGACGCAACTCCAGTCCAGCAGAGGCAGGGGATCACTGTCAACATTCTGGGACTGTTTTCTGAGACCCACCCAGCTTACAGTCCCTGAGGCGCGTGGTACTCTCCCAAGGAGTGGAAAGTTTCAAAAGATGGTGAGGGAGTACCTTGCCGACCATACCAGCGTCCTCCTTGATTCCTCTTTGCCTTCTAATTATTGGGTAACCAAGCTGGACACTTGGAATGAACTCTCTCTGAATGCCTTGGAGGTCCTGGCCTGCCCTGCCGCTAGCGTATTATCGGAGCGTGTTTTTAGTGCCGCTGGGGGAATTATAACTGATAAGCGCACTCACCTGTCAACTGACAATGCTGACAAGCTGACCCTTATCAAAATGAACAAGGGCTGGATTGGGCCAGACTTCTCATCACCACCAAATAACAGCAAAGTAACATAAAGTCAAATCCACTGTGTTATTTCGGGTGGTGTATTCCCATGCACCGCTTCACACCCACACATGGGTATATGCTTCGTCATTTCGGCTGTTTTTTGCTCTTCTCCCTATCCTCAGCCTCCACCACCACTATACCACCAGGGTGACCGTGGTCCGTGTTGCCAGCATTGCAAGTTCCCCCGTCCTAATTTTTGGCAGCTTTTGCTTGGAAGGCATAGGCAAAAACTATGGGAGACCCACTCCCCAATAATGGGAATAATGCTTTTAATATGCTGTACTGCATGGCTCTTGTAAGGGGCATTGCAAGTTCCTCCGTCCTATTTTTTGGCAGCTTTTGCTTGGAAGGCATAGGCAAAGACAATGGGAGATCCACTCCCTAATAATGGGAATAATGTTTTTAATATGCTGTACTGCATGGCTCTTGTAAGGGGCATTGCAAGTTCCTCCGTCCTAATTTTTGGCAGCTTTTGCTTGGAAGGCATAGGCAAAGACTATGGGAGACCCACTCCCCAATAATGGGAATAACGTTTTTAGTATGCTGTACTGCATGGCTTTTGTAAGGGGCATTTCAAGTTCCTCCATCCTAATTTTTGGCAGCTTTTGCTTGGAAGACATAGGCAAAGACTATGGGAGACCCACTCCCTAATAATGGGAATAATGTTTTTAATATGCTGCACTGCATGGCTCTTGTAAGGGGCCTTAAAACCGTCTAGTTGAGCTACTGTGATCTCCACGTCTCTTCCAAGCGGCATTAAAAACGTCTTGTTAAACCACTCTGAACTCCACGTCTCTTCCAAGGGGCATTAAAACTGTCTTGTTAAACCACTCTGAACTTCATGTCTCTTCCAAGGGGCATTAAAACTGTCTTGTTAAACCACTCTGAACTCCACGTCTCTTCCAAGGGGCATAAAAATTGTCTTGTTAAGCTACTGTGACCTCCACGTCTCTTCCAAGGGGCATTAAAACCATCTTGTTAAAACAAACTGAACTCCACGTCTCTTCCAAGGGGCATTAAAACCGTCTTGATAAACCACTCTGAACTCCACGTCTCTACCAAGGGGCATTAAAATCGTCTTGTTAAGCTACTGTGACCTCCACGTCTCTTCCAAGGGGCATTAAAACCGTCTTGTTAAACAACTCTGAACTCCACGTCTCTACCAAGGGGCATTAAAACGGTCTTGTTAAGCTACTGTGACCTCCATGTTTCTTCCAAGGGGCATTGATCTTGTCTTTTTATTCCACTGCGACCTCCACCACTCTTCCAAGGGACATTGATATTGTCTTTTTATTCGACTGGGACCTCCACCACTCTTCCAAGGGGCATTGATATTGTCTTTTTATTCCACTGGTACGTCCATGTCTCTTCCAAGGGGCATTAAAACTGTCTTGTTAAACCACTCTGAACTCCACGTCTCTTCCAAGGGGCATTAAAACCGTCTTGTTATGCTATTGTGACCACCACGTCTCTTCCAAGGGGCATTAAAAGCGTCTTCTTAAGCCACTCTGAACTCCACAGCTCTTCCAAGGGGCATTGAAATGTTGTTTTTAATTACCTCTAACCTCCACGACTCTTCCAACGGGCAGTGCATTTCCTCCTAATTTTAGTCAGCTATTGCTTTTCAATGCATAGGCGAACACTAAGGGAGACCCACTCCCCAATAATGGGTAGAAGGTTTTTAGTATGCTATAATCCATATCTGTTTCAAGGGGCATTGCAGTTCCTCATAATTTTTGGAAAGCCTTCCATTCACTGCTTAGGCCAACTGTGTACAGGAGACCCTGTTGCTATAAATGGAAAAAACGGTTTAGTTAAGGCCCTCTGACCTCCATGTCACTTCCAAGGGGCATTAGAGTGCCTCAAAATTTTTGGTAGGCATTGCACTCACTGTATGCCCTATTACTGTGTAGCCGAACCGCTCCTTTTGGTACAGAAACATATCCTACAAAGACGTGTGGTTGACTGGCCTGATATTGGTGTGAATGGTTCCTGTTCCTCCTGCTCTTTCTCCTTTGCCACCACCTCATCCATCATTCATCACCTGAAGCTTTGTTTTAACGGGAGTCATAGAACAGGGATAGTAGCAGGAAAACATCCAGCAATCCTCGGAGGAGGTAGGATATGCGCCAAAACGCTGACCACCTCAGGACCTCGCCGCTACTACATACATGCACTTGCATTCCAAGGAACAGAAAGCTAAGGAGATGGATGGCCTCATGATCATGAATAATTTACTCGTTGTGTAGGAGGCCGACCACTGCTGCTGTTTACCTTCTGAACTTTGTGTTGAAGCCTGATTGACCCAGGACCCGCAATCCTCTATGTGTGGAGGACGTGTTGCATCCCAGTGTCCAATTGTGTCCCGGCTATTAACCCAGTGTGAAGGCGTCAGTGAGATGGCCCATCCCTGGCCACATTCAGTTGTCCACGTGTTTGTGGTTAAGCTGTCCTTCCCACTAAATGCACTGGGGAGGGCACAGGTAATGTTTTGGTATGCGCGCTTGTGTGTAAGGCGCACCAGGACAAATAGAGGCGTCAGGAGACTGTTTATGGACACCCCGCCGCCCCCAGGCGACTGGGTACCGTGTGTGGGCACCCGGCCGCGGGGCGGCTGGGGACCGAATATGGATACCCGGCCGCCCCCTAGCGGCTGGGGACCAAGTGTGGACACCCGTAGCCATGACGCGGTGGTCAGATTCCGCCTCTACATGCCTAAAATGCCCAATTTCAAGAGCAAGCAAGTAATCAGTATGGTATTGCAGCCTGGGGGTGGGTAGGTGCCAGGCTGCATACTTGCGCTTGCATTGCAAGGAATGGGGGAGGTACAAATGAACACTGTCCTGGGACAAGGACTTAAACGGGGATAGTTGCAAGTCTGCATCTTCTGATGCGTCAAGGATCACTTCTGATTGCCACACTTTTAGGCAGTGACCTTGTTGTCAGAGATGCTTCCAGGGGTCTTCCCCATGCTGATCCCATGTCTTTTCAGCACTGTATGCATATGTCACACAGCACATGGCCAGATAAGGTTGTAAAATGTTAAAATGACATTTCCCGGTGAATGCATTTGTCACGGTTGAAAGCAATACAAAAGTGCAAAAGCGCAAAAAAAATAATACTTGTGACCATAGCCCAAGGTGTGGAGGAGTATTTTTATTTTTGGTTATTTATTTTACCTTATACACAAGTCTTTACCCTGGAAAGGATGTTCCTTAACATATTTCACAAGGAAAACAGTTTCACTTTCGTTTTTGAACGTTTTATTGTGAGCCTGTAAAAGTGGCTTAATACCTCTGACCACGTTGTTGACAGCAGTGACCTGGGGGTCAGAGATGCTTCCTGGGGCGATCTCCATGCTGTCCCCATGTCATTTGAGCACTGTCACTATCGTTTTGGGCACTTTTTTGGCTTTCTACAGACTGACGGGGGTGCCGCCGCAAAAATGCTCTGGTCTCACATAGACTAACATTGGGCTTGTTGCCCGGGTCGAGCACCCGAGTATCACGGTGAGCTCGGCCCGAGCTTCGAGCACCCGAGCATTTAAGTGCTCGCTCAATACTATTAATAAACTAAAGAAACATAGAGGAAAAATGCTACTTATCTTGCAAAAGTCAAAAAAATACTGTAGACTGGTAAGAAAGTTATGATTCCAAAAATGAAAGGATAGAAAAAGTTCCATAGTCAATTGGCTATTTCTGAGGATCAGCAGCATCGCGATATTGTTTCAAAAAAGTAAAAAATTATAAACTTCTGTACACTTCTACACAATTTGTAATGGTTGTTGAAGTTCTATGTATGTACTCGGCTGTCAGAGACATTTCTTTTCAGAATTTCTCTCCGAAGCTAAAATATGTTTCAAAACAAAAGACTTCCATTTTTATATTTCTTATCTGAAAGTGTTTGATGGATCTGGAAATCCGGCGGAGCATAGACATGACATTTTAAGACATGACATCGAAAGACACTTAAATATAAACAAAAGAAGATTTAACAATAAAAGCTCAATGGCAGACACAAACCAATAAATACGCTTTTAGGCTTTGTAACTTGTGAAGCTTTGGGACTTTCTCTTATCTGTAAACAAATAATAATATCTGTTTTCCTCCACATGGTAAACTTTTTTTTTTATCTTTCCTCGGGCCGGAGACATTTACAATTAATAAACAAGTATCCTGACTTTTTTTTGTATATTTCAATTGTGTGTAATAATCAATATACTCCATTGTAATCACGCAGATAAATCCCACAGACAAGGTAATACATTAGGTAGATAAAGCATGACATGTTCACTTATATAGAAATTGAACATATTTGTCTGCTGCGCTGAGGACAGAAAAATCACATCTAAAGTGGAATGACAATGGAAAGTTATTTTTCTAAGGAGCACTGCTGCTCCTCACATAGAGGAAACTAACATATTTATCTGAGAAGTTTAGAAAGATGATCAGTAATTGCACAATTAATTTATACAAGGTATGATGTTTAACGCTCTTTCCAGCTCCCTCACTCTTCTCTATCACTTTATTCGCTCCTATATTGTCAACATGCAATAGATGAGTCCTGTGCAACTCTCTGTTATCCGTGCACAGTTGGTGCAACCCTCAACAAGGTTGTAGCAATACAGCAGCATGCATACCTCTTTTTTTAATGGCTTGATAAAGGTCCCGCGTGGCCGAAACATTGTAATTTTGATGTACCAATAAAGTTACCAAAGGAGGACGTCTGGTGCCCTGGTTCCTGGATTTCTCCATATTGTCTATTGTTATAGCAACTCACATAGTGCTCAGCAGAAACAGCCACATGGATATAGACAGACATAAACCTAGAAAGGACATACCGTATTTTTTGGAGTATAAGACGCACTTTTTTCCTTCAAAATTTTGAAGGAAAGTGTTTGAATACTATATACATGGCTGCGAAAGGTAGTGGGTGTGGGGGAGCGGCAGCGGGAGATCAGCGGGGCACAGGAGGCATCAGCAGCCTGCTGCAGCCTACCCTGTGCCCGCTACTAAAGAAAATGAATATTCCCTGCTCCCCACACCCATGGGCGTGGAGAGCAATGAGTATTCATTTTTCCTAATAGCCGGCACACTGGAGCCGCAGCGCGGTCTATGTGCCCGCTATTAAAGCTCATGAATATTCCCTACAACCCACTCCCATGGGTTGTAGTGAATATCAGTTGTCTTTAATAGCAGGCACACTGACCACAGAGCGGCAGCAGGAGCTGCGCTGCGGTACAGTGTGCTGGCTATTGAACAGACTGAATGGTCACTGCTCCCCACGCACAGAGTCCCGGCGCGGGGAGCAGTGACTATTCCAGCACAGCGTCTCACACTGTGTGAGGGTGCATGGCAGGGACGCCATGCGCGCCCTGCCATGCTCGGCTCACACAGTGAGAGTGTCGGCAGCAGAGCGGGACTGCGCTGAAAGAGAGAGGAGGTGAGTATGATTGTTTATTATTTTTGTAGGCAGCGTGATGGGGGCTCAAGGGGTGTCATGCATACCAGGATGTGGGCTCAGAGAGTGCAATGCATACCAGGATGGGGGCTCAAGGGGTGCCATGCATACCATGATGGGGGCTCAAGGGGTGCCATGCATACCAGGATGGGGGCTCAGAGGATGCTATACATACCAGGATGGGGGATCAAAGGGTGCCATGTATACCAGGATGGGGGCTCAAGGGGTGCCATGCCTACCAGGATGGGGGCTCAAGGGGTGCCATGCATACCATGATGGGGGCTCAGAGGGGTGCATTGCATACCAAGATGGGGGCTAAGGGGTGCCATGCATACCAGGATGGGGAATAAAGGGGTGCCATGCATACCAGGATGGGAAATCAAGGGGTGTCATGAATACCAAGATGGGGTATAAAGGGGTGCGATGCATACCAGGATGGGGGATAAAGGGGTGCCATGCATACCAGGATAGGGGATCAAGGGGTACCATGCATACCAGGATAGGGATGAGGGCAAGGTATACCAGGATGGGATGGGGGCCACTTATACCAGGAAGGACTGGCCATGCATACCAGGATGGAGGATATTAACAGAATTGGGGGACTTTACCCCAATACCAGTGTCAGCAGCAGACCCCCTCCCCCATAACAGGGCATCATGACCACATTTTTTGCTTGCATTTTTTTTCCTATTTTCCTCCTTTAAAACCTAGGTGCATCTTATGGTCTGGTGTGTCTTATAGTCCGAAAAATACGGTAGGTACAAAGAGGAATAACTTTCTGTTTTGTTGTGGAAATGATGCGAGTAAAGACTGTTCAGCCTTTTGAACTTTCCGTATTAAAAATGTAGACTCAGATTGTACTGACTTTCTCTCTAGTTCTGTAAATTATGTGAGTTAAAATTGGATTGAAAACCTGTCTCATGGCTCAACTCCAGGGCTCAATTCAGTGACCTCTGGCTGTTGGTCGGTTTCCCTCTCTGTTGGACCATAGCCTGTATTATCTCTATCCAACTGCCGATAGATAATGCTCTTATCTTTGCTTTGTTGTGTTGTTTCTATGCTGGTGTTTTGCTCATTTTCGTTTGTCCTGTCACATATTGGAAGGGCTATTTATACTCTCCTGGCAGATGCAGTCTTTGCTGGCTATATTCCAAGTTAGATGGATGTTTGGAGTCCCAGCTCCCCAGTGAAGGATTATCTTGCTGAGGTTTTCTCTATTGCTTCACCTGCGGTTTGTTTACATGTTCCTCTTCTAAGCCCTTTTCCCATTTTGTTACATTCAGGTTCTGGGGGTTTTCAGTTATGCCAAAGGTATTTTTTGAGTTCCTTTCTTATCCTTCCGTCTTTCATTTATGACTGTGTGAACATGTCTTTAGCGCTGTGTCTCACCCTCTGTCTGTGTGCACTACGTTCTGTAGTTGTTGGTTTGGGTTACACACTGTGTATAGTTAAGGGTGCAGGTAAGGACGCTCAGGCTCAGCCGACGTTGAATGAGGGTGCCATTGCGCAATTTTAGGATGCCAACATTCGCGGTCAGGCAGGGATAAATCAGGGTCAGGTTAGGGATTTGCCTAGTCTGCATATTAACCTGTGGTGTGCAGTTTTAATATCTCTCCTGCTTTGTTTATGCCCATGTGAGTGTTAGGGCTCAGTCATAGAAACCTGTCTCTTCTTCAATATGATATAAGAACAGATGATTCTACCTTACTCTCTTATTCTGCACATGATGTAAAGATTTTACTGCCTTCCTGTCTCTCCCCGTAAATTAAATCAGACAGAGAGTAGTGTCTTCCTGTTTTATTCCATAAAAGCATTGTCTTGCTGTCTCTCCCCATAAGTAATAGTGCACAGTTAGTACTACATTACTGTCTTGTTCTGTAAATGATGTGAGGTAATATTGCACTGCCTTCCTTTCTCTCCATTTAAATAATATAGGTACAGATAGTCAGGGGTGGATTAAGAGTAGTCAGGGCCCCGGGCAGTTTAGAAGGTGTGGGCCCCCCCACAGGTACCCGATGTATCACGTGACATGTCACATGATCCCCTTTGATAGATCATGTGACTGGTCATGTGACTAACACACAGATGCTTTGGTCACATCTGTAGACGGAAAATGATGGAATTTTTTTTCCATTATGTACACAGCCCTATACATAACATAGCGCTATATATAGTGGAGCAGCGGTGGGAGATTAATTTCCTTGAGGGGCCACATGAGAGACCATGACTGTTGTGGAAGCCGAACCAACAGGCTGAAATTAATTCTGCTCAATATTAAAAATATTAACAAAATAATAAAAAAAATATATTAATGGTATGACTTAATATTGAGCAGAATTAAGTATGCTGACATCCCCCTATATACAGTATGAGCCCTCACATAACTCCCAAGATACAGTATGAGCCTGCACATAGCTCCCTAGATATAGTATGAGCCCCACACATAGCTCCCTAGATACAGTATGAGCCCCCGCATAGCTCCCTAGATCCAGTATGAGCCCCTGCATAGCCCCTATATACAATATGAGCCCCCGCATAGCCTCCTGTATATCGTATGAGCCCCCACATAGCTCCCTATATACAGTATGAGCCCGTACATAGCTCCCTATATACAGTATGAGCCCCACATAGCTCCCTATATACAGTATGAGCACCCACATAGCTCCCTATATACAATATGAGCTCGTACATAGCTCCCTATATACAGTATGAGCACCCACATAGCGCCCTATATACAATATGAGCCTGTACATAGCTCCCTTCTCTGATCAACTGTCGGTTCCTCAGCCAGTTCAGAGAATGGTCGAATGCAAAATGCAGCTACCTGGGAGACACCTCTGACCACCGCATGAGGTGGCCCGAAGGCACCTCCCTGATGGCTGTATCCCGGTCACATGCCCCCCCCCTGATTCCCCTAGGTATGGCCCTGTACAGTCTATATGACAATACATGACTGGTATCTATAGTATAATCAGGGATGTGTCCTTGTGTCAGAAGCCTCTATAAACTGCGCAAGCGCAATACCTGCACAGTCTGGCCGCAGACAGAAAGACACATACACATCCCAGACAGGGATGAGGAGTGTTGCACCGGAGATCGCGGTATGCATAAGCACTGAGTGCATACCGCGATCTCCGGCACCATAAACACATACCTGTTCGGTCCTGTCATCTCTCTAGAGGCCGGGGGAGGCATACTGCGATTTCGGGGCTATTTTAGTGAAGACAAATATGAACAGTGTCTTTGACAAAATGGACAACGTGGTATGCGCATGCGTGTACTTTGGCGCCATTTTGTTGAATACACTCTGTACATTAGTATTCATTCAAATGAAACTGGATATCGTGCTATGCGGACATGGGGAGCATGGACCAGGGTGAGGGGGGAGCATATACCAGGGTAGGGGACCAGGATGGGGGAGCATATACCAGGAGAGAGGAGCATATTCCAGGATGGGGGGGAGCATGGACCAGGATGGGGAAGCATATACCAGGATGGGGGGGAAGCATGGACCAGGATGTGGAAGGATATACCAGGATGCCAGGATGGGGGACCTGGATGGGGAAGCATATACCAGGATGGGGGACCATATACCAGGATGGGGTAGCATTTACCAGGACAAGGGCGCATATACCAGGACGAGAAAGCATATACCAGGATATGGGGCCAGGATGGGGGAGCATATACCAATAAAAAAGCTCCCCACCCGGGCGTAAAACGGGTTCAATAGCTAGTACGAGATACTGTGATACATATATCAGATGTTATATACTATACACATTGTTGTATCCCATCTGATGTCGAAACCACAGTTTACTGTACATTAATCTGTATACTGGATGACATTTTTTGTACAGGGATATACACTGTACTGATCACACCTGGACCTGCACACAGGACCTCACATATTATATATGCAGCAGTATAGTATGTGACGTCCTGCAGGTTCAGGGTTGATTAGTCAGTGCAGGATCCTCTATGCTGATGTCTGTAGTCTCTGCTCGGGCTCAGTGTGATTTATTGCAGGACTGTGAATTTTCCTGCAGATCTGGTGACACTGGAGCCGATGACCTGGCACTGACAGCGCGACCTGATCTGCAGAAAAGGTCAGACTCTGGCAATAAGTCACACAGAGCCCCAGCAGAGCAGCCGCCGACCTGACACTAAGGGATCCCTGTGAACTGCTCAGGAGGGGAACAGCGTCCTGCAGCCCCCTCCTCACTGTGACTCCAGACATCCTGCCCTAGGCCCGACCTAATATTTACTATTTACCGCCATCCACTGATGCAGGAGCTCCTCTCCGGCAGGCTGAAGAGAAGCAGCTCCAGGCACCGCTGTGTGACGTCAGTCCTGGAGACGCAGCACACAGCGTGCAGGGGGCGTGTCTGTCTCCCTGATGCGGCCGGCCAGCATCTAATGGTACAGTGCGGTCCCCCTGCCCCTGCATCTGCAGAAAACAATATAATGAGGGCGATCTGGCCATGGGCCCCCCACGGAGCTTCGGGCCCTGGGCAGTTGCCCAGATGGTCCTCATTATAATCCGCCTATGCAGATAGTACTACCTTCCTGTCTAGTTCTGTAAATGATGTGAGTAAAGATTTTACCGCCTTTCGAATCTCCCATCTAAATAATATAGGCACAGATATTACTATTTTCCTATCATATTCAGTAAATTATGTGAGTAAAAGTTTAATTGAATATCTGTCTCTTCTACTCATTTTCAGAATGATACTCTCTCATTCTGACAATTCTGTAATGATTTTACTACTTTCCTGTCTCTCCTTGTAAATGAAATAGGCATAGACAGTACTGCTTTCCTGTTTTATTCCATAAAAGATGTGAGTAAAAATTGTATTGTCTTCCTGTCTCTCCCCATAAGTAATATATGCACAGATGGTACTAACTTCCTCTGTTGTTCTGTAAAAGATGTGAGTAAGGATTGTATTGTCTTCCTGTCTCTCCCCATAAATAATATATGCACAGATAGTACTAACTTCCTCTCTTGTTCTGTAAAAGATGTGAGAACAGATTGTATTGCCTTTTTTTCTCCCCCATAAATAATGTAGGCATAGATAGTACTGCCCTCCTTTATAAATGATGTAGATACAGCTAATATTATCTTTCAGTCATCCACAATAAATTATGTAGGTCCTGATTTTACTTATACCCAAAGACTACCTGTAAATTACGTGGATGCAGATGGTACTATGTATATATCCCCCTTACTATAAATAAGGATAGCCAGTAACAGACACTGTATGTATAACTGCAGCCATGTATGTTTAACTCTGAAACGCTGCTGAGTTTCAGAAATATACATAGTGTAAAAGACGCAGGGGACTGAGCGTCACAGGAGACTAATCGAATAAACTGTCCCCAGGCAGCTTCATCCTGCCGGCTCCTCTGGAGAGTCAGATCTCTCTATACATGAACACAGGGAGAGGCTTGTCAGTCACTAACAGCAGGTGGGGAGGAGCCAATGGGGAACCGCCTGTCTGATTAATCTCCTTATTTGCTCGCTTCCTGGTGGCTTTTAAACCATATATTTAACTTAAATGCACAGCATTCAGGAGTTAAAGAGTAGTGATGAGTGAATCCGAACTGTAAAGTTCAGGGTTCGTACCGGACACCTAGTGGAAATCCATTTTTTCAGTTCGAGGAGGAGAGAGAGAGAAAAAATTTTCCAGGTCCAAAGTTTGGGTCCCCATTGATTTCTATGGGGTTCAGGTTAAGGTTCAAGTTCGGGTACAGTTCTGGTACCCAAACTAAACTGTGGACTAAAGTTTGAACCTGCTAAACCCGAACTTCCATTGGTCCACTCACCCCTATTTAAGAGTAACTGTCATTTTAATTTTTATGCAATAAATCAACAAGCAACTTTGTAACATAGTTTATCATAGAAATCGAATTCTTTCTCCACTAGGACTGATGATTCATTCTCAAAATCCTCAATTCACAGTGTAAGATGGCCACCGGACATGTCCTTGAGGGGAGATATGTATCGCTGAGGATGGTAACTTCAGTGATGTAAAACCAGAAAAGCATGCTCCAGCACAAGTAGTGCTGAGATGGTTAATTAAGGGCTGGTTTTTACGAACAGTGATAAGAGATGGAGGGGATTGGCTGCTCACATATCCCCACCCCAGGGCGTGTGTTTAAAATTGAGACCAAGTGTCTCATTCAGTGTCTGTGCCTGGAGGTGTGGAGACCTCCTGAGTGTTTTGTGCTAAAGGACACTGACCATGAGCGGGTGAACTTGCCATATTGTATGGACTGTTTATTTTCTGTTTTTGTTACACTGAGTCGCACAAGGCTTCCTTTTGTTTACTTCTGAAAGTGCGGTTTATGCAGCATAATAAACTTCCTTGGACATTTTTAAAGAAACAGTATCCTGTGTCTACCTCTAATGTGGCTGAGTGAGTACCAAACCCTACAACAGGTAAACATACACAACCTTACTAAAGAGGGTGAGAGGGCTAATAGCCCATTTTATGGGACTGTGTGGGCCCAGCGGTGAGGTCACACATTTATCACCAATCCATGCAATGTAAGAAAATTATCTTCACGACGGGGCCAATTTCAGTTTTATCATCTTTGTTTTTTTCCTCCCTTTCATCCCAAAGCCATAAAATGTTTATTTTTCTGTATATATAAACATAGGAGGGCTTTTTTATACAGGACGAGTTGAACTTTTGAATGACACCATTCATTTTACCACATAGTGTACTGGAAACCAAGGAACAAAAAAAATCTAAATGGAGAGAAATTGTCAAAAAAACTCAAATCTGACATTGTTTTTTAGGAATTGTTTTTATAATGAACATTTTGTAGTAAAAATGACCTCGCAATATGATTCTCCTCCACAGTACGATAATGGAGATACCCAACACGTTTAGCTTTTTCATTAGTTTTGTGGTGAAAATAAAATCAAAAGTTTGCAAAAAACATTTGGGGGGTGATATAATCATATATGAGACCCATAACATTTTAATTTTTTCGGTCGATGGAGCTGTGTGATGGCATATTTTTGGAGGAATGAAACATCATTTTTATTAATATCATTTTGGGATAGCTGTGAATTTTTAATCGCTTATTAAAGTATTTTTTGTGGTATTGCAGTAACCAAAAAAATGTAATTTTGCCATTCGCTAATCGATCGAGTAAATTATTTTGATAGATCGGACTTGGGTGAAAGTAACACTACCACATATGTGTACTTTTTAATTTTGTTATTATCTTTATTTTTAATGGGGAAGAAGGGGTGTGATTTGAACTTTTATGGGGTTTTTTTCATATTTTTTAAACATTTTTTTTTCTCTTTTCACTGTTCTTGTTGGTCCCCTTATGGGACTTCAAGCTGCGATCGTCTGATCACTTCTGGTATATACAATGATGCTGTAAGGTGCCCCAGCAAGGTAGTCGTGGGCGAGCTGTAGCCCCCTCTCGCTCTGGCACCCTACAGACAATACGTGTCCTCCCTCTGATGTGTGGCTGTGTATGTGGGGCTCTCAACTTACTTCAAACCATCCGATCGCGGCTGTCTCCAGGCATTTCTCTTCTGGGACCAAGGCAGCAATAAATTCAGAAGACACAAGGTTCTTAACCAGAACTTGAACTTTACTTGGGGAAGAGGAATATGTACAAAATTTACAGGCAGATATAATGAATAAGGCCCGACAGGTTATTATCTCTCTCACAGGCGCTAGCAACTTCTTCAGCCCTGGTTCCCTCTCTGAGAGAAGCATCTCTGTGACTCTAATCTCTAGCCTAAGAGACTCTTCTGCAATACCTACAGTGATCTGGATGCGATATCTCTCCCCCACATCTTAGCCTGGAGTCCTATTTATCTTCCTCTGCTTCCTGCAGACTAGAAGTGCCCTGAGTCCTCACTACCTCCGATGAGTTTCTCCTGCTGGCTAACAGGACTCTTGCTCTTGCGCAAGGAGACTTTCACACTGGTGATCCCACTGTCTGAGGGTATGGAGCTTCCGTCTACCCTAGCAGCCAATATATATTCAGGCTGCCCGTATGATTCACTGTCCTTTCTCTTACTGAAGAATCACTTCCTGATTCTGGAAACTAAAACAGAGATTTTCCTAATGTGCCCACCCTCGGTGAGCTGTCATCACACAGCATTAACTCATCACTGTTTGTAACACTGCTAGCAGACTCAACCTGAAATCTGCACCCAGGACAGTGGCATCTTGTGGCCGTTTACAGGTACTGCAGCCCACAAGGAATTATGCCAGGAACAAGCTCTATATCACTCAAGGCTTGATCAGGGCACTAAGTTCCCCCTCTACTCTACTGACTGGACCACTAAAGCTAACCCCTTAGCTTGGTCTACCAACAGTTCAGGGAACACTTTCTTTAACTACTTCAGTGCCAAAGGAAGGCTACGTCCTTCCCCACTATTACATTCCCCGACACTTTAATGTTGGTCGTCCCCGACCACACTAAACAATCAACACAGATCGGCAGCTATGACATCATATCACATTACTATATTTACTAAAACACTTTAGTACACGACTGGTCCTGAAGTCATCTTCTTGGATGGGAAACCGGCCCTTCTCGGTTAAGGGCCCCGGAACAGCAATTCAGGACAGTCCATTATCAACTTTTCAAAACTTCTCAGAGGTACCGGTCCTTCTTGGTAAGGACCCTGGAAACACCGTGTCCATGTCCATATTTTTAAGACAGGCCAACACCTCAATAGCCCCCAATCTCCTTCAAGGGCTGCATTCTGAGGCACACAGTCACAGGTAACACCCTGTGAGTCTCTTTCTTCATGGCCCTAGCGGGGGTCACCGGTTCTTCCCGCTAGGCCGCAAGTCTCTTAGATTTGGAGGATATTCATCCTCAGGGTGTGCCCCAGCGTTTTAAATTCCAGCAGAAAGAGGCGCAACAAGCGCAACAAAAATAAAAATAAAACGTAAAAACAAAAAGAGCTGCTCTCCTGGGCACGCAACTTTAGTGCTGCTTAAGGCCTTCCTGGCCTGGGCGGTAGGGGAACAGTCCTCCATTTTTCTCTCCAACTTAATTCAACATGGGGCACTCCGCCCCCATTGGGAAACAGTCCTAGAATCAGGACCACAGCTGGTGGGTCCTAGTAGAAGAAAAGGTGAAAGATCAACGGACCTTTTAGCCAGCTCACTTCTTCTGAGCCTCCTTCCGTTCCTTCATGAAGGCGGCCCATGCTGCAGAGGAAGGTGGCTTCTTCCACCTCCAAGGCTGATCGGGGTACTTAGTAGACCCAGGGTCCTCGTCCGAGGACGTAGCACTGCCACAGCCAACCTGGGTAGGGGCGTAGCTGGTCACTGTAAAGCTGTGGACGACGTTACTGGCGCCAGCTTGGATGTCCCCAACAGCTCTCTCAGCCCCTCCTGGGTATTGTGGTGCCAACTCCTCCTCTGGCACCACAATAGGGAAATCAGCTTCCTTGCCACTTGCAAGATCTTCTTCTTCATCACTCACAATCTCCCCCCACTGCCACCTCCTAGGCTCCTCTGCTGGCGGAACATTGACCTTAGGTGGGGACAGAAAGCCTTTAGGGGCTTCCCTAGCCCAGCGCTGCTTAGCCTCCCTCTTGGCCCTCCTCCTGAAGACCTCTTCGTCCTTTTCCAGGACATCTTTCCACTCGTATGGACTGGTGAGCACAGCCGCGTACCACCCCCTTGAACATTCACACTTGACGAAGTGGACTATGTCCCCCACGTGCAGATTGTGAAGGCGGTCAGGGAGATAATCTCGCTTAATTACCTCGCGAGTAACGAACACCTCGTCCCCGGTCCACTCTTCCTCCAGGAACCCGTACCCCTCACGGATGTGGAACTCGAGGACTCGTCCCCGAGTCTGGGAGGCCTCCACCGAATCTCTCCATGCCGCGTTGGACCCTTCCAGCCAGCCTCTGAGGAAGGTGTTGGTCCATCGCCGCTGCTCTCGTGGCGTCATCGGGGGGTTGCGGGTAGTCCACTTCAGACTCCCGAGCTCGGCGTAACGCTTCGCCGAATGGGTGTTGATGGCCTCCACTGCCAGCTGACAAAAACTCTCTTGAGGGGCCCTTTTCCTGGGAGGCCTCGCCTCCGCACCACCCCGTTCAGGCCTAGGGGCCCCTGTTGCCGTGGAAGCTGTTGCGGCAGGCGCCGAAGGCGAAACCGGCCGCTGTGGTATAGGCTGCTCACCTCTGTCAAGCCCCGCTGCAGCTGTTGCTCCGGCCCCACCGGAATGTTCTCCACCCTCGACCGAGGGGGACGGGTCTTCCGGCATCCGGCTCCAGCACCACATACGGAACTCATGGACAAGCAGGCCCAGCTCCAGATCGGGCCTAGTGGACCACTGGACAGCCACTGGGGGCAAGGACTCATGGGAAGCATCCGCTGGTGAGCGACTCTCGATTACGGCCCCTGGGGTACTCAGCTCTAAGATCTCCTCCTCGGCGTTCATTCCGGACAGGTCATCCGATCCTCTGGTCGCCATTCTTTCAGAGCGTCCACCGCAGCACCTCCTTCCTCTCGTGCGCTGAACAGAAAATGGTGCTGGTCGCTTGCCAGTGACACGCATCCTGCGCGTCCAATGCCTCCTCTTCCTGGGCGGGCTTTCTGACGCGACCGCCGCATCACTCGTCACTCTCGACAGCTCCGCCTTCAGGCGCGCCCCTTCTCTGTGCGCGCTGATACTCACAGGACTGGACTTCACTTTATGCCGAGCCCTCTTCCTCACTGGATGTTCAATCCTGGGACGCAACTTCACTGCTGGGCCCATCCTTCTTTGGGCCGGAACTCATAGGGGCTGGACATCTTTTCGCGCTCTCCGGCGCCGTCCACTCCCACGAAAGGCAGTTCTTCTCCCAGACTTTACCGCCACCGTCACCATCTTGGAATCCATGTTTTGGGCCACCATCTTGGGCCGCATGCCTTCCAACATTTTCTCCTCAGTGTTCTGCGTCGGCTCTTCCCCGCTTTCTTCATGCGAGGAGCTCGCATCCTGCCAACTATGCCAAATGTAAGGTGCCCCAGCAAGGTAGTCATGGGCGAGCTGTAGCCCCCTCTCGCTCTGGCACCCTACAGACAATACGTGTCCTCCCTCTGATGTGTGGCTGTGTATGTGGGGCTCTCCACTTACTTCAAACCATCAGATTGCGGCTGTCTCCAGGCATTTCTCTTCTGGGACCATGGCAGCAATAATCGAGGTTCTTAACCAGAACTTGAACTTTACTTGGGGAAGAGGAATATGTACAATATTTACAGGCAGATATAATGGATAAGGCCCGACAGGTTATTATCTCTCTCACAGGCGCTGGCAACTTCTTCAGCCCTGATTCCCTCTCTGAGTGAAGCATCTCTGTGACTCTAATCTCTAGCCTAAGAGACTCTTCTGCAATACCTACAGTGATCTGGATCTGATATCTCTCCCCCACGTCTTAGCCTGGAGTCCTATTTATCTTCCTCTGCTTCTTGCAGACTAGAAGTGCCCTGGGTCCTCACTACCTCTGATGAGTTTCTCCGGCCGGCTAACAGGACTCTTGCTCTTGCGTAGGGAGACTTTCACACTGGTGATCCCACGGTCTGAGGGTATGGAGCTTCCGTCTACCCTAGCAGCCAATATATATTCAGGCTGCCCGTATGATTCACTGTCCTTTCTCTTACTGAAGAATCACTTCCTGATTCTGGAAACTAAAACAGAGATTTTCCTAATATGCCCACCCTCGGTGAGCTGTCATCACAAAGCATTAACTCATCACTGTCTGTAACACAGCTTGCAGACTCAACCTGACATCTGCACCCAGGATAGTGGCATCTGTGGCTGTTTACAGGTACCGCAGCCCACAAGGAATTATGCCATTAACAAGCTCTATATCACTCAAGGCTTGATCAGGGCACTAAGTTCCCCCTCTACTCTACTGACTGGACCACTAAAGCTAACCCCTTAGCTTGGTCTACCAACAGTTCAGAGAGGTCTAACTAAGGGAACACTTTAACTACTTCAGTGCCAAAGGAAGGCTACGTCCTTGATGCCACAGCATCGCTGTATATATTACAAAATACTGTCTCCTTTGAAGCCCCGTACACAGGCAGAGTTTCAAAGGAGCTCCATAATGATATGCACGGAAGTCTTCCTCAGACCTTCAGCTGTCATAGCAAGTCATTGGCAATCCACCTGTCATAGCAAGTCACTGGCGATCCACGATCACGTCACGGGCGCGCTGATGGGTGTAAGGAATGACGCGCCCCCATGTCTGTGCATGTTAATTGTCATTGTCAGAGATTGACAGCAGCATTTAACAGGTTAACAATCACGAGCGGACCAGTTAGGGGCAGGACCTGGCTGTAACACACAGCCATCTCCTGCTGAGTAACATAGTAACATAGTAACATAGTCTTTCTTCAACCTTAAAAAACTAAGTCCATCTAGTTCAACCCATAGCCTAACATGTTGATCCAGAGGAAGGCAAGAAAAACCCATGTGGCAAACACTAAGCTCCACATTGGGGAAAAAAATTCCTTCCTAATTCCATACGACAATCAGACTAGTTCCCTGGATCAACGCCCTATCAAGGATCTAGTATATATAACCTGTAATATTATACTTTTCAAGAAAGGCATCCAGGCCCTTCTTAAATTTTAGTAGTGAATCACTCATTACAACATCATGCGGCAGAGAGCTCCATAGTCTCACTGCTCTTACAGTAAAGAATCCGCGTCTGTGATTATGATTAAACCTTCTTTTCTCCAGACGTAGAAGATGCCCCCTTGTCCCCGTCTCAGGCCACAGAGTAAAAAGATCAGCAGAAAGGTCTTTGTACCGTCCCCTCATATTCTTGTACATAGTAATAAGATCACCCCTAAGCCTTTGTTTTTCCACAGTAAATAACCCCATGTGTAATAACCTGTCTTGGTATTGCAGACCCTCCTGTCCTCTAATAACCTTGGTCGCTCTTCTCTGCACCCGCTCTAGTTCAGCTATGTCTTTCTTATACACCGGAGACCAGAACTGTACACAGTATTCTAAGTGTGGTCACACTAGTGACTTGTATAGAGGTAAAATTATGTTCTCCTCATGAGCATCTATGCCTCTTTTAATGCATCCCATTATTTTATTTGCCTTTGCAGCAGCTGCCTGACACTGGCCACTAAACGTGAGCTTGCTGTCCGCCAATACACCCAGGTCTTTTTCAGTGCCAGTTTTTCCCAGTGTTTTACAATTAAGCATACAATTATACATTTTATTTCCTTTGCTCAAGTGCATTACCTTACATTTATCCCCATTAAAGCTCATTTGCCATTTATCAACCCAAGCTTCTAGTTTACATAAATCTTCCTGTAATATAAAATTGTCCTCCTCTGTATTGATTACCCTGCAGAGTTTAGTGTCATCTGCAAATATTGAAATATTACTGTGTATGCCCCCTACAAGGTCATTAATAAATATGTTAAAAAGAAGCAGACAGAATACTGACCCCTGTGGTACCCCACTGTTAACTGTGACCCAGTCTGAGTGTGCTCCATTAATAACCACCCTTTGTTTCCCATCGCTGAGCCAGCTCTTAGCCCACATACATATATTTTCCCCTATCCCCATTGTTCTAATTTTATGCATCAACCTTTTGTGTGGAACCGTATCAAAAGCTTTTAAAAAGTCCATATACACAATATCCACTGCATTTCCTTGGTCCAGTCCAGAACTTGCCTCCTCATAAAAGCTGATCAGATTAGTTGTACAGGAACGGTCCCTCGTAAACCCATGATGATATTGGGTCATGAGGTTATTCTTCTTCAGATACTCTAGTATAGCGTCTCTTAGGAAACCCTCCAGGATTTTACCCACAGTAGAGGTTAAGCTTACTGGCCTATAATTTCCAAGTTCAGTTTTTATCCCCTTTTTGAATATTGGCACCACATTTGCTATACGCCAGTCCTGTGGTACAGACCCATTATGGAATCTTTAAAGATTAAAAACAATGGTCTATCTATGACGTTACTTAATTCCTGCAGTACTCGTGGGTGTATGGGGCGGACTCACCACATCATCCAGCTCCATACACCCCCTTCAGGACTTGCACCATACATGCATGGCGCATGTCATGATGGGGTTAAAGAGACACATGAAAAATATATTTTTCCTGGATTTTTTTATATCATCTATTCAATGCATATAATAAAAAACGAATATTAATACAGTAAGTCTTCTTACAGATGTGTCCTTCCATACCTTTTTCGTATCTGAACTAATCCCAAGATGAGTGGTATGAGATGGCCAGCTTTGAAAAAAAACAATGATATTGTGATAATCTATCGCAATATATCGAAACTTTAAGGCCCCTATTCATCAAGACCATCGTTGTTCATTCCAGTCTTGATGAAGGAACGTGGTGGATTCAGATTCACCTGACTCAATAAGAAGCGCACATCTTAAAAGTGGCATGCGCCTCATCACAAATCTCACTCCAGTCACGCTGAAACTCACCATGAAATAGACAAGTGGGCATCGTCATGCCCCCAAGCCCTTTTTTATATAGTTGGAGAAAAAAAGAAATGATAAAAGTTGAAACATTTTTGCCCAATCTCACATTGTGCAATAATGTTGTGCCTTTCCAAAGTGCATTGTGTCAGATTTCTGGTGTAAACATTTTGAGGAATCAGTGGCTAAGTGTCTTTGTATAGTCACTCAGATGAGGAAATGTTAATTGCAGCCTGTGGAGGGTTTTGATTAGTGATGAGCGAGTATGTTCTATTAACCCTTTTGGTGAGCATGCTCGGGTGCTCGCCGAGTATCTTCAGGGTGCTCGGGGGTTATGTTTGAGTCACTCCGTGCTCATGCTTTGCGAATGTTTGACAGCTTTAATACATGTGAGGAATGCTTAAGAAACAAGCATTCCTCACATGTATTAAAGCTGTCAAACAGTCGCAAATCATGCGCACGGAGTGACTCAAACATAACACCCGAGCACGCCGAAGATACTCTGAAAACACCCGAGCATGCCCGTAAATCTCGAGTAACGAGCATGCTCGTTCATCACTAGTTTTGATAACATATTGCAGTGTTGTACTGAATCCGTTTTATGACTAACTGGAGTATTTATTCAAATACAAGAAAATGGAAAGATGGACACATCTGTGATTTAAAATTTTAAACCTTCCAGATTGTGCTTTACTTTATTTCCCTTATTTTATCTTAAAAATCTGAGAACATTTGAAGCCACCTTCTCCTAGGAAGTGTAATCTGTGTATTTTATACTCATTCTATAAAACTTGAAACTATTTTTACTAAGGATGAGCGTAACTGCCAAAATTACAATTCGGCAATTTTTCTTAAATTCTGACGGAAAATTTGATTTCCTTACTCTACATACACTGTGTGCACAATTATTAAGCAATTTGTATTTTTGATGATTAATTTCATTATTGATCAACTACAAAGCTGTCGGACAGTCCAAAAGGTTAATAAACCTGAAATCTAAATATTTAAGAAAGTCAGAGTAAGGTTTTGTCTTAGAAGAATATCGATGTGTTAGATATGTGCTCAATATTCTGTACAGGCACCATCATCATGGCGCCCACACAGGGAATTCAGGTCACTGAGAGAACAGTGACCTGTCAATCAAGAACCACAGTCCTATGGTGCATGGGAAAAAGGGAGACAGAGTTGAGGAGTGATGTGCCTGCCCAGTTGCAGTTGCTTTTAAAACTTCAAGTATGGATTTCTCAAAAATGCTCCAAGAAAATGCTACAAACAAGGTGTGAGTTTAATAAACATTAAAGTGGCTTTATACTCATGCCTTTAGTTATCCTGCTGACAGTTCCTCCTTAAATGAGAACTATGTATTGATTCATTTCTCCTATGGAGGCATACAATTTAGAATGAAACAACTGTTACAAGGTTCCCCTATAGATTTAATTTCATTGCTGAGGATCTGAGACAACGTTCCCCATTGTCAACCTAACATTGTGAGATTCTAACAAGAAAGGTTTGGATATACAATGAAGAGTAAGTTCTGGATTTTATAACAATATTTAAACAATTGCACATTTTCAATGACATAAAAAGACAATTATGCAATAAAAACACTGGTAAAAGCCAAGTGAAAGTTCTTTAAAGAGCTGTAAGTTTCTAAGACTCTTTCTTGAATTTGGGCAGCATTCAAACTAATATCCAATAAGCTCTCGACCACATGCCACTGTGCCATTCGGTCCCCTATTCACCCGTTGACTGCAAATGGTATCATTTTGCTACTAATTTGCTTGCTTCGGTTGGGCCATTAGTCATTCCCAATCTCCTCAATCTGCAGGTAATTTTCCACATTATTAGTTACCCACCTGTCTTATTAAACTGGACTTTGTGAAGCCCTACGAGTGTCAACAATTTCAGTCCTTTCCATCGAGCACATGATAATTTGTACCTTAAAAAGAGGGCAATTTAATGGGGATATTATAGATTGTTCCAACCTTTAATAACTATAGCAGCTGGTTTCTTTTCTGAAATGTAGATGATAAATTTATTGTTTGTAAAAAGAAAGAAATAGACCTACACAGGAGAGCAAAAACATTTTCTATTTTTTTTTTTCCAAGCCAGCGCCAGGTTAAATATAGAAAGGCAGAAGGTAGGCTTCTGCTCTCCTCCACTAATGGAACTCAACCTTGAGCCGGCGGGACCAATCTTTAGCACATTAAGCTGAAGAGCTGGTTTTTGCCTGTTTAAAACTTGGCTTCTCTTTAACGAAGATTGCCAAAAATGTTGCATTATACGGAAAGTCTTGAATTTCTTTAGATGCTCTTTATTATTGATTATAGCTGATCTGAGACCTCTAAACTCATTTTCAATACAAACCTCCTTGCTGCCATCTGCATGGTTAAAAAAGTTTTGCTTTGGACTGGGGAAATTGGGAATAGTGTTCCTAATTTGGTGAACTGCTCTGTCAAAATATCCTGATTTTATCACATCTTTAGACAGACAGAAATCTAGGAAATAAGAAACTTTGTTTCTAAAATGGCGTTAGGACAGAAAATAAAATAAATGAAGAGTTGTGCTCTTCTTCTATGCCTTTTACTAATATTTTTGATCATTTCTTTGTTATTTATTTATCTCCAACTCAGCTACCAAATGAAGGCAGTGTTAGAACCCTCCTGTTTGTTTTTTCTATCTTGTGTTTTGTGGTCACGTGACCATCTGCCTTTATTTTCCAGCTCCGCCCTTGTGGCTGTGCTGGACTTCAGTGTTTGACTGTTTCTCTAGCCTGGTGCTTCGGTGCCTTTCTCTGTCAAGTTCGCTTGGTCCTCTGGGACCTCTAGTACATTTTTGTCAGTTTGTCTTTTTGTGTTCTGCAACAACTTTTCTGATTAGCAGGTGTCCCATTTTTGTCCCAGTCCTTAGTCTTTTAGGGACCCCTTCTTTAATTCTATCGGTCTTCGTTCAGACTAGCCGAGGACTAAGGCGGGTCTGTTCACTAGGAACGGGCAGCCCGCTACATCGTAGGGATTCAGCTTAGTCTTACTGTAGGGACAGCTTTCCCCTATCTTTCCTTAGTACTTGTTGCAGATCATAACAGGCAGCTCTTACAGGTGCATCTCACTAAATTAGAATATCATCAAAAAGTTAATTTAATTCAGTTATTCAATACAAAAAGTGAAACTCATATTATATAGAGTTATTACAAACAGAGTGATCTATTTCAAGTGTTTATTTCTGTTAGTGTTGATGATTATGGCTTACAACCAATGAAAACACAAAAGTCATTATCTCAGTCAATTAAAATAATTAACAAAAAAACATCCGCAAAGGCTTCCCAACCATTTAAAAAGGTCCCTTAGTCTGTTTCAGCAGGCTCCACAATCATGGAGAAGACTGCTGACTTGAAAGATGTCCAGAAGGCAGTCATTGACACACTCCACAAGGTCCCAGAGTTCCAATTTTCATTTGGAAATCAAGGTCCCAGAGTTTGGAGGAAGAGTGGAGAGGCCACAATCCAAGCTGCTTGAGCTTTAGTGTGATGTTTCCACAATCAGTGATGGCTTGGGGAGCCATGTCATCTGCTGGTGTAGGTCTGCTGTGTTTTATCAAGACCAAAGTCAGCGCAGCCGTCTACCAGGAAATTTTAGAGCACTTCATGCTTCCCTCTGCCAACAAGCTTTTTGGAGATGTAAATTTCATTCTCCAGCAGCACTTGGCACCTGTCCACACTGCAAAAAGTACCAAAACCTGGTATACAAACAAAAGTATCACTGTGCTTGATTGGCAGCAAACTCGCCTGACCTTAACCCCACAGAGAATCTAAGGGGTATTGTCAAGAGGAAGATCAGAGACCCCAGACCCAACAATGCAGACGAGCTGAAGGCTGCTATCAAAGCAACTTGGGATTACATAACACCTCAGCAGTGCAACAGGCTGATCGGATCCATGCCATGCCGCATTGATGCAGTAATTGATGCAAAAGGAGCCCCGACCAAGTATTTGAGTGCATTTACTGAACATACATTTCAGTAGGCCAACAATTCTGATTTAAAAAAAAATATAAGCTGTTATTATAAAGTATTCTTATTTACTGAGATAATGACTTTTGTGTTTTCATTGGCTGTAAGCCATAATCATCAACATTAACAGAAATAAACACTTGAAATAGATCACTCTGTTTGTAATGACTCTATATAATATGAGTTTCACTTTTTGTATTGAATAACTGAAATAGATTAACTTTTTGATGATATTCTAATTTAGTGAGATGCACCTGTAGATGTCCATCACTGAGCTTTTCACAGACTGAAGGAAACATATATATATTCTTAAGTGAAGTTACATTCCCGGTATTGCAGACTTGTTGTACTCTACGTAGGATGAACAATGATTTTTTTTAGGTCAGTATCTGTAAAAAGAAGCATCCACAGCCACTATGCAAAAAAAGTGACTTAAACATCCAAATGTTGAAAATTATAGAAATTAACAACCACTGAAGCCATGATCCACTTCTTTTTTTTTTATTTTTTTACTCTACTTAAAGAGGCTGTGCAGGATTTTTTTCATTATGGGCCTAAGAACTAACAGGCAGGTAGTTTCTAACTACCTCCCTGTTGTAACCAGTGCCAGCTCAGAACGGCCGCTGACGGCTCCTGCCAGTGATTCAGCTACTCCACATTCAAGAGCAGCTCTTCTTATTCCAAGCTGCTCTGTCGACAGGGCGTGACTTCTGGCATCATGCTGAGTGACAGCTGGGTCCCCTCAGTTAGGCAGCGGCAAGCCGGCTGTCAATCATTATGATATTGGCACTTACACCCTATCAATAGAGCAGAGCAGAAGAGAAGCCGCTGCTCTGCTGACGTGACGTCAGAGGAATCCACTGAATCTCCATCAACAGTGGTCTGTGACCGGTCTATGCTGGCAGATTTCAGCACCCAGCAATACAGGTAGGTAATAAGCAACTACTTGCTTGTTAGCTCTTAGGAACATTGTAAATGAAAAGTCTTGTGTATGTACTTTAAGTTTTACCTCCATAAAAAGTGTAATTATTTTTATTGGTTAGTCTTCCTTGGGGACGGCCATTTTGAACTTCTATACTTCCTGTGTTTGCTGTATAGACAGTACAACAGTGTGTACTTTATGGCAGCTGCAATAAATAGGAGTTCCTTAATATTAAAGGGGTTGTCCATTACCTTTATATTGATGGTCTAACCTTAGAATAGGTCCTCAATATCATATTAGAGGGGGTGTGACACTTGGATGTATCAGCTGTTTCCAGTTCTGGCAGCTGCCTGGTGTGATCAGTTGCAGAGTGGAATAGCATTGTACTGTTAACTGTACAGTGGGGTACTGAAGATCTGTTTCTATTTATTCAAGTAGGGACAGATATGCAGTACCCGGCCACAGCTACTCTAGAGTTGACAGACCTGTGCAGCTCTACATCTGACCACATCTAGCCGCCGGCACCGCGGGACAGTTAGTCGGCAGATGTACCATTTGTTGTACCCCCACTGATCCAATATTGTTGACCTATCCTAAGGATAGCCTATCTACATAAAAGCACTGGACAACCCCTTTGAAAGAGAAAGGTCATTGATTATTTCATTTTCCAAAAATTATTGGATTACAGCTCCCTCCTTCATCCCCATACAGAGACTTATCCAGCTTTATCTACTGTGAGCCTTCAGCATAATAGAGAAATCATTAATCATCTACGCACTAAAGAGATGACTCTGCTCATCCTGTCCCAAGCTACACATCAAATCTGACTTTGGAAAATAGGAAATATTAGTCCATTGTGTGTGCTCTAGAAACAATTGTGAAAACTGGGATATTTCAAGATTTGCAGCAAACAACTATTTCAATAAATGGTAGTGCATGTAAAACGTGTAATGCCTATATTTACCTCATTATATATTAAAAATCAGTTGTGCTTTGTAAAACGGTCGTGAGCCCTTCAGCTCTACAACAATCTTTCTACAGATGTGGCAAATGTCGAGGCAAATATCTTAATTACCCTCACCCTTATGGCTATAGAATGTATCATTCTATACTTGGTTACATATGTATATATATTTTGCGTCTGCTGAAATATTTTTTTTTGTAAATCTATACTTTTTTATATCAAGAATTTAAATAGCTGCTCTTCCCCGTACACTTCATTACTTAGAAAGATACATTTGGCCTCCTGAAAAAAATATGAGTAATGAGGCGTAAAGTAAAGAAAATAACTTTCAACCCAAGAAAAATATTCATGTTCAGAAACTGTATTGATTTTAAATTATTGTTGATTATGTGCGAGGTGTGAAGGTGGCTTTTTTAGTTATAAAAAAGTAATGGGAGAAGATTTATTGAGTTTGAAAAGTGATGCTTCAGTGGATCTGTAGCATCTTGATGCAAGTTGAAATGACAATGCAGCCAACAAAACGTAATATATATTTAGCCTTAGCCTGAAGATCATGTGTTTTACAATGATTCGACCTATAGGAACTCGATGGGCTCATTTGTGAAGGGAAATGTTATTGGGACATCCTCTGCTGACAGAGTCACTATGGACTTACATTACTTATCCTGTACTCATCCTGGGTTACATCCTGTATTATACTCCAGAGCTGCACTCACTATTCTGCTGGTGCAGTCACTGTGTACATACATTACTTATCCTGTACTGATCCTGACTGACATCCTGTACTATACTCCAGATCTGCACTCACTATTCTGCTGGTGGAGTCACTGTGTACATACATTACATTACTGATCCTGTACTGATCCTGAGTTACATCCTGTATTATACTCCAGAGCTGCACTCACTATTCTGCTGGTGCAGTAACTGTGTACATACATTACATTACTAATCCGGAGTTACATCCTGTATTATACTCCAGAGCTGCACTCACTATTCTGCTGGTGGTGTCACTGTGTACATACATTACATTACTGATCCTGTAGTGATCCTGAGTTACATCCTGTATTATACTCCAGAGCTGCACTCACTATTCTACTGATTAATTTGTGATTAATATTAAAAAAATTAGATTTTTTCGTTTTCAGCTTCCTTGCACAAGGGTGGTAAATATCTTACAGTAAAATATCAATAAACCCAACATGAAAAAATAAAAAAAGGAAGACACACGTAGAATTAGAAAAGACTTTGTAGCGGGTCTGGGAGGTGGAACCTCAGAGCAATTATACAAGGGGGCAGTCCTTGTAAGGAAGCGGGTGGCTCCCAGGGAAGACAGGCAGGTAGTCACGGCAAGTGACAGGGACAGTCTCTGGGTAGAGGGGCAGGTAGTCACGGCAAGTGACAAGGACAGTCTCTGTGTAGAAGGGCAGCGGGCTGGTGGCTGGTGAGAGCTCCCAGGTGAGCGGGCGAGAGTCTCTAGACAGGCAGGTGGTCACGGCAAGTGACGGCAGAACCTCCAGGTAGGCTAGCAGGCAGGTAACAGGTGAGCGCTCCCAGGTGAGCGGGCAAGAGTCTCTGGACAGGCAGGTGGTCACGGCAAGTGACGGCAGAGCCTCCAGGTAGGCTAGCAGGCAGGTAACAGGTGAGCGCTCCCAGGTGAGCGGGCAAGAGTCTCTGGACAGGCAGGTGGTCACGGCAAGTGACGGCAGAGCCTCCAGGTAGGCTAGCAGGCAGGTAACAGGTGAGCGCTCCCAGGTGAGCGGGCAAGAGTCTCTGGACAGGCAGGTGGTCACGGCAAGTGACGGCAGAGCCTCCAGGTAGGCTAGCAGGCAGGTAACAGGTGAGCGCTTCCCAGGTGAGCGGGCAGGCTGGTCCATAGACAGACTGACAGGAGTCGGAGGGCAGACCGTCGGACCCCAGGCTTGCAAGCGGGTAGCGGATATCAGGCAGGTATCAAGCAGGAATCTGGCAGGTGACTGGCAGGTAACAAGCAGGAATCTGGCAGGTGACTGGCAGGTAACTGGTAACGGGACCTGAGGGCTGAAGCAGAGTGAAGGCTTTGCAACAACATTGCTCGGGCACCTCCATTGTGGAGGAGGTGCCTTATATATGGGAGGTCCTCCGACAATTGGCCGGGGACTCCTTAGGACGGCGCGCGCGGTCCCTTTAAGAGAGGGGGAGCGCGCGCGCCCTAAGCACACTGCCGGGGAAGGAGCGCGTGCCGGAAGCAGCGGGGAGAGAAGCGCTGGAGGACGCCGCGCCAGGAGCGCCGAGGTGAGAGGGACGGCGTCTCTGCCTAGTACGGGGAAGAGACGCCGATGCTACAGCACCCCCCCCTTTAGGCCTCCTCTTTTTTTGGCCAGAAAGAAATTTTTCAAGGAGAAGCGGGGCGTTGATGTTCTCCCTGGGTTCCCAAGTTCTCTCCTCAGGACCAAACCCCTTCCAATCTACCAGAAAAAAGGTCTTTCCTCTTACCCTCTTGGAGGCCAGTATACTCTCTACCTCAAAAACGTCATCAGCGGAAACCGGAGCAGGAGGGGCACCTGGATTATTGGAAAAAGAGTTAAAGACAACGGGTTTGAGGAGAGATACGTGGAAGAAGTTGGGAATCCGTAGGGTGGCCGGGAGTTTTAATTTGTAGGCCACATGGTTAATTTGCCTGAGGACTTCGAAGGGACCGATGAATCGCGGGCCCAACTTGAAGGAGGGTACTTTGAGCCGCACATGTTTGGACGAGAGCCAAACCTTGTCTCCCGGACGGAATTGAGGCGGATCCAGACGTCTCTTATCAGCATATCTCTTCATCCACTCAGAGGACAGAAGAAGAGCGGACCTGTTAATCTCCCAAATAGTAGAAAATTCGCTGACAAGAGACTCCGCAGCAGGGTTGTCCACAGAAACGGAGACAGGAAGTGGAATTCGTGGATGTTGGCCACCGACTATAAAGAACGGGGATTTGGAAGAGGATTCGCTCTCATGGTTATTGTAAGAGAACTCGGCCCATGGTAGGAGATCCACCCAGTCCGAATGGTGTGCATTAACGAAGTGCCGGAGGTAACTGGTCAGAATCTGATTGATCCGCTCCACTTGACCATTGGACTGTGGGTGGTAAGCGGAGGAGAAGTCCAGGGTGATGTCTAGCAGCTTACATGTGGCTCTCCAGAAGCGTGAAGTGAACTGAACCCCACGATCCGACACGATGTGGAGGGGCAGGCCATGGAGACGGAAGATGTGGCGGATAAAGTCTTTAGCCAGCTCGGGTACAGATGGGAGACCAGGTAGGGGAATGAAGTGGGCCATCTTAGAAAAGCGGTCAGCAACAACCCAAATGACTGTACAACCGGCAGAAATAGGAAGATCGGTGATAAAGTCCATAGCAATGTGCTGCCAAGGAGCAGCAGGTACGGGAAGGGGCAGGAGATGGCTGGCTGGTAGATGTCTGGGAACTTTGTTACGGGCACAGGATGAGCAGGTCGCGACGAAGTCTACCACGTCCTTACGCAGGGTAGGCCACCAGTAATGCCGGGTAATGAGTTGGAAGGTCTTCTTTTGGCCAGCATGGCCAGCTAGCTTAGAAGAATGTCCCCAGCGAAGAACCCTCTCCCGATCTGGTATGACTACAAATGTCTTACCGGGTGGGAGACGAGTCAGATCCAAGGGGGCCACATTCATCACCTTGGAGGAGTCGATGATGTGCGTAGGCTCCTCCTCTTGATCGGAGGACAGGAAGGACCGGGACAAAGCATCAGCTTTGACGTTCTTGTCCGCCGGACGGAAATGAAGAATGAAGTCGAAGCGGGCAAAAAACAACGACCACCGGGCCTGGCGAGGATTGAGTCTCTGGGCATTTTGGAGATATGCCAGGTTTTTGTGATCCGTGTAGATAATTACCGGGTAGAGAGCCCCTTCAAGCAGATAGTGCCACTCCCCCAGTGCCAATTTAATGGCTAACAATTCACGGTCTCCTATGGAGTAGTTGCGCTCAGACGAGGAGAAGGTTTTGGAGAAGAAGTCGCAGGTTACCATTCTCCCGGTAGAAGATTTTTGAGTGAGTACCGCTCCGGCTCCGGAGGAGGAGGCATCAACCTCCTGGTAGAATTGTTTATTACAGTCTGGACGGTGCAGGACGGGGGCAGAGGCGAAGGCTTTCTTTAAGGAAAGGAAGGCCTCCTCGGCTTCAGACGACCATATCCTGGGATTAGCCCCCTTACGGGTAAGTGCAGATATGGGAGCAGTCCGAGACGAGAAGTGTGGGATGAAAAGACGATAGTAATTAGCGAGGCCCAGGAATCGCTGTATCGCCTTCAAACCTTCAGGACGAGGCCATTTTAGAACGGAAGAGAGCTTCTCGGGATCCATTTGCAGACCTGTCTGGGAGATGACATAGCCCAAGAACGGTAGGGAGGTCTGGTCGAAGAGGCACTTCTCGTATTTGGCATAGAGGTGGTTCTGCCGAAGCCTAAGCAGGACCTGATGAACATCCCTTCTGTGTGTGGGGAGATCCGGAGAGAAGACCAAGATATCGTCCAGGTATACCACTACGCAGGAGTACAGGAGGTTGCGGAAGATGTCGTTGACTAGTTCTTGAAAGACAGCGGGAGCATTACAGAGACCGAAGGGCATCACAAGGTACTCATAGTGACCGTCCCGGGTATTGAATGCCGTCTTCCACTCGTCTCCTTGACGGATACGGACCAGGTTATATGCTCCTCATAGATCCAGCTTGGAGAAGATCCTGGCGCCCTTGAGGCGGTCAAACAATTCGGAGATGAGCAGCAGAGGGTATTTGTTTTTTACTGTGATGAGACTGAGTCCTCTGTAGTCAATACAGGGACGTAGCGAGCCGTCTTTCTTTTTGACAAAGAAGAATCCGGCTCCAGCCGGTGAGGTAGATTTTCGGATAAATCCCCTAGCCAGATTCTCTTCAATGTACTCAGACATGGCCTGGGTCTCGGCTGCAGACAACGGGTAGATACGCCCACGGGGAGGAGTGGTGCCAGGTACCAGGTCGATCGGGCAGTCATATAGCCTATGGGGTGGCAACGTCTCTGCTTCCTTCTTACCGAAGATGTCCGCATAGGGCCAGTAAGGAGCCGGGTGACCTGGTAAATTAGCTGGAGTAGGCGGAGGGCGAGCTGGGCAGACCGGAACCAGGCAGGTCCTATGGCAGTCTGGACCCCATCGGAGTACTTCACCGGATCGCCAGTTCAGTACGGGTTCGTGTGTCTGGAGCCAAGTTAGACCTAGCAACAGGGAGTGAGAAAGTCCGGACAGCACATGGGATGAGATTTCCTCAGAGTGAAGCATTCCCACCTGCAGGGTTATGGGTTCAGTGACGAGCAGGATGGTCTCCGAGAGAAGTCTTCCATTCACGGAGGCGACTGACAATGGTTCAGCCAGGGACTTGGTGGGAATACGGTATCTCTCTACCAGAGACTGGGAGATGAGGTTTCCAGCAGCTCCAGAATCCAGGTGGGCGTGTTCAATGTGATGGTTTTCTCCCCAAGCAATAGAGACCGGTAAAGTCAGAGACGGAGAGGGCTTACTTTTGTCTAGGACGACCTCTCCGAGCGGTCCTAGACACTGGCGTTTCCCGGCTTTTCCGGGCAGGAACGGATGAAGTGCTCCATACTGCCACAATAGAAACAGCTTCCCTCGGCTCGGCGAGATTCTTGGCGAGATCTGACCATCTTGGTCTGATCGATCTGCATAGGTTCAGGCGAGAGCGCCTGCGGAGTGACTGGTTGAGAGGCAGGTCTCAGGGAAGTAGGAGCAGAGCAAGAAAAGTCTTTCTCCCAGGCAGTCTCTTTGGCACGTTCTTGGAACCGGAGGCCAATCTGGGTAGCTAGTGACACCAGGTCATCCAGAGTGGTAGGAATGTCCCGACCAGCTAACTTGTCCTTAATCCGACCGGAAAGACCTTCCCAGAAGACGGACACCAGAGCCTCATTTTCCCAGGCAAGCTCAGAAGCGAGGGTGCGGAACCGTATGGCATATCGGCCCACGGTGAGACTCCCTTGGCGGAGACGTAGCAGAGAGGAGGCAGAAGAGGTTTTCCGACCAGGTTCATCGAAGACTTTCCGGAAAGCAGCGAGGAAAGACGGCAGGTCGGACACCAGGGGATCCCCTCTCTCCCACAGGGGATTTAGCCATGCCAGTGCCTCCCCAGTAGTGTTGAGCCACCCCCGTAGTGTTCGAGTTCGGTTCGGTTCGTCGAACACCCGTGTGTTCGCCGAACTGTTCGTCGAACTGTTCGTCGAACACCTTCGAACACCGTTAAAACCAATGGCAGGCAAACAAAAACACATAGAAACACATAGAAAACACCTTCAAAGGTGTCCAAAAGCTGACAAACTGCTCAGAAGACACAACTAACACATGGAAAAGTGACAAGTACATATAGTCATACAAAAAGAAAAGAGGTGGAGGAGTAAAAGGAGGGGGAGACACAGATATAGGCATGTCATGCCCTTCTAAAATCCAAAAAGTGAGAAGCCGACACGTTCAGTCCGCTCCTGCCCGTGCCACCTCCGTGTCGCCGGGTTTGTGCCAGAGCTGCAGTGAACCCTGACGGCCAGCCCCCCTCTCCCAATACTGGTGCCTGTCCGCTGGTGGGTCGAGCGAACCCCCCTGTGGTGGAGGCAGCTCTAAGCTTTTTAATTTAAATTGTCTCTCTAATTTGAATGAATACACTTTAAATCCATTTACAAGGATCTATTGGAGGGCAAGTCTCATGCCAGCAGCCGCGTAATTCCAGCTCCAGTAGCGTCCACTAAAGCTGCTGCAGTTAAAAAGCTTTTATAAGGATTGAGCTCGGCTGTCCACCGCAAGGCATCCTACTGCCAGTCCCAGCCCCTATGCCTTGGGGTGCCTGCTGATGCTCTTCACTGAGTATCCCGTGGTCCCGAAGCATTTCCTTTGAAAAAATTAAGTGTCCAAACTACAGGTGGTGTAGCTTGCTTAACAACCGGGATAATCCGCTGACTAGCAGACACTGCTACTAGGCACAAAGTATTTCCTGGGCTAGATGCAGTTAAAAATTTGTAATTAGATACTCTCGTTGGATGCTGAGAAAGCATTCCATAGAGTCTCCTGGCACGCCATATATGATTCTCTTAAAAAGCTTGGGGTAGGGGTCTAGGGGACCCTTTTATAGCCAAAATCACGGCCCTGTATCACAATACGTCACCTAGGCTGAAGATGAATGGAACTGTAGCACCCTGAGGGCTCGGTTGCTACAGAGGTATTGCACCTCACCCAGAGGTGTGATATCTCACTCTCAGGTAAGGATGGACTGTGGATCAGGACTCGACACCTGCATGCATTACACCACATTGCCGTGGGGCAGGGCGACCAATATGCCTCTGAGATGGGCACGACAGTCCCTGTCCCTGGCTGGAGTGGGGGGAGGGAACACTGAGGAAGGGGAACCCTGTAGTGCAGGAGCAGGGAGGAAGCAGTTCCTGGGTGCATTGAGAAGGAAGTATAAAAGGTGGGCACCATCTTAGTTCAGTGCAGAGAAGTCTGAGCAGAAGTGGCAGGGAGCAGGGGCTCTGCATGAACTCTGCTCCGGAGGCGGGCCTAGTAACAGAGGCCCAGGCCTGGAAGAGGGAGAAGGAAGGAAGAGGAGCGGAGAAGGCTCCAGGAACGAGGAATGAAGGGATCCCAGGGGTGCGGACGGGCGAGTCGCCACCGCACGCCCGAATCCATCTGCGTGGAGGGGTCAGGCCAAAGGGGGAGACCGGTCCCCGAAACTAGTGGAGGCAGGAAACGACCCTCAGCTAGAAACCGGAGGCTGTGACATTTTATGTGGCGCAGCCCCTCGCTACACCCGCTAGGAAGGCACCACATAGGGTCAGGGAAACTGGCGCCAAGTTTACCAAGAGGAGGCCCGAGGCAGCCGGACAGAAGGGTTGGCAAGAAAGGCCAGACAAAGGACACACAAAGGGGGTCCTGTGAAGCTCTCCAAAGTTATCTGGGAGTTGTCTGAGCCCCTCATCTGGTGAGCACAGTACGACGTGGGCAGCCGTTACCTGCAGACGTGGTCTGGATAATAAGAACTGTGAGTAAAGGCCCTGGACTGCATCACTGACTCCGTGTCGTTACTGCTGCTGCCCTGCACCATCACCCCCATCCTCCGCAAACACTGCCCTGAGGCTATACTCCTCCCGTGGGGAGTTATGCTACGCTCTGCTGCACCCACAACACCAGCCTCAGCGGTCTGCCCTGCAGCGGCGGTTCACTCTGACCGCAATCCACGGGTGGCGTAGTCGGACATTTAAACATCAAAACCACATAAATAGTTCCGCCACTGGTTTGACCACCCTGAGCCACGGAACCGGGTCGCCGCCACGAAGACTACAACCACCAGCATCCACCAAAAAGGGTCCGGCTCCGGGTGTCCCAAGGCTCAGGGGGTGCATCAGAACATTTTCATCACCTTTCACAATCACCAATGGGACAAGGCAGGGATGTCCTCTGTCCCCTCTCTTATACATCCTAGTGACGGAGCACCTGCTCTCATCAATTCGCCATAACCCCAATATTAGGTGGATTGAGGTGGGAGGCACCTAGTACAAGTGCGCTCTATTTGCTGATGATGTCCTAGTATATATCACTCAATCACATATATCCATCCATGCAGTTATGGCTGAAATAGATCACTTTGTTACATGGTCAAATTTTAAAATCAATGCAGCGAAGTCTGAGGCCCTCGATGTCTTCCTCCCCAAATCCATATAGGATTCTATCCAGTCCAACTTTCCCTTTGCCTGGCCCTCACAGGGTATCAAATACTTAGGAATTCCTATTCATAGAGACCTCTCCCATCTATGTTATCTTAATTTTGGGCCCTTTATTGAACAACTCCATACAGACCACGGTTGGCAAGTTAGAACTGTAAGATTCACTACGTGAACCACTGGTGTTTTGTGGAAAAGCACATGTACACTGTGTTCCAAATTATTATGCAAAAAGTGTTTAGGAGTGATAAGGGAAGAATTTGTTTGTTTGTCAGTTAAACTCATTGATGTTGATGTGTGTCAGGGCTCTTTATATCACTGTAAGCAATTGCAGACACCTGTGCTAATTAGTTTGGCAGGTGTGTCCAATGAAAGGCAAGACTACTTAAGAAGGCTGTCTCACATTATTAAGCAGCCTACATTTTCTGCCAAAATGGGAAAGAAAAAGGATGTGTCGGCTGCTGTGAAGCAACAAATTGTGGAGTGTTTAGGTCAAGGCATGACTGCAATCAACATTGTGCGATGATCAGGATGAAGTGTCTTGGCAATCAAGAAGTATGTAGCTGATTCACAGTACACACGTGTGCGTGCTGATAAGGGCAAATTGAGGACTCTTTCCTACAGGCAATTACGTCAGGTTAAAAGAGCAGCGGCAAAAAAGCCTTGTCATAGCAGCAGACAAGTTTTTGAAGCTGCTGGTGCCTCCAACGTCCCCCGAACAACAAGATGCAGGGTCCTTCAGAGGTTTGCAGCTGTGCATACGCCATCCTGTCGACCTCCTCTATCCACTTCACACAAGCAGAAATGGCTCCAGTGGGCTAAACATTACATAAAGACTGATTTCAAAACTGTTTTGTTCACGGATGAGTGCCGTGCAGCGCTCGATGGTCCAGATGGATGGGGTGGAGGATGGCTGGTTGATGGACACCCCACGCAAACCCGGCTACAGCGCCAACAAGGAGGAGGTGGAGTAATGTTTTGGGCTGGAATCATGGGGAGAGAGATTGTCGGCCCCTTTAGGATCCCTGAAGGCGCTAAAGATGAACTCCATAATGTATGTGGATTTTCTCAAACAGCACTTCCTGCCATGGTTCAAGAAGAAGAACCGTGTATTTCACAGCAAGATCATTTTTTTGCATGATAATGCACCATCTCATGCTGCACATAAAACATCTGCATCTCTGGCTGATATGGGCATAAAAGGGGACAAACTTATGGTGTGACCCCCATGCTCCCCTGACCTCTACCCCATTCAGAACCTCTGGAGCATCATCAAAAGGAGTGTCTATGATGGCGGGAGGCAGTTCACATCAAAGCAACAGCCATGGGAGGGTATTCTGTCCTCATGCAAAACAATTGAAGCAGAAACCATCCAAAACCTGACAAATTCAATGGACGAAGAGAGTTCAGAAGCTCCTTTCGAACAAGGGTTCCTATGTGAAAATGTAACATCACCTAGAATAAAGTTTTGAGTTGAAAACTGTTTGATTTCAGTTTCTAATAACCTGCTAATGCTTATAATTTCAAAAATGACAATTTTTTTGGTCTTTATTAAAATGAAAAGGTTGCTCGAAAAGTTTGGGGGATCTAAGAGTGTGGCAACCCAGTAGTCATGATTACTTCGAATTCTGACAATATGAGGGTCATGTTGCAGGTAGTGCAGCAAGAAGGCACTTATGTGTCTTGCGCATCTCGGAGCCCCAAAATTATTTTCCGGGCTAGATGCAGCTAAAAATTATTATTAATTTTAAATCTGGTGGAGCTTAGTATAGATGGCCTAATAGGATCAGTGCTGCACACTGCTACAAAGCCCAAATTATTTTCCAGCCAAGATACAGATAAACATGATTAGTAATTTTAAATCTGGTGGAGCTTATTATAGATGGCCTAATAGAATCAGTGCTGCACACTGCTACAAAGCCCAAATTATTTTCCAGCCAAGATACAGATAAATATGATTAGTAATTTGAAAACTTAAAACGGTGGGTAGGGTGATTTTAACCAATCATCAAGCTTTTATTCTCCCCAGGATGACACAGGGGTAGAAAAGTCGTTTCGGATCCATGATTTGTTCATCTTTATGAACGTGAGTCTGTCTACATTATCAGTGGAGAGCCGCGTGCGCTTATCTGTCAGCACACCACCAGCAGCGCTGAACACACGTTCAGACAGAACGCTGGCTGCGGGGCATGACAAGATCTCCAAGGCGTAAGTGGCTAGCTCCGGCCATTTATCCAGATTGGAAGCCCAAAAAGAGCAAGGGTCCAGTGACACAGTCATGGCTTCAATGTTTACTTGGAGATACTCCTGTACCATCGTCTCTAGGCGTTGACTATATGTCAGACTTCTTGTCTCCTGTGGCCTTGCAAAGGATGGGCTAAAAAAGTGGTGAAATGATTCCGCAAAATTGATGTTATCAGCAGATACTGTGGTTCTGTTACGGTTTGAGTGCTGAACACTTGACGGTCCCACGGTTGGCAAGTTGGAACTGTGAGATTCACTACGTGCACCACTGGTGTTTTGTGGAAAAGCACATGTAAGATTCTGCATCAGTCTCTGCTGATACTCCTGCATGTGTGCATCCCTTTCTATGGCAGGAATAATTTCGGCAAATTTACTTTTGTACCGGGGATCTAACAGTGTGGCAACCCAGTAGTCAGGATTATTTCTAATTCTCACAATTCGAGGGTCATGTTGCAGGTAGTGCAGCAAGAAGGCACTCATGTGTGTTGTGCATCCAGGAGCACAAAGTCCCTGTTATGTTGGTGGCGAGGTAACAATCATGCTTCCTTCCTCTGTCCTCTCCCCCCAACCTCGCACAACAGAAATGTGATCAAGGTCTCCCTCATCTGATGAGTCTTCCATCAGTTCGTCCTCCACTTCTTCCTGGGCTCCTGCACCTTCCTCACTAGTTTGGCTGCTACCATGCGCCCTGGTAAAACCATCTCCCCCACCCTCACATGCCTGCCGCCTTGGTGCTGCCGACCGTCTGGACCTTGCAGATGTTAGCCCTTCCGCATACAACTCCTCCTCCTCTATTTCCTCCACCTCCTCTTGTGCCACCACCTGACTCCGAATTCTGTTTAACATGTGCTCCAGCATGTAAATCAACGGAATAGTCATGCTGATAATGGCATCGTTAGCACTAAACATCTTCGTCGCCATTTCAAAACTGTGCAGAAGGGTGCATAGGTCCCTGATCTGAGACCACTCCTCCAGCGTGATTTGCCCCACCTCTGGATCTCGTTGGCCCAGGCTATACGTCAGAACGTATTGCACCAGGGCTTGTCGGTGCTGCCACAGTCGCTGCAACATGTGCAGAGTTGAATTCCACCGGGTAGGCACATCGCATTTTAGCCGGTGAAGTGGCAGGCCCAATGACTTCTGTAGAGATGTAAGTCGCTGAGCTGCGGGATGCGAACGGCGGAAGTGAGCACACAGCGACCGTGCCCTCTGCAGAAGGCCATCTAGTCTGGGATAGTGGGCTAAAAATTGCTGGACAACCAGGTTCAACAAGTGAGCCATACAAGGCACGTGTGTGACATTGCCCCGGCGAAGGGCCGCACCCAGGTTTGCAGCTTTGTCGCACACGGCCTTCCCTGGTTTTAGGTCCAGTGGAGACAACCATTCATGAAATTGGTTCTCCAGAGCTGACCACAACTCCTCAGCTGTGTGACTCACATTTCCCAGACATTTCAAAGTAAAAACCGCCTGATGACGTTGAGCCCTACTGCCAGCATAGTAAGGAGGTGTGCAGGATCCCTTCTGCGCAGTTAGAAAGCTTGTGGCATGACCAGACAGGCTTTGGGTGCAGGTGGAAGACCGAGAGGAGGTTGAGGAGGCAGAAGCAGTGGAGGAACTTTGACATAAAGAGGATTGACGCACAACTCGTGGGGACGGCAAGACTTGGACAGCAGCCCCTTGTCCTGCTGTCACCATAGTTACCCAGTGCCCAGTCAGTGACATGTAACGCCCCTGTCCATGCCTACTCGTCCAAGTGTCTGTGGTGAAATGCACCCTGTCACACAAAGAGTTTCTCAAAGAAGCGGTGATGTTGTGTGCGACATGCTGGTGGAGCGCAGGCACACCTTTCTTTGAGAAGTAGTGCCGACTGGGCATCTGGTACTGGGGCACTGCGACGGACATAAAGTCTCGAAAATCCTCTGTGTCCACCAGGCGGAAAGGCAGCATTTCTGTAGCCAAGAGTTTGCAGATGATGAAATTCAACCTCTTAGCTTTCTCATGGCTAGGAGGAAATGGTCTTTTACTTGTCCACATCTGAGGGACCGAGGGCTGGCTATTGTGCTTAGACGGGGTTGATAAGGGTGTCCCCGGCAAACTGCCGGTCTGTGAGGAAGATGCAGGCGGATATGTTAGGTTGCCTTGATCCAAAGGTGGTGCTATCGATGTCGGACAGCGCTCAACACCAGCTGGTGTTACCACCTCCAAAGAAAATGATGACCTGCCAATCACTCTGGCTGTTGCGGATAAAGAGGTGGCAGGTCTGCGCCCCAAAACAGATGTGACTGCTGTCCCCCCAGTCACAGAGGATGAAGAGGCCGCGGATGCACAAGATATGGCAGACGGCGGTTGGCCCGGCCGGCTAGGCCGCATTGTAGCACACTGTGCTTCCCACTGCAACTTATGCTTCATGTCCATGTGCCGGTTCATGCATGAAGTACTCCATCTATGTATTTTTTGGCCTCTACTTAGCTTTTGCTGACAAATGTTACAGATAACACGAGTTGGGTCATCTTTATCGATCTGAAAAAATGCCCAGGCTATGCAAGGCTTAGCACCCATGCGACCTGAAGAGCCACCACGACTTGTGGTGAGAGGCAGAGTTGTGTTTGAGGATGCAGTTGTTGACGTGCTTCCAGTACTACGTCTCTGTCCAGGAAGGCGCAACCTGACCTCGTCGTCACTAGCATCTTCCTCCACCTCCTCTGCTGACCTCATCTCTTGGCTGACTGTGGGTTGACAGTAAGTGGGATCTCCAACCTCATCATCATCACCCTGTGCGTTATCACACCCGTCGTCCTCAGAGCCAACCTGTTCCTGCCCTGACAAAAAACTAAAGTTGTCGCTCCAATCAGGTATTTGAGTCTCATCATCGTCTTCCTCATTATCTCCACCAACAGGAGTTACAGTTTGGGAATGAGGGTCTACATTATGGTCAGAACCTTCTGCGTCTGGTTCTGGATCCGACTCATAAAGATTCTGGGCATCAGTGCAGATCATTTCCTCGTCTGGATTCACAGAAGCGCTGGAGTCGACCTCTGATTCCCAGGCTATAGTATGAGTAAACAGCTCTGCAGACTCAACCATCTGTTCTACCTCATACTCAGACGGGCAGCTGGAGATTTGGGAGCTGTGAGGAAGCAAGTGCGATTGGGGTGACACCGTTGAGAACTGGAGTATTTGTGATGTTGAAGTTGATGTGGAGGAGAGCCCACTTAAAGGAGCACTTGATATCCGTTGAAGCACCTGCTGTTTTTGTGCCTCATCTGGAATTTGTAGCGATTGGCGTGGCCGTAAAAAGGGATCTTATCACATTGTCCGCTAAAAGAAGTAGACATTTTAGTTTGGCTGGAAGATGGTCTTTCTTCTGCAGATGTTACTGTTGCTTTAACACCTACCCCACGGACACAACCTTTTTTCCCCTTCCCAACACGCCTATTCCCCTTTCCACCAGCAGCAGGCCTTTTTCCACTCATTTTGGTGGTTAACTAATTCACAACTCTGGAGTTGTTTGCACAAAAAAACAATGGATGGTAACCGAGCAGAGCTGAGTGGCCAAACTGTGGTATTAGGCCAAAACTATTGGCTGGGTTAGATGCAGAAAAAAATTATATTCAATTTGCAACCTGATGGAGGTCAGTATAGATGGACTAATAGAGAAAGTCCCACACACTGCTAGAAGGCCAAATATTTTTTCAGAGCTAGATGCAGACAAAAAATTATTTTGAATTTGCAATCTGATGGAGGTCAGTATAGGTGGACTAATAGAACAAGTCCCACACACTGCTAGAAGGCCAAATATTTTTTCAGAGCTAGATGAAGAAAAAAATTATATTCAGTTTGCAACCTGATGGAGGTCAGTATAGATGGACTAATAGAACAAATCCCACACACAGCTAGAAGCCCAAATATTTTTTCAGAGGTAGATGCAGATAAAAATTATTTTTAATTTGCAACCTGATGGAGGTCAGTATAGATGGACTAATAGAGAAAGTCCCACACACTGCTAGAAGGCCAAATATTTTTTCAGAGCTAGATGCAGAAAAAAATTATATTCAGTTTGCAACCTGATGGAGGTCAGTATAGATGGACTAATAGAACAAGTCCCACACACAGCTAGAAGCCCAAATATTTTTTCAGAGGTAGATGCAGATAAAAATTATTTTTAATTTGCAACCTGATGGAGGTCAGTATAGATGGACTAATAGAGAAAGCCCCACACACTGCTAGAAGGCCAAATAATTTTTCAGAGCTAGATGCAGAAAAAAATTATATTCAGTTTGCAACCTGATGGAGGTCTGTATAGATGGATTAATAGAACAAGTCCCACACACAGCTAGAAGCCCAATATTTTTTCAGAGGTAGATGCAGAAAAAAAATTATTTTTAATTTGCAACCTGATGGAGGTCAGTATAGATGGACTAATAGAGAAAGTCCCACACACTGCTAGAAGGCCAAATATTTTTTCAGAGCTAGATGCAGAAAAAAATTATATTCAGTTTGCAACCTGATGGAGGTCAGTATAGATGGACTAATAGAACAAGTCCCACACACAGCTAGAAGCCCAAATATTTTTTCAGAGGTAGATGCAGATAAAAATTATTTTTAATTTGCAACCTGATGGAGGTCAGTATAGATGGACTAATAGAGAAAGTCCCACACACTGCTAGAAGGCCAAATATTTTTTCAGAGGTAGATGCAGATAAAAATTATTTTTAATTTGCAACCTGATGGAGGTCAGTATAGATGGACTAATAGAGAAAGTCCCACACACTGCTAGAAGGCCAAATATTTTTTCAGAGCTAGAAGCAGAAAAAAATTATATTCAGTTTGCAACCTGATGGAGGTCAGTATAGATGGACTAATAGAACAAGTCCCACACACAGCTAGAAGCCCAAATATTTTTTCAGAGGTAGATGCAGATAAAAATTATTTTTAATTTGCAACCTGATGGAGGTCAGTATAGATGGGCTAATAGAGAAAGTCCCACACACTGCTTGAAGGCCAAATATTTTTTCAGAGCTAGATGCAGATAAAAATTATTTTTAATTTACAACCTGATGGAGGTCAGTATAGATGGACTAATAGAGAAAGTCACACACACTGCTAGAAGGCCAAATATTTTTTCAGAGCTAGATGCAGAAAAAAATTATATTCAGTTTGCAACCTGATAGAGGTCAGTATAGATGGACTAATAGAACAAGTCCCACACACAGCTAGAAGCCCAAATATTTTTTCAGAGGTAGATGCAGATAAAAATTATTTTTAATTTGCAACCTGATGGAGGTCAGTATAGATGGACTAATAGAGAAAGTCCCACACACTGCTAGAAGCCCAAATATTTTTTCAGAGCTAGATGCAGAAAAAAATTATATTCAGTTTGCAACCTGATGGAGGTCAGTATAGATGGACTAATAGAACATGTCCCACACACTGCTAGAAGCCCAAATATTTTTTCAGAGCTAGATGCAGAAAAAAATTATATTCAATTTGCAACCTGATGGAGGTCAGCATAGATGGACTAATAGAATGATGCTATGCCCAAAAGATTTTACTTCACTAGGTGCAGTAAAAAAATTGGTATTCTATACACAGGTGGTATATCTTGCAACACAGATAGGCTACTCCACTGACTAACACACTCTGCAATAGGCCAAAAAGGATTAGCTTTGCTAGATTCAGCCAAATGCTGTGAAAAAAACTTGCACAGCACTGGCACAGACCTGCCGGGCAAAAACTGATAGGAACTGATGTAACCTAGTCCTGAAAAGGACTGCAATTACAATTAGTCTTTACTCCCACAATCTATCTATTTAAGAGCACAGACCTGCCTGATAAAAGTCGTAGGAAATGCTGTAACCTAGTCCTTAAAAGGACTGCAATCACAACTATTCCCTACTCCCAAGCTATCTGTAGATTTGTGCGAAAATTGGCTTGAAATTAACAAGGTATAGCGCACACAGCAACAGCGGTGCCGTCTAACACGCAGCTGCAGCAGTGAGAAAATGGTGGCGACGGGGAAAATGGCTTGGTCTTATAGGGCAAGGACATGTGACATACACTGCCAATGACACATGCCCTTGCTTGTGTGAAAAACAGCAGTTCGCTCCGTGTGTGCGCTGCTGATAGGCTGACAGACTGCACCTCCCCACTGCAAATGCGGGAAAGAGAAAAAAAAATGGAGATCTTCATTATTCCTGCAGAGATCCATCCCCTGCCCCTCCCCCCACCCCGCTGTACACTCAAACTGCGTATTAACATTAATTTTCATCATTACTGAGAAAAAATCCAGTTATGATTTTGGTGCACGAACAGTTATCGAACATAACCTCGAACAGCCAAATTTTTTCAAATCGTTCGTGTTCGCCGAACGGCTCGAACACCGCTCAAAACAGCTCGAATTTGAGATTGGCGAACAGTTCGAGTAGAACAACGCTCATCTCTACTCCCCAGTGAGATGGGACATGATGAAGGCCACCTTGGCCCGGTCGGAGATGAACTGGTATGCCAATAGCTCAAAGTACAGGCTGCACTGGTTTATGAAACCCCGAGCTAAAGTAGGTTCGCCGGCAAAGCGTGGAGGTGCCAGAAGCCGAGGTCCATAGTCGGGTACCATGAAGGGACTGGATTGCGGCACCGCAGGAATGGGCACGGCTGGACCAGAGGTATACATAGACGAGTCACACAATGTGCCTAGACGAGAGTTAACGGACCGTAGATAGGACAGTACCACCTCCTGCTGAGTTTTCTGACGTAAGACTTCCTGGTGCAGATCGGAGATCTGGAGGCCACCGGGTTCCATGGCCTGAGCAAACTGTAACGGGTCTGGGAGGTGGAACCTCAGAGCAACTATACAAGGGGGCAGTCCTTGTAAGGAAGCGGGTGGCTCCCAGGGAAGACGGGCAGGTAGTCACGGCAAGTGACAGGGACAGTCTCTGGGTAGAGGGGCAGCGGGCTGGTGAGCACTCCCAGGTGAGCGGGCGAGAGTCTCTGGACAGGCAAGTGGTCACAGCAAGTGACGACAGAACCTCCAGGTAGGCTAGCAGGCAGGTAACAGGTGAGCGCTCCCAGGTGAGCAGGCAAGAGTCTCTGGACAGGCAGGTGGTCACGGCAAGTGACAGCAGAGCCTCCAGTTAGGCTAGCAGGCAGGTAACAGGTGAGCGCTCCCAGGTGAGCGGGCAAGAGTCTCTGGACAGGCAGGTGGTCACGGCAAGTGACGGCAGAGCCTCCAGGTAGGCTAGCAGGCAGGTAACAGGTGAGCGCTCCCTCGTGAGCGGGCAAGAGTCTCTGGACAGGCAGGTGGTCACGGCAAGTGACGGCAGAGCCTCCAGGTAGGCTAGAAGGCAGGTAACGGGTGAACGCTTCCCAGGTGAGCGGGCAGGCTGGTCCATAGACAGACTGACAGGAGTCGGAGGGCAGACCGTCGGACCGCAGGCTTGCAAGCGGGTAGCGGATATCAGGCAGGTATCAAGCAGGAATCTGGCAGGTGACTGGCAGGTAACAGGCAGGAATCTGGCAGGTGACTGGCAGGTAACAAGCAGGAATCTGGCAGGTGACTGGCAGGTAACTGGTAACGGGACCTGAGGGCTGAAGCAGAGTGAAGGCTTTGCAACAACATTGCTCGGGTACCTCCATTTTGGAGAAGGTGCCTTATATATGGGAGGTCATCCGGCAATTGGCCGGGGACTCCTTAGGACGGCGCGCGCGGTCCCTTTAAGAGAGGGGGAGCGCGCGCACGCCCTAAGCACACTGCCGGGGAAGGAGCGCGTGCCGGAAGCAGCGGGGAGAGAAGCGCTGGAGGGCGCCACGCCAGGAGCGGGGAGGTGAGAGGGACGGCGTCTCTGCCTAGTACGGGGCAGAGACGCCGATGCTACAGACTTTAAAAAGTTAATTTTTGGTTTAAGTTACATCTCCAGTGTTGCTGCAGTCATGATTGTGTAGAAACACACAAGCTGCCACTAAATCAGTTCAGCTTCAATAGGAAGATATAGAACTCATGAATTAAAAATATAATATTTTATTGAAGTCTACACATAAAAAAGTAACAAGAGTATAAAAAATACTTTAAAAAGCAGGAACCTTCAAATTCCCTACATCTGAGCTTACCCAAATGTGTGGTGATTGCACTTAGCCCAATGGTTAGATATGTAGGTACAATCCTGGAAAAAGTTACCATAAGCAGTATAATCATTAACTCAATTGATAGCAAAGTTAGGTGTCATTGAATAATATAAAGTGCCAGTGCACATAGAAACAAAACCCAACTAATACAAAAAAAAGTAAATTACGAGGTAACCATAAACCAGATGGTGTACATTGATATTTGCAGACAATAGGACTAACTCAAAATCCCTCTATACATAGTGAATAGTAGGTAGAAATGCATAGGGAGATGAGATAGTGGTGTATATAGAAGTGTAGGGATAAAAGGCTAGTACTCACACGAATGGGAGCTTGTAGGGAACCAACCCCGACGACGCCGTTTCGCAAGTGCTTCTTCAGAGGGGGCATTTCTACTTACGATTCACTATGTATAGAGGGATCTTGAGACAACTCTGCTGTCTGCAAATCTCCCTATGCATTTCTACCTACTATTCACTATGTATAGAGGGATTTTGAGTTAGTCCTATTGTCTGCAAATATCAATGTATACCATCTGGTTTATGGTTACCTCGTAATTTACTTTTTTTTGCATTAGTTGGGTTTTGTTTCTATATGCACTGGCACTTTATATTATTCAATGACACCTAACTTTGCTATCAATTGAGTTAATGATTATACTGCTTATGGTAACTATTTCCAGGATTGTACCTACATATCTAACCATTGGGCTAAGTGCAATCACCACACATTTGGGTAAGCTCAGATGTAGTGAATTTGAAGGTTCCTGCTTTTTAAAGTATTTTTTATACTCTTGTTACTTTTTTATGTGTAGACTTCAATAAAATATTATATTTTTAATTCATGAGTTCTATATCTTCCTATTGAAGCTGAACTGATTTAGTGGCAGCTTGTGTGTTTCTATTGAATTTTGGGAATTTACATTTTGACCATTGTGTTATACACAGTCATGATTGTGTGTCTGGGTGCTGATAAGGGCTATGTTGGCGGTTCAGGAGGGGCTAGAAGCTGACCAGTTCCCTTTAAAGTACATGCTGTTCCAATCCTACATGAGAGGTGAGGTGTCAGACCTGCTCCCACTCTAGAGCTTTTTTTTAATCTTTTTCGGGCTACTTCATCTTTGTCAAAAACCCTTATGGATTTATTTTTAAGCAGCGGCAAACATCTCTCCAGAGAGCACTGTAAAATCAATAGTAGTTATTTACAACATTTTTGCCTCTCTTCACTCAATTACATTATTGACCAGTATATGCATACATTAACTATAAATTAAAAAAAAAAGAATGTCATCGAGAGAAGCGAGCTCTTGTAATTGTGTGTCCATAGTAGTCACGGGAAGATCATGGCAGTGATATAATAGGGAAATATTTTCTCTACCGAGAAAAGTTTTAAAGGGTTGAATTTTAACCTTTTTTATGCAAAAAAATATAATATAAAGGATTGCAGTCTATTACTTGGTGTGAACCATATAATAAATCTAAATGAACTATAAAGGCATTATAGGTCAATGTTCAGTATAAGTTTCATGTTTTATATGAGAGATAACACCAATTTTTCCCTCTATGGGATCTATCTCTAAATTTTAGTTGCCTCTGAGCTAGTAGGTGGAGAATAGCTGTTATGCTATTTCCCATACATATACAGCACTCAAGGACATGGAGGATTTCTGCTCTTCTATATCTATGCAGCATAAGTTTAAATACCGCAAGTCATTATACAGTAGTACTGAGAAGTGTAGCTGTGCATTGTAGAGAGATGAAACACTTACTAGAAAACAAAAGCTTTATCTTTCTCTATTTTTCATTCTTCTTCTCCTCCCCTCTTCATAGAATTTAATAGGCAGCTATAATCTGATCCCTCAGTGAGCTCTCAGTCTGTCTTCTTTTTACCTAGACAAATTTTAGATGCAAGTAGGCTGGGTTAAGAAGAAGGAGGAGGGCTCAGAAGTGGAGCAGTAGGATATTTTCTAATATACTGTATAAAAAGTCTTATATTTGTACTATTGCAGTATCGTTTTATGTAAAGTGACCATATAAGCCATATTCTTTTCAGTGCAGATTTGTTACAAAACTCTTAAAGGTTTCCTGATGCCAGCAAAGTGTATAAGAATCCTGAAGTTTCACGCACACATTGCTCTTTTGTGACTTGCAGATATGATGCAGATTTAATTCTGTGTATTGTCAATTCTTTCAGCATTTTTGCTGCAGATTTCATCCATACTAATGAGTAGGGAAAAATCTGCACCAAAAACGCAAGTAAATAATGCAGCAAAAATGCGTGTTTTTATCCCTGTGTTTTTCCTGCCAAGAGATGCAGAAATGGTGTCCAAATTACTGCACCAAATACTTAACGTGTGCACATACACTTACGATTCCAGATCGAAATAAGAAAATAAAAATAGACCTACTTCCACCTCAAAAATTTAGGATTTTTTAAAAGTCTGAAAATGTCTTGCAAATTATCTCCCGCTTAGTTCATTATTGAAATGAAATTAGAGACGAGTGGACCTGTGGAAGTTCGGGTTCTCGTACCCGAACCGAACTTTATTCCAAAGTTTGGTTCGGGTACGAGAACTGTGGCTGAACTTGAACCAGAATCATAACCCCATTTAAAGCAATTGAGACCAGAACTTTGGATCTAAACACAAATTCTCTCTCCCGGACTTCCCTCGGAACTCCAAAAATTGCAACAGACTTCCAGGAGAAGTCCACGTTCGGCGTTTAGCACAGGACAATAACTGTCCGGTACTAACCCAAAACTTTTAAGTTCGGGTTTGCTCATCTCTAATTGTGACACCATAGACAAACCAATAGTGTGAGAACGTTCGTTGACATCTGCTCGCTGCCAGCTGTACACCGAAATGTGATGGTGCATTACCGCCTTCCTCTTACCCAAGGTCACTTGTGTACATTGGACATGGCTGAACTATCTAAGGTTCCTGATTTACAAGTACATCAAGGTGCTTGATAGGGTTAAAGTGGGTTCACTATTGGATTGGATGCGAGCACATTTCTAAGACCCGGTTCACTCATCATGATGACCCTAAAATAAAATAAAAATAATAAATAATAATAAAGCAATAAGCTAAAACAACTTACCCTCAAACACTTTTCACAATCCATTAATTCCAAATGGCAAATGTTCTGTGCATTTCGATAAGGATGTTTTGATCCATATTTTAAGTTTTGATGACTGAAGGACACAAGGTGAAATCCTGCTGCCGGGCAGAAAACGAACATGTACTGTAGATATAATTTACTAGGACAATCAGCAAGATGTGATGATGATGAAGTTGAATGGGAACACGAAACGCTGAGTAATTTGCTCTTAGCATGCCAGCCAGGTCCGCAAAAGGTTAAAGAACAAAGGTCTATAGCTCCTGGGAGGTTTGTTTCATTTGCACATCAGCCAAGAGTTAATGGCCATTAAACTGTTGTTTTCCTAATGGACAGAACTGAATTGATTTAGTAAATAAAAGTGACAGAGTCAGATCCCACAGAGGTATCAGGAAATCAGGCTGCACCTGTTATTTGCAAATCATTAGCTGCCATGTCATCAGCTTCTATTTCTTTGTAACCAGAGAGAAAAATGTTGAAGTGTTAAAATGAATATAGAATATTAAAGGGGTTGTCCAGGTAAAAACAAGTTATCACCTATCCATTTGATAGGTGATAACTTACTGTTTGTTATGGGTGCGACAGCTGGGACCTGCATAGATTGGCGGAATTTTTATCCTCACACAGCAATTTTATCCCTGTTATTAAATAGAGCGAGGAAAGAAAAAAATACATTAAATCAACTCACAATGTGGACAATGATCAACATAGCTATGATTAAGAGCGTGGAAATGCTCGAAACGCGTAGGCCTAGGGTTCAGATGTTTTTAGAGCATATCAATAAATGATGTTTTTAATATTTTTCACCTCTAAAATTACTTTGATTTTTGTGTTAGCTGGATAACCTTTTTCCACTAAATAGAGTATTGGGTCGAATGCCTGAATTCTGCTCCATTCATTCATTATGGGGTTGCCGGAAAAAAGCCAAGTGCAATGCTTGGACGCCCCATAAGTAGTGAATGGAGTGGCGGTCAAGTATGCACAAAACTGCTCTACTCCAAAGGTGACAAAAGAGTTTCATTCTACCGATCAGTGGATAGCTGATAATTTATTTTCTCTGGACAAACCTATTGACTCATCAGGAGACAAGACTTAAAGGGAACCTGTCACCATGAAAATGCAGGCTAATCTATAGGCACCTGTCAGAAAAATATTAAGAAAATATTAACAATTTCTCCCAAACCCCTCTTTCCTTTTCCCCTATAGTAATTGTCAAAAAAGAAGAGCTGACACTTGGCCAGTGGCATCTATGCAAATTAACGCACACATGAGAAGTGCCTTGTAAGCAAATGCTAGCACATTGGGTGCTATCAAACCCAATTAACACGGGCTTGTGATAAATTTACACCTAGCTGAGAATGTTGTATTCCCAGGAGCTTCAAAGGAACTCTGTCACACTACTGTATTGTATTGCACCCTTTTGTAAAATCTTTGTATATTTTTCCTAATCACTGCCTCCCTTTTGGATTAAATATAAAATGTAATAGTCCTATTTCTTTTGCTCTGTAATCGTTCCCTCCCCCGAAGCTATATAAGCTACCAGAACGCAGGCGTCCAACCAGGCCTGTATTATATTTCAAACTGTCCGGTGGTGGCAGCGAATAATAATAATTGGGCTATCGTGAAGCAGTAACCATACTGGGGTATATACACATATTCCAAGCGTTGGAATCCGGAGGTGTGACGCCATACTCTTTCTGCTCGGTTGCCGATAGCTACGTAGTGAGTAATCGGGATCGTGTGCTCGTGAATCCCTGCTCAATCTTGTGAATTCTTAACAGAGTGACGGCAGTGGTGGGATATTGTGTGATCTCTCCGGTGTCGTCGCCTGACGTCCCTGACAGCACCATATTATAGAGCAACGGGAGCTCAGAAAATTAATACATAATTTGGTGAGAAAAGAATCAGTATAACCTGTGTTTTAACCATTTATAGCTCTGCTCTTTCTGGGATTTTCAGTCTAGTGGGTGGTCCTATCAGTGACTAACAGCTTTCTTTGAATAAGAGTGCATATATATGTAGCTGTCCGTTTCTGGACTGAAAATCCCAGAAAAAGCAGAGCTGTAAAAGATTAAAACACAGGTTATAAAGAATATTCTCTCACAAACCTATATATATATATATATATATTTATATATCAGCTTCCCCTGCTCATTATCATCCTGCCTGCAGATTGGACTGCACTTTCCTGATGACAGGTTCCATTTATAGGGAATCTGTTACTTTGGTCATGGATATAAGGTTAACCTGCAGGTAAATAGCACTGAAAAAGAGGCTGCCGGGAGATAATAAATTTATTTCCTCCCAGGAGCTGCTGACTTTCAGTCATGGGGGTATGCACACAGTTGCTACTTTAAAAAAATGATCAAAATGTTAGCCTTTTGGGAAACTATTTCAAGTAGGCAGCTTAAATGATCTGTATAGCTTTGGATCCATTTTATTATCAATCAAATGCATCTAACATTGAATAAAAATATATATTGCAAATACTTTACTGTCCTGTTAAAAGATGAACAAATCTCCAGAAATTCTTCACGAGCAGAAACACTCAAATCAGCCACAAAAAGTAGTGACAAGACCTCTAAGCAAAATAAACAGCAGCTCCCGTCTGGTTTCCCGATTTCTTCTTTTCATGACTCTTTTCTCTTTTCTGGTCTTCTCCTCTGTCTGAATTAGCATCATGTTTATGTGAACCATGATGCACTTCAATGAGGTGCATCACACTATTTGACCATATTGGTCAAAGCATAACATTAGTGGGGTTGTGCCCCACATGAACACTGACAGTCTACTTAGTGCCGGAAGGCAGAAGAGAAAAAAAGCCTTAGACAGGTGAGTATAAACTTTTATTATTTTTTAACTCCTATCTCACCCAGTATAAATTCAGCAAAGTGGTGGTCTAATGGCCCTCATATTGCTGAATTTATGCAGACTGAATCCCTTCTAACTTGGTGTCTAAGGAAAACAAATTGTTATGGTAATTCTTAATTAATTTGATTCGTTATGAATCGGTTCTCTCATCTTTAGACTTCAGTATGCAAATCCTTTTTTAAAAAAATGTGTTTCCTTGGGACAAACAATGTTTGATTGATGAGGGTCGGACCTCCATAATTCCCCAAAAATGTCAATGAGACATGCTGCAGTTAAAGGCACAACTCTTATGGACGAGTCCTAAATGTCCCAATGCCCATTGATCAATCACTAATGGTCTATGTTAAAGAAAGCCGTTTATTTTGTAGTCCATAAGAATATGTTTAGTTACAATATCTTGGATTTATTAGGATGTTATAAAACTACAAATGGCTTTTCCTAAAGATAGTCCTTCAGTATTATATGCCAATAGAGCGGGTGCAGAGAAGAGCAACCAAGATTATTAAGGGAATGGGTGGACTGCAATACCAGGACAGGCTATAAAACTTCGGGCTATTTAGTTTGGAAAAATGAAAGTCTAGGGGCCTTCATTTGGGTACAAATATATGAGGGGACAGTACAGAGATCTTTCTAAAGATCATTTTGCACTTAAGCCTTCAACGAGGACAAGGGGGCATCCTCTACAGGAAATAAAGTTTAATCAAAGATGCAGATTCTTTACTGTATAGCAGTGAAACTATTGGGATTCTCTGCTACATCATGTTGTTATGGTTGTTTTACTGCAAAAGTACAAAAGTGCAAAAGTCCTGGATGCCTTTCCTGAGAAATATAATATTACAGATTATGGCCACTAGATTCAGCGATGGGACGTTGGTCCAGGGAACTAGTCTGATTGTTGTATGGAGACGGGAAGGAATTTTTCCCCTAATATGGAGCTATTAATGTGTGCCCCATAGGATTTTTGCTCTCCTGTGCATCACAGACATAGGTTGAACTCGAATGGACTTAAGTCTACCTTCAACCTTAAAACTATGAAACTTTGATTTCTTAAATATTTTTTTTATTGTTTGGTGTTTAATTGTATATATGCTACATTAACCTTTCTATACAAATAATAATACATTTTTCCAATTTTAAGGGTTTTTTTGGGAGCTAGTTGTCAAGTGGCTACTTACCTATGTGAGAGTGTGAATTGCGATAGCAGCAGGAGAGCATTAGGACCTTGTGAGTTTTACCTGGCTGAGCTCAGAGCAGGGGCAGATCAGGAGATCCTGTGTGTTCTGAGGGTGTCTGCTGTGTGAGACGCTGGACTGGGAGTCTGAAAAGAACTGCGAGGACTGAACTGCAACAAGACTTTCTCTCTACAAGCTTTCCTGTGGGGTTTGATAATCCCTGGCCCTGCTAAAGCTGTGTCCCTGCTTAAGAACAAGTGCTGAGCTGGGGAAAGCTGTGTGGCTCTTTAGAGTTTTGTGGAAGTCCATGCTGAGTGGACTAGAGACTTTGTGCTGAATGAGCCAAGTGTCGAGTGAGAGAGAAAGAGACTGAGGATATCATCTCTGTGACGAAGCGCGTGGTCGGTGGTCTGGAAAACAGTGAGTGACTGCTAGAGTAGAGAAGGAGTCCGGTGCCATTAACATTGAGAGGATACTGACAAGCCTTGTGAAGAGTTCTTCCCAGACCTTAACCTGAGGCTGCAGGACTAAAGTCCCTGGCGTGTGGGTGTGGGCTCGGCATTGGCCGACAAGACATGGCACCTTTGCTGTTTTTGTGAATGTTTCTTTTTATTTGGCGCCAAAGTTTTCTCGGGACTAGCTGCAGCCACCGCGATTTACAGGCCTGTGATAGACCACATCTGAGGTTAACGGTACTGTAACTGTAAGATACCCGGGTATCTCTATACTAGAGATATAAGAGCAATTGGTATAGCTTCATGCATTGTTATTGTTAATAGTGGTAGGATTGTACTCCGCGTGCCATCTCAGGGGTCCCTATAGAACACCCTCACTAGATAGACACAGTGTTTAGGTAAAATTGTTCCAGATCTTTAGTATAATTCACATAAACTGGAAACCTTGAGATAGGCACATTGATTTCAGCTTTTGCTGATTGTGTCTATTTAGTAGAGACAGATAGAACCTGAGACTGATTCATGCAATCCTGAATTTTAGTCTAATCCCTGTATTAGTAAAGAAAGTGTTGCTTATTTCTGTCTCAGTCTCAGTTTGTGACTCACTGGATCCCTCTCGGACCTCCGGTCATTACAACCTACAGTATATAGTCCATATGCACCATCTCTCCATCATGTCTTCTTTTTACCTTACATAGTTACATAGTTTATAAGGCCGAAAAAAGACAAGCGTCCATCCAGTTCAGCCTATTTCTTGTGCACTGCAGCTATTCCGCAGCGTTGATCCAGGGGAAGGCAAAAAAAAAAAAACATGCGGTATAGGTCAATTTACATCTTTGAGGAAAAATTCACTTCCCGACACCAATCTGGCAGTCAGATTAAATCCCTGGATTAATTAACTAAGCATAAGATGTAATTTTATTGTTCTCAAGAAAGGCGTCCAGGCCTCTCTTGAACTCATTAAGTGAGTTGGACATCACCACTTCCTCTCCCAGAGAGTTCCAGAGTCTCACGGCTCTGACCGTAAAGAATCCCCTTCTATGTTGGTGCAGGAACCTCCTTTCCTCCAGACGCATAGTGTGCCCCCTCGTCTTTGTCACCATCCTTGGTATAAACAGGTCATGGGAGAGATCTCTGTACTGCACCCTGATGTATTTATACATGTTTATGATGTCTCCCCTAAGCCTTCTCTTTTCCAAAGTAAATAGGCCTAATTTTGACAACCTCTCTGGGTATTCTAGTCCCTCCATTCCCTTTATTACCTTAGTCGCCCTCCTTTGTACCCTCTCTAGCTCCAATATGTCTTTCCTGAGCACCGGAGCCCAGAACTGTGCACAATATTCTAAGTGCGGCCTTACCAGCGATTTATACAGAGGAAGAACAATGTTCTCATGATATGCCCCTATTCCTCTTCTGATGCATGCCATGACTCTATTTGCCTTCACAGCTGCTGCCTGACACTGGGCATTCCAATTTAATTTTCTATTAACCAAGACGCCCAGGTCCTTCTCCATGTCAGATTTCCCCAAAGGTTTCCCATTTAATATGTATGAGTGACTGCTGTTTTTCTTTCCCATGTGCATGACCTTACATTTATCGGCATTGAACCCCATTTGCCATTTTTTGGCCCAACTCCCCAATTTATCTAAATCCTCCTATAGCTGTGCCCTATCCTCATCTGTATTAACTACTTTACAAAGTTTAGTATCATCTGCAAATATTGCTATTTTACTATGCAACCCTTCCACTAGATCATTAATAAATATATTAAATAATATAGGGCCCAAGACAGACCCTTGAGGCACCCCGCTAGTAACCCTGACACACCCTGAGCTTACTCCATTGATAACCACCCTCTGCTTTCTATCATTCAGCCAGCTATTTACCCACTTGCACACATTATCCCCCAGACCAAGCATTCTCATTTTATATACCAACCTTTTGTGTGGCACAGTATCAAACGCTTTGGAGAAGTCAAGGTATACAACATCCACTGACTCTGCCCGGTCCAGCTGTGAGCTCACCTCCTTGTAGAAGGCCATCAGGTTTGTTTGGCAGGAGTGATCCCTCATGAATCCATGTTGATATGGAGTTAGACAGTTATTATCATTAAGATATTCTACAATAGCATCTCTAAGAAATCCTTCAAACAATTTACCCACAACAGACGTTAAGCTGACTGGTCTATAGTTCCCAGGGTCACTTTTAGACCCCTTTTTGAATATTGGTACCACATTTGCTTGGCGCCAGTCTAGTGGGACAGTCCCTGTCCATAAAGAGTGCTTGAATATAAGATACAGCGGTCTGTCTATCACATTACTTAATTCTTTTAGTACCCGGGGGTGTATGCCGTCTGGGCCTGGTGACTTGTCTATTTTGATATTATTTAGGCGTTTCTGAACTTCCTCCTGGGTTAGGTGGGTGATATTTAGCAGAGGGTTTACTTTATCACTCTGCATTTCCTCCGATAAATTATTTTCTTTTGTGAAAACAGTGGAGAAGAAGCTATTGAGTAGGTTTGCTTTACCCTCATCACCCTCTATGATTTTACCCAGGTTATTTTTCAATGGGCCAACTCCATCAGTTTTAATCCTTTTACTGTTTATATAGTTAAAGAACAGTTTGGGATTCGTTTTACTTTCCATGGCAATTAGTCTCTCTGTCTCCTCTTTTGCTATTCTTATTTGTTTCTTACAGATTTTGTTTTTTTCCCTATAAGATATTAGTGCTTCCTCGCTGCCTTCTTGTTTAATTTTACCGAAAGACCTTTTTTTGATTTCATTGCCCTCTTGACTTCCTTATTTAGCCACATTGGCTTCCTCCTATTTCTAGCCCTTTTATTCCCATAAGGTATGTACCTTCTACAGTGACTATGTAGGACTGTTTTGAAAATTTCCCATTTTCTATCCGTGCTCCTATTACTAAAGATACTATCCCAGTCTATAAGGTGAAGGGCATCTCTTAGCTGATCAAACTTTGCCCTCCTGAAGTTCAGTGTTTTTGTGACTCCCTTGCTGGGCACCCTACTGAAGCACATGTGGAATTGTATAATGTTGTGGTCACTATTTCCCAGGTGCCCCCGGACCTGAACCTCAGTTATTCTGTCTGGCCTGTTAGTTAATATTAAGTCTAAAAGGGCCGTCACTCTAGTTGGTTCCTGCACAAGTTGTGACAAATAATTGTCTTTGATAATTGACAGAAACCTTTCTGAGATCTACAGCTTTCGGTTTCCCAGTCTATATCGGGGTAGTTGATATAGTACCTACAATCCTCTCTTTCAGAAATCGGCATTCTGGCCACAGGACCAATAAAGACTTGTCCACGGCACTTTCTGAGATGTTTGATTCTTTAACTGAGCCCATCTTTTCTGTCTACTTCTAAGAGCAGAACATCAAAGGAGATGAGTGTATAGTCTAAGGGGTAGAATCAGGAAGAGAGAGCTCAGTGCTGTGGTGTATCTTGAACACTTAATGCCCCAATGCGAAATCTCCAACAGGGTCTTCAACCATCTTTGATCTTCAATAATACTGGTCTTCTAATATGGGCGTAGAGTGACCTTTTCGGCCTCCTCAGTCTAAGAGCGCCAGTATGACTGCAATCCCTGCAATTACTACAGTTATATCCTTGGCTCAGTGAGCTGCAGGGAAACTACATTACAGATAACTTTACATCATGGGAGCAGACCAAACGGAGAGAGCTCAGTGAGGTACAGTTTGAGGGACATGTGCAATCCAGCAGCCAAAACAACTGTGAGCAGAAGTGACACATGTAATTAAGCTCAGGACATGACGCAACAGCATTAAAATGTGGAAAAAGGTATGTACGGGGCTTTGTAGAAGGATTTCACAGCCAAGGAGCTTTTTTTTAAAAAAATTGGATTTGTTACTAGTAGACACCAGTGTCGACACTGCTCGGTACTCGCCTGAGCATCTCGCTACTCGGGATGTTCGGCGAGCACCGAGCATTTCCGGGTTACTCGGGCGGGAGCTCAGGTCTCCGCCCTACATGTTTGGCCCTCTTTACTGAGCCAATGGACATGCAGGGATTGCCAGCCAGTCACTGTAATGCTGCAGCCATGTTGTTTGTGGGCATTACAGTGATTGGCTGGCCGCACAGCGTCACCTCGAGTATTTAAAACCGGGCGCCGACATCTTGGACACAGTTGATCCGGATCAGACAGTGTAGAGTCAGTGCTGCAGAGCTACGGAGAGATTTATACTGTGAAATAGTCAGTGTAGGGTCTCTGAAGCCTGCCAAATCAAACAAACAGTCCTTCTCAGGACTAATATCCATCCCAGATATCAGGCAGGCAGGCAGGCAGGCTGTATAGGAGATGGTCAAATTGCTAGACTTCTCCCCCGGTCTCAGGGGCCAGGAAAAATCCTTTTTTTTTTCATCTAAATCCTGTATTTTTTTTCCCCTCAGTCAGACTGTACAAATACGCGTCTTATTAACCATTTGGTATTCCCCCCCCCCCCAAAAAAAAAAAAAAAAAAATTGAGTGTGTCTGTGACTGTTCAGACACAAATATATCTGTTTAAAATATTCTGGTGTAGGCCAGATAACTAGAAGTTTGGCTTTGCAGTTCCACGGTTCAAATCTCAGTATTATCCAGCTTTTAGCCTTTTTTACATAAAAAAACAGTAATAGTGTCTCCATGACTGTTCAGACACAAATATATCTGTTTAAAATTTTCTGGTGTAGGCCAGATTACTAGAAGTTTGGTTTTGCAGTTCCACGGTTCAAATCTCAGTATTATCCAGCTTTTGTCCTTTTTTACATTAAAAAAAAACAGTAATAGTGTCTCCCTGACTGTTCAGACACAAATATATCTGTTTAAAATATTCTGGTGTAGTCCAGATTACTAGAAGTTTGGTTTTGCAGTTCCACAGTTCAAATCTCACTATTATCCAGCTTTTGGCCTTTTTTACATTAAAAAAGCAGTAATAGTGTCTCCCTGACTGTTCAGACACAAATATATCTGTTTAAAATATTCTGGTTTAAGCCAAATAACTCGAAGTTTGGTTATGCAGTTCCACGGTTCAAATCTCAGTATTATCCAGCTTTTGGCCTTTTTTACATAAAAAAACACTAATAGTGTCTCCCTGACTGTTCAGACACAAATATATCTGTTTAAAATATTCTGGTGTAGGCTAGACAACTAAAAGTTTGGTTTTGCAGTTCCACGGTTCAAATCTCTATTATCCTGCTTTTGGCCTTTTTTCGATAAATAAAAAACAGTAATAGTGTCTCGCTGACTGTTCAGACACAAATATATCTGTTTAAAAGATGCTGGTGTAGGCCAGAGAAATAGAACTGTGGTTTTCCTCTTCCACGGTTCTCTACTCCTATTTTTTACCCTTTTTCCATTGATAGTGCGAGTGTAAGCTATTTTACTTCATTTACAATGGGCAAGGCGCGTGGCAAGGGACATGGAACTGGACGTTCTGGTGATGGTGCATGTAGAGGACGGGGCAGTTGCAAAGGTGAAAATGTGCCACAACCAACAGCCACATCTTCTCGCTCCCACTTCTTGACCCAATTACTAGGGAAGCACACTACAACAACAGTATTGCGAACTGATCAGTGTGAACAGGTTATTAATCGGATAGCAGATAATACTTCCAGTTACCTGGGCACCACCACCTCCGGTCTGTCTTCCACACGGTCAAGTTTTAGTAGCCATCTCGACCGCATACTCCTCTTCACCCTGATGCTCCTTCCTCCCACCATGCCGAGTGTCGTCAGAGAGCAACCGATCCCAAACTTGGACACTCTGAAGAGCTGTTTACTGGTCCATTTCCATATTTATGCCCCTCGCCGGCTAAGCTTGAAGTGGTGGAAGAGGAGATCCCATGTAGCGATGCCCAAATATTTGAACAGCAACGGCCACAGGAAGTCGACGCTGGCAATTGGTCACAAGATGTGGACGATGACGAGACACAATTGCCAGGAAGTGAGGAGGAGGATCGTGGTGCGCAAGTGGAAGAGGAGGAGGTGGTGGATGATCTAGTAACTGACCCAACGTGGAAGGAGGACATGCAGAGTGAGGCCAGCAGCATACAGGGGGAGGGAGGCAGAGTACCCCAACAGGCAGGAAGAAACAGTGTGGTGGCTGCTCACAGAAGTCGGGCAACAGTTCCCCGTAACACCAACACGAGGGACGTTGTCAGTACAACCGGTACGTCTTCCAGAGTCTGGAATTCTTTTAAAGACTCTGTTGATAACCCCAAAAAGGCCATTTGTACCACCTGCCAGGCCAGCATCAGCAGGGGTGACAAAACTACCAGCCTGACCACCACCAGCATAATCAGGCACATGTTAGCAAAGCACCCGACTTTGTGGGGCGAACCCCAGGTTCCACAACCAGTGTCAGCGGGTGTCACCACTGCTTCTTCCACTGTTGTGCACGTAAGACAACCCCCTGTTGTGCGTGCAAGGCAATCCCCTGTCCATACTGCATGCAAAGATGCCCCCTCCTCTCAGTCTTCACTTGTTATGGCAGTTTTTCAAGAAACAGCATCAACGTTCACGTCCACATCCCACCGCAGCGTTCAATTGTCCATATCCCAGACCTTTGAACGAAAGCGCAAATTCGCAGCCAACGCCCCACAGGCCACAGTCCTAAATTCGCACATTTCACGACTGCTAGCGTTGGAAATGCTGCCTTTTAGGCTGGTGGAGACGGAATCCTTCCGCAACCTTATGGCGGTGGCCGTCCCTCAGTACTCGGTCCCCAGCCGACACTATTTTGCCCGGTGTGCGATCCCCGCACTACACAAGCATGTGTCCCAAAACATCTGCCGTGCCTTCAACAATGCAGTTACTGGTAGAGTCCACCTGACAACAGAAACGTGGACAAGTGCTTGTGGCCAGGGACGGTACATCTCCCCGATGGAACACTGGGTAAACAAATTGGAAGCCGGGACCCAGTTGGACCTTGGGATGGAACACATCCTCCCCACACCGATGATTGCGGGCCCTATGTCAGTCAGAGTTGCCCCCACAGTGTACAGCTCCTGCGCATCATCCTCCTCCTCCTCCTCATGTTCAGCCTCCATCTCAGATATCACCACATCAGTTACAAGCTGGAAGCACTGCAGTACTGCCTTCGCCAAGCGGCAACAGGCTGTGCTGAAACTCATAAGCATAGGCTATGAATCTCACACTGCTTGTGAGTTGTGGACAGCTGTGAAAGAGCAGGCAGATCTGTGGCTGAGACCGCTGAACCTACATCCAGGCATGGTCGTGTGTGACAATGGCTGTAACCTGGTGGCGGCTCTGAGGCGAGGCGAGATCACACATGTATCATGCCTGGCTCATGTGCTTAACCTCGTGATTCAGCAGTCTCTTAAATTGTACCCCAATTTGCCAGATCTGCTCGTCAAAGTACGCCGCCTGTCAGCTCATTTTCGCAAGTCGGCTACAGCTTCCGCTGTCCTTGCTGTGTTGCAGCAGCGTTTGCAGTTTCCGGCACAACTTCTGGTGTGTGATATCCTCACACGTTGGAACTCTACCCTCCACATGTTGCAAAGGATTTGTGAGCAGAAGAGAGCAGTTGTGGAGTACCAGCTGCAACAAGGCCGTCGATATTCAGGTCAGACTCCACACATAAGACCTCAGGTGTTGACCTGGATGTTTGACATTTGTACCATCCTGACAAACTTTGAGGAGTCCACCTAGATGGTGAGTGGCGATAACGCCATCATTAGCGTCAGCATCCCACTTTTCTGTCTTTTGCAACGCTCTCTGCAGAGAATTAAAGAGGAGGCATTGCAGCCAGAGTATGATGAGATGGATCAAGAAGCCGTAATGGGCGATTACACACAGCCCAGCCTCATCTCATCCCAACGTGCATTGGGGGACAATGAGGGAGAGGAGGAGGAGGAGGAAGAACAGGAGCTGGTTTCATGTGCTGTAGACGGTAGTACCTGTACAACAGTCATACCGTCGGTTCAGCGTGGGTGGCCTGAGGACAGGGGGGAGGAGGAGGAGGAGAGCATGATCAGTCGTCAACTTGGTGAGGACACGGAAGTCTTGCCCGTTACCAGTCTGGCACGCATGGCTGACTTTATGTTACGCTGCCTTGACCGTGACCCTCGCGTTGTCAACATGTTGGGTGACAGTCATTACTGGTTGGTGACACTTTTAGACCCCCGCTACAAGGAAAACTTTCACTCTCTTATTCCTGTGGTGGAGAGGTCTACAAAAATGGGGCAGTACCAGAAGGCCCTTGCTGCAGAACTCTTAAAAAAATTCCCATCTGAACACGCTAGCGGCAGAGGTCACAGTTAGTTGACTAACCAAGGCGTACAGGTGAGAGAGACGCAACTCCAATCGAGCAGGGGCAGGGGAACACTGTCAACATTCTGGGACAGTTTTCTGAGGCCCGCCCAGCTTACAGGCCCTGAGGCACGGGGTACTCTCACAAGGAGTGGAAAGTTTCAAAAGATGGTGAGGGAGTACCTTGCCGACCGTACCAGTGTCCTCCGTGATTCCTCTGTGCCTTTTAATTATTGGGTATCCAAGCTGGACACTTGGAATGAACTCGCTCTGTATGCCTTGGATTTCCTGGCCTGCCCTGCCGCTAGCCTGTTATTGGAGCGTGTTTTTAGTGATGCTGGGGGAATTATGATTGATAAGCGCACTCGCCTGTCAACTGACAATGCTGACAAGCTGACCCTTATCAAAATGAACAAGGGCTTGATTGGGCCAGACTTTTCATCACCACCAAATAACAGCAGAGTAACATAAAGTCAAATCCACTGTGTTGTTTCTGGAGGTGTATTCCCATGCACCGCTTCACACCCACACATAGGTATACGCTTCCTCATTTCGGCTGTATTTTGCTCTTCTCCTTATCCTCTGCCTCCATCACCACTATACCACCAGGGTGACCGTGTGTTACTCTGGCACCTCAGGTCTGGTCGCCATAGTGGCAGCAATGTCATGTCTGAGAGCAGGTGGGAGGTTACCTGGTTGGGGACAATTAGCATGCAGCACCTCCTGCCTCAGTCCAGGGAGGGGAGAAATCTGCCCTTTATAAACTGGATCTGGGGCGGGGTAAGAGACAAGTTCCAGAGACCAGTGAGAGACAAGACAGAGACAGGTCAGCAGCAGGCTGAGGAGTCCCTGTAGGCAGAGGAGGAACACGAGGCCAGGAGGGGAACTAGCAGAGTTCGTCCTGGCCAGAGACTTGTAAAGCCGGACACTGGAGTTCGAGGCTGTGAGGGTTATAAGCCCAGCAGCAGAAAACCACCACGCAGGGGACTTCAAGTCCTCTGGCCCAAGGAAGCCCGGAGGCTCAGCCACACGAGAGGGACCACTACTACCCCAGAGGGGTGAGAGGTACGGAAGGCACGAGTCGCCAGTCATACGGGTGAAGACAACACGGTACACTCAGAGACGTGGGCTACCACCACACTACAGCGGGATAGCAAGGAAAGAGTGAAGTCAGCACGGTAGGCCTACAAACTCCCCCTGACCAGCGGGATTTCCCAGTTGCTCTCAGACTGACCAGGCGTTCATTGTTAACCTGTATTAAGACGGGTCCCTTAATACCATCAACAGTAAAGACCCTGACTTGCATGACAGACTCCGTGTGGTTACTGCTGCTTCCGCTCACCATCACCACCATCATCCCTATTTACTGCCCTGAGGCTATACTCCTCCCGTGGGAAGTTGTACTATCCTCTGCTGCACCCACAACACCAGCCTCAGCGGTCTACCCTGCAGCGGCGGTTCACTCTGACCGCAATCCACGGGTGGCCTAGTCGGACATTCGGTATATAGCCCGCCATTTAGTTTGACCACCCTGAGCCACAGGACCGGGTCACCGCCACGGTGACTACAACCCCCAGCATCTACAAAAAGGCCCGGTTCTGGGTTCCCCACGTGGCCCAGGGGGCACGTCATTACGCTCGCGCCCCTACTGACTGGCCTGAGCATGATTAGTGATCCCACTGTACCATGCACCGAGGAGTGCCTGGAGGGGCGTAACTAAGTATCAATCCAATCCGACCAAGGTCGCATGGCAGCTTAGTCGACTCCATGGACCAAGGAGGAACCAAGCAGAGGGACCAGGTGCGACTCCAGGTCAGACCCCAGTCACAGTTGTTGACCCACACCGGGGAATGCAGGAACAGGCTGGTTAGACTGGCATACAGGCAGCTGGGTATTGGCAAATAAGGCTGGTATGCAGACAGGTGGGTACTGGAAAGTACGGCTGGTATGCAGACAGGTGGGCACTGTCAAGCACGGCTGGTATGCAGAAAGGGAGATACTGGCAGGCACGGCTGGAGTGCAGACAGGGAGATACTAGCAGGTTGGAGCGCAGGCTGGATAGAGTCCAGTACAGACTGGGAGACAGGTACAGAGCAGCAGATGCAGTAGACAAGAAGAGTAAAGCGAAACCACTGGAGCGGAGGACAAGGCAGAGCAGAGAGGAACTGCTGGTGCGGTGAGCAAGCAGAGCGGAGCGAAAACCGCAGGTGTGGTGGGCAAGGCAGAGCAGAGAGAATCCGCAGGTGCGGTGGACAAGGCAGAGCAGAGCAGAACAGCCGGAGCGGTGGGCAAGGCAGAGCAGAGAGAAGCCGCCGGAGCGGTGGACAGGGCAGAGCAGAGAGAAACCGCAGGTGTGGTGGACAAGGCAGAGCAGAGCGGAACCACCGGAGCAGTTGGCAAGGCAGAGCAGAGAGAAACTGCTGGTGCGGTGAGCAAGGCAGAGCAGAGAGAAGCCGCCGGATCGGTGGGCAAGTCAGAGCAGAGAGAAGCCACCGGAGCGGTGGGTAAGGCAGAGCAGAGGGAAGCCGCCGTAGTGGTGGGCAAGTCAGAGCAGAGAGAAAACGCCAGAGCGGTGGGCAAGCAGAGCCGAACAGGGCTGAAGGTGCAGGCAGAGAGGACAGGGCTCTGTTCACATGGAACAGACTGGAAAATACAGGAGGATGGCTAGAACACAGGAGGAAGAGACAGAGGAAGGAAAAAGGGACAAGAAGAACCAGATGCACACAAGGTACTTCCTATGAAGTAGCGAGTGGACACAAAACTCACAAAAAGAAGTACAGAGACAACGAGTTGGAGTTAGGTGCAGGTTCAGATACTGCAGTAAAAGGGAAGGTACGGACATAGAGACAAACAGGTAACAGGCTAGGATACAGTTCAGACAGGAACTGCTACTGCAATGAGATACATGAACGAGCCTGGGTATACAGCCCCCAGAGTGGCGGAAACAGACTAGAAGTCACAGGTAACAGGCTTGGATATACAGCCCACAGAGTGGCGGAAACAGACTAGAAGTCACCAGTAACAGGTCTGGGTATGCAGTCCCCAGAGAGGCGGAAACAGACTAGAAACAGGACAGGACCTGGCAATTCAGCAGCGAAGACTAACTGAGTGAAGGTGTTGCTGAGGCACCTCTTTCTGGGTGGAGGGGGTTTAAATATCCAGCGACTCACAGCAATAGGCTGGAGACTCATTAGGGGTGCGCCCACAGCAGCTATAAGAATCAGGAAGTAACCGGGCTGCCGCCCTAAGCAGTCAGTCAAGAGACATGCACACAGCATGAACTGGAGCAAGGTTTGTAGGCTGGACTGACAGGTAAGATTGCGGTCTTGCATAGTGGGAGGTGGTGCACTATGCAAGCACGCCACCAGGGATGTTACACCGTGGTCCGTGTTGCCAGCATTGCAAGTTCCTCCATCCTAATTTTTGCCAGCTTTTGCTTGGAAGGCATAGGCAAAGACTATGGGAGACCCACTCCCCAATAATGGGAATAATGTTTTTAATATGCTGTACTGCATGGCTCTTGTAAGGGGCATGAAAACTGTCTTGTTAAGCTACTGTGACCTCCACGTCTCTTCCAAGGGGCAATAAAACCGTCTTGTTAAGCTTTTGCGACCTCCACCACTCTTCCAAGGGGCATTGATATTGTCTTTTTATTCCACTGCGACCTCCACCACTCTTCCAAGGGGCATTGATATTGTCTTTTTATTCCACTGCACCCTCCACCACTCTTCCAAGGGGCATTAAAAAAGTCTTGTTAAGCTACGGCGACTTCCACCGCTCTTCCAAGGGGCATTAAAACCATCTTGTTAAGCTACTGTGACCTCCACCACTTTTCCAATGGGCATTAAAACCGTCTTGTTAAGCTACTGCGACCTACACCGCTCTTCCAAGGGGCATTAAAACCATCTTGTTAAGCTACTGCAACCTCCACCACTCTTCCAAGGGGCATTAAAACCGTCTTGTTAAGCTACTCTGACCTCCACGTCTCTTCCAAGGGGCATTAAAACTGTCTTGTTAAACCACTCTGAGCTCCACAGCTCTTCCAACGGGCATTGAAATGTTGTTTGCAATTAACTCTAACCTCCACGACTCTTCCAATGGGCATTTCATTTCCTCCTAATTTTAGTCAGCTTTTGCTTTTCAATGCATAGGCAAACACTAAGGGAGACCCACTCCCCAATATTGGGTAGAAGGTTTTTAATATGCTGTAATCCTCGTCTGTTTCCAGGGGCATTGCAGTTCCTCATAATTTTTGGAAAGCCTTCCATTCACTGCTTAGGCCAACAGTGTACAGGAGACCCAGTTTGCTATAAATGGAAAAAAAGCATTTAGTTAAGGCCCTCTGATCTCCATGTCACTTCCAAGGAGCATTAGAGTGCCTCGAAATTTTTGGTAGGCATTGCACTCACTGTATGCCCTATAACTGTGTAGCCAAACAGCTCCTTTTGGTACAGAAACATATCCTACAAGACATGTGTGGTTGACTGGCCTGATATTGATGTGAATGGCCCTGTTCCTCCTGCTCTTTCTCCTTTGCCACCACCTCATCCATCATTCATCAGCTGAAGCTTTGTTTATAACGGGAGTCATAGAACGGGGCTAGTAGCAGGAAAACATCTAGCAATCCTCGAAGGAGGTAAGATATGCGTACTGCATACATGCGCTTACATTTCAAGAAACAGAAAGCTAAGGAGATGGATGGTCTCATGATCATGAATAATTTACTCTTTGTGTAGGAGGCCAACCACTGCTGCTGTCTACCTTCTGAACTTTGTGTTGAAGCCTGATTGACCCAGGACCTGCAATCCTCTATGTCTGGAGGACATGTTGCATCCCAGTGTCCAACTGTGTCCCCGCTTCCACAATATTAACCCAGTGTGAAGGCGTCAGTGAGATGGACCATCCCTGGCCACATTCACTTGTCCATGTGTTTGTGGTTAGGCTGTTCTTCAAATAGGGGCGGCTGTGGACCGTTTATTTACACCCGGCCGCCCCTGGCGGCTGGGGACCAAGCGTGGACACCTGGCCGCCGGGCGGCTGGGGACTGAGTATGGATACCATGCCGCCGAAGCAGCTATGACGTGGTAGCCAGATTCCACATCCACATGCCTAAAAGGCCCAATTTCAAGTGCAAGCAAGCTAGCAGTATGGTATTGCAGCCTGGGGGTGGGTGGGTGGCAGGCTGCACACTTACGCTTGCATTCCTAGAAAACAAAGCAGATGTTAACTTCTATTATCATCATCATGCTTCTCTTCTTGGCACTCTCAACTCCCCTGATGGAGAAGCCAGGGCCCACCGGAGGAGTCTGGTTCTCTGGTGGGCTCGGTCAATGCTGCCCTAAAGCAGGCCAGGCTAAGAAAAGTGTGGGGAAGGATACCGGGACAAATAGGGGCAGCTGAGGACCGTTTATGGACACCCGGCCGCCCCCTGGCGGCTGGGGACCAAGCGTGAACACCAGGCCGCGGGGCGGCTGGTGACTGAGTATGGATACCCAGATTCCGCCTCCACATGCCTAAAAGGCCCAATTTCAAGTGCAAGCAAGCAGTATGGTATTGCAGCCTGGGGGTGGGTGGGTGGCAGGCTGCATACTTGCGTTTGAATTGCAAGGAATGCAGGAGGTACAATTGAACACTGCCCTGGGACAAGGACTTGCACGGGGATAGTTGCAAGTCTGCATCTTCTGATGCGGCAAGGATCACTTCTGATGGGCACACTTTTAAGCCATGACCTGGGTGTCAGAGATGCTTCCAGGGGTCTTCCCCATGCTGTTTCCATGTCTTTTCAGTACTGTATACATGTGTCACACAGCACATGGCCAGATAACGTTGTAAAATGTTAAAATGACATTTCCCGGTGAATGCATTTGTCACGGTTGAAAGCAATGCAAAAGTGCAAAAGCACATAAAAAATGCTACTTGTGAACATAGTCCAAGGTGTGGAGGAGTATTCTTATTTTTTGTTATTTATTTTACCTTATACACTAGTTTTTAACCTGGAAAGGATGTTCCTTAACATATTTCACAGGAAAGCACTTTCAGTTTCGTTTTTGAACGTTTTATTGTGAGCCCGTAAAAGTGTCTTCATACCTCTGACCACGTTGTTGACAGCAGTGACCTGGGGGTCAGAAATGCTTCCTGGGGCGATCTCCATGCTGTCCCCATGTAATCTGAGCACTGTAACTATCGTTTTGGGCACTTTTTATGCTTTCTACAGACTGCCTGGGGTGCCGCCGCAAAAATGCTCGGGTCTCCCATTGACTAACATTGGGCTCGTTGCTCGGGTCGAGCACCCAAGTATCACGGTGAGCTCGGCCCGAGCTTCGAGCACCCGAACATTTTTGTGCTCGCTCAACACTAGTAGACACCTTTAATAACCATATTCATAAATTGTTTATCCTCTTCTTATACGACAATATCATTCATCACCACTTACCACTGTTTCATCTAAAGAAAGAAGTTGTTTCTAAATAATTTATCCCTGATTCTTTGTATCAGTAGGAACAATTTTCAGATTATTCTTACTAGTAAAATGTCAAAAAAATTAAAAATATCTATGGTGTATAAAAAAAAATTGTCGAATTAAACAATGATTCCTCCCAGGGAGGAAATTGTGCCATAAGGTACAGAATAATAAAATACTAAGAAATATGATGACTGGCTGGCAATTTGTTGTCATTTCCTCTCTCGAGGCCCCAGTCACAACTATCAACCAAGGCAGCAAAGTTGAGCATCTGCTATTCAATTAGTCTAAAACGTCAATATATCTTCTATTACAATTAACAAACTTTTATCAAGTTTAACTTCTAGAAAGGTGAAATGACTCTACCTTCATCTAAAAATTGATATTTTAAAGGGGTGTCTGATGTAGACAACTCATGTCTAAATAGACTATTGGGTAATTATCTTTTTAGGATCTATTAGCCAGAGTAGAGAGTAACTAATAAGACTGTTGTTTGTTTTTTGATGGACTGAACATATCCGCAAATTAGATGGACAGTTTATTGAGTACATTGAGAACTGTATAGCATTTAAGGAAGCACCTCAGCTTATTTTCTTTCTCTGTAATCCCACCTAAGTGACTCTCACAATTGCACATATTTTATTTATATATATATTTATATATATTCTCCTTATATTTAAATACCTTAGAGACTATCAGTATGCTCTCATGGAGGTTGGACTGTCTAATAATCATCAGTAACTGTGATAGAAGCTTTTTGTTCTTATCCGTTAAGTAGAGATAAGTCGATTTTTTGAAATTCGAATTCCCTAAAAATGTAATTTGCAATGAATAAATTTGCAAGCTTACACTCTACAGAAGAGAGAGAAAGAGAGAGAACTGAAGGGTTTAACATTTTCTTCTGTGTTCGCATTGTAAAAAGAATATAAAAATACTGCTATTAAGGTGCAGTTGCTGCAGTATATCACAGATCAATTCATCGTTACACTGAGTGACTATGAAGATACAGAACTATTCTGTATTATACTGAATTATACTTTTATTGCATTATACGATATGGAGTGCATTATACTTGTATGCAGGACTATATGATGTATTACACAAAATGTAGGACTATGGGGAATGTATTATACTGTATGGAGGACTATGGGGAGTACATTATACTATATGGAGGTCTACATGGGGGCTCTTATAACATTTGGAGGGCTATGTGGGGGTCATTATAATATTTGGAAGTCTATGTGGGAGTCTTTATACTGTGTGTAGGGCTATGTGGAGGCCATTATACTATTTGTAGAGCTAGTGGGGGCCATTATACATTGTGGTGAGGTATGGGGCCATTATACTGTATGTAGGCCCATTATACTGCATGGAGGGCTATGTGGGGTTCGGAGATGGGGATCATACAGTGTTGGGGTCACTATACTTTGCCGGGGGAGTTGAAGTGGGGTACAGTAGGGTCATCATACCATGCGGGTGGAGTGTACTGTGAAGGAATTCACTGTGGTGGTATCATACTGTGTTTGGGGGGCACTTTTGTTAGAATCATACTTTACGGGTGCAATGAATGAGAATCTATTGCTTCAGTAGGAGGAAAATTACTTTGTAAGGACTGCAAAGGTGTGATATGCTCTTCTGTGACATCACCAAATATTTTTTTTTCTTTTGGGAGGGGGCCCAATTAAATCTCCTGATATGGGGTTCCATGATTTCTATGTAGACCCCTGGGTACTATCTTTCCAGTCCTGCACAGTTCCTGTGCACCCATGAAATCGTGGTTTCCTTATTTATAAGGGTGAGCTGATTTCAACTTTTTTCCTACTAATGAACATTACTAAGTTATTTTTCTTTATAGAGTAGTAGTTAATAATTCAGATGATCATAGTGAATTATTTGAAGACTATGAAGACAAACCATTATTGATAGTGAGAATCGATTTGCAGGACATGACCAATCAGTCTGGTAAAATATCATCCCACCAGGATGGCTAATTAGAAGAATAACTGTGAATTCTGGCAGGTAGGAAGCGGTTTGCTGGGCTCCCATCTGGAATTATTAACATGACCAAAGGGCCAGGTCCTGTAAAACGATTTGCACCATCTTTATAAACTTTATTTGGACATTTATAGGACCAGTCTTGACCATCATCTTCAAGAGGATACTCAGTTAAGCCCATACTTATAAGCGAAATTGGGCCACATAGGCCCAACAAGAGACAACCAACTTGAAATTCACTCTTGCTACTAGGGTCTATCATTTCATATGAAATTATTATTCAGAAATAATATATATCACACTTTTGTTTGTGTAGATTGCCTCCATAATCATACTATTTGTATTATGTGCCTATACAAGCTCATAAGGAGTGTTCAGCCACAAAAGGTTTTATAAAGGTCCACCTTGTAGTATAAAAAGTTCTCAACTCAGAAACTAACTGGGTGAAATGTATAAATTATCTACAGCTGTAGCTGCACCAAGCACATTATCACAATATGATATTGCAATGTGTTGTACTGTGGTTTTAAATGAGCAAATAATGCGCAAAAAGTTACATAGACTGAGCTGTGCCACGTTTGTAATTGTCATAATTACCCCAAATAATAATAATAATAATAATAATAATAATAATAATAATAAAATGTTTTCAACATGTCAAAGTTCTTTTTTTGTATTCTTTTTTAATTAATCTTTTTTTTACATAATTATTTCTACTCTACATTTTTATTGTAATGAAAATAATATCTAAGTATTTGCATTCTTATGGAAATTATAATTTTTACATTGAAAGAATTTTCAAAATAGTGATATACAATTAAGCTATCTAGTAAAAATACTGCTTTTCTGAATATCTTCCACATCCAAGCTTGCTTAAAAATGTCACAATTGCTGTTTAAGTGTCTTTTTATCCATATAATTGATGTTTTCAGACTCTTTTTTTTTCTTGTAAAAGGTAGATCATTTTTATCTGCCACTTTTGTTCCTTGGTGAGCTCCTTTTGTTTATAATGTCATCTACTTAGAAAAAAAAAATTAGATTTTTTCCGCCTGACATTCACAATTCTGAGAACTAGTTCAATTTGAATTTCCTTTATTTGAGTTGTCACCATCACAAATTGTCTCCTGTCAGTCAAAGCCACATTATAAAAAGCAAAATAAAAAACCTAATTTTAAGAAAATCTCTAGATACCTTGGACTTCTTTTTTCTTTAGGGCTCATACTATTCAGAGTTTAAAATGGATGAGTGCAACAGCGAGTCAGAATAGAATAGATAGAAAAGATATATACATAGAATAGAAAGATGTCAGTGACATATAATTAGTGCAGTGCGTGTGTAGCTTACTGTTCATGCATTTATCTAATAATTCACTAAATTAAAGAAAAAATTGGCATGAGGTTCCCCAAATTTTTATTAACCAGCTGACGGACAGCTGACAGCTGGGGGCTGATGTTTATAGCTTGGCAAGGGGGTACTGCACATGAAGCTTCCCAGGCTATTAATATCATCTCACAGCTATATTCTTAGATTTTACTAATTATTAAAATGGGGGACCACCCAAATAAAATGATGTGAGGTCCTTCTATAATTAATAACCAGCAAAGACTAGGCAGACAGCTGTGGGCTTATATTTCTAGGCTAGGAAGGGACCATGGATATATGTCTCATTCCCAGACTAAGAAAATCATCTCTCAGCTGCCACATAAATGGTTCATCCATAAGATGTGCCAATTCTGGAGCTTAGCTTCCGCTCTTCCCATTTGCCCTGGTGCTGTGCAAGTGGGGTAATAGTATTGAGGTTGATGTCAACTTTGTATTGTCATCTGATATCAATGTAAATGGAGAGGCGTCTATATGGTGCATCCATAACTAACCATCTTATGGATGCACCAATTCTGGGGCATCTGAGAGCTGATGTTCTTAGTCTGGGAAGGGGACAAATATCCATGGCCCCTTCGTAGCCTATTAATGTCAGCCTAAAGCTGTCTGCCTAGCCTTTGCTGGTTATTAATTATAGGAGGATCCCAATCCACATCATTTTTTGGGGGGTCCCCCATTTTAATAACCAGTAAAGGCTAAGTATACAGCTGTGAGATGATATTAATAGCTGGGACGCTCCATGTGTATTACCCCCTTCCAAGGCTATACACATCAACCCCCAGCTGTCGGCTTTCCCTCAGCTGGTTAATAAAAATTATGGGGACACCACGCCATTTTTTTCATTAATTTTCTTATGAATTAAATACATGTACAGTAAACTACACACGCAAAGGACGGAGAAACTTGCAATTCTGACAATATGGACCATGGACAACCGGGTGGTATAGTGGTGGTGGAGGCTGAGGATAAGGAGAAGAGCCGAAATGAGGAAGAGTATACCCATGTGTGGGTGTGAAGCGGTGCATGGGAATACACCTCCCGAAATAACACAGTGGATTTGACTTTATGGTACGCTGCTGTCATTTGGTGGTGATGAGAAGCCTGGCCCAATCCAGCCCTTGTTCATTTTGATAAGGGTCAGCTTGTCAGCATTGTCAGCTGACAGGCGAGTGCGCTTCTCAGTTATAATTCCCCCAGCGGCACTAAAAACACACTCCGAAAACACGCTAGCAGCAGGGCAGGCCAGGACCTCCAAAGCGTACAGACCAAGTTCATTCCAAGTGTCCAGCTTGGATACCCAATAATTAAAAGGCACAGAGGAATCACGGAGGATGCTGGTACGGTCGGCAAGGTACTCCCTCACTATCTTTTGAAACTTTCCACTCCTTGTGAGAGTATCCCGCGCCTCAGGGCCTGTAAGCTGGGAGGGTCTCATAAAACTGTGCCAGAATGTTGACAGTGTTCCCCTGCCTCTGCTGGATTGGAGTTGCATCTCTCTCGCCTGTACGCCTTGGTTGGTCAACGAACTGTGACCTCTGCCGCTGGAGTGTTCAGATGGGAATTTTTTTAACAGTTCTGCAGCAAAGGCCTTCTGGTACAGCCCCATTTTTGTAGACCTCTCCAACTCAGGAATAAGAGAGTGAAAGTTCTCCTTGTAGCGGGGGTCTAAAAGTGTCACCAACCAGTAATGACTGTCACCCAACATTTTGACAACGAGAGGGTCACGGTTAAGGCAGTGTAACATAAAGTCAGCCATGCGTGCCAGACTGGTAACGGGCAAGACTTCTGTGTCCTCACCAAGATGACGACTGTTGGGATGAGATGAGGCTGGGCTGTGTGTAATTGCCCATTACGGCTTCTTGATCCATCTCATCATAATCTGGCTGCAATGCCTCCTCTTTAATTCTCTGCAGAGAGCGTTGCAAAAGACAGAAAAGTGGGATGCTGATCCTAATGATGGCATAATCGTTAGTGTTGAGCGAGCACTAAAATGCTCAGGTGCTCGAAGCTCGGGCCGAGCTCGCCGTGAAGCATTTCTGACCCCCAGGTCACTGCTGTCAACAACGTGGTCAGAGGTATTAAGCCACTTTTACAGGCTCACAATAAAACGTTCAAAAACGAAAGTGAAACTTTTTTCCTGTGAAATAAGTTAAGGAACATCCTTTCCAGGGTAAAGACTTGTGTATAAGTTAAAATAAATGACCAAAAACAAAAATACTCCTCCACACCTTCGGCTATGTTCACAAGTAGCATTTTTTATGCGTTTTTGCACTTTTGTATTGCTTTCAACTATGACAAATGCATTTACCGTGAAATGTCATTTTAACATTTTACAACCTTATCTGGTCATGTGCTGTGTGACACATGCATAAAGTGCTGAAAAGACAAGGGAACAGCATGGGGAAGACCCCTGGAAGCATCTCTGACTCCCTGGTCACTGTCTAAAAGTGTGCCCATCATAAGTGATCCTTACCGCATCAGAAGATGCAGACTTGCAACTATCCCCATGCAAGTTCTAGTCCCAGGGCAGTGTTCAATTGTACCTCCCCCATTCCTTGCAATACAAGCTCAAGTATGCAGCCTGCCACCCACCCACACCCAGTCTGCAATACCATACTGCTTGCTTGCTTGAACTTGAAATTGGGCCCTTTAGGCATGTGGAGGCGGAATCTGGCCACCACGTCATGGCTGTGTTGGCGGCCTGGAATCCATACTCAGTCCCCAGCCGCCCGGCTGCCGGGTGTCCACACACGGTCCACAGCTGCCTGGGGGCAGCCGGGTGTCCATAAACGGTCCTCAGCCGCCCCTATTTCTCCTTGGAACATCGTCCCACACACTTTTCTTTGCCCGGCCTTCTTTAGGCAGCATTGGGCGAGCCCACCAGAAAACCAGACTCCTCCGGTGGGCCCTGACTTCTCCATCGGTGGAGTTGAGAGTGCCAAGGTGAGGAGCATGATGATGATGACAGAAGTTAGCATCTGCTATGTTTTCTTTTAACGCAAGTGTAAGTGTGCAGCCTGCCATCCACCCACCCACCCCTAGACTGCAATTCCATACTGCTAGCTTGCACTTGAAAGGGGGCCTTTTGGTTTGGAGGAGGCCGAAGCTGGCCACTACCTCATGGCTGCTTCGGCAGCGAGGTATCCATACTCAGTCCCCAGCCTCCCATATTTGTCCTGGTGTGCCTTATACATAAGATTAAGTGCGTATACCAAAACATTACCTGTGCCCTCCCCAGTGCATTTTGTGGGAAGGAGAGCCTATTCCGCTGTAGTGTGTGCATGCCAAACCCCTGTTCATGGTACATGCGAAGATGCCTCCCACCTTGCACCTGTCGTTGCAGACTTGCAACTATCTCCATTCAAGTCCTTGTCCCAGGGTAGTGTTCAATTGCACCTCTCCCATTCCTTGCAATGCAAGCGCAAGTATGCAGCCTGCCACCCACCCACCCCCAGGCTGCAATACCATACTGCTTGCTTGCACTTTAAATTGGGCCTTTTAGGCATGTGGAGGCAGAATCTGGCCACCCCGCCATGGCTGTGTCGGCGGCCTGGTATCCATACTCAGTCCCCAGCCGCCTGGTGGCCGGGTGTCCCCGCTTGCTCCCCAGCCTCCAGGGGGTGGCCGGGTGTCCATACTCGGTCCCCAGCCACCCCTATTTGTCCCGGTAACCTTTCCCACACTTTTCTTAGCCTGGCCTGCTTTAGGGCAGCATTGGCCGAGCCCACCGGACTATCAGACTCCTCCGGTGGGCCCTGGCTTCTCCATCAGGGGAGTTGAGAGTGCCAAGGTGAGGAGCATGATGAGGATGATAGAAGTTAGCATCTGCTTTGTTTTGTTGTAATGCAAGCGCATCTATGAAGTAGCGGCTAGGCCTGAGGTGGTTAGCGTTTTGGCGCATATCCTACCTCCTCCGAGGATTGCTGGATGTTTTCCTGCTACTATCCAAGTTCTATGACTCCCGTTAAAACAAAGCTTCAGGTGATAAATGATGGATGAGGTAGTGGCAAAGGAGAAAGAGCCGGAGGAACAGGGACCATTCACATCAATATCAGGCCAGTCAACCAGATATGTCTTGTAGGATATGTTTCTCTAACAAAAGGAGCGGTTCGGCTACACAGTTATAGGGCATACAGTGAGTGCAATGCCTACCAAAAATTTCGAGCCACTCCAATGCCCCTTGGAAATGACATGGAGGTCAGAGGGCGTTAACTAAACCTTTTTTCCATTTACAGCAACTGGGTCTCCCGTGCACTGTTGGCCTAAGCAGTGAATGGAAGGCTTTCCAAAAATTATGAGGAACTGCAATGCCCCTTACAAGAGCCATGTGTGGCACCCCAGGGGTCTGGTCACCACAGTAATAGAGATATTACGTCGGAGAGCAAGTGGGAGGTTTCCTGGTCAGGATCCCTTAAACATGCAACATCCTCCTGCCCCAATCCTGGGAGGGGAGAATTCTGCCCTTATAAACTGGATCTTGGGCGGGGTTGAGTGAGTCAGAGAACAGTCAGAGTCAGAGTGAGAGCAAGGGAAAGTAACAGCAAGGAGCTCTGTAGGAGCTAAGAGCTAAAGACCAGGGGCTGGAAGCTGAGCAGAGCTCGCCCTGGCAGAAGACAATAGGAACCGGACACAGGAGTCCGAAGCTGTGAGGACTTATATATCCAGCAGCAGAAACCAGCCGGCAGGGGAGTTCAGGTCCTCTGGCCATAGAAGCCCGGAGGCTTAGTCACAAGCAAGGGACCAGCACCGCCGTCGTGGAGCGGAGGCTAACAGAAGGCCCCAAGTCACCAGCCATACGGGTGAGCACTACACGGTACACTCAGGGACGTGGGCTACTTCTACCCGCTTACAGCAAGGTAGCCAGGAAGAGTGCAGACAGACGGGGAGGCCTACAACTCCACCTGGCCAGGGGAACTCCTGCTTTCTCACAGACTGACCAGGCCTCTTATGCTAGCCAGTACTCCCGGGAGGGTCTACCTTATAATCATCAGTAAAGACCCTGAACTGCACTGCAAAGACTCTGAGTCATTCCTGCTGCGCTCGTGCACCATCACCCCCATCATCTACACTCACTGCCCTGAGGCTATACTCCTCCCGAGGGGAGTTATCCCATTCTATGCTGCGCACACAACACCAGCCTCAGCGGTCATCCTCACAGCGGTGGTACTCCCTGACCGCAATCCACGGGTGGCGCAGTCAGACAATTAACCTCAAAACCTAAGAAAGACTGCCACTGGTTTGACCAGCCTGAGCCACGGGACCAGGTCACCGCCACGGAGACTACAGACCCCAGAGACCCGGCACCGGGTATCCCACACACGTGTACACACGGCCCAGGGGGCACATCACATGCAGTACAGCATATTACAAACATAAGTCCCATTATTGGGGAGTGGGTGTCCCATAGTATTTGCTTATGCTTTCCCAGCAAAAGCTGCCAAAAATTAGGATGGAGCAACTTGCAATGCCCCTTACAAGAGCCATGCAGTACAGCATATTACAAACATAAGTCCCATTATTGGGGAGTGGGTGTCCCATAGTATTTGCTTATGCTTTCCCAGCAAAAGCTGCCAAAAATTAGGACGGAGCAACTTGCAATGCCCCTTACAAGAGCCATGCAGTACAGCATATTACAAACATAAGTCCCATTATTGGGGAGTGGTTGTCTTATAGTATTTGCTTATGCTTTCCAAGCAAAAGCTGCCAAAAATTAGGACAGAGCAACTTGCAATCCCCCTTACAAGAGTCATGCAGTACAGCATATTACAAACATAAGTCCCATTATTGGGGAGTGGGTGTCCCATATTATTTGCTTATGCTTTCCCAGCAAAAGCTGCCAAAAATTAGGACTGAGCAACTTGCAATGCCCCTTACAAGAGCCATGCAGTACAGCATATTACAAACATAAGTCCCGTTATTGGGTAGTGGGTGTCCCATAGTATTTGCTTATGCTTTCCCAGCAAAAGCTGCCAAAAATTAGGACGGAGCAACTTGCAATGCCCCTTACAAGAGCCATGCAGTACAGCATATTACAAACATAAGTCCCATTATTGAGGAGTGGGTGTCCCATGGTATTTGCTTATGCTTTCCCAGCAAAAGCTGCCAAAAATTAGGACGGAGCAACTTGCAATGCCCCTTACAAGAGCCATGCAGTACAGCATATTACAAACATAAATCCCATTATTGGGGAGTGGGTGTCCCATAGTATTTGGTTATGCCTTGCAAGCAAAAGCTGCCAACAATAAGGATGGAGGAACTTGCAATGCTGGCACCCTGGTGGTATAGTGGTGGTGGAGGCTGAGGATAAGGAGAAGAAGATTAAACAGCCGAAATGAGGAAGATTTACCCATGTGTGGGTGTGAAGCGGTGCATGTGAATACACCTCACGAAATAACACAGTGGATTTGACTTTATGTTACTCTGCTGTCATTTGGTGGTGATGAGAAGTCTGGCCCAATCCAGCCCTTGTTCATTTTGATAAGGGTCAGCTTGTCAGCATTGTCAGTTGACAGGCGAGTGCGCTTATCAGTTATAATTCCCCCAGCGGCACTAAAAACACGCTCCAATAACACGCTAGCGGCAGGGCAGGCCAGGACCTCCAAGGCGCACAGAGCGAGTTTATTCCAAGTGTCCAGCTTGGATACCCAATAATTAAAAGGCACAGAGGAATCACGGAGGACGCTGGTACGATCGGCAAGGTACTCCCTCACCATCTTTTGAAACTTTCCACTCCTTGTGAGAGTACCCCGCGCCTCAGGGCCTGTAAGCTGGGCGGGTGTCAGAAAACTGTCCCAGAATGTTGACAGTGTTCCCCTGCCTCTGCTGGATTGGAGTTGCATCTCTCTCGCCTGTAGACCTTGGTTGGGCAACGAACTGTGACCTCTGCCGCTAGCGTGTTCAGATGGGAATTTTTTTAAGAGTTCTGCAGCAAGGGCCTTCTGGTATTGCCCCATTTTTGTAGACCTCTCCACCTCAGGAATAAGAGAGTGAAAATTCTCCTTGTAGCGGGGGTCTACAAGTGTCACCAACCAATAATGACTGTCACCCAACATTTTGACAACGCGAGGGTCATGGTTAAGGCAGCGCAACATAAAGTCAGCCATGCGTGCCAGACTGGTAACGGGCAAGATTTCCGCGTCCTCACCAAGATGACAACTGACCATGCTCTCCTCCTCCTCCTCCTCTTCCTCCTCCCCCCTGTCCTCAGGCCACCCACGTTGAACCGACGGTATGACACTTGTACAGGTACTACCGTCTACAACGCATGATAGCAGCTCCTGTTCTTCCTCCTCCTCCTCCTCCTCTCCCTCATTGTCCCCCAATGCACGTTGGGATGAGATGAGGCTGGGCTGTGTGTAATCACCCGCTACGGCTTCTTGATCCATCTCATCATACTCTGGCTGCAATGCCTCCTCTTTAATTCTCTGAAGAGAGCGTTGCAAAAGACAGACAAGTGGGATGCTGACACTAATGATGGTGTCATCGCCACTCACCCTCTTGGTGGCCTCCTCAAAGTTTGTCAGGATGGTACATATGTCAGACTTCCCGGTCCACTCCTGAGGTCTTATGTGTGGAGTCTGACCTGAATATCGACGGCCTTGTTGCAGCTGGTACTCCACAACTGCTCTCTTCGGCTCACAAATCCTTTGCAACATGTGGAGGGTAGAGTTCCAACGTGTGGGGACATCACACACCAGTCGGTGTGCCGGAAGCTGCAAACGCTGCTGCAGCACAGCAAGGGCGGCGGAAGCTGTAGCCGACTTGCGAAAATGAGCTGACAGGCGGCGTACTTTCACGAGCAGATCCGGCAACTCGGGGTATGATTTAAGAAACCGCTGAACCACGAGGTTAAGCACATGAGCCAGGCATGGTACGTGTGTGATCTCACCTCGCCTCAGAGCCGCCACCAGGTTACGGCCATTGTCACACACGACAATGCCGGGATGTAGGTTCAGCGGTCTCAGCCACAGATCTGCCTGCTCTTTCACAGCTGTCCACAACTCACAAGCAGTGTGAGGTTTATCACCTAAGCTCATGAGTTTCAGCACAGCCTGTTGCCGCTTGGCGGAGGCAGTACTGCAATGCTTCCAGCTTGTAACTGATGTGGTGATATCTGAGATGGAGGCTGAACATGAGGAGGAGGAGGAGGAGGATGCGCAGGAGCTGTACACTGTGGGGGCAACTCTGACTGACATAGGGCCTGCAATCCTCGGTGTGGGGAGGATGTGTTCCGTCCCAAGGTCCGACTGGGTCCCGGCTTCCACTATGTTTACCCAGTGTGCCGTCAGAGAGATGTACCATCCCTGGCCACAAGCACTTGTCCACGTGTCCGTTGTCAGGTGGACTCTCCCAGTACCTGCGTTGTTGAGGGCACGGCAGATTCTTTGGGACACATGCTTGTGTAGTGCGGGGATGGCACACCGGGCAAAATAGTGTTGGCTGGGGACCGAGTACCGAGGGACGGCCACCGCCATAAGATTGCGGAAGGATTCCGTCTCCACCAGCCTAAAAGGCAGCATTTCCAATGCAAGCAGTCGTGAAATGTGCGAATTTAGGACTGTGGCCTGTGGGGCGTTAGCTGCGAATTTCCGCTTTCGTTCAAAGGTCTGGGATATGGACAATTGAACACTGCGGTGGGACGTGGACGTTGATGCTGTTTCTTGAGAAACTGCCATAACAAGTGAAGACTGAGAGGAGGGGCATCTTTACATGCAGTATGGACAGGGGATTGCCTTGCACACACAACAGTGGTTTCTATTGCGTGCACAACAGTGGAAGAAGCAGTGGTGACAGCCGCTGACACTGGTTGTGGACCCTGGGTTTCGCCCCACAAAGTCGGGTGCTTTGCTGCCATGTGCCTGATCATGCTGGTGGTGGTCAGGCTGGTAGTTTTGTCACCCCTGCTGATGCTGGCATGGCAGGTGGAACATATGGCCTTTTTGGGTTTATCAGCAGAGTCTTTAAAAAATTCCAGACTCTGGAAGACCTACCGCTTGTACTGACAACGTCCCTCGTGTTGGTGTTATGGGTAACAGTTGCCTGCCTTCTGTCTGCGGCCACCACATTGCTTCTTCCTGCCTGTTGGGGTACTCTGCCTCCCTCCCCCTGTGTGCTGCTGGCCTCACTCTGCATGTCCTCCTTCCACGTTGGGTCAGTTACTAGATCATCCACCACCTCCTCCTCTTCCACTTGCGCACCACGATCCTCCTCCTCACTTCCTGGCAATTGTGTCTCGTCATCGTCCACCTCTTGTGACAGTTTGCCAACGTCGACTTCCTGTGGCCGTGGCTGTTCAAATATTTGGGCATCGCAACATGGGATCTCCTCTTCCACCACTTCAAGCGTATCAGGCGAGGGTCCCAAATATGGAAATGGACCAGTGAACAGCTCTTCAGAGTGTCCAAGTGTGGGATTACTTGCTGTCTGACGACACTCGGCATGGTGGGAGGAAGGAGCATCAGGGTGAGGAGGAGTATGCGGTCGAGACTCACGGCTACTAAGAGTTGACCTTGTGGAAGACAGACCGGAGGTGGTGGTGCCCAGGTAACTGGAAGTATTTTCTGCTATCCAATTAATAACCTGTTCACACTGATCAGTTCTCAATACTGGTGTTGTTCTGTGCTTCCCTAGTAATTCGGTCAAGAAGTGGGAGCGAGAAGATGTGGCTGTTGGTTGTGGCACATTTTCACCTTGGCCACGGCCCCGTCCTCTGCACGAACCATCACCAGAACGTCCACTTCCACATCCCTTGCCACGCGCCTTGTCCATTGTAAATGAAGTAAAATAGCTTACACTTGCACTATCAATGGAAAAAGGGTAATAAAGAGAAGATTAGTATCGTGGAAGAGGAAAACCACAGTTATTGTTTACTGGGGTATACCACACTTTTTTAAATAGAGATATTTGCGGCTCAACAGTGAGCAACACACTCAAACTGCGTTTTTTTAGATACCAAAGGCCCAAAACTGGATAGTACAGCGATTTGACCCGTGGAACTGCGAAACCACACTGGGATGTCGGGCCTACACAAGACTATTTTCAACAGATATATTTTTGTGTCACAACAGTCAGGAGACACTACTGTTTTTCTTTACGGAAAAAACTACCAAAAGCTGAATAATAGAGATTTTTTACCGTGGGATGGCAAAACCACAGTTATTGTTTACTGGGGTATACCACACTTTTTTAAATAGAGATATTTGCGGCTGAACAGTGAGCGACACACTCAAACTGCTTTTTTTTTAGATACCAAAGGCCCAAAACTGGATAGTACAGCGATTTGACCCGTGGAACTGCGAAACCACACTGGGATGTCAGGCCTACACAAGACTATTTTCAACAGATATATTTTTGTGTCACAACAGTCAGGAGACAATACTGTTTTTCTTTACGGAAAAAACTACCAAAAGCTGAATAATAGAGATTTTTTACCATGGGATGGCAAAACCACAGTTATTGTTTACTGGGGTATACCACACTTTTTTAAATAGAGATATTTGCGGCTGAACAGTGAGCGACACACTCAAACTGCTTTTTTTTTAGATACGAAAGGCCCAAAACTGGATAGTACAGCGATTTGACCCGTGGAACTGCGAAACCACACTGGGATGTCGGGCCTACACAAGACTATTTTCAACAGATATATTTTTGTGTCACAACAGTCAGGAGACACTACTGTTTTTCTTCACGGAAAAAACTACCAAAAGCTGAAAAATAGAGATTTTTTACCGTGGGATGGCAAAACCACAGATATTGTTTACTGGGGTATACCACACTTTTTTAAATAGAGATATTTGCGGCTGAACAGTGAGCGACACACTCAAACTGCGTTTTTTTTAGATACCAAAGGCCCAAAACTGGATAGTACAGCGATTTGACCCGTGGAACTGCGAAACCACACTGGGATGTCGGGCCTACACAAGACTATTTTCAACAGATATATTTTTGTGTCACAACAGTCAGGAGACACTACTGTTTTTCCTTACGGAAAAAACTACCAAAACCTGAATAATAGAGATTTTTTACCGTGGGATGGCAAAACCACAGTTATTGTTTACTGGGGTATACCACACTTTTTTAAATAGAGATATTTGCGGCTGAACAGTGAGCGACACACTCAAACTGCTTTTTTTTTAGATACCAAAGGCCCAAAACTGGATAGTACAGCGATTTGACCCATGGAACTGCGAAACCACACTGGGATGTCGGGCCTACACAAGACTATTTTCAACAGATATATTTTTGTGTCACAACAGTCAGGAGACACTACTGTTTTTCTTTACGGAAAAAACTACCAAAACCTGAATAATAGAGATTTTTTACAGTGGGATGGCAAAACCACAGTTAATGTTTACTGGGGTATACCACACTTTTTTAAATAGAAATATTTGCGGCTGAACAGTGAGCGACACTCTCAAACTGCTTTTTTTTTAGATACCAAATGTTAGAACTCTCCTGTTAGGTTTTTTTTAGTTTGCTGGTCACATGACCATTTTTGCCTATTTAATCCGGCTCCGCCCTCCTGGCCTTGCTGGACTTCATTGTATTTACTACTCTTGAGCTAGCTTGGTGCTCTGTTGCCGTTCTCTGTTAGTTTTGCTAGGTCTTCTGACCTCTATGCTTTTTGTTGTGTGTTTGTCTTTGACTGCTACTATTTCTGCTAGGAGGTGTCCAACTTATCCCAGTCCCTAGTTCTTGTAGGGATCCCTCCCTCACATCTATAGGTCTTCGTACAGACTAGCCAAGGACTTTAGCGGGTCTGATCGCAGGATCAGGTTCCCCGTTACATCGTAGGGATCTAGTTTAGTTCTATTGTAGGGACAGATCTCCTGTCTTTCCTTAGTCCCTGTAGCAGATCATAACAGTAAGTCCAGCCCTAAAAGAAAAAAAAAAAAAATTTTCTCTAAGGAAAGACCTCCAGTTTTCCATCATGGTCTCGGTTCAAGATTTGGCTCAACGCTTGCAGGGACTCTCTCTGGAGGTGGCCAAGCTCCAACAACACATGAGTAGCTGTTCTGGAGCACATTTTGTGGAACCAAAGGTACGTCTGCCTGATTTATTTTTTGGCGAACAACAAGATTTTTTTTCTTTTAAAAATGCTTGTTTATTGTATTTTCGTTTGAGACCCGGATCCTCTGGTGATGAATCACAGCGCATAGGGTTCATAATGTCACTTTTGCGCAAAGATCCTCAGGGATGGGCCTTCTCTCTCCAACCTAGTGATCCGTGCTTTAGATCAGTGGATAGATTTTTTTCTGCTTTGGGTTTGTTGTACGATGATCCTGATCGTGTCTCATCTGCTGAGTCTGAATTGAGACGTTTGAGGCAGGGATCAGGTAATGTGGAAAAATATTGTTCTCACTTCCGTCGGTGGTCTGCCCAGGTGGGGTGGAATGATTCAGCTTTGAAAAGCTTGTTTCTTGCAGGGCTAGGTGAAAGGGTTAAGGATTTACTGATTGCTTATCCCACACCTGGAAACTTGCAGGAGGCAATGCAATTAGCTATACGGGGGGACAGGAGACTGTGTGCAAGGGTTAATGAGAGCAAATCCTCTGCTATGTCAGCTCAGAGTCCTGAGAGGGTCTGTGCTGACAATGGAGAGCCGATGGAGATTGGGGCGATGGCACCCCGCTCTCAGGAAAAAGACCGCAGGCTTTCTGAAGGTTTGTGCTTCTATTGCGGAAATTCTGGTCATTTTATTAAGAACTGTGTGCTTCGCATGAAGAAAGAAAAAAAAATGGTCAGTCATGCACGTATTGCCTGTTTAAATTCTAAGGGGGTATTCCTATCTGCTACTACCGCTGCTCAGGATGAATTAATTGAATTTCGGGTATTTGTGGTTTGTGGTTCTACTCTGAATGTGATTGATGGGGGATTCTTGGAAAAACTTAGATTAGAACCTAAAACTTTGTCATTCCCTATTGCTGTGGTTTCTGTTGATGGCTCTCCCTTGAAGAGTGTTACTCATAAAGTCTGTGAATTTCCCCTCACTATTAATGGTATACATCAAGAGAATTTGGATTTGGTGGTATTGGATAATTTGCCTTCTCCAGTAATATTGGGGTTACCCTGGTTAAAATTGCACAATCCTGTACTGGATTGGTCTACCAATGAAATTAAGTCCTGGAGCCCTAAGTGTTATGACAAGTGTTGTAACGGACGTATTGCTACGGTGGAAAAAGGGGAATTACCTGTACCTATTCAGGATTTTTGGAGAGTTTTTTCTGAGGAGGAGTCACAAATTTTGCCTCCCCATAGAGACTATGATTGTACCATTGAATTTGTCCCTGGAGCGACTCTTCCTAAAAGTCGTTTATTTAATCTTACTATTCCTAAGAGAAAGGCTTTGGAGGAATACATACAGACAAGCTTGGCCGCCGGTCACATTAGGCCTTCCAAGTCTCCTGTGGCTGTTGGATTTTTTTTTGTAAAAAAAAAAGATGGCGGTTTACGTTCTTGTCTGGACTTTCGTGAGATTAATAAAATTACTGTACGCAATCCTTACCCACTGCCATTGATTCCTGATTTGTTTAACCAGTTAGTGGGGGCCAAGTGGTTCTCTAAAATTGATCTCCGGGGGGCATACAATTTGTTGCGCATGAAGGAGGGTGATGAATGGAAGACTGTTTTTAACACTCCTGTGGGTCATTTTGAGAATCTGGTGATGCCTTTTGGTCTTACCAATGCTCCAGCATTTTTTCAGAATCTTATTAATGACATCCTTAGACCTTTAATCGGCAAAAATGTGGTTGTGTATTTGGATGACATTCTGATTTATTCGCCTGATCTGGAGTCTCATTGGCGGAGCGTACGTGAGGTATTACAGTTATTAATGGACAATTCGCTTTTTGCTAAGCTGGAGAAATGTGAGTTCGCTGTACAGAGAATTAGTTTTTTGGGCTACATTATCTCCAGTGAAGGTTTTGAGATGGACCCGGTTAAAGTTCAAGCTGTGCAGGAATGGCCTAAGCCTATTGGTTTGAAATCGATACAGAGGTTTTTGGGTTTCGCCAATTATTACAGAAAATTCATAAAAAAAAATTCTATTATTGTCAAACCGCTGACCGATCTCACCAGGAAAGGTGCTAATGCGGTTCAGTGGACTTCTGAGGCCATTGAAGCTTTTGTGTTTCTAAAGGAGAGGTTTACCTCTGCTCCCATCCTTATGCAGCCTGATGTGACTAAGCCGTTTTTGGTTGAGGTTGATGCTTCTTCGGTGGGGGTCGGTGCGGTGTTGTCTCAGGAAAACAAGGATGGAGTACATCCCTGTGCCTTTTTTTCAAAAAAATTTTCTGAGACTGAACTTAATTACGATATTGGTAATCGGGAATTGCTGGCGATTAAACTCGCATTTGAACACTGGCGTCACCTCTTGGAAGGTGCTGAATTTCCCATTCAGGTTTTCACTGATCATAAAAATCTGATCTATCTCGATGCTGCCAAGCGCTTGAATGCCCGTCAGGCTAGGTGGGCACTTTTTTTCTCGCGGTTTAATTTTTCCGTTACTTACATCCCGGGTACCAAGAATGTTAAAGCGGATGCTTTGTCTCGCAGCTTTTCTCCCATGGTCAGTGTTGAGGAGGAAGAGGAGAGCATTTTACAAGAAGGTGTTGATTGCTGCTTTGGACTCCGTTTTGGAGGATGAGATTCTTAAAGCTCAGGAGAATGCCCCATCTAACACTTCCCATGGGAGGTTGTTTGTGCCTAGGACCTTTAGGAGAGATTTGTTTGTTGAGTGTCATGAGTCTCGGTTGGCAGGTCATCCAGGAATTTCTGAGACCAAGAGACTTGTGGGTCGCAGTTTTTGGTGGCCTGGATGGCAGAAGGAAGTCATTAAGTGGGTGCGCCAATGTACTGTGTGTGCTAGATCCAAGTCTTCGCATGCTCCTACTGCGGGGTTGCTTTGCCCTCTGGAGGTTCCTAGTGCACCTTGGACACATCTGGCTATGGACTTTATTACTGACCTTCCCCCCTCTGAAGGTTTCACGGTCATCTGGGTGGTCATGGACCGTTTTAGCAAGATGTGTCACTTGGTTCCCTTCATCAAACTGCCTTGCGCTAAGACACTCGCTAAGGCCTTTGTCAAGGAAATTGTCAGACTACATGGTGTTCCTACTGACATTGTTTCTGATAGGGGACCTCAGTTCGTGGCTCGTTTTTGGCGTGCCTTTTGTGACAGGTTGGGAGTTCATTTGTCGTTTTCATCCGGATATCATCCTGAGTCTAATGGCCAGACAGAAAGGAAGAACCAGGATGTTGAGCAGTTCTTGCGTTGTTTTGTGGCAGACAATCAAGAGGGGTGGTCTGAGTTTCTGCCACTTGCTGAATTTGCTCTTAACAACCATACATCCTCTTCTGTTGGGTGTTCGCCTTTTTTTTGTTGTTCTGGGAGTCTTTTGGGTCATTCTCCAAATTGGTTTCGGCTGTGCCTGAGGAGGAGAGTTTTTCCGGTGATTTGGAGAGAGTTTGGACGGATGTGCGTGGTAATCTTCAGGAGGCTAACAAAAAATCTAAGAGGTACTTTGATAGGAAATGGCAAGAGGTTTTGTTTGCTGTTGGTGACATGGTTTGGTTGTCCTCTAAGAATCTGTGATTGAGGATTCCTTCTAAAAAATTGGGTCCCAAGTTCGTAGGGCCCTTTAAGGTGCTTCAGATAGTTAACCAATCTGCTGTTAGGTTGGAGGTTCCAACGTCCTGGAAGATTAACCCGGTGTTTCTTGTTTCTCTGTTGAAAAAAGCTGATGTGTCGGATGGTGACGCCTCTGCCACTGTTCTTACCGGTGGTGGAGGACGGGGAATATGAAATTTCCCGCATCCTAAATTCTAGACGGTATAGAGGGAGTTTGCAGTATCTCGTCGCTTGGAAGGGTTTCGGACCTGAGGATAACTCATGGGTGAGGGCGGATGATGTTTCTGCTTCCAGACTTGTCAGAGCTTTTCACAGGAGGTTTCCTGGTAAGCCTGGGCCTAGGGGATCCGGAGGATCCTCTTAGAAGAGGGGGTACTGTTAGAACTCTCCTGTTAGTTTTTTTTTAGTTTGCTGGTCACATGACCATTTTTGCCTATTTAATCCGGCTCCGCCCTCCTGGCCTTGCTGGACTTCATTGTATTTACTACTCTTGAGCTAGCTTGGTGCTCTGTTGCTGTTCACTGTTAGTTTTGCTAGGTCTTCTGACCTCTATGCTTTTTGTTGTGTGTTTGTCTTTGACTGCTACTATTTCTGCTAGGAGGTGTCCAACTTATCCCAGTCCCTAGTTCTTGTAGGGATCCCTCCCTCACATCTATAGGTCTTCGTACAGACTAGCCGAGGACTTTAGCGGGTATGATCGCAGGATCAGGTTCCCCTACATCGTAGGGATCTAGTTTAGTTCTATTGTAGAGACAGATCTCCTGTCTTTCCTTAGTCCCTGTAGCAGATCATAACACCAAAGGCCCAAAACTGGATAGTACAGCGATTTGACCCGTGGAACTGCGAAACCACACTGGGATGTTGGGCCTACACAAGACTATTTTCAACAGATATATTTTTGTGTCACAACAGTCAGGAGACACTGCTGTTTTTCTTTACGGAAAAAACTACCAAAACCTGAATAATAGAGATTTTTTACCGTGGGATGGCAAAACCACAGTTATTGTTTACTGGGGTATACCACACTTTTTTAAATAGAGATATTTGCAGCTGAACAGTGAGCGACACACTCAAACTGCTTTTTTTTTTAGATACAAATGGCCCAAAATGGATAATACAGAGGTTTGAACTGTGGAAGTGCAAAACAACACTTCTGTTTCCCTAGCCTACACCAGACTATTTTCAACAGTTATATTTGTGTCTGAAAAATCAGAGACACGCTTTTTTTTTGGGGGGGGGGGGGGGACACACCAAAAGGTTAATAAGACGGGTATTTGTACAGTGTGAAGGAGGAAAAAAAAGGAGGATTTAGATGAAAAAAAAAGGATTTTTCCTTGCCTCCGACACCTGGTGCTAAGTCCAGCAATTTCATCAACAGGAGCACACAGGACTGTAATGCAGCATTTGCTGGTATAACCACTGTGTCTCCTATATAGCCTGCCTGCCTGGTATCTGGGATGGATATTAGTCCTGAAAAGGACTGTTTGTTTGTTCTGGCAGCCTTTACAGACCCTACATTAACTATTTCGCAGTTTATATCTCTCCCTAAATCAGCAGCGCTGTCCCTACACTGTCTAATCCGGAGCGACTGTGTCCAAGATGGCGGTGCTCCGTTTTAAATACTCGAGGTGACGCTGTGTGGCCAGCCAATCACTGTAATGCCCACAACCAACATGGCTGCAGCATTACAGTGACTGGCTGGCAATCCCTGCAAGTTTATTGGCTCTGTAAAGAGCGCCAAACATGCAGGGCGGAGACCCGAGCTCCCGCCCGAGTAACCCGGAAATGCTCGGTGCTCGCCGAACATTCCGAGAAGCATGATGCTCGGGCGAGTACCAAGCAGTGTCGAGCATGTTCGCTCAACAATAATAATCGTCACTCACCATCTTGGTGGACTCCTCAAAGTTAGTCAGGATGGTACATATGTCAGACATCCAAGTACACTCCTGAGGTCTTATGTGTGGCGTCTGACCTGAATATCAACGGCCAAGTTGCAGCTGGTACTCCTCAACTGCTCTCTTCTGCTCACAAATCCTTTGCAACATCTGGAGGGTAAAGTTCCAACGTGTGTGGACATCACACACCAGTCGGTGTGCCGGAAGCTGCAAACACTGCTGCAACACAGCAAGGGCGGCGGAAGCTGTAGCCGACTTGCGAAAATGAGCTGACAGGCTCTGCCTTTGCTCACCGCTCCGGCTGTCCTGCCCTGCTCTGCCTTTGCTCACAGCTCCGGCGGTCTCGCCCTGCTCTGCCTTGCTCACCGCTCCGGCGGTCTCGCTCTGCTCTGCTTGACTACCGCATCTGCGGTTATGTTCCTGAGTCCCAGACTGTACTGGACCTTATTCAGTCTGTGCTCCATCCTGCTAGTGCCTCCATGTCTGTACTTCAGTCGTTCTTGCCAGTACCCCCTGCCTGCATACCAGTCGTGCTTACCAGTACCCGCCTGTCTGCATACCAGTCGTGCCTGCCTATACCCACCAGTCAGTGTGCCAGCCTAACCTGCCTGTTCCTGTATTCCCCGGTGTGGGTCAACAGCCGTGTCCGGGGTCTGACCTGGAGTAGCACCTGGTCCCTCTGCTCGGTACCTCCTTGGTGCACGGCGTCGTAGCCGTCGTGTGACCTTGGTCGGATTGGGTTGATACTTAGTTACGCCCCTCCAGGCACTCTCCGGTTCAAGGCACAGAGGGGTCACTAAACACACACACGCCAGTCAGTCCGGGCGTGTGCATAACACTTACACTCGCACTATCAATGGAAAAAGGGTAATAAAAAGGAGATTAGAACCGTAGAAGAGGAAAACCACAGTTCTATTTCTCTGGCCTACACCAGAATCTTTTAAACAGATATATTTGTGTCTGAACACTGAGCGAGACACTCAATTTTTTTATTTTTAAGGAAAAAAGGCAAAAAGGTGGATAATACTGAGATTTGAACCGTGGAACTGCAAAACCACAGTTATAGTTATGTGGCCTACACCAGAATCTTTTAAACAGATATATTTGTGTCTGAACAGTCAGGCAGACACTATCACTGTTTTTTTTTACGGAAAAAAGGCCAAAAGATGGATAATACTGAGATATGAAACTTGGAACTGCAAAACCACAGTTCTAGTTATCAGGCCTACACCAGAATCATTTAAACAGATATATTTGTGTCTGAACAGTCAGCGAGACACTATTACTGGTTTTTTTTACGGAAAAAAGGCCAAATGCGGGATAATACTGAGATTTGAACCGTGGAACTGCAAAACCACAGTTCTAGTTATCTGGCCTGCACCAGAAATCTTTTAAACAGATATATTTGTGTCTGAACAGTCAGGGAGACACTATTAAAGTTTGTTTTACGGAAAAAAGGCCAAAAGCTGTATAATACAGAGATTTGAACCGTGGAACTGCAAAACCACAGTTCTAGTTATCTGGCCTACACCAGAATCTTTTAAACAGATATATCTGTGTCTGAACAGTCAGGGAGACACTATTACTGTTTTTTTATGGAAAAAAGGCCAAAAGCTGGATAATACAGAGATTTGAACCGTGGAACTGCAAACCACAGTTCTAGTTATCTGGCCTACACCAGAATATTTTAAACAGATATATTGGTGTCTGAACAGTCACAGACACACTCAATTTTTTTTGGGGGGGGAGAAAAAATACCAAAAGGTTAATAAGACGCGTATTTGTACAGTCTGACTGAGGGAAAAAAAAATACAGGATTTAGATGAAAAAAAAAAGGATTTTTCCTGGCCCCTCAGACCGAGGGGTAAGACGAGCAATTTGACCAGCAGGAGCACACAGGACTGTAATGCACTGTTTGTTGGTATAACCACTGCGTCTCCTATACAGCCTGCCTGCCTGCCTGATATCTGGGATGGATATTAGCCCTGAGAAGGACTGTTTGTTTGATTTTGCAGGCTTTAGAGACCCTACACTACCTATTTCACACTATATATCTCTCCCTAACTCAGCAGACTAAGCCTACACTGTCTGATCCCGGGCGACTGTGTCCAAGATGGCGGCGCCCGGTTTTAAATACTCGAGGTGACGCTGTGCGGCCAGCCAATCACTGTAATGCCCACAAACAACATGGCTGTGATATTACAGTGACCGGCTGGCAATCCCTGCATGTTCATTGGCTCTGTACCGAGCTCCCGTCCGAGTAACCCGGAAATGCTCGGTGCTCGCCGAATATCCCGAGTAGTGAGATGCTCGAACGAGTACCGAGCAGTATCGAGCATGCTCGCTCAACACTACTCATCACTGAACATAATGTTCTGTGTAAACTGAGGGTCCTTTTCCAATATTTGTTTCGCCCATTCTTCAAATTCAGTGCGCCGATCTGGGTCATCTTCGTTGAGGTGTTGCAGCAGCTGGATTTTGTAATGGTGCCATTTCTGAGTAGCTTATATCCACCCAAGGAATGTTAGACTGATGCCACTCTCCAGTGACAAGCGGCGAGTGCTACGCTGTGGGCTCTTGCTGAATGAAGCTAGGACAGCCAGGGATGTTTCTTCATTAGTGACAGTTTTCTTGCGTCCACATTTTGTCAAATCCAACACTGAACCTGTTTCACAAAATTTGGCAAGCAGTTTGCTAACTGTAGCATGGGAGAAGGGTGGTCTTGTAGGGTGTCTTACATTGAAATCTGCAAAAATGACTCGGGTACTGCGTTCACCAGACATCAACCCAATTTCTATCCGCTCTTCACGTGTTAACCTCTGCGGCATGTCAATGGCTATAAACAAAGAGAAACTTGTAAATAACTAATGAAAGAATAAAGTTACCTTACAACCAAGCACACCATTGTTTTTCTTATGAAACTCTCAATAAGTTTGATGTGTCACATGACCCTCTTCCCATTGAAAAAAAATAAAGTTGGATCCAAAATGGACAACTACAAAATGGCTGCCATGGTCACCACCCATCTGGAAAAGTTTTCCCCCTCCCATATACTAATGTGCCACAAACAGGAAGTTGATATCACCAACCATTCCCATTATATTTAGGTGTATCCATATAAATGGCCCACCCTGTAGTTTAGGTTCTTAAAAACAAAGCAATAACATTTTTGTATGTTTTTTCTACTTGTTTGTTTTCTCCAAAACACATAATTTCCTAAACCATTTTTAAGATCTGGCTATTTTTAATTGTTGCATTTTGAATTTTTCTGAAACCTGTAATGGTTGCATGGGTCAAGGTGTGGTGCTCAGAACCCAAGCATGAGTCAAAAGGATTCCGTGTGTGTGTGTGTGTGTGTGTGTGTGTGTGTGTGTGTGTGTGTGTGTGTATTCAGAAGTTTTCCATTCAGGTCACATACTCTCAGATGGTGCTGGAACCCCCTGGAGTATTATGATCACAAAAAAGAAGGTAGTTTATTTAATAAAAAGAGAACATATATACAAGAGATAGCAGGTACAAAACTTAGTGTTTACATCTTGATCTATTTCACACAAAGGCACAGACATTCTGGTTGCACTTTGCTTGTAAGCAACAACATTTCAGCATTTAGGCTTGACTGACGTGAACACTCCATTCCTTTTGTCTAACCATCACTGACCACAGCCTTCTTCTGTTATACCCTTGCGCCATCCTAGAAAGTCCAGCATTTATTCACTATGACTTCCAGGCCTGGCCTACAAGTTGCCTCTTGAGCCCACTTCTCTACTAGCTGCTTTTGTCCCACAACCCACAGCTCTATTTCTGGCTTCAGGTCATACTCTGTTAATATTCTGGTGTAGCACTTTTGGAATCCAGTGGCCGAAGGAGCACAAGCAGGAATAGCAAGTGTTAATAGAAGTTATTAGAGTTAGCAAAGCAGCTGTAGGAAACAATCCAATGCAACACCCCTTTTGGGCTACCACGGTACGCTGGGTGTTATGGGGGGTCTCACCTCTCTAGGGCGCAGTGCCTCCACCCGAATCTTGTTTGTCGCTCTCACTGGGACAGCAGAAGGACTGGTATCTTCTGCCAGGGGCTGATTCGGGAAGCCCCTGCCACAGCTCAGTACACACTCATCCGGGACAGGAGTAAAATGGTTTAACAGGTTTATTGCTATGCAGCAGAAATGAGGTGGATTTAAAGAAATAACATACAATACAGGTAACGGTGCTCTATAAAAATCATATACACATCACAATCTAATTCTTCCCCAACCCTGCAAATATAACGTAGCAGGGTTTCCCTTTTCTTGTATTAACTCAGTCCAAACGTTGGGGCCCCGTTGCCGCGGATGTTGGCGAGCAAATTTATAACCGTTGGTGCACTTAGATGAACATTAACATAAAAAGTCTGGGGCATAGTGTATTCACTGTAACTGGTGCTGGTAGAACCACAAGTCTCAAAAGGAGCACTCACGGTGCGTCTCAACCGGTCGTATGTTTCCCTGGACACCAGCTGGGGGCGGCAGGATTCAGGCCTTTATACGGTGGGAGTTCCAGCAGAACTCTCCGAGTCCTTGATGTCACTTGCTTCACCGGGTGACAGAGCCGCGCTCTCTCCAGCAGCGTGGGTATATCAGAGGGGACGGCAACGCTCCGCAGCGTAGCGGGATACAAGTCCACAGCGCTCCGTCTTTCACAACAACAAGCTGCCACACTTCCTTTCCTCTCTAGTTTTACTTTCACTTTCTCTCCAGCTCCCTCCCCCAAGTCCCTCCTCCCTCCTATCCTTCCAGGCTGTGTCATCTGACTGAAACAAGGGCCCATGGGAATTGTAGTCCACTGCAGCTCAGGGAAAAAATGATTAGTGTCTGTAAGTCCCAGTATACCAGTAGCTGCTCTGACAGTTCCATGTGCAGGTGTTACACATAGATAGGTGTGAATAGTGTGGGTAAGACAGTCCAGGAGCTGGAGATTGCACTAGACTAAGCAGCTAGACACAACACCCAAGCAACAAACAAGAGAGCCATGCAGCTCCAAGCAGGCCCAAATAGGAAACAAGATGGATTCTACAGGTCCAGAATCCGGCATCCCAGCAAATGGCAACCACAGACTATAGCAGCAGGCCCCAGCTGCAAGGAGCGGGACAGCAGCACAACTACCAAGGTGAACAACAGCAGCCACCACTGGCCAAACTGCAGAAGGACTACAGGAATCCTGGCATACTCCCAACAACTGGCTCTCTTTCTGGGTATTTCCACTTCACCACTTGGTCCTGGATGCTCTCGCTGTATTGGATCCATTGGATCATTGCTCTGCCATTGGATCCAGTTGCAGAATCTTGCTATTTCTTTTCTGCCTCTTCCTTTCACACACTCATTACTCTTCGGTCTAGTCTGTCACACTCCCTGAGACTGACTTCATTTTACTACTAACTTTTGACTCACCGCTAACCAGGAAGTAGCTCTCTTACTCCCAAATACTTCTCCCTTCTGTAGAGCCAGATAACTGTTAACTCTTCTGTGCCCTGCATCTACACTCTTACTTTCACTTTCCAAACACAAGTGCTTAGAGGAGCATTAATCACACATTAAACTATTGCATCACACATCAGTATAAGTAAAATGCAGCAATATCACACATATCAGCACTGCAATGTCTTCAGGAAGGTGTTTCTTCACTTTCCACACTCTTAGGCTATGTGCCCACGATGCAGAAATGAAGCAGAAAATTTCTGCAGCATTTCTGCATCTCCCTGGCAGAAAAAACGCATGCAGATTGTGCATGCGTTTTTCCTGCAGAATACATGCGGATTCACATGCGGATTCACATGCGTTTCCGCATGCAGATTGACAAGCGCTTTCCAGGCGATTAGCATCACTTGGAAAGTGCTTGACAACAAGGTCACACTATATAAATCCATGCAAACAGCATGGATTTATATAGTGTGACCGTAAAACAATGTTTAAAATAAAGCTATACTCATCCCCGATGCCCCGGCGTGTGCTGCAGCGCTCGTTCCTGTCTGGTTCCTGGCTGCTGGCATATCGCGAGACACAGCGGTGAAGGGCCTGCGGTCACATGATTGTGACGTCACCGAAGGTCCTTCAGCGCTGCCGGCATGCAGAGAGAAGGCGCCGGACAGGTGAATATAACTTTATTTATTATTTTATTGTTTTTTTTACAGGTAGAATGGTACCCAGGTCTGGATGAGAGTCTTCTCTCCTCCAGACCTGGGTACCATCCGCACATTGAATCGCATATTATCCGCGTGTACAAATGTACAGACACGGATTCTATGCGTCTCAATGCAAGTCAATGGCGGCGCTTCCGCAAAATTAATGAACATGCTGCGGATTTATGAGCGCTGCAGAAATGCTGCGGAAAAATCCGCAGCATGTGCATTGACGTTGCGGAATGCCATTGGGGACCATGGGGTGTGGATTACCAAGCGTTTTTGATGCGTTTCCGCTGCGGAAATTCCGCAGCGGAAACGCATGAAAAACGCATCGTGGGCACGCAGCCTTACACATCATCCTCCCCTCTTTAACTATTACCATTCTCAGCAACTAGACTTAGAAGACAAAAACAGTAAAGCAACTGTACAATACATTACATTTCTTTGTTTCTTCATAGTCAATTAGAATGGGGCAAAGAACACAACCCTTGTCACAGAGCCAGACAACATAGTCTGTTCTTTCATGAGGGTAAATGAATGCAGTCCTTGGTGGATGAGACTCCATAGTTGAGAGTGATGGACCCTCCAATCAGTCAAACTCCTCTCATCAACCAGAAAGGATTACAAAAGGCACAAACAAATAGAAAAATGAACAAAAATTTCAGCTTTTCTGGCTTCATGTCAGGCCTATCCTTGGCCATCAAGCACAAACCAAGAACAATCTCTTTTAACCCTAGAACGAACGCATACCTGGGGCCTCGCAGGCCCGCCCTGTTAATTGTTTTCTATTTTCTGCAAGATTACTTTAGTTAGAATTTTGAAACTCTAGGTATTCCTCATGTATATAGTTGTTTGTCATTTTTGTTTGAGTTATTCCATGTTATTTGCACACGGGCCTAAAAGGCTCCAGGTATGTGAAAAAGTAGATTTTTATGATCATGCGTTCTAGGGTTAAAGTAAGTCTTCAATCTGGTCTCCCATACAACTGGAGCAATGGAAACTCTGTATAAGTGAAACACAGGACATGACTGACCCAAATGACAGCAGCTGCCATCGAAGGGTCTGGAACTCTCCTTTATCTTAGGTGCAATGGCACAACAGGGTATCTTTCTCTCTTTTGTGGCAGCTTAGTTAGGTGACTCTTTCACCTTCCTGGCTTACTCCAAAGTCCTGGACAGACCTTCATCATCCATGAACTCCAAACTCCTTCCATCCAATCCCAAGTAACTGCTAGATGGAGACATTATTGGAACTTGCTATACATCCGTATCAGGCTCCCAGGATGAACACAAGTCCCTATATTTTTCCTGTAGCTCCTCTGCATTCACTGCAGCTTCTTTCGGTTGATAACTGGGCACAGTGCTACATTTTCAGGCCTACGTCTGGCCTTACCAGACAGGGTGGAGCTGAGGCATGATCCTCTACGACATTAGGCCTTGCAGATTGCATACCTTCTGGAGTGGGCACAGTTTCCTCTCCCTGGTCATCTGGGGTGGTCACTGGGTATTTCACTTCAGGCCGAACCACAAGAGCTGGTGATGGTGGTAATTCTGGTATTTTCACATTAACTTTTCAATTTTTGTCCATTTGCAGCTGCTCCGTAACTTAAAAAAATGTTGGGCTTAGCAAAATATGCCTGATGCACTCCAGTATAGCAAATTGTTGCATGATTCTATTTTAGGTCATATTGTACATTTCATTTTTGGTCAAACAGGCAACCTAAGGATGAGCCAATTATAATGTGGTGTGCATCTCTTAAAGGGAATCGGTCACCAGGTTTCTGCTATTTAATCTGAGAGCAGCATGATGTAAGGAAAGAGATTCTGATCCCAGCAATGTATCACTTGCTGATTTGCATGCTTTCATTTTGATAAAATCACTGTTTTACCTGCTGCGGATCTACCTTTTCTATGAATGATGAGCTCTGTAATGTCCCACCCACACCCCCGATTGGCTGCTTTCTGTGTACATTGTAAATTGGCAGAAAGCTGAAAATCAGTGGTGGGGGTGTGGTTACCCAGAGCTGGAGGACTACTTGACATGAGGCACCTAGTCCTCTAGTGATTATCTCCTGCTGATAAAACACTGACTTTACTGAATAGTATGAACAACGAAAAGTGGCACTCACCACCAGCTGCAATTTTAAAAGTTCTTTATTCCAGCGTACATATCCGAAAGAGCAACAGGCAGGAGGTGTGGGGGAGTGGGAGAAAGTGGATGGCGGCTGTTTCACACTACAACCAGCGCTTCTACGGGTCCAACTATGGAGCACTGTCAAGCAGTGCTGCAACAGGCAAATGGTCACATATAAGAGGACTTTATATTTAGATGAAATATAGGACTGGTGCCTACGTAGCTTCACTTCTACACAATACTGACTTTACTAAAACAATAACATACAGCCTAGTAAGTGTCACTTCCCTGGAATGAGGCTTTCTGATCCTCTGATCCTACATCATGCTACTAGTAAAAACCTGCTGACAGATTCCCTTTAATAAATTCGGCGGAACTAACTCCAGCAAATAAGGAGTGATATACAAAATACTAGTCTTGATGGAGTCCTCCATAATTTTGAAACTCCTGTGTTCTGATGCAAAATCTGTAACAGAGCCCTTTAACTTTCTTGCTTAATAGTATTGGCCTATATAAAATGAAGAAGAAAGAATATGCAAGCAGAATCCTGCAAAAACTGTATGAGCTGAGATACTTTGTACAACAGTGGTTAATGCAATGCTGTGTATGATAGGAAAAGTAGCTGACACATAACTATTTGTTACCCCTTATGATAAAATTAAGTGCTCTCCAAATAAGTACACTATGACATAAACCTTAGCAGCCGGAGGGCCCATAAATCAGTAGTGAGTAACTGGTACACTAGTGCAAGGAGATTAAAAAGGGCACAGTAAACATTTGGGCATGTATAATATACAAATTAAAAATGTGTGAACACTCACATCTGCATAATCTACAAATTAAAATGGGTAATAGCATAGCATTAATTAGTGACTGATCAATTCATCCTTAATTGCCGGCATGCAAATGAACTTTCCGAGGTTCAAAAATGAATTTGTGAGAGAGCCATTAACCTTGTATCTATAACACAGTTACAAATCAAGACAGGGAAAAAAAGTATCTTTTATAGTCTTTGTGTGGAAGGGTGTTTATAATTGTATGGCAGACAATTAAAGTGCAACTGATCACTTGTTGTTAACGTATATTTATGAAGCTCTTCTGTTATTTTATGTGTGAGACGTCCACAAGCTAATTTGGGTTTTGTGATCATAAATATTTATATGATAGTTAGATTCATGGTGTCCATCGCGTAGGGGCTGGAAAATCTTCTATCAATGTTTTGGAGACTAATTTTATTGTATACCAAAGTGAGAAACTCAGGAAAATAATTGTTTAACCAAGTAAAACCCTAGTTAACTTCGGAGACAAAGATCAGTAGTGTCTACAATGATGAATGTCTGTACTTTTTTGTGAGGTTCATTTGAAATTTTATTTATAAAAATAAATAAAAACATAATTACAATCAGGCTAATATTAGGAACCTGTTAGGTGATTCATGCTGCCCAAACCACAGTAAGCATTAATCAAAGTCTGACTGCATGATTGCAGCCTGGTATATTATTTTCTGTAACAGTCCAATGTTTCAGAAAAAAATCTACTTTGAAGATCCGGCCTGGGACCAAAGCCGAAGACCAGACTAGTCTGGACCCCAACCCCGGCTGGTTTCTCCCAGCATTGCAGCTAGTTATCGACAGGTCTCTCCCTTGCATGTACATAGGTAGAGTCCTGTCAATTACCTGCAGCAGCACTGGGAGTAGCAGGCCGGGGAAAAGTCAGACTAGTCTAGTTTCTGGATATGGTCCCTGGGTGGATCTGTAAAAAAGTGGACAACCTGTTGACACTCCCCCATTAAGATGTTATGGCTACATAATGCATTGCTATGTTTTAAATGTTGTTTTATCTGGTTTGTGACATGCAACAATTGGTTAGCTGCAGACAGGGTTAAGTTTTGGGGCCAGCCCATAGTGGAAGGAGTTATGTGGGCAAAAGGAACTCAGTTCCTGTTGTTATGCAGATATGGAAGAGTACTTGAAAAAAGAAGTACCTATGGTCCTATAATTCACAGATCTGTATTATGAAGGGTGTTTGTGTACAAAGAAGGGAGACCATACTTGGATAGCATGTTCTGAAAGAAACATGGACTAAGTGGCAGAAGGATTCTTTAGCTCAGGCAAGGGGGCCTAAAGCAAATTTTAAGCAGGAGAAGGATTCCTTATCTCATGCAAGCGCATCTAAAGCAAACATTATCTATACTAGATAAGAAGCTAGAGTGTAACTAGACCTGAAGGTCATAGAAGAGAAGGTGAACAAACCAGAAAAAGTCTTTAAAGGGGACTATTCAAAAACCATCACCAGAATAACCCCTTACTAAAATATCCTTTATTTATAAATATAATATTTAAAAAAACCACATAAATAAACAAACACAAAAGAAATAAATCAGATATCAACCTGGGGATGTTGAATGTACTAGGAAGTCCCTATCAGGAACCCTCACTTTGCCCCTGCCTGGATGCGGAAGTTGGCACCCTATAAGGAGATTGAGATTAGTGCCCCCGCTCAGCGTAGGCTGGCCCTATTGGTCCCTAACCAGCCCTATAGCCTTATCGCTATAGATACAACACTTAGTGGTTCAATCTCAATCTCTTTATAGGGGGGCCGACCTCCACAGCTAGGCAGTGGCAAAGTGAGGGTTCCTGATAGAGACCTCCTAGTACGTTCAACAGCCCCAGGTTGATATTTATTTCTTTTGTGTTCAGAGAAGAGAAGGTGGCCAGGTTGGGATACAAGTTCTCCTATGGGTAACTGAGGATGCAGCGGCACAGCAAGGAGCATGTGGCCTTCATCAAATGGATTTGGAGAATAGCAGTGAGGAGTCATAGTGACGCGCCTCAGCCCTTGAGATTCTCACAAATCTACCTGTGAGGGGCCATAGTGACACACCTCAACACCTGCTCCATTCTCAGTCTGTGCTATTAAAGATATGAAGATAAGGAATCACTGAGAACTTCAGCTATATTCATCAGTGACAGACTTTGAAGGGGGTGGCAAGGCACGTGTATGACCAGGCACTCCAACTCCTCGACAATATACAAGTCCCCATTCAAATCTAATAATTATCACTATCACTATTGAATGGATAAGTGATTATTTATGTAGATCGGAATACTCATTTAACTAACTCCAAATTTGACATATAGAAATTTGAGTAAGAGCTCTAAATTCCCCTCACTGCATTGATCAATAGTAGTACTGGAGGTCAGACCCCCATCGAGCCTAAAGCTCATGGACCTCAGTGCAAATTATGTAGCAGAAACTCTGAGATAACTTGTGTCAATATAGAACATTGCACTCTACTACTTATGTTTTTTGGTAGAGCAGCATTTTAGAAACGTAGGCATTGTGCACACGTTGAGTATTTGGTACGTTTTTTATCTCAGTATTTCTAAGTCAAAACCAGGAGTCGAACAATCACAGGAAAAGTATAATAGAAACACATCACCACTTCTGCATTTTTTTCCCCACTCCTGGTATTGGCTTACAAAAATGGATGTAAAATAGTGACCAAATACTGAATGTGTGAACGTGGCCTTAAGCAGCAGTGACTGGGTGTTTCTGATGCACCATCCAATGGTAAATCTTTGTATCAATCATTGACAATATTTATTTTGTTAGGTACTTGATGGAAAGAGTCTAAGGCACTAAGCAATCTTTGCCTATAGGCTTCTGGGATGTATATTCTCTCATACACACATCTACCCTTAAAGGCTATGAACACCTTCACACAAAATTTTTTTATTGAACATTTGACTCCAAAATGCAAAGTTAAACCTAAATGCATGGATATAATCCCTTAAAAATCCTGCTAGTGTAAGGGTTAATCACAGTTTACTGTTTTGTTGGAGATTTGTGATATAATATATGGTCTGGCCAGTAGAAGGTAGCGGAGAGGCCAGAGTTGAAGGGCAGGGGTTTGAATTGGTGCATAGTTGGAAAAAGGTCTGGAGAGACTCTGATCTGTTTTTAGTGACTCTGGGACGCGTTGTTCGGCTTGACATGAGCCGACTCAGTGAGGACAACCAAGGACACAGCATCTTGGGCTAGGCCGCGTCAGGTTTTATTTCTAAGGACTTAGTGAAGCCCTGCGCTTGAGAGATCAGCATTCTCTAAGAGATTCAAGTCAGCGTTTCTGATTATTTGGGACTCAACCCAGCAAGGACACTTCAGCCTCAGGACGTACCGGTACCATTTACAACTGAATATATATGTGCATATATAAATAACTTAATGGAGGTCTAGTACATTAGGAGAAAAGGCCTCTTCTGTAAGAGATACTTCAAAAAACTGCTCCAAGTAGGCAATTATTAAAGTACTGGCATAACACTGTCGTTTTATAGATATATGCATAGAATGGATTAATCACATGTATTTTTTGCTTACATATTTAGGCTACGCTCACACATGTTATGTTTTGCTGTGTATTTTGCAGCAGATTTTTATGCAAATTTTCAGCTGCGTCTGGCAGTACCAGCAAAGTCTATGAGAAACCAGAATTCTCTGTTCACATATGTTGCTTTGTGTTTGCTGCGTAGTTTCTGCCTTGCTTGCATATTTGGAAAATAGAGCATGTCACTTCTTTCAGCGTTTCTGCAGCAGAAAACGCACCTGCATTTTTGTTGTGTATTTGCTGAGTTTTTTCACCTATAGGAAGCAATGGGTGGTCAAAAAACAAAGCAAAAACACAGAAAAAAACACGACAAAACTTGCATGTTTTTTACGCAGCTGTTTTCCTGCCAGAGAAAAGTTAGCAGCAGATTTACAACAGAAAAAAACAGGTGTGTGAACATAGCCTTAGGCTTAGGCTATGTTCACAAACGTTGTGTTTTTTTTTCTGCTGCAAATCTGCTGCTAACTTTTCTCTGGCAGGAAAACAGCTGCGTAAAAAACGCAGGGTTCGTTGCGTATTTTGTTGCGTATTTTATAAACTGGTTAGTAAATATCCAGATTATATGATCTAATTTTTGTGCCTGTCTGCTGATTGCTGCTGTACCTCTCATCTTGTGGCCGTCCCTCGCCCACATTTCACTAGCACTGTACCAGTTTAGTAAGTGGCATCAGCAAAGTCAAATCAGAGAAGAGAAAGTTCCATCATGAGTTTGTGTGGCTTGACACAGGCAGTGTCAGTGTGCACGTGCACTCCTGCCAGCTGACTTTAGGAGGCAATTGCTTTGGGAAGCAAGTGATGTTAATCAGAAGGAGGAGAAACCTCTAACATGCAAAATAAGGGAGCATCGTGGTGCATCAAGCTTTTGGCCATGTTAATGTGGCAATAAACCTCACTCATTTGAAAACAAATCAGTTTTCTCAGGCACTGAACCAGTAATCGGTACAATGCTCCTATGATATTTATAAGAGCTAAGTATCCAATATACTTTGGAGATGAAAAGCTCCTTTACAAAAATTTCTATCAATTTTGCAACTGAAATGTGTTTGTAAGTAGAGATGAGCAAATAAATTTGAGTAGAAAATTCTACTCAAATTTTGCAAATTTTTTTTGTAATTCGCCTCCTCCCGAATTCAGCATAATGGCGGCCGCTGGCCATCAAAATTGTTAAAAACTAAACTACTACGTCTGAGTGTCCACCTTCAGTAGGTGTATACACCCAAAGATGATGCACTACAGAGCACACATTCGCTCTGCCGGCACCATTGTCTATGACCCCGTCGGCGGATACTTTCCAAATCGCGTTTTGTGGCATTTTAGTCTATGGCCCCTTCGGCGCATACTTTCCAAAACGCGTTTTGCGGCGTTATAGTCTATGGCCCCTTCGGCTCATACTTTCCAAATCGTGTTTTGCAGGCGAGGTGTTTGAACTTAAGCTTCGACAGGGTCACTGAACGTGTAACACAAATGCAATGTAAAAGCACCCTTATACTCACCTTAACACGCACCTCTCTAGCCCCATCCATGTCACCTGTCCAGTCCTTGCTGCATATTCAGACCGCCGCTGCTCGTGCTGAAATCACCCCCGCCTCTCAAGCTAGCCCTGGACTTCCAACCTTGATGAGGCTTGGGAGGATTCTGCGCAAGTGCACGAAACGTCATGGCATCAAAATGACATGTTGCACGCTGTGACCGTGAGCATGTACGTGCAGAACCCCCCTCATCAAAGCTGCAAGTTCCAGCCAAGCATGAGAGCACAAGCAGCGATGATCTGAAGATGTGGCGAGGACTCAACAGGTGACAGTGAGGAGTGGAGGGTCTAGAAAGGTGAGCAGTGAGATAAGTATAAGAATTTTTTTTTACTATTTTACATATTATATTTATTATGTTCTCTGGTCTCGTTAGATAGATGAAATCACTCTAGCAAAATAAGGAACATTAAATTAATGGAGAATAACTTCCTTGCATATAAGCAAATTCAAATTTCCCCTGATCTGCTCATCTCTATTTGTAAGTCCTTAATATAGCAGAGTACCCTGCAAAAATGTTACAAATCTGTCATAGTTCTAACTCAGTTCTGATGGTGTTCTCTGCATTTTCCTCCCTTCTCTCAGTATTAAAAGCAGGTAGGTGAGGGGGAATATACACATATTTGGAGAGAGAAGGAATCATCACAGTCTCAGGGAGTGCTGAGTAAACAGGCTGTAGAAAAGAAGGAAATAAGTACAGGTTAGAAGCTGTGCTGTGACATGGGCTAATGAAGACAGCAGCACCCTGGCTACATAGAGACCTCTCATCCAGCCTATACTACTGAGAAATATATTGGATCAGTCGGCAAACTGCATATAAGAGGTCCAGAAAATGAATAACAGAATGGATATTGCAGACTGAAGCGTGTAATTTTATTAACAAAACGTAACCATTTTTTATATGTCAAAAGTCTCCATATCCTTTAACTTTTATTTAATTGTGTTGCGTTATACAATATTCAAAAATACTAATCCCATACAATCTCACACCATTAAATAAAAAAAATGCAGTAAATATGATTTTTTTTTTTTACATTGGGAAACGACGTGATCATGAACGGCCAATGGATAAAATCTGTCACAGGCATCTGTTAGGGCCATGCAGTAATGTATATCTTTGACGTTTAATTTTTTTTAAACAGAGGATTCTATAGGAGACGTGCAGATGATGGATGACCAAGCTGTAGCATCAGTCAGAGTTATTTTTTTTTTTTTTACATTTCTGTATAACATCTGGCACTATACACCTGGGGATAATAGTAATTTAGTAGAGGAAGGACACATCTGTATACTATTAATATGATAGAAAAAGAGACTATTTTGTTTTAAACCAGCTGGGTACTAAAAGAGCAAGTGGAATTCTTCCATCGTGAATACCATGTCAAGATTGCCATGTTTAAATGTATTGGTTCTAAATTCATCATAAACTTTTCTTTTCAATAAGTCGCCCCAGGACACATATTGAAAAACAAGACACGAAAGTATATAATGAACTTCAACTCTTCAGTTAAGGAAAAAAAATCTGCCGTGTGTCGGCTTACCTGACTGTTGGGGATTTTGTCAGCTTTAGATTCTCAACTTTTGTTTCTGTTAAGCCTTTTGGAGCAGAAGTCACCACTGTTATTACCGTAATCAGCTTTGTACAAGCCCTTCTTCAGGCTCGTGTACAGTTAGCTGGGCTAGCAGACAGAGATCCCATTTAGTTCTCAACGCTGAATACTAAAGATGAAGAAATAATGGAAAAAAACATTTGTGGAAAGAGAAGTATTGAATACATTTTTGGTTCCAAAATCCCAAATCCAATATACACTTATTATACTGAATTGACAAATTACAAATGCTAGAGACTGAACGACGCTAGCAAGAGACAAAGACTAGTATTTAAAAAATCCTAAAAATGATTGCGGTACTTTTAAAACCAGCAAATTGTAGATTGTATAAATTGTAGATTGTATAAAATTACAAATTGTGTTGTTTTACAGATTCTGTTTGAACTAATATAAAAATATACAGTACAGACCAAAAGTTTGGACACACTTTCTCATTTAAAGATTTTTCTGTATTTTGATGACTATGAAAATTGTACATTCGCACTGAAGGCATCAAAACTATAAATTAACACAGGTGGAATTATATACTTAACAAAAAAGTGTGAAACAACTGAAAATATGTCTTATATTCTAGGTTCTTCAAAGTAGCCACCTTTTGCTTTGATGACTGCTTTGCACACTCTTGGTATTCTCTTGATGAGCTTCAAGAGGCAGTCACTGGAAATGGTCTTCCAACAATCTTGAAGGAGTACCCAGAGATGCTTAGCACTTGTTGGCCCTTTTGACTTCACTCTGTGGTGCAGCTCACCCCAAACCATCTCGATTGGGTTCAGGTCTTGTGACTATGGAGGCCAGGTCATCTGGCGTAGCACCCCATCTCTCTCCTTCTTGGTCAAATAGCCCTTACACAGCCTGGAGGTGTGTTTGGGGTCATTATCCTGTTAAAAAGTAAATGACGGTCCAACTAAACGCAAAGCGGATGGAATAGCATGCCGCTGCAAGATGCTGTGATTGCCATGCTGGTTCAGTATGCCTTCAATTTTTAAATAATTCCCAACAGTGTCACCAGCAAAGCACCCCCACACCATCACACCTCCACCTCCATGCTTCACGGTGGGAACTAGGCATGTAGAGTCCATCCGTTCACCTTTTCTGCGTCGCACAAAGACACGGTGGTTGGAACCAAAGATCTCAAATTTGGACTCATCAGACCAAAGCACAGATTTCCACTGGTCTAATGTCCATTCCTTGTGTTCTTTAGCCCAAACAAGTCTCTTCTGCTTGTTGCCTGTCCTTAGCAGTGGTTTCCTAGCAGCTATTTTACCATGAAGGCCTGCTGCACAAAGTCTCCTCTTAACAGTTGTTGAAGAGATGTGTCTGCTGTTAGAACTCTGTGTGGCATTGACCTGGTTTCTAATCTGAGCTGCTGTTAACCTGCGATTTCTGAGGCTGGTGACTCGGATAAATTTATCCTCAGAAGCAGAGGTAACTCTTGGTCTTCCTTTCCTGGGGCGGTCCTCATGTGAGCCAGTTTCTTTGTAGCACTTGATGGTTTTTGCAACTGCACTTGGGGACACTTTCAAAGTTTTCCCAATTTTACGGACTGACTGACCTTCATTTCTTAAAGTAATGATGGCCACTCGTTTTTCTTTACTTAGCTGCTTTTTTCTTGCCATAATACAAATTCTAACAGTCTATTCAGTAGGACTATCAGCTGTGTATCCACCTGACTTCTGCACAACACAACTGATGGTCCCAACCCCATTTATAACGCAAGAAATCCCACTTATTAAACCTGACTGGGTACGCCTCTAAAGTGAAAACCATTTCCGGTGACTACCTCTTGAAGCTCATCAAGAGAATGCCAAGAGTGTGCAAAGCAGTCATCAAAGCAAAAGGTGGCTACTTTGAAGAATCTAGAATATAAGACATATTTTCAGTTGTTTCACACGTTTTTGTTAAGTATATAATTCCACATGTGTTAATTCATAGTTTTGATGCCTTCAGTGTGAATGTACAATTTTTATTGTCAGGAAAATACAGAAAAATCTTTAAAAGAGAAGGTGTGTCCAAACTTTTGGTCTGTACTGTATATATATATATATATATATATATATATATGTATATATCTATTTTAACACATATTTATTTTTGTAACTTTCTATCGTTTTGGTCATTTTGAAATTAAATATGTTACTGCAATTATGGCACAATGCAGAAGTGAACAGAATGAGAAAGAAAACAAACATAGCCAATAGGATTTTCTTAGCAGTTCTCCGCATGACCATATGGAGTGCTTTTTCAGGAAGCTTCAGAAACTTTTATTTAAACACAGATAGAAAAATGTATCAAAGTTTTCTCAGTATTTCTTGCATCCAATAGAATTTAATTAAAATACTTCTTAACACTAATTAACATAGACTAATATCAAAATATATAAAAACACAACTTAATCATATATTAACTAATAATTTGTGGGGTTTTTTCAAATTTTAGAGCCCTTAAAATTATAAGCAGATGATTGGGAGACTTGGTCATAAGATCCCCACCGATTGCTCAAATCTCACCTTTCACCCCCTCCCCCAACACTGCCTTTAAAATGCTCAGCTCAGCAAACAGGATCGAAAGACTTCTAGCTGAGCGTGCACCCAAAGTGGGGTATGGATCAATAGCTCTCATAGGCTATGAGGCTTAAGTTTTCTATTAAATTCACAATGGTCTGTATATATGCGCTCCCGTTTGACAATCAGCGCATCTTTTGAGAGTGGGGTGGAGGGGGTTTGAGCAATAGGTGTCAGGTCGCAGAATCTAGATCCATTTCCGATCTGCTTAACGGTATTGAAATGTTAAAAAACCTTATAAAGGTTTAGTTACTCTCTAAAGAGGCACTCCAAACAAAAATGTTATCTTGTAAACCTTTCTAAATATATTTGCAATGTAGTGTAGTTGTATAAGAATACTCAACAATCTCCATCTTCCCCAGTTTCCAGCACTGCTCCGGTTCTCTTATGCGTCATGTGAGCACTGAAAGGCGGCGGTGTTCACACTGTGCAGTAACTGAGGCAGTGACCCAAGCAAGTCCAACATAAACAGCTTTTATTCAGCAACTCACGGTTAAACAGAAAGTCCTCCGGTTCGCAGCCGGGTTAACATGAGTCCATAAACAACGGTTGCCGGGGACAATGGCCACGCCGGGCCTCTCAGAGCCTGACAGGTGCAGAGCCTTCCTAGGCAGTGGTTCAGCCACCCTCAGTCCTGCTGAGCTACCCTGCTGTGCTCCTAGCAGGTTGCAACATAGAACAACACTAAACCTTAGTGAAGGAGTTTTAAAGGACCTGTGGCAAGAGCCACTGGAAAATCCGGGTTGGAGGGAGGAGGCCGCCCCACTGCCTCCTGTGACCTCCTCCAAGAAATGAAGGCCCTGCCGGGTTTTACTTAATCTGCCTTAGCCAGGTAGTCTGACCAGGTTATTGCTCACCTTCATTCCTGCATTGCAGCCACAGCTGTGTCTGTGACTGCAATTCACTCCAGTGGATTTAATAGGTCTCTGTACACATTCTGGGGGATATATAACGTCCCTCGTATACGATTCCGTTCACTGCCTCACAGCACTCATCTCCTTTACTGACTTGGGACCAGGGTGTGGGATGAAGCTACTTCCATTCAGGTAAAAACGGAGTTCCATAGATTTACATTGTTTAAGCGACTTATGCTCCACACAAAAGCCTCTGTGTGATCTGATGAGTCAAATGATTTAGAAGAGGAATGGAAAGATGCTGGTGAACAGGAAAGATGCCGATCAATATGCTATGCAATACAACTACCTTAAATTACAGACAAATTTAGAAAAAATTATGGAATACAATTTTTGTCGGGGGTGCTTCAATTTATAAGTATTCATATGCATTACTATAACAAAATTAGCATAAATTAAAGAAAAAGTCACTAGATATTCATCAGAAGTTTTCCTAGATGTGATTGAGCCCTTGACTGTGTCTCCATATAACTCTTACGTTATAAGAAGGTTTTCAAAATCCAATATTGTCTCATCCTCATCATATTCGGAAGTTTGCTTCATTTTCCAATCAGAAAAGACTTCCAGGGTAGCTATTTTATACGATTAAAGGGGTCGTCCACAACTTTAAAATTGATAACCTATCCTTAGGATAGGTCATCAATGTCTGATCGGTCGGGGTCCGATACTCAGCGCCTCTGCCGATCAGCTGTTATTGGTGTAGGCGGCAGCGGCCGCTGGCCATAAATACTCACTTGCCGAGCTAGCCATCGTCTGATAGTGGCCGCTGCAGGGTACTGCACATCCACCTATGACTTAAATAGGAGATAGATGTGTAGTACCCTGCCTCGGCAACTGTCAGAAGACTGACAGCTCCACAAGTGAGTATTTCCGGTTGGCAGCGGCGTCCATTGACACCGATAACCGGTGATCGGCAAGGGTGCCAGGTGTCGGACCCCCACTGATCAGAAATTGATGACCTATTCTAAGGATAGGTCATCAATGCTAAAGTAGTGGAAACCTCTTTAATCTTTTTTTTGGAACTTAATTTTTATTTATTTTACAAAAGCTAAATACAAAGGATGGCATGCTGTGAGTTTCTGCATACCATCAAGCTTTGAATGACGCAGTAAGCATACAGATTGAGCAGATAACAGGAAGTACAACAATAACAAAAAATGCTAAAATGAAGGTCAACATTTGAAATAATGATTTACCACTGTGAAACTAAACACTACCACAGTAACGTCCATTAATCAAGTTGATGAGAAATGTGTGCATACGCAAACCATTTGGACCATTTATAAGTAAATGAGGGAAGGTTCCACATTGTAAGCTGCTCCACAAAGCAATTATTTTGAGCCACTGCTACACTTCAGGTAAGAGTTAATTTTTCCAGCTTTTAACTACTGGTTCTCTGCAAACCATTAGCACATGTGAGACAATAGTTGCATCAGGTATTAGAAGGTCTTTCAATATTAAAGAGAGCAGGGCTACACAGAGGGGGTGTATGTTAATTGCAGCTTAATTAGACAAGTTATCTACAGTATGTCCAGAAGGAGCTAGTCCGTGGGCAGTCCCACCATACATGTATGAGTGTAAGTACTCCACCACTACACCTTCAACATACAGTATGTTAGATACCTGCAGATATATTTTAGCCAGTCAATGTGAGTATAGTACCACCTATATAATAGTTTTCTGGTAGTCTCCAACTGATTTGCACACCAAACTGTAGTAGAGCTAAGGGAAAATATAGATACACATTATTCTTCACTAAATCTCTGGTGCAGATTACTTTCCCACACATTCTGGTTTGTTGTTTGTCAAAAGATTTTGGATCCATTTTTTGCTATGGCCTTAATAAGTTGTCTAGTGACTGTTACACACCTGTCTCAGATCTGTACTTTGCTCCCCTCTCCCGGGATTGCTGTTGTGCTCCGTTTCAGGCTTTGCAGGTGGCCTGGCATGCTCCCATTTGATTGTCTGCCTGGGCTTACATAAAGCCTACCAAGAGACTCACCTGTGCCTTGGTATTAAAACTTTTAGTGTTCCTGAGTCCTGTCAACCTGCAGCCTTCAGTACCTCTGCTATCTTCTTCCCTGTCTCCTGTCTGCCTCCAGCTTCTAATACCGCTGCTGCATGCTTACCGGTCTGTTGTCCGCCTGCAGCTTCCAGTACCTCTGCTACCTGATCTGATTGCCAGTTTCCTGTCTGCCTGCAGCCTCCAGTACCTCTACTACCTGCTTCATGGTCTCCTGACTGCCTGCAGCTTCCAGTACCTCTGCTACCTGCTTCATGATCTCCTGACTGCCTGCTGCCTCCAGTACCTTTAATACCTGCCTCCCAATCTCCTGTCTGCCTGATGCCTCTAGTGCTTCTTCTACCTATTTTGTATGTGCCTCACCTGCCTGCTGTACCAGCGCCTGTGGCCCATATGCCCACCACTTTTGCTTGGAGGATCAACCTCACCAGGTGAGCCAAAAGAGGATCCAAGTAAAATACCTCAAAGTGGGAGAGTGAGGTCCCTGCATGCCATTGTAAGGATCTGAAAAAGTGTTTCATTTGTAAGTACTTTTAAAAGTCATGTTTAGTGATTACAAACATAGACATTATGGTTTAAAAGGGTAAGAGTGAATTTTCTTTACTAATTGTGCAAAGGGTTATTTTGTCTCACGAGATGCAGGATCCAAAATCAGAGTCCAGTAAAAACACTTGAACTGATTTCAGTGGGACTGCAGTGAATCCCAATAGTGTCTGGTTGGGGGAAGATCTGCATCATATGTTTAATCCTGATTGTATGGTAGGAAAAATGTTCTTTACTTATCAAATTCTTCAGCTGTGTCATAGAAATACATTGTAGAATTGCTGCTTACATTACCACCCAGCTCTTTGGAAGTGTCGTTAATCCACAAAGTGTTAGTGTGATTTGAAATGGTAGACTTGTAATAATTGAGTGTGCAGGCACAAACCAAACACCCTTTGTTAACTTGAAACTAGTATTAAATATTTTAGGCTACTCTTGTCCTTTGATTTGTTTTAAATCTAGTTTAAACTTAGCCTTTGCATTTTAAGTAGAGTATTGGACGGAATAGTGTTAGGGAGGTTTCATAAGAAATGCAGAATCTTGGTGAGGATCATCATAATAATTGTACCTATTCAGCTTATCATAAAGATAGGAAACCATGAGTATAAATGGAGGTCTTTATGGATTTTCATTATCTAGCTTGTGTTTTTACTGGAGGAAAAGATTCATCCAAAGGATAATGGATTTAGTAGCATTACCTTTATAATTAATAGTTTCTAAAGAGTGATTCAGAGCCTTAGCTACTTATGTCAGGGACCTCTCAGGTGATGAACTGTGGATGAGAACATCATCTGCAAATAATCTGACACATTGATCAGTGGAAACAATATTTATGGCAGAAATATCTACTGATAATCATCTATGTCGAGTAAGGGGACACAATATAATCACAAAAATGAATGGGAACTATAATTACCCCTGATGTTTCCCATTGGAAATCTTGAAATTAGATGTTAAGTTTCCGAATGTGTAAACTATGGCAGATGGACAGCACTAAAGGACCATAATAGCTCTAATAAAAGAATACAAATTTACTAAGTACTTCCTTTGGGTTCACTCTGTCAAACACCCTCTCTGCATCTAAAGAAAGGAGCATGGTAGGTGCTCAACTCACAGCCACCGCCAACTAGACATTCAAAAATGACCAGTCCCATCAAAGGTCTGCCTACCTTCATAAACCACATCTGAACTCTAATAAATATTGTCAGGAGAATGTCAAGTAAGCGGTTGGCTAACAAGTAATAATTTGAGGTCTGATTTCAGCAACGAAATTGGCTTAAAATTATGAGGCAAATCTAATATGCAAATTGCCTCTTCAGAGAAAAAGAGGACTTGAACTCGATAGCGCCACCTATTGGAAGCAGCGATCCTACGAGTCACAATCAACCCTTTAATGAGTCGTGCAATGTGACTTAGGATAAAAGCCAAATCAGAATCTCAATTTTCAGACACAGTGTTTTGTTCTGTTGGCCCTCATCAGTGCAAAGTATGAGAACTGATTTGGCTAGATGAGAGGCTCTGGACTGAGGTCTAAGGGGTAACGTTTCTCCTTGTGGAGAGTGACATACCGGCTCTGGCATGTCAAGGTAAGGAGACTCATTCGCCGTGCAATGCTCCTCTGGGAAATTTAATATGCAAATTGCCTCTTCAGAGAAAAAGAGGACTTGAACCCTAAAGCGCCACCTATTGGAAGCAGCAATCCTACAAGTCACAATCAACCCTTTAACGAGTCGTACAATATGACTTAGGATAAAAGCCAAATTAGAATCTCAATTTGCAGACACGGAGTATCGGGTTGTTGGTCCTCGTCAGTGCAAAGTATGAGATCTGATTTGGCAAGATGAGAGGCTCTGGAATGAGGTCTAAGGGGTAACGTTTCTCCTTGTGGAGAGTGAGGCAAATCTAGGGATTTTTACAGTTTGGGGCTTTTTAAGAAAGATAACTGAAGCAGTGATTTAATTGGAGGCACATTGACAGACACAGACAGAAAAGGACTCCAAGTCATATGGGCCCTTTGCAATCCAATAACTTATCATAATGCACAGTTCCATCTGCCTTGGCAGTTGCAATTCACCCCCTTTGGGCCCTGTGCAGTTGCACAGGTTGCACCATTGATATGTCCACCCTGATTGAAGGGCCTGGTCAAGAAATGTGGTAAAATGGATCCAGAGGATTTTTGGAAATCACTGGAGATCCAGTTAGAACCAGGACATTTGCTATAATACTTAGCCTATTGCTTTTAGTATCTATTTTTAGTGGACTGTTTACTTGAATGAAAACTCATAGTCGCAACAATTTGATTTAAAAATGCCCCTTATTTTCTCCATATCTGGTACTGAAGTTTAAGGGACCAAATCGAATTATATAATGTAGAGCAATATTCAGTAAAATGGTCTCCTCTGGCTTTAGGATGTTGGAATGAATTGCCTTTATGCAGCAAAAAGGGATCCTAGACTTGGTGCAAGGAGCTAGATTTGTTCTCATACTAATATAATTAATTTTTAACAGTCATAAGGCTAAGTCTTTTTATAAAAATTAATTTCATGTAAATGAGTGTATTTTAAAAATGGCTAAAGCTCTTGAAGCAGAGAAAGGCTCTTTAATTTTATCTATATAGATCAGCAAGTTGGTTGGGACTGTAAAGTGATGTGTGCGTGAGCTGCCTATTTCGCTTGTCAAATGAAGCTTCCTCTCATTGTGGCCTTCATAAACCTTAATGAACTGGATAAGCAATGTGGGGCAAGGCCATGAAAAGACTTTACTATACTACAAACATTCATATCCATGATGCTTATAGAAAAGTTGTTGGTGAACATACACATAGGTTACTAAGTGCAATAGGTCAAAAAACACATCAATAAAAAGTACATAGTCCAGGAAAGTAAATAGTTACAAAGGAGCATCACAGCAATAGGCATAGAAGAAAGAAAAACCTTCTCTTGAGTTTAAACATACGGGCACAGAGGCAGCTCAGAATCCAAAAACTGGAAGTCATCATGAGCTAGGATGAACCTAGTAGAGAAAACAAACTCATAATAGAAAACATGGAATGTTATTTAGAAACCTAAAATCCATCAAGGCTATTTGTCAGTAAGATAAAATGCAGCTGAAAGTCTATGAGGCTAGGTCTCTAAATGTAGAGGATGATAACATGACTCGATTATCTCACCTTGACTGATTTAAATAGTCCTCTGCTTTCTGTAGGTCACTGTCATCCTCTCTTTGGGCAAATAGTCAGGGGAGCACCTTATATTCTACATGCCATGATGCTCCTACGGTTTAAGCTTTCATTCCATACATAGACACAGTAAAAGGCAACAGTTTTCATGCCATTCTTCGAAATGATTAACTCAACTGAGAAGCCTCATTTACACTCTATATTGTTGTTACGTAAGACCATGTTTTTGTTTTTTTGTTTTTTTAACGGCCTTCGGCTCAATCTTGAGCCTTAATGAGTTGATGGATAATGATGAGTGTAACATCCCTGGTGGCATGCTGGCATGGTTTACCACCTCCCACCATGCAAGACCGCCATCTTACCTATCAATCCAGGCTGCACACTTTGCTCCAGTACCTGCTGTGTCTCTTGTCTAATTGCTTAGGGCGCGGCGTGGCTACTGCCTGATTCTTATAGTTACTGTGTGCACACTCCTAATGCCTCCCCAGCCTATTGCTGTGAGTCACTGGATACTTAAACCCCCTCCACCCTGTAGGGGGTTCCTGAGCAACACTTTCATTCAGTGTGTTCTGTGCAACTGAGTTGCCAGGTCCTTTCCTGTATCTTGTCTGTTCCGCCACCCTTGGGGCTGTATACCCAGGCATGTTTCCTGTATCTGTGACTTCTAGTCTGTTTCTGCCACCCTGGGGGCTGAGTTCCCAGGCTCGTTCCTGTATCTTGTTCCTGGTTCAGTTCCTGTCTGAACAGTGTCCTAGCCCGTTACCTGTTTGTCTCTATGTCTGAACCTTCCCTTTTCCTGCAGTGTCTGAACCTGCACCTAACTCCAACTCGTTGTCTCTGTACTTCTGTTTGTGAGTTTAGTGTCCACTCGCTACTTCATTGTAAGTACCTTGTGTGTATCTGGTTCTGCTTGTCCCGTTTCCCTCCCTCAGTATCTACCTCCTGTGTTCTAACTATCTTCCTGTATTTTCCAGTCTGTTCCATGTGAACAGAGCCCTGTCCTGTCTGCCTGCACCTTCTGCTCTGTTCTGCTCTGCTTGTTCACCGCACCAGTGGGTTTTGTTCTGCTCTGCTCTGCTTGTTCACCTCACTTGCGGTTCCGCTCTGCTCTGCTTGTTCACCGCACCTGCAGTTCCGCTCTGCTCTGCTTGTTTACCGCACCTGCAGTTCCGCTCTGCTCTGCTTGTTCACCGCACCTGCGGTTCCGCTCTGCTCTGCTTGTTCACCGCACCTGCGGTTCCGCTCTGCTCTGCTTGTTCACCGCACCTGCGGTTCCGCTCTGCTCTGCTTGTTCACCGCACCTGCGATTCCGCTCTGCTCTGCTTGTTCACCGCACCTGCGGTTCCGCTCTGCTCTGCTTCTTCACCGCACCTGCGGTTCCGCTCTGCTCTGCTTGTTCACCGCACCTGCAGTTCCGCTCTGCTCTGCTTGTTCACCGCACCTGCGGTTCTGCTCTGCTGTGCTTGTTCACCGCACCTGCGGTTCCACTATGCTCTGCTAGTTCACCGCACCTGCGGTTTTGCTCCGCTTTGCTTGTTCACCGCACCTGTGGTTTTGCTTCGCTCTGCTTGTTCACCGCACCTGCGGTTTTATTCCGCTCTGCTTGTTCACTGCACCTGCGATTTTGCTCCGCTCTGCTTGTTCACCGCACCAGCGGTTTCGCTCTGCTCTGCTTGTTCACCACACCGGCGGTTTTGCTCTGCTCTGCTTGTTCACCACATCAGTGGTTTCACTCCGCTCTGCTGTCCACCGCACCTGCGGCTCCGTTCCTGTGTCCCAGTCTGTACTGGTCCCTATCCTGCCTGCGTTCCTACCTGCCAGTACCCGCCTGTCTGCATGCCAGCCGTGCCTGCCAGTGCCCACCTGTCTGCATATCTGCCGTGCCTGCCAATACCCACCTGTCTTCATATCAGCCGTGCCTGCCAGTACCCACCTGTCTGTATGCCAGCCTAACCTGCCTGTTCCTGCATTCCCCGGTGTGGGTCAACAGCTGTGACCAGGGTCTGACCTGGAGTAGCACCTGGTCCCTCTGCTCGGTTCCTCCCATTTTCACGGAGTCGACTGAGCTGCCTTGTGACCTTGGTCGGACCAAGTTGATACTTAGTTACGCCCCTCCAGGCACTCTTTGGTTCAAGGTCCAGTGGGATCACTAATCAATCTCACGCCAGTCAGTCAGGGCAATGAGTAGAAAGATCGATCTTGTGCAAGCCTAGATAGGTTTACTAGGGTCTTCTCTGGCGTTATTTTGATAGTGTCAAGCTATCGAGTTGCTGCTCCAGCGATTTTAGTTCCTTCTTTTTCGGCAAGTTCAGTCTTCCTGAAAATACCTTCTGAATTGAAGAAAATTGTGACAGGATGTAGTCTTGTCTGATGCCTCACACTACTTTGAACCATGCCATATCACCATGTTCCGTTTGGACTGTTGTTTCTTGGTTGATATAGAGGTGCCTAATGAGGCTGATCAGGTGATTTGGCACACCTATATCCTTCATGGTATTTCAAAATTTCTTGTGATCAACTCGGTTGAAGGCTGTGCAGTAGTCGATGAAGGAAACATAGATCTGATTGTTGCATTCTTTGGCCTTTTCTATTATCCATCTAATGTTAGCAATCACATCTCTTGTTCCTCTGCCTTTTCTGAATCCTGCTTGTTCCTCTGGCAGTTTGTCAAAGTAAGGCTGTAACCATCTTTGTAGTATCTTCAATAGTATTTTCCTGGCATGAGGTATGAGCGCAATAGTCCAATAGTTAGTTTCCACAGTTGGCAGCATCTCCCTTCTTTGGAATAGGACCATAGTATGGAATTCTTTGGAATAAGACCAAGGTACTAGTGCTGAATTTTCATCTCTCAGCATGAGTTGCTGCAGACAGATCACCAAAATTCTAAATATTTTAAAAACTTTCAAGCAAAGTCAGTTGCTTTCTGACCTTTTCCAGTATTTTCTCTTTAATATGGCAAAGTGAATATGAGTTATTATATCTCTAGAAGACAAAGAGTTTGGTATAGGCAGCCTATGTGCCCTACAATGGTCAAGAAATCAGAGAGGAATTATTTTAGGTCCTGTTTTCACCATTTCCAGGGTTCCCTCAGTCCTCTATTATTCCACCTAGGGTGGTCTACTATATCAGCATTTTTTGCTTTTTAGGCTGCTATTTCATCCTTGACCAAGTTAGCCCCATCCATTATTTCATTACAAGCTGTGGTGATTTCAGCCATTTGTTCTCTCTGTGGGATGTGTGATTCTCCAGAGATGTGATTTCTTGCTGTAACTTCAGAAACGCAGAATATAGGTAATTCTAAATAGAGACTTTTAAGTCTGTAAATAAGGGTCTCATGACTGCTTTAGAGTCTGAATTATTGTTATTCCCTCCCACGAATGCTGAAGCATTAGGAGGGAGACATACTATCTGGATTATTGGCTATTTCTCTGACCTTTTTTGCTTGTTTTTTTTTTTCATCCATCCCACTGTAGCCTCTAACTGTGAAATAAACAGTTGGGAAATGTCTGACATTATTGATATTGGGTAAGAATATGGAGACATTGTGGCAGAGTTTTCTACTCTAACAGATGTAGAAGAGGTTGAGCTGTCATCGGTGATTAAATCTTCATGAACTATTGTTGCCAGGTAGGAAGTGCAATATGGACAGGAGTGTTCTATTGGGAAAATGTTTGAACTTTAGAGGGCTCTTCTTGTTCTGCTGGATCATGCAGTCACCTTTTATGCTTTATTCATATGAAATCTTATTAAAGAAGTTGTCCACTACTTTATATGACCCCCCCAATGTATCCCCCCGGGGCCCAGAAGTGTTTTTGTAAATACCTTGCGGTGCCTTTTCTGCCTCTGAGCGGCGCTATCACTGGCCGCTCAGAGGCATCAAGTGACCCGTCACTGACGCGCTCCCCGTAGTGGATGCTGGGCTGTGGCAGGATTACCCCGTGCGTCACACCCAGCATCTACCGCGCGCTTTCTCAGTGAATGAGGAGAGGGAGAGCGTGCGGTGGATGCCGGGTGTGATGTACTGGTAACCCCTCCCACAGCCCAGCAGCCACCCTGGAACGCAGAAGTGAGTACCCCCTGTTACAGCCGGAACTTGTCGTGACATTAGCGGATGTCAGAGCCGGCTGCAGCCGGGGGTCACGTGATGCCTGTGAGCGGCCAGTGATAGCGCCGCTCACAGGCAGAAAAGGCACCACAAGGTATTTAGAGAAACACTTATGGGCCCTGGGGGGATACATTGGGGGATCATATAAAGTAGTGGACAACCCCTTTAATTGTGTGGATTCTATAGAGGAAAACCAAAAAGAATTCCATAATAATTTACAAGGCGTTTAAGCCTCTGTGGCAAAGATGAGAGAGACTGTGCTTACAATGATCTTTATCCAACTGCTTCACCAAACACAACCTTACAGTGTGTCAAAGCTCAAAAAAATCTTGGCTAATTAAAACTGAAGGCTGAAGCCATAACCTCTAGAGAGGTCTCTGAGAGCAAAATGTTTCCAAAGTACTCTTTGTGTTCCGTGGTAGTGCCAGCTATCAGATGTTTCTTTGCAGAAATTCCTAGAATTTTTGAGTGGCCAAACAGGACGATGTGCTGCTGAAAAGATCTTTTATGCAGCTAAAAAAACATTGATGTCACTCGACAAACAAGCATTTTGCAAGTTCTTAGTTGATCGGCAGCCTGTTTACAGTGCACGATTATCGTGAAATGAGCATTCCTAGAAATGCTCATTCACGATGATTAAGCAGTGTAAATTGACCTTTAACCTATTAACATGTGCCAGTTATTGTGTTTTATATTCTTTCCAGTGCACTTTATTGGATTGCCTTTTCTTAATTCGGACCTAGCTATTGATTGACCATGGTGTGGGAGTAATTCTATTATTATTGCTCCAATATTGACCTTTAAGGGTATGTGCCCACAATGCAGATTTGAAGGAGAAATTTCCTGAGCGTTTTTGTCTTTCCCTGGCAGAAAAAAACACATGCAGATTTACATGCATTTTTGACGCCTTTTTGAGTATCAATGAATGATTTTTGGAGTTAAATAAAGTTGGCAGGACATTGCTTAAGCCCTTGGATTACCATAAGAGTTGGGGTGAGTATATTCGTTCCTTTAAATTATTAACCACCTTGTCGGTTGTATTTCAAATAAAGTGTTTACACTGTGTCTGTCTGTTTCTTTACTTTGTTAGATCTGATTGACGCCTTGACATCACCAAACAAAAGAGCTGGGTGTCAGCTAGTCCCATTCACCCAATCTTTGTCAGCATTCACGTAATTTATGCGACTGCTGTGAGATGTTTTCATAGAATCATAGAATCATAGAATGGTAGAGTTGGAAGGGACCTCCTGGGTCATCTGGTCCAACCCCCTGCTCAAAGCAGGATTCTCTAGATCATCTCAGACAGATGTCTGTCCAGCCTCTGTTTGAAGACGTCCATTGAAGGGGAACTCACCACCTCTTGTGGCAGCCTGTTCCACTCATTAATCACCCTAACTGTCAAAAAGTTTTTTCTAATATCTAATCTGTGTCTCCTCCCATTTAGTTTCATCCCATTGCTTCTAGTCTTTCCTTGTGCAAATGAGAATAAAGATGATCCTTCTAAAATGTGACAGCCCTTGACATATTTGTAGACAGCTATTAAGTCTCCTCTCAGTCTTCTTTTTTGCAAGCTAAACATTCCCAAATCCTGCAACCGTTCCTCATAGGACATGGTTTGCAGACCAGTCACCATTCTGGTCGCTCTTCTCTGAACTTGCTCCAGTTTGTCTATGTCTTTTTTAAAATGTGGTGCCCAAAACTGTACACAGTATTCCAGATGAGGTCTGACCAAAGAGGAGTAAAGACCGATAATGACTTCACGTGATCTAGACTGTATGCTTCTGTTAATACATCCCAGAATTGTATTTGCCTTTTTTGCTGCTGCATCACACTGTTGACTCATGTTCAGTCTATGATCTATTAGTATACCTAAGTCTTTTTCACATGTACTGTTGCTTAGCTCTATTCCTCCCATTCTGTATATGCTTTTTTCATTTTTATTGCCCAGATGTAGTACTTTGCATTTTTCCCTGTTAAAAACCATTCTGTTGGTTGCTGCCCACTGCTCCAGTTTATTTAGGTCTTTTTGAATCCTCTCTCTCTCTTCTCTAGTATTAGCTATCCCTCCTAGCTTTGTGTCATCAGCAAATTTAATCAGTTTACCCTCAATTCCTTCATCTAAATCATTGATAAAGATGTTGAACAATACAGGTCCCAGGACGGAGCCCTGTGGTACCCCACTTGAGACATTCATCCAGCTGGATGTGAAGCCATTTACAACCACCCTTTGAGTCCGATCACTAAGCCAGTTATGAATCCACCTAACAGTTGCCTGGTCCATTGCATACTTGGTCATTTTTTCAATAAGGATGGTGTGAGATACTTTGTCAAATGCTTTGCTGAAGTCAAGATATACTATATCTACAGCATTTCCCTGATCCACCCAGTCAGTGATTCTGTCATAGAAGGAAATTAAGTTAGTCTCACATGACTTGTTAGTTACAAACCCATGCTGACTCTGGTTAATCACTTCATTCTTATCCATGTACTTACATACATGATGTTTAATAATTTTTTCAAAGATCTTTCCTGGTATAGAAGTCAGACTCACCGGCCTATAGTTCCCTGGGTCCACCTTCTTCCCCTTTTTGAAGATAGGAACAACATTTGCTCTTCTCCAGTCTTCTGGGACTTCTCCTGTTCTCCAAGAATTTTCAAAGATTATGGAGAGTGGTTCTAAAATTTCTTCTACGATCTCCTTCAGTACTCTGGGGTGTAATTCATCTGGACCTGGAGACTTGAACTCATTTATGTTAGCTAAATATTCCCTCACAATCTTTCTGTTTACAGATAACTTGGATTCCTCTATTCCTTTAAAAGGACAGTGAAGATCAGTTGATGTTACATTTTCTTTCTGAGAGAAAACAGATGCAAAATAAGAATTAAAAAGTTCGGCCTTCTCAACATCCTCTCTTACCATTTCTCCATTTTCATCCTGTAAAAATCCTATAGCATCTTTGACTTTTCTTTTACTTTTGACATACCCCCAAAATCCTTTTTTATTGCTTTTGACATCTCTTGCAAGCCTTAATTCATTGTCAGCTTTAGCTAACCTGATACGTGCCCTGCAGGATCTGCAGACTGCATTATAATCTTCTTTAGATATGCCTCCCTCTTTCCATTTAATAAACATTTCTTTCTTTCTTTTTAGCATGTGTTTAAGTTCTGTGTTCATCCATCCTGGTTTCCTTAAATGCTTCCCATTCTTCCTACTTTTCGGGATTGTTAACGATTGTGCTTTGAGAATCTCATTTTTAAAAATTTCCCATCCTTCCTGGACATTTTTGTCCTCAAGGACATCCAGCCATTGGATCCCTCCTATTCTCTTTCTGAGTCTCTTAAAATCTGCCTTTCTAAAATCTAACCTTGAAGTTTGAGTCTTCACATGTCTTCCTCCTCTAGTTATCCAAAATTCTATAATAGCATGATCGCTGCCTCCTAGGGTCCCAGCCACCTTTACCTCCTCAACCATTTCCTCCCTGTTTATAAGGATTAGATCCAAAGTAGCAGATCCCCTTGTTTTCTCCCCTACCTTTTGGAAGATAAAGTTGTCAGCAAGAGAGGATAAGAATTTGCTTGACCTGTTAGTTTTACTTGAGAGAGATTCCCAACAAATGTCTGGATAGTTGAAATCTCCCATGACCACTACGTCATATTCTTTGGAGAACTTGGTCATTTGACACATAAAGAGTTCATACATATCTTCAGCTTGCCCAGGTGGCCTGTAGTAAATGCCTACAATGGTGTCCTTTCCGTTGTTCTCTCCTTGTATTCTTACCCAAACAGTTTCCACAGAACTCCCAGTTTCTGAAGCTTCAATCTCTGTGCAGATATACGCTTTTCTAACATACAATGCAACACCTCCTCCTCGTTTACCAAGTCTGTTTCTTGCAAATAAGTTGTATCCTTTTAGCCTTTTATTCCAATCATGTGTATCGTCCCACCAAGTTTCAGTGATTCCAATGACATCATATTCCTTTTCCTGCATTAGTAGTTCCAATTCTCCTTGTTTGTTGCCCATGCTTTGTGCATTTGTATAAAAACATTTTAGTTTGTGATTGGTTTCTCTTCCTCCCATATTTTTATTATTTAAATTGTTTTGTCTTTGTTCTTCTTTTCCACTTCCAGTAGCAGAGATCTCAATAGTATTTGTCAGCTGTATGGCTTTTTCTGGCCTTTTGCTTCCCTTCCCACATTGTTCTAGTTTAAAGCTCTTCTGATGAGTGTAGCAAGGCGACTTCCAAATACATGTTTTCCAGTCTTCGCAAGGTGCACCCCATCTCTAGCAAGTAGTCCATCGTATAGGTAATTCATTCCGTGATCCAGAAATCCAAATCCTTGTTGACGGCACCATCGACGTAGCCAGTTGTTTACCTGTAGAATCTTATTCCACCTCATTGTTCCATGGCCATCCACTGGGAGGATGGATGAGAAGACCACCTGCGCTCCCAATTCTTTCACTTTCTTGCCTAAGTCTTCAAAGTCACTGCAGATGGTTTCCAGGTCCTTTCTTGCGGTGTCATTTGTCCCCACATGTATTAGCAGGAATGGGTAGTGATCTGTAGGTCTGAAGAGTCTTGATATCCTGTCAGACACATCTTTAATTTTTGCTCCTGGGAGACAGCACATTTCTCTTGAGGTTATGTCTGGTCTGCAGATAGTGGCCTCTGTTCCTCTTAACAGGGAATCCCCCATGACCACCACTCTCCGTTTTTTCTTCACAACATTCTTCTTTCTCCATCCAGGAGGATTCTGAGGGCTTACAAGGTTATTCATTGCTGGCAAAGTCTTATTTTGCTGTATTTCTTCATGGTTCTCCTGCGTGAGAGCCTGGTACTGGTTCCTGAGCAGTATGGGTGCTGACTGCCTCTCGATCCTCCTGCTTCTGTGGGTCACATGCTTCCATTCCTCTGTTTCGTCAGGTGCAGTTCGAATTTCTTCTCTTTTTTCTTAGCCTGGGAAGGTCCCATTAGGTAAACATTTCTATGGCCATAATTAACATCTCAGAGCTTGTTCGTTAGCCGCTACGCCCCCCCAATCAGCACTCAGCAGCGCTTTGGACACAGCGTATTTATGTTGCATCCAAAACACGGTGTCCTAATGCCGCACTTTTGTTGTTACATGTGAATCCACTGCATATAATGACGCTTCAATAATGATGCTGCATATAATGACTGCTGCTTCTCCCATCCATTCTGCTCTCGCTGTTATCAGCCAGAGCAGCGGTTGGATGAGAGGAGTAGCAGCCTCCTCTCCCGACCCAGGTACCAGCCGCGGTGCGATTTTTTTTGCCTATTGTTTTCCATTGAAACAGCAAATCCGCATGTATAGATATTATACATGCGGGTTTGCTGCGATTCAATGCAAGCCAATGGGTGTGATTTTGCCATGAAATCGTACCTAAATTGGTTTTGCTGTGGTTTGAGCCGCAATGATAGTCCGCAGCAGAAATTTCCACATCATGTGCACAGCACATGCAGATTATCATTGCTGTACATGGCAGACCTCTTACCAAGCTGTTTTAATGTGTTTCCTCCGTGGGAAACCGCTGCAGAAACGCATTAAAATTGCATTGCGTGAAATCAGCCTAATAGTTAATAATAATTATAATTTTTTATTTATATAGCGCCAACAAATTCCGCAGCACTTTACAATTAAGCGGGGACATGTACAGACAATAAATTCAATACAATTTAAGACAGTTTAAACTGTTACATCAGGAGTGAGGTCCCTACTCGCAAGCTTACATTCTACAAAGAAATGGGGGGACACAATAGGTGAAAAGTGCTTGTTATTTCAGGTCTGGCAATTATAATAAATAGGGATATTCATATAAAGCTGTATGATCCGGTCATAAGCCTGTATGTTTAAGTGCAATACTCAAGAACCGATTGCAGTTATCTTGTGCATGGAGGGTGTGGAGACAGATGAAGTGTAGGGAACAGATTCTGAATGATATTTAGAAAGAGGGAACAGGGGAAAGTTAATTTACTGAGTAGTTAAGGTGGTAGGGTTGTTTAAAGAGATGGGTTTTTAAAGCACGCTTGAAGATAAGGGGGCTAGGCATCAGTTGGATCGCCTGGGGTAGTGCATTCCAGAGAACTGGCGCAGCACGAGAGAAATCTTGGAGACGGAGGTGCGAGGTTCGGATTATGGGGGATGTTAGTCTTAGGTCATTTGTAGAATGGAGGGCACGTGTAGGGCGATAGACAGAGATGATAGAGGAGATATAAGGTGGTGCAGAACTGTGGAGAGCTTTGTGGGTGAGAGTGATGAGTTTATATTGGACCCTGAGGCGGACCGGCAACCAGTGTAAAGACTGGCACAAGATGGAGGCATTGGTGAAGCGGCTGGACAGAAATACGACCCTGGCTGCCGCATTCAGGATGGATTGGAGAGGAGAAAGTTTGGTAAGAGGGAGACCGATCAGAAGAGAGTTGCAGTAGTCCAGACGAGAGTGAATAAGAGCAACAGTAAGAGTTTTAGCAGTTTCAAAGGTGAGAAAAGGCCGGATTCTGGAGGTGTTTTTAAGATGCAGGTGACAGGAGCGAGTGAGTGATCGGATATGGGGGGTAAAGGAAAGGTTAGTGTCGAATATGACCCCCAGGCAGCGGGCGTGCTGGTTGGGAGTTATGGTTGAAACCTCCAAGGTAATTTCGATGTTAGGTAGAGTTGGAATAGTTGGATTCTTTACTTTTCTTAAGGCCCATCATTTGGCCAACAGCCTTCTCAGCTGACTCTCCTTTTCAGTGAAGCACTCCTGTGTTCTCTATGAGAAAGCCTCTGGCTGACACATTGGCTCAGCTACATGAGTACAATGAAATCAGACATACCCAATCAAGATCTGCCGTGACCACCAGTTGGCTGGTGGCCCCATACACATTAGTTTGTTGGTCGAAACTGTAGGTATTAGCAGGTTCAGCAAACTTTAATTTAATGTGTTTTGGGGGCCTTAAGTGAACTGCTTATCCATTATGGATTCTGATCTAACATGACTCTGATATTGCTCTTGGTCTCTCAATAGCTTGGACATTATCCTGTATTTTTATGCTCTTCAGTTCACTCCACCAGTCACCAACTAGTATGCAGAAGCAACCAGGGAATCCTTGGAGCAAAGTAAAAATCTTTGTTGAAAAGCCTATACCAAATCTGACTGTTGTAGCTTTTTAGAGGTGAAGAGAACCCTTTCAACAATGTAAGCCATTCTGAACATTGTTGGCTTGACCACTAAGAACATGTATCGTCATTTTGTGACCTTTAAAAGTTAATAAAAGTTATTGAGTTGTTAACAACTTTGGAAGGACACTTTTCTTGGAACATACAAAGTTGTAAATGAATCACATATACTCATCAGTCTTCACATTATTAATAGGTCTTTTGATGGTAATGGGAATTTTTCTACAGATTACAAAAAAGTGTCAGACACCATTCCCGAGAATGTCTTCATGATTAGGAAACATTAGGTGAGAACAGGACTTGGTCTGGGGTAGGTAAAATATTTCACAGCAGTAAAAGACATCTAACATTTTGATATGTGAATCAAATTTTAGTTTTATAATATCTTCCTGAGATTGGAAATGCTCTTCAGCTTATTAAATCAATAGAAATGTTAAAGCTAGGTGGAACCCCAATTATGGATTAAACCTGGAAGGTTAGACACTGGGTCTACACAAGACAGGAACAATTTATTTTCCCCCCTTGCTTTTTGACAAGTAAATGTCAGCAGGCAACATCATCTGCTAGTCCCCGGCATAGGGCACCTGTTATAGAAAGATTATTAGTCTTGCATGTGTCAAAATCTTTATCATTTCAGATTTGATACAAAATTACTTTTGCTTAATGCATCCATTAACCTTGAACTATCAGCATGTGTTTTATGATCTAATGTTAAAGGATATTTTTTTTTATGTTCTCATGGAATCACTTTTAAACTTGTTCGGATGACAATAATTTTAGTCTGAAGTTATTGGAAGAATTAAAATTTACACTGTGTAAATCTATTATATAGCAACGCTGAATTATATCTTTAAATGGTTTTGTTCACATTGAAGACATATGTCATCATCGTCTAACACAAGTTGGTTGCATTTAGTTATTAGTCGTTAGTAGTGTTGAGCGATACCTTCCGATATCGGGAAATATTGGATCGGATTGGATCGGACCGATACTGAAAAAGTATCGGATATCGCCGATTCCGATACCGGAAACCAATGCAAGTCAATGGGACAGAAATATCGTAATGAAAATAAACCCTTTCTTTCCTTGTAGGTTAATTCTACATGAAGGAAAACAACTAAGAATAATGTAGAATGAATTGGGGGAGGTGGGGGAGACAATAAAGGCATAGAGGTTTAACCCAATCAAATGGAATAGCAGGAATTAATATTTTTTTTTAAGACGTTCTGAGTTACGGAAATATTGACTATGTTAAGTATTTTTATATTTTGTCAGATATTTATGTTTCACTACTTCCATGCTCTTCACCTTCTTTTTTACTTCTCCCACACTTTCTCCTTCATCATCCTCAGCATCAGCATCTTTTTCATCCACTTCTTCTTCACCTTCTTCATCTTCTTCTTCTTCACCTTCTTCATATTATTCTTTTTTTTACATTCTTCATATTCTACTTCTTCATCTTCTTCATATTCTTCTTCTTCATCATATTCTTATTTGTGACAGGCATTCCTGTAGTTGTTATCTATAAAAGTTAGGACATTACACCTTTCGTTCTGCCCGTCACAAAAGATTTACAACAAGATTTGTCCGCGTTCAGTTTGGCCTGCAGCAGCAGGTCTTTTCCAGGGGCACCACGAGGAGGAACGGACTCACCCCCATACACTGCTTAGTCATCTTCGGCTTATAATTTAGATATTATCTTTTGCTCTGATTTTTAGTCTTATGCTTAATGTTCTTCCGCTTTTTGTTCTGCAGCTTCTTGTACTTCTGCTTCTTGGTTTTCTGTCTCTTGTTCTTCTGTATCTTGGTGGTTGTCTTCTCTTCTTTGTCCTCTTGGTCTACTTCTTCAGGGTCATCTTCTTGATATTCTTCGGGGTGGTCTTCAGGGTCATCGTCTTCGGGGGTCCTCGTCTTCGGGGTCCTCATCTTCTTCGGGGTCCTCGTCTTCTTCGGGTTGGTCTTCAGGGTCCTCGTCTTCGGGGTCCTCTTCTTCTTCGGCGTGGTCTTCAGGGTCATCGTCTTCTTCGGGGTGGTCTTCAGGGTCCTCGTCTTCTTCGGGGTGGTCTTCAGGGTTCTCGTCTTCAGGGTCGTCGTCTTCGGGGTCCTCGTCTTCTTCGGGTTGGTCTTCAGGGTCCTCGTCTTCAGGGTCCTCGTCAGGGAGATCCAGAGTGATTACCAAGAACCATTTCAAAAAGCATGAACTTGGAAATGTAGCAGAAGGTACAAGAAGGCTGAGGAACTACCGAGGACCAGCTGACGTTACTGGAACCCGGATGGGTAGCAGAAGGTACAAGAGCCAATGGAACTACCGAGGACCAGCTGACGGTACTGGAACTCGGTTATTAAGCAGGAGGTACCTGTGCCAGAAAGCACTACCAAGGACCAGCAGACGTTGGTGGAACTTGGATACCGAGAAGGAGGCACCTAAACCAAAGGCACTGCCGAGAACCAGCTGACGGTACTGGAACCCGGATGGGTAGCAGAAGGTACAAGAGCCAATGGAACTACCGAGGACCAGCTGACGGTACTGGAACTCGGTTACTAAGCAGGAGGTACCTGTGCCAGAAAGCACTACCAAGGACCAGCAGACGTTGGTTGAACTTGGATACCAAGAAGGAGGCACCTAATCCAAAGGCACTGCCGAGAACCAGCTGACAGTACTGGAACCCAGATGGGTAGCAGAAGGTACAAGAGCCAATGGAACTACCGAGGACCAGCTGATGGTACTGGAAAACGATTACTAAGGAGGAGGTACCTGTGCCAGAAACCACTACCAAGGACCAGAAGACATTGGTGGAACTTTGATACCGAGAAGAAGGCACCTAATCCAAAGGCACTGCAGAGAACCAGCTGACGGTACTGGAACCCGGATGGGTAGCAGAAGGTACCCATTTAAAGAAAAGTTTCAAGGCCACGAGCCGGCCGCAGTTACCAAAACCCACAGTCCTACAGGGGGTGCTTGTCCTTTTGGCACTATGGAACCAGCCTTCATTGCCAGATCCCGCAGCCCACATAGGAGTCACCTAAACTGCAGGCACCATAGAGTCGGCTAACCCGACCGCAACACGACAGGACAACGCATTGGAGGCAAAGTGACGTTGACACTACCCAGAAACAGCTGGCGTGCTGGAACCAGGCTGGGCAGGAGGGAGTACCCGTGCCAAAGACACTGCCGAGAACCAGCTGACGGTACTGGAACCCGGATGGGTAGCAGAAGGTACAAGAGCCAATGGAACTACCAAGGGCCAGCTGATGGTACTGGAACTCGGTTACTAAGCAGGAGGTACCTGTGCCAGAAAGCACTACCAATGACCAGCAGACGTTGGTGGAACTTGGATACCGAGAAGGAGGCACCTAATCCAAAGGCACTGCCGAGAACCAGCTGACAGTACTGGAACCCGAATGGGTAGCAGAAGGTACAAGAGCCAATGGAACTACCGAGGACCAGCTGATGGTACTGGAACTTGGTTACTAAGCAGGAGGTACCTGTGCCAGAAAGCACTACCAAGGACCAGCAAACGTTGGTGGAACTTGGATACCGAGAAGGAGGCACCTAATCCAAAGGCACTGCCGAGAACCAGCTGACGGTACTGGAACCCGGATGGGTAGCAGAAGGTACCCATGTAAAAAAAAGTTTCAAGGCCGCGAGCCGGCCGCAGTTACCAAAACCCACAGTCCTACAGGGAGTGCTTGTCCTATTGGCACTATGGAACCAGCCTTCATTGCCAGATCCCGCAGCCCACATAGGAGTCACATAAACTGCAGACACCATAGAGTCGGCTAACCCGACCGCAACATGACAGGACAACGCATTGGAGGCAAAGTGACATTGACACTACCCGGAAACAGCTGGCGTGCTGGAACCAGGCTGGGCAGGAGGGAGTACCCGTGCCAAAGACACTGCCGAGAAACAGCTGACGGTACTGGAACCCGGATGGGTAGCAGAAGGTACAAGAGCAAATGGAACTACCGAGGACCAGCTGACGGTACTGGAACCCGGATGGGTAACAGAAGGTACAAGAGCCAATGTAACTGCCGAAGACCAGCTGACGGTACTGGAACTCGGTTACTAAGCAGGAGGTACCTGTGCCAGAAAGCACTACCAAGGACCAGCATACGTTGGTGGACCTTGGATACCGAGAAGGAGGCACCTAATCCAAAGGCACTGCCGAGAACCAGCTGACGGTACTGGAACCCGGATGGGTAGCAGAAGGTACACATGTAAAAAAATGTTTCAAGGCCGCAAGCTGGCCGCAGTTACCAAAACCCACAGTCCTACAGGGGGTGCTTGTCCTATTGGCACTATGGAACCAGCCTTCATTGACAGATCCCACAGCCCACATAGGAGTCACCTAAACTGCTGGCACCATAGAGTCGGCTAACCCGACCGCAACGCGACAGGACAACGCATTGGAGGCAAAGTGACATTGACACTACCCGAAAACAGCTGGCGTGCTGGAACCAGGCTGGGCAGGAGGGAGTACCCGTGCCAAAGACACTGCTGGGAAACAACTGGCGGTGCTGGAACCCAGGGTAAATACTAAAAACAGAGTGGAGCCAGAGGCGTAATTGGAGCAAGTTTTAAATCAGTAGTACAGTGGATGCGGACCAAGCAGGAGAATTTGACGGACACAGAGCAGGGGAACAGCTGACGTTACTGAACCCCAATAACACTGGAGCAAGCGTTGACTGTGCAGACGGCACTTCTGAGCAGCAACTAGCGGTATTGGAGCCCAGGGTAAATACTAAAAACAGAGGAGCCAGAGGTGTAATTGGAGCAAGTTTTAAATCAGTAGTAGAGTGGATGTGGACAAAGCAGGAGAATTTGCCGGACACACAACAGGGGAACAGCTGACGTTACTGAACCCCAAAAACACTGGAGCAAGCATTGACTGTGCAGACGGCACTTCTGAGCAGCAAATGGCGGTATTGGAGCCCAGGGTAAATACTAAAAACAGAGGAGCCAGAGGTGTAATTGGAGCAAGTTTTAAATCAGTAGTACAGTGGATGTGGACAAAGCAGGAGAATTTGCCGGACACACAGCAGGGGAACAGCTGACGTTACTGAACCCCAATAACACTGGAGCAAGCGTTGACTGTGCAGATGGCACTTCTGAGCAGCAACTAGCGGTATTGGATCCCAGGGTAAATACTAAAAACAGAGGTGTAATTGGAGCAAGTTTTAAATCAGTAGTACAGTGGATGTGGACAAAGCAGGAGAATTTGCCGGACACACAGCAGGGGAACAGCTGACTTTACTGAACCCCAATAACACTGGAGGAAGCGTTGACTGTGCAGACGGCACTGCTGAGCAGCAGCTAGCGAAATTGGAGCCCAGGGTAAATATTAAAAACAGAGGAGCCAGAGGTGTAATTGGAGCAAGTTTTAAATCAGTAGTACAGTGGATGTGGACGAAGCAGGAGAATTTGCCGGACACACAGCAGGGGAACAGCTGACGTTACTGAACCCCAATAACACTGGAGCAAGTGGTGACTGTGCAGACGGTACTTCTGAGCAGCAACTAGCGGAATTGGAGCCCAGGGTAAATACTAAAAACAGAGGAGCCAGAGGTTTAATTGGAGCAAGTTTTAAATCAGTAGTACAGTGGATGTGGACAAAGCAGGAGAATTTGCCGGACACACAGCAGGGGAACAGCTGACGTTACTGAACCCCAATAACACTGGAGCAAGCGTTGACTGTGCAGATGGCACTTCTGAGCAGCAACTAGCGGTATTGGATCCCAGGGTAAATACTAAAAACAGAGGAGCCATAGGTGTAATTGGAGCAAGTTTTAAATCAGTAGTACAGTGGATGTGGACAAAGCAGGAGAATTTGCCGGACACACAGCAGGGGAACAGCTGATGTTTCTGAATCCCAAAAACACTGGAGCAAGCGTTGACTGTGCAGACGGCACTTCTGAGCAGCAACTAGCGGTATTGGAGCCCAGGGTAAATACTAAAAACAGAGGAGCCAGAGGTGTAATTGGAGCCAGTTTTAAATCAGTAGTACAGTGGATGTGGACAAAGCAGGAGAATTTGCCGGACACACAGCAGGGGAACAGCTGACGTTACTGAACCCCAATAACACTGGAGCAAGCGTCGACTGTGCAGATGGCACTTCTGAGCAGCAACTAGCGGTATTGGATCCCAGGGTAAATACTAAAAACAGAGGAGCCAGAGTTGTAATTGGAGCAAGTTTTAAATCAGTAGTACAGTGGATGTGGACAAAGCAGGAGAATTTGCCGGACACACAGCAGGGGAACAGCTGATGTTACTGAACCCCAAAAACACTGGAGCAAGCGTTGACTGTGCAGACGGCACTTCTGAGCAGCAACTAGTGGTATTGGAGACCAGGGAAAATACTAAAAACAGAGGAGCCAGAGGTGTAATTGGAGCCAGTTTTAAATCAGTAGTACAGTGGATGTGGACAAAGCAGGAGAATTTGCCGGACACACAGCAGGGGAACAGCTGACGTTACTGAACCCCAATAACACTGGAGAAAACGTTGACTGTGCAGACGGCACTTCTGAGCAGCAAATAGCGGTATTGGAGCCCAGGGTAAATACTAAAAACAGAGGAGCCAGAGGTGTAATTGGAGCAAGTTTTAAATCAGTAGTACAGTGGATGTGGACAAAGCAGGAGAATTTGCCGGACTCACATCAGGGGAACAGCTGACGGTCCTGAACCCCAATAACACTGGAGCAAGCATTGACTGTGCAGACGGCACTTCTGAGCAGGAACTATCAGTATTGGAGCCCAGGGTAAATACTAAAAACATAGGAGCCAGAGGTGTAATTGGAGCACGTTTTAAATCAGTAGTACAGTGGATGTGGACAAAGCAGGAGAATTTGCCGGACACACAGCAGGGGAACAGCTGACATTACTGAACCCCAATAACACTGGAGCAAGCGTTGACTGTGCAGATGGCACTTCTGAGCAGCAACTAGCGGTATTGGAGCCCAGGGTAATTACTAAAAACAGAGGTGTAATTGGAGCAAGTTTTAAATCAGTAGTAGAGTGGATGTGGACAAAGCAGGAGAATTTGCCGGACACACAGCAGGGGAACAGCTGACGTTACTGAACCCCAATAACACTGGAGCAAGCGTTGACTGTGCAGACGGCACTTCTGAGCAGCAACTAGCGGAATTGGAGCCCAGGGTAAATACTAAAAACAGAGGAGCCAGAGGTGTAATTGGAGCAAGTTTTAAATCAGTAGTACAGTGGATGTGGACAAAGCAGGAGAATTTGCCGGACACACAGCAGGGGAACAGCTGACATTACTGAACCCCAATAACACTGGAGCAAGCGTTGACTGTGCAGATGGCACTTCTGAGCAGCAACTAGCGGAATTGGAGCCCAGGGTAAATACTAAAAACAGAGGAGCCAGAGGTGTAATTGGAGCAAGTTTTAAATCAGTAGTACAGTGGATATGGACAAAGCAGGAGAATTTGCCGGACACACAGCAGGGGAACAGCTGACATTACTGAACCCCAATAACACTGGAGCAAGCGTTGACTGTGCAGATGGCACTTCTGAGCAGCAACTAGCGGAATTGGAGCCCAGGGTAAATACTAAAAACAGAGGAGCCAGAGGTGTAATTGGAGCAAGTTTTAAATCAGTAGTACAGTGGATGTGGACAAAGCAGGAGAATTTGCCGGACACACAGCAGGGGAACAGCTGACGTTACTGAACCCCAATAACACTGGAGCAAGCGTTGACTGTTCAGATGGCACTTCTGAGCAGCAACTAGCGGTATTGGATCCCAGGGTAAATACTAAAAACAGAGGAGCCAGAGGTGTAATTGGAGCAAGTTTTAAATCAGTAGTACAGTGGATGTGGACAAAGCAGGAGAATTTGCCGGACACACAGCAGGGGAACAGCTGATGTTACTGAACCCCAAAAACACTGGATCAAGCGTTGACTGTGCAGACGGCACTTCTGAGCAGCAACTAGCGGTATTGGAGCCCAGGGTAAATACTAAAAACAGAGGAGCCAGAGGTGTAATTGGAGCCAGATTTAAATCAGTAGTACAGTGGATGTGGACAAAGCAGGAGAATTTGCCGGACACACAGCAGGGGAACAGCTGACGTTACTGAACCCCAATAACACTGGAGCAAGCGTTGACTGTGCAGACGGCACTTCTGAGCAGCAACTAGCGGAATTGGAGCCCAGGGTAAATACTAAAAACAGAGGAGCCAGAGGTGTAATTGGAGCAAGTTTTAAATCAGTAGTACAGTGGATGTGGACAAAGCAGGAGAATTTGCCGGACACACAGCAGGGGAACAGCTGACATTACTGAACCCCAATAACACTGGAGCAAGCGTTGACTGTGCAGATGGCACTTCTGAGCAGCAACTAGCGGAATTGGAGCCCAGGGTAAATACTAAAAACAGAGGAGCCAGAGGTGTAATTGGAGCAAGTTTTAAATCAGTAGTACAGTGGATGTGGACAAAGCAGGAGAATTTGCCGGACACACAGCAGGGGAACAGCTGACATTACTGAACCCCAATAACACTGGAGCAAGCGTTGACTGTGCAGATGGCACTTCTGAGCAGCAACTAGCGGAATTGGAGCCCAGGGTAAATACTAAAAACAGAGGAGCCAGAGGTGTAATTGGAGCAAGTTTTAAATCAGTAGTACAGTTGATGTGGACAAAGCAGGAGAATTTGCCGGACACACAGCAGGGGAACAGCTGACGTTACTGAACCCCAATAACACTGGAGCAAGCGTTGACTGTTCAGATGGCACTTCTGAGCAGCAACTAGCGGTATTGGATCCCAGGGTAAATACTAAAAACAGAGGAGCCAGAGGTGTAATTGGAGCAAGTTTTAAATCAGTAGTACAGTGGATGTGGACAAAGCAGGAGAATTTGCCGGACACACAGCAGGGGAACAGCTGATGTTACTGAACCCCAAAAACACTGGATCAAGCGTTGACTGTGCAGACGGCACTTCTGAGCAGCAACTAGCGGTATTGGAGCCCAGGGTAAATACTAAAAACAGAGGAGCCAGAGGTGTAATTGGAGCCAGATTTAAATCAGTAGTACAGTGGATGTGGACAAAGCAGGAGAATTTGCCGGACACACAGCAGGGGAACAGCTGACGTTACTGAACCCCAATAACACTGGAGCAAGCGTTGACTGTGCAGACGGCACTTCTGAGCAGCAACTAGCGGAATTGGAGCCCAGGGTAAATACTAAAAACAGAGGAGCCAGAGGTGTAATTGGAGCAAGTTTTAAATCAGTAGTACAGTGGATGTGGACAAAGCAGGAGAATTTGCCGGACACACAGCAGGGGAACAGCTGACATTACTGAACCCCAATAACACTGGAGCAAGCGTTGACTGTGCAGATGGCACTTCTGAGCAGCAACTAGCGGAATTGGAGCCCAGGGTAAATACTAAAAACAGAGGAGCCAGAGGTGTAATTGGAGCAACTTTAAAATCTGTAGTAGTGAGAATGTGAACATAGCAGGAGAAATTGCCTTCCGCACAGCAGGGGAACAGCTGACGTTACTGAACCCCAATAACAGGGCAGCAAGTGTTGACTGTGCAGACGGCACTTCCGAGCGCCAACTGGCCGTGTTGGAGCTCCGTGATAATACTGAAAACAGAGGAGCCAGAGGTGTAATTGGAGCAACTTTAAAATCTGTAGTAGTGAGAATGTGGACAGAGCAGGAGAAATTGCCGTCCGCACCGCAGGGGAACAGCTGACGTTACTGAACCCCAATAACATGGCAGCAAGTGTTGACTGTGCAGACGGCAGTTCCAAGTGCCAACTGGCAGTGTTGGAGCTCAGGAATTACAGTTCAGGTGGTAGAATATGAACACAACAGGAGACCATTGCCAACCAATTATTTATTCTGGAAGAGGACTGGCAAATGCATGCGAGATCCAGGCCTTGTTCATTTTGAGAAAAGTAAGCCGGTCAACATTATCGGAGGATAGTCGCATGCGACGGTCTGTTAGTATACCACCTGCGGCACTAAAGACGCGTTCTGATAATACACTAGCAGCAGGGCAAGCTAGCACCTCCAATGCATACTGACTAAGCTCTGGCCATGTATCCAGCTTACAGACCCAAAACTTGAAGGGAGAAGAGCCGTCTGGGAGTACACTAAGAGGGCAAGACATGTAGTCTGTCACCATCTGACGGAAACGTTGCCTCCTGCTGACTGGAGCCATCTGTGATGGTGTAGACATTTGTGGCGGCGGGGACACAAAACTTTGCCACATTTCGGCCATACTGGTCTTGCCTTGTGCTGAGGCGCTGCTTCTGCTCCCTCTTTGTGCAGAGGTTCCTCCACTGCCTCGACGCACTGAGCTGCTTTGTAAAGCACTAGCAGCACTGCTCTCGGTTGGAATGGAAAACATGATGGAATGCACCAGTGCGTCTTGGTACTCCCGCATTTTACGCTCCCGGTTCAACGGTGTTATGAGGCTTTGTAAGTTGTCCCGGTAGCGAGGATCTAGGAGGGTGGACACCCAATAATCAGCCGTGTTGAGAATGTGGGCGATGCGGCGGTCGTTTCTCAGGCACTGCAGCATGAAATCAACCATGTGCTGCAGACTGCAAACTGGCCAAGAAACGCTGTCCCCTGCTTGAGGCGTGATCTCTGCCTGCTCTGCATCACCCCACCCTCGCTCTAGATACTGACTACTAGAGCATTGTGTACCTCCCTCCTCTGGACAGATGTCTTCCTCATCCATTGACTCCTCCTCATCCTCCTCACAAAGTGACCCCTGCCTAGGCCTTTGTGGGGAACCACGTTGCGCAGACTGTAGAGAAGCAGATGGCATTTGTGACTCCTCATCCTCCACCTCTTAGAAAACCTCGTCCCTTAGTGCTTGCAGTGTTTTTTCAAGCAGGCAGGTAAGGGGGATGGTCATGCTGACTAGTTCATCATCTCCATCCACGTGGAATAATCGAAGGCACGCAAAACGTGGCAAATGTCATTCATAGAGGCCCACTCAGTGGTGGTGAAGTGTGAACGGCGCGCACTGCTGCAGCTGGTACTCCATTACTGCTGCCTGCTGCTCACACAACCTCTCCAACATATGTAACGTTGAATTCCACCTGGTGGGTAGGTCACATATGATGCGATGTTCCGGAAGAATCGGCGCTGCAGAGCTGCAATGCGTGATCTTGCGTTGCTGGAACGCCGCAAGTGAGCGCACTCTATGCGGACCTTGTGAAGCAGTGCATCAAGATCCAGATAGTCCCTCAAAAAACTCTACACGACCAAGTTGAGCACATGTGCCAGACATGGGATGTGAGTGAGGTTGCCTAGGCCCAGAGCTGCCACCAGATTTCGGCCATTGTCACACACTACCATGCCTGGCTGGAGATTCGCTGGCACAAACCACACGTCGTTCTGCTGCTTGATGGCATTCCAGAGCTCCTGCGCTGTGTGACTTCGATTCCCCAAATAAATTAATTTTAATACGGCCTGTTGACGTTTGGCCACGGCTGTGCTCATATCGGTCATCATAACAGGTAACCATTCATGGGTCGATGTGGAGGTAGACCGTGACGGCTCCTGCAGCGCTGATTCAGAGGAACTGGAGTATGAGGAAGAGTCAATGTGTACAGACTGGATTCCTGCAATCCTTGGAGTTGGCAGAACACGTACAGCGCCACTCTCAAGATCTGTACCCGGCTCCACAACATTTACCCAATGGGCAGTGAGGGAAAGGTATCGTCCCTGTCCATGCTTACTGGTCCACGCATCGGTGGTCAGGTGGACCTTGCTACTGACGGTGTTTTGTAGCGCATGTTTAATTTTTCCCTCCACATGATGTTGCAGAGCAGGGACGGCTTGCCTGCTGAAATAAAAGCGGCTGGGCACGTTGTATTGTGGGACTGCCAATGCCATAAAGTTACAGAAGGTGTCAGTCTCCACCAGCCTGAATGATATCATTTCAAGGGCCAGTAGTTTAGCAATGCCAGCATTCAGAGCCTGTGCTCGGGGGTGGTTTGCAGAGTATGGGCGCCTTTTCTCCCATGCCTGTGCTACGATGGCTGTAGACTGGCCTGGGAGTGTGAGGATGACTGGGAAAGTGGTGTTGTGGGTGGAATTACACTGTGTCTCTGTACAACAGTGCCAGAGATTCTTCCATGGCGATCCTGTGAGGAAGCCGAACCAGCTGTGTGTGAGCTGGAGGAAGAGGCTACAACACGAGCTGAAGAGGTGGTAGGTGGCGCTGTAGGTTGGCCTAGGTCTTCAGTGTGTTTTTGTAACTCCACCACGTGCTTGGTCCGCACATGTTTCCACATATTTGTGGTATTGAGGTTGCTGACACTTTTCCCTCTTTTCACCTTCTGATTACACAGCTTGCATTTGACAAAGCAAATGTCATCTGCAACTGTGTCAAAAAAGGACCAGGCACTGCAAGTCTTGGGATTTTGGAAGAGCCATGCTCCTAATGGGTGCCGAAGTGGAGGCTACAGGCAACCAAGTCTGCCCCCTCCCTCTCCCTCCTTTCTGGTCTGTTCGGGGAATCTCTTCCTCAGAGCTGCTCCCACCACCTTCCTGTCCCTCATGCCATGATGGGTCAAGGACCTCATCATCTACACCACCCTCTTCAAACAACTGCTTCTCCTGGGTAGTCTCGACAGCACAGTACGCACCAGAAAGTGGCACCTGAGTCTCATCCTCAGATGCGTACTGAGGTGTGCTGCTGACCATAGGCACTGGCCCACCCGCCTCTTCAGATTCAGAGAGACAAAACGGTTGCGCATCACTGCATACTACCTCTTCTTCAAATTCTCGAATTCTGCTTGGCTGGCCCCCTCTTTCCAAGCCAAGAGATTCAGAGAACAGAAGTAGAGATGGCTCCTGTCCAGGGCTCTCTGACTGCCTGGGCAATTTGGCAGGTGGTGAAGAGACAGATGGGTGCTCTTCAGTGCTCAGGACCTGAGAGGATCTGGAACTAATTGAAGTTGATGCGTTAGCTGCCATCCATCCGACAACGGCTTCAATTTGGTCCTCCCGCAGCAGTGGGGTACGGCTAGCTCCTATAAAGCTGCGCATAAAGGACTGTTCCCTGGTAAAACTGGGGGATGCTGAGTCACTGGTGCCCGCAGCAGGCACAGAATCCCCAGGTCCTCTCCCTGCAGGCACAGAATCTTCACGTCCTCTCCCAGCAGAAACTCCACGCCCACGACCACAACCACATGCCTTACTCCCTGCCTTCTTCATCTTGGTAGACTGATAAAGATAGGCAGAAAAGTACTAAGGGCTTAGTGTGCTTATTCCTGAACAGCTGCTAACAGGTATAAGAAACACAAATTTTATAAAGTGTGGACTAGACTTTAATATGAGCTAATGTGGCCTACACAACTGTAAAGTGGAGTGTTTGGTGAACATTATTTAGTTTTTTTTTGTCACAAAAAGACACTGGATGTGCTAGTGTGTTTGGAACCAATTTAGCTGAATACGGATGGAACCACCACACTAATAGGAGATATCAGGAAAAATTATGAATTGGCAAAAAAGGACAATGTATGAGGCAGTGACACACACTGAGTGCACTACAACCAGACGTGGTTGAAGCACACACTACAGGGTGAGCTGCACTCACACACACACAGACCTTGCAGAAAGCGGTGAACAGCACAGAGAACTGTGCACTAGCGCTGCAAGGCACAGCGATTTATAAAGTAGCTTGGGTAAAGCAGAATAGACCAAATAGGTAGCTAAAACTGTCCCTCAGAACAACAGCGTCCTATCCCTAACTGAATTCACAGCAGAGTGAGCTCAAAATGGCGGCGGCGGCTTTCATAGTGCATCATGACATCATTTTAGCAGCCAATCACAGCCATGCCATTAGTTAAGATGCCTACATGCCTAACAGGATGTGCCCACACTTCTTAGGATCCTCATTGGCTGAATAAAATGAAACTGGCTCATTACATTATGGGAACTTCCGATTCCGGTATACGATATTGAAAAAGTATGGGAATTAAGTATCGGAATTCCGATACCGCGAATATCGGCCGATACCCGATATTTCAGTATCGGAATGCTCAACACTAGTCGTTAGTCAACTAATGATCTTTTCGTGAAAGAAAGTTTCCAGAAGTTTGAATGACTAGGCGTAAAGCTCATTCACCAGACAGTCCATCATGTTTTCAATAATTGTTCAAGCATCAACCTACTTCTTTTAATGGTAATGGCCACCTTTATTGTCTCAATAAGCAAACATATCTAAACAGGTCTACCTGTCAAAATTTCAGACAAGTCCCAAAAGGACCTGAGAAAGAAACAGAGTGCGGAGGTTCCATCAATGACTTCAAAGGCAGTTATCTCAGATACTTCCAAGTACTGGGTCTAGTTAATGGGAACCTGACATATGCAGGATGTATCAGACGCTGGCTGTATGGTGACAGTGCTCTCCCTACGTACATGTATATTTATTTTTATTTATTTATTTTACCCTCTTAAATAATGCTATCACATTTCACAGTGTTTTACAGACATCATTGGGGATCACAATCTACATTCATTATCAGTATGTCTTTGGAGTGTCGGGGAAGCACGGAGAACCGGGAGGAATCCCACGCAAACACAGAGAGAAGATACGAACTCATTGCAGATGTTTTCCTTCATGGGATATGAACCCAGGACCCCAGAGCTGCAAAGCAACAATGCTAACCACTGATCGACCATGTATAGGAAGAGACCTATCACTCAAGGAGAACGGGAGGGGATAAACCACCAAGGACCCACTTGTCTGACTACTATCCAATTAAAGTTGATCCCTGGCGTTCATTAAACTATGTTTTTCTCTGAAACGCAGATCAGGCATCATGTATAAGCTGTCAGGTTCCCTTTAGGAGGATATGTGCTTGAACTGCTGGTCAGTCTAGGTGAAAGCAATTATGTGTATAGAAGCTTATGAGATACAAATACAAGGATATAAATACCATAGAGGCAGCACAGATAGTATTAAACACCAGACCATTCTATTTTGGATGATAGACAATGAGAGAATTGATTCAATGTGCTGAATTAAACTTGTGCTAAATAATAGAAAATATGCTAAACGCTGCGAATTCAAAAATTTTATGACTATATTCCCTTGAACAGCCAAAATATTTCCTGCCACCATTTTACACAATATACGGTAGGTGTTTTCATAAGGCACAGAAGGCTGATGCAGCCACATTGGCTTCCCTATAATACTTTTTAGCTATCATATTACTTGGTTTAAAAGTAGTGATGAGCACGTGTGCATTAGGGTGCTCGGGCATGCTCGTTACTCAGCTGAGTATCGGGAGTACTTGAGCACAAAGCTCAAGTCCCTGTCCTGCCTGTTAGATAGCCAATCAACATGCGAGGATTGCCTGTCATACACAGTAATGCAGTAGCATTACAGTGATTGGCCAGCCGCATGGCGTCCTCGGGTCAATCTAAGACTCGAGGACTCTATGTGTTAGAACCCTCCTGTTAGTTTTTTCTATTTTGCTGGTCACATGACTTTTTGCCTATTTAATCCAGCTCCGCCCTCCTGGCCTTGCTGGACTTCAGTGTTACATTTACTCTTAAGCTAGCCAGGTCCCTGGTACCTTACTCCGTAGTTTGCTTGGTCTTTTGACCACTAGTACTTCTGTTTGTTTGTTTGTCTTTGCTCTGCTACAATTTCTGCTAGGAGGTGTCCAACTATATCCCAGTCCTTAGTTCTTGTAGGGATCCCTCCCTTATATCTATAGGTCTGCGTTCAGACTAGCCGAGGACTTAGGCAGGTCTGTTCACAAGGAACAGGGCCCCCGCTGCATCGTAGGGAATCAGCTTAGTCCTATTGTAGGGACAGTTTTCTTATCTTTCCTTAGTGTTTGTAGCAGTTCATAACAGTATGTTCGGCCCTTTAAACTCTGAAATCAGAGGATAAAATGAAATTAACTGCTCCCCCCGCCCATCTCTCGGCGCCAAGAGATGGGCAGGGGAAGCAGTCAATATTTAATAAGCATTTACATCTGCTTAACTGGAATATGAGTTATGTAAAAATAAAATAAACACACACAAAAGTCCTTTATTTAACCGGTTCCCGACCACCCACTGTAGATAAACGTCGGCGCTTGCCGGGCTCTGTGCAGTGCCGACGTTTAAAAACGGTGGGTGGTCTCGCAGTGCTCAGGACCCCCAGGGTCCTGCAAGCACTGCGATTCCGGTGCAGAGCGTTAGCTCTGACAGGGTACATCATCGGGACCTGATCAGATCAGGTCCCAGTGATGTTAACCCTTTGCTGTCTGCTATATGCTGTGATCTATAGTGATCGCGGCATATAGGAGACAGCAGGAAGAGAGGGGGTCGTCTTACTTACCTCCGAAGACCTCCGTTTCGTTTGAGGACCTGGGGTTGCTATGGCAGCTGGAGGTCACATGACCGCCTCCAGCTCTGCCATATATGGTGTCCTTCCTGTCTGGCTTCAGCCTGTATGTAGCTGATACCAGACAGGAGACTCTGACTGAAACAGTCAGTGAAGATCTCATATAATGTAATATATGTGTATTACATTACATGAGATCAGTGATCAGAAAAATAAAAATTAATGTCCCATACAGGGACTAAGTAAAAATGTAAAAAAAAGTAAAAAAAAAGTTTTTAAACTATTAAAAAAAAAAATCACAAAATAAATAAAAATAAATAAATAAAATATTAAACCAATAAATCCGTAAATTATTACAAAACCAAAAAAAGTACACATATTTGGTATCGCCGCGTCCGAAACAACCCGAGCTATAAAACTGTCACACTAATTAACTCCTTCTGTGCACACCGTAATAAAAATAAATAAAAAACGGAGCAAAAAAATATGCTTTTTCATCATATCGCCAAACAAAAAGTGGAAAAAAATGCGATCAAAAAGCAGAATAGAAATAAAAATGGTACCACTGAAAACATCATCTTGTTCCACAAAAAAAAGCTGCCATACAGCTCCATCAGCCAAAAAATAAAAAAGTTATAGCGCTCAGAATAAAGCAATGCAAAAAAAATATTTTTTTTTCTATAAAATTGTTTTATTGTGTAAAAGCGCCAAAACATAAAAAAAATACAGTAAGTGTAGTATCGCTGTAAACGTACTGACCCGAAGAATAACGCTGCCTGATCACTTTTACCACACGCAGAACGGCATAAAAAAAAACTCAAAAAACAATTCCTGAAGTGTTTGTTTTTGTTAACTTTACCTCCCAAAAAACGGAATAGAAAGCGATCAAAAAATGTCACGTGCCCAAAAATGGTTCCAATAAAAATTTCAACTCGTCCTGCAAAAAACAAGCCATCACATGACTCTATCAGCCGAAATATGGAAATATTATAGCTCTCAAAATATGGTGATGCAAAAACTAGATTTTGCAAAAAAAGCGTATTTTAGTGTGTGACAGCTGTCAGTCATAAAAACCCGATATAAATCTGGTATCTCTGTAATCGCACCAACCCGAAGAATAAAGTAATCTAATCAGTTATATCACACTAGGAACGGCATAAAAAATAAATAAAACAAATATTATTCACCTGCTACTGATTTGTTTATTATGTCTCCCAAAGATCCCAGTAAGGCTCTGCTCACATTTATCCTGTGCTCTGCGCTGAGCACTTACACCAGAGTTTCCGTGTAAATCTCTGAAATACGTGATTCAGCCAGAACCCATGATGGAAGATTCCCTGTAATGAGGCAGATATAGGCCACTGTGGATGCCGTCTAGCCTGGGATCCCACGGTGTCATTTCTTTTAGGCATGCATAAAAGTGCGGTTGGCCACAGTTTTGTGCACTTCTGAAAAAAAGGACACCACTAAACAGAGGCCAGACGGAGTCCAGAGTGACTCTGCTGCCTCATTACAGTGAATGGATCCTGCAGGGGTTTCATCTGAATTACATCACTTGGAAAATTAGATGGAAACCCCGATGTAAGTGCTCAGCCTTGAGCGCCGGATAAATGTTACGTAAAATGTTCCCAATAAAAGCTTCAACTCAGTCCTCAAAAAAAGCTAGTCCCCACTCAGGTCCATCATCTGTTAAAAATATAAGGGACTTCCAAGTTACTGGTAGCAGAAAGGCTCTGGAAAAGCAAAATGGTCCTTGCCCCCCAAAAGAAATTCAGAAAATGTTGTGCTCCCAAATCCAAATGCCTATTCTACAAAAATTTGTTCTCCAATTGTCAAATAGCGCTCCTTCCCCCTCAAATCTCACCGTATGGCTAAGTGGTACGATACAGCCACATATGGGGTATTGACACTTTTAGAAGAAATTGTGTGACACATTTCGGCACCATTTTTACCCATTGCCCTGTGTGAAAATGTAAAATCTGAGGGTAAAACATTTTTTTGTGGTAAAAATATAATTATGCTTTATTCACTGCCCAATGGTATAAATTTAAAAATTAAAAAATGCTCACTACTTCCCTAGATGAATTCCTTGAGAGGTGTAGTTTACAAAATGGGGTCACTTGTGGGGGTTTCTGCTGTTTTGGCATGTCAGCGACTCTTCAAATGTGACATGGTGTCTGCTGCCTATCCCAGCCAACATAGCGCTTCTTTCTCTTCCGAACCCTGCCGTACACCAAAGCAGTGGTTTTCCCCCACATATGGGGTATCGGCGTACTCAAGAGAAATTGTACAGCAAATTTCATGGTGCAATTTATCCTGTTACCCTTATGATAATCCAAAATTAGGGAATGAAAAACATTTTTTATGGGAAAAATGTGAAAATTTTATTTTTACGGCTCAATATTATAAACTTCTGTGAAGCAGCTGGGGGTGCAAGGTGCTCACCACACATCTAGATAAGTTCCCTAAGGGGTATAGTTTCCAAAATGGTGGCACTTGTGGGGGGTTTCCACTGTTTAGGCACATTAGGGGCTCCCCAAATGTGACATGGCGTCCGCTAATTATTCAAACAAATTTTACATTCAAAAAGTCAAATGGCGCTCCTTCCCTTTCAAACCCTGCCATGTGCCCAAACAGTAATTTGCCTCCACATATGGGGTATCAGCGTGTTCAGGAGAAATTGCATAACAAATTTCACGGTGCAATTTATCCTATTACCCTTATGATAATGCAAAATTAAGGGATGAAAAATGGTTTTGTGGGAAAAATGTGAAAATTTTATTTTTACAGCTCAATATTATAAACTTCTGTGAAGCACCTTGGGGTTCAAGGTGCTCACCACACATCTAGATAAGTTCCCTAAGGGGTCTAGTTTCCAAAATGGTGTCACTTGTGGGGGGTTTCCACTGTTTAGGCACATCAGGAGCTCTCCAAACGCAACATGGCGTCCGCTAATTATTCAGACAAATTTTACATTCAAAAAGTCTAATGGCGCTCCTTCCCTTCCGAACCCTGCCGTGCGCCCAAACAGTGGTTTTCCCTCACATATGGGGTATCAGCACGCTCAAGAGAAATTGCACAAAAAAATTTGGGGTCCATTTCATGTTACCCCTGTGAAAATAAAAAAATTGGGTCTAAAGTAACATTTTTGTGAAAAAAGTTAAATGTTAATTTTTTTCTTCCACATTCCAAAAATTCCTGTGAAGCACCTGAAGGGTTAATAAAGTTCTTGAATGTGGTTTTGAGCACCTTGAGGGGTGCAGTTTTTAGAATGCTGTCACTTTTGGGTATTTTCTGTCATAAAGACCCCTCAAAGTGACTTCAAATATGATGTGGTCCCTAAAAAAATGTTTTTGTAAATTTTGTTGGAAAAATGAGAAATCGCTGGTCAACTTTTAACCCTTATAGCTCCCTAACAAAAAAAAATTTGGGTTCCAAAATTGTGCTGATGTAAAGTAGACATGTGGGAAATGTTATTTATTAACTATTTTTTGTGACATATCTCTCTGATTTAAGGGCATGAAAATTCAAAGTTTGAAAATTGCAAAATTTTCAAAATTTTCGCCAAATTTCTGATTTTTTCACAAATAAACGCAAGTGATATCGAAGAAATTTTACCACTATCATGAAGTACAATATGTCACGAAAAAACAATCTCAGAATCAGGGGAATACGTTGAAGCGTTCCAGGGTAATTACTTCATAAACTGGCAGTGGTCAGAATTGAAAAAATTGGCCCGGTCACGAAGGCAAAAACAGGCTCTGGCGCGAAGTGGTTAAAAAAAAAAAAAAAAACGACAATTCCCCTCATTTACCCATTTATTAGAAAGTAAAGGTCTCCTGCAGGTTTGACATAGTTGATAGCAGCATGATCATCACTCCAATGTCTGCAGCAAATGAAGTGGGGCTCCATATGTCCATATGCTGGAATTTTGGATGGGGCTTGTCGTGGGACATTGATGTGGGTTACAGCGGATCCATTGGACTATGACGGACCACTATAGGATTTTTTGGGGAAATAATTTGGTGAAAGAGGGTGTCTTGGTTTTTTTGGTTAAAAAAGTGCTTTTCTGTTTGTGTGTGTGTTTATTGATTTTTACTTACAGGTTTAGTAATGGGGGTGTCGGAGTGATATTTCTTCATTACTAACTCCAGAGCTTGGTGTAACCGCAAGCTGCTGACATCAATCCCTAATCCCATTACACCGATTGTCACTGCACCAGGGCAATCGGGAAGAGAGGAGACAGGGCACCAGAATTGGTGCAGATAATGTGATTTTCCAGTTCTGGGGCAGCTGAGGGCTGGTATTTTTAGATTGGGTAGAGGCAAATAACCATGGTCCTTCCCAGCCTGATAATTACAGCCCGCAGTGATCTGTTTTGCCTTTGCTGCTTATTAAAATTAGGAGGGAACCCACAAGATTTTTATTTATTTATTTATTCTTAGACAGCTGATGAATATCTGCTGGCTATTTCTGTATCTCTCTCTATCTATCTATCTATCTATTTATCTATCTATCTATCTATCTCTCTATCTATTTAACTATCTATCTAGCTTATCTATCTAGACTATCCATCTATCTATCCATCCCTTTATATATCTCTTTAAGCCTTTTCTCCTTTTTACAACTAGCTTTAAACAGCATTCATTGCTGTACAAAAACTCAGGTGAAAAACAATAAAAAATTAGGCAAAAATGCAACAAGTACACAGAGCCTTGAAACTGGAGTTCTGAGTTGCTGGGAAGGAGGCTGTGAACTAAGGTTACAAGAGTTCACAGCCTCTAGGTGCCCCAGCAGCTGGGAACTCTTGTAACCTTAAAGTCTCCCTTAAAGGCTCCCTTAAATTTTCTGGGTCTCACAGTTGCTGGGAGACCCCAAGGCTGTGAACTCCGGTAAGATTACCAGAGTTCACAGCCACCGGGTCTTGCAGCAGCTGTGAGGCTGGAAACCTTAAGAGAACCTTTAAGGGAGACTTTAAGGTTGCTGGAATTCCCAGCTGCTGGGACACCTGGAGACTTTGAACTAATATTAACAGATTTCACAGCATCCAGGTGTTTCAGCAGCTGGGAACTCCAGTAACCTTAAAGCCTCCCGTAAAGACTCCTTTAAAGTTGCTGGCCTCACAGTTATTGGGTCCCGCAGAGCGCAGTCTGGAAATCCATAAGACTCAGCAGAATCTCTGTAGTACGTTGGACTGCCAGACTGGGCTCTGAGTGACATGGTGGCAGCACAGACCGGCAGTCTGACGTACTACAGAAATTCTGATGTGGATTGCCAGACTAATGGTCATAGTGCTCCGTGAGACCCAGGCAGTTGTGAATGGATGTAACCTCACTGACGTCACTGAGGTTATATCTGTTAATAGCCGGCCAGTCTCGAGAAGTAGCGTGCCCGGCATGGTGGCTGCAAAAGCCTTTGGAGCGTTGTTACGGTGCTCCATACATTACAGATGATGTGGGACATTGTGGGATTGATAGACTAGTTCAGAACTGCATAAGATTTGTTTCTTTTTTATAAATGGGAGAAGAGGACATTTGTCGGGGACTTTTTTTGTTAATAATGGATTTTAGTGTCTGTTTTTTTTCCTTTTTCTTACTGGGTTAGTAATGGGGGTGTCTGACTGACACATCTTCCTTACTAACCCCAGGGATTGATGCCAGCTGTGATTTTTGACAAATCACAGCTGTCATCTACCCCAAATTCCATTACCCTGATTGCCACTGCACAAGGGCAATTAGAAAGAGCTGAGACAGGGCGCCAGAATTGACACATCTAATGTGATGAGCCAGTTCTGTAGTCTGATATTTTTAGGCTGGGAAGGGGCCAATAACCATAGACCTCACCAGCCTGATAATATCAGCCCACAGTTGTCTGCTTTACCTTAGCTGGTTAATAAAAAAGCGGGGAATCACACGTGATTTTTTTAAATTATTTATTTATTGCTAAAAATACAGTGGGAGATGGCTTTTTTTTCTTCTCTTTTAAATTTTGTCTTATATACAAGCCATTATACAGGAAAGAATGTCTGCTAACCTTTTTTCCTATAAAATCCATTTTATCTTCAGTTTTGTATGTTTTTTTTGTCTGTCTGTAAAAGTGGCGTAATACTCTGACAATATTGTTCCAAGCAGCTAGTGAGTCAGAGATGCATTCAGGGATCTTCTCCATGCTGTTCCCATTCCATTTCTATCCAATTTAGTCATTTTATGCCCCCTTAGACCTCCTGGTAGGGTCTGCCGGAAAAATGCTGCAGTTTCCCATTGACTTCCATTATACTTGTTACTCAAAATGAGAAACTGACAATTACAATTTGCTCTTGATTCGAATAACGAGCACCAGAGCATTTTATTGCTCGCCCATCACTATTTAGAAGTTGAAATTCAACATGCCTGATCCTCAGTGGAGAATGCCTGATGAAGATACTTTTCCGTTTGGACACGCATACCATGTTTTCCTCAGATAAAAAAGTATTTACTTTCTGCAACCTTCTTGTTACTCCTACTCCTATTGGTAATGCTCCTTCTCTTTCTGTTCTTTTATATCATGCACTTCAAAGCAATTTGACCCTTAGTTTGTTTTATAGGTGGAGCAGCAGATGTCAAGGAGATTTGATTATTCAGCTTCACATTGTGTCTCAGTGTTGTGCCTGATCTCTATGCAACTAGATTGGTTGAACATATAAGCTACCGTCACTCTTATCTTGCCTTCTAGTTTTACATCATGAAGCGCTCCCAGGGCCGGCTCCAGGTTTTTGTGGGCCCTGGGCGAAAGAGTCTCAGTGGGGCCCTTTAACACATACCACGTTTCATGATGCACAGATACCGCAGAGAAATATATATATATATATATATAGTACAAGGCCAAAGATTTCACTTCTTACATTATATGAGTGATATCTATTGTAAATTCTACAATAGCTCAGAAACTGGCGAATCGCTCCACACAGTATACTGGCCCCCAAATAACGCTCCATGCAGGATACTGGCCCCCATATAAGGCTACACACAGAATACTGGCCCCCATATACAGTGCCTACAAGTAGTATTCAACCCCCTGCAGATTTAGCTGGTTGACACATGCGGAATTAACTTGGCATTGTGACATTTGTACTGTAGATCAGCCTGGAAGTGGGAAATGCACTGCAGCAAATTTTTTTTTTTTTTTTTAAAACATAAAAAGCTAATTCAGAGTGTCATTTATTATTCAACCCCTCAAACCACAAGAATTCTGTTTGGTCCCCCTAAAGTATTAAGAAGTAGTTCAGGCACCAAGAATAATGAGCTTCACATGTGTGGAGTAAAGATCTCTTTTGCCAGCCTTTTCTGACTATTTAAGACCCTCCCCAAACTTGTGAACAGCACTCAGACATGGTCAACATGGGAAAGACAAAGGAGCATTCCAAGCCCATCAGAGACAAGATCGTGGAGGGTCACAAGGCTGGCAAGGGGTACAAAACCCCTTCCAAGGAGTTGGGCCTACCTGTCTCCACTGTTGGGAGCATCATCCGTAAGTGGAAGGCTTATGGAACTACTGTTAGCCTTCCACGTCCAGGACAGCCTTTGAAAGTGTCCTCCCATGCCGAGGCCAGGCTTGTCCGAAGAGTCAAGGCTAACCCAAGGACAACAAGGAAGGAGCTCCGGAAAGATCTCATGGCAGTGGGGACATTGGTTTCAGTCAATACCATAAGTAACGTACTCCACCGCAATGGTCTCTACAGTTTACTCATGATCACTTGGAGGACTCTGAGACAGACTGGTTCAAGGTTCTATGGTCTGATGAGACCAAGATCGAGATCTTTGGTGCCAACTACACACGTGACGTTTGGAGACTGGATGGCACTGCATACGACCCCAAGAATACCATCCCTACAGTCAAGCATGGTGGTGGCAGCATCATGCTGTGGGGCTGTTTCTCTGCCAAGGGGCCTGGCCATCTGGTCCGCATCCATGGGAAGATGGATAGCACGGCCTACCTGGAGATTTTGGCCAAGAACCTCCGCTCCTCCATCAAGGATCTTAAGATGGGTCGTAATTTCATCTTCCAACAAGACAACGACCCAAAGCACACAGCCAAGAAAACCAAGGCCTGGTTCAATAGGGAAAAAGTCAAGGTGTTGGAGTGGCCTAGTCAGTCTCCTGACCTTAACCCAATTGAAAACTTGTGGAAGGAGCACAAGAATAAAGTCCACATGAGACACCCAAAGAACCTAGATAACTTGGAGAAGATCTGCATGGAGGAGTGGGCCAAGATAACTCCACAGACCTGTGCCGGCCTGATCAGGTCTTTTAAAAGACGATTATTAGCTGTAATTGCAAACAAGGGTTATTCCACAAAATATTAAACATAGGGGTTGTATAATAATTGACCCACACGTTTATGTTTAAAATTTAATAAAATTCAACTGAGCAACATAACTTTTTGGTTTGTAAGATTTATGCTTCTGTTCATAAAACCTACTCTCGTTTGCAGTTTGAAGGCTCTAACTTATTTGCATCTTATCAAACCAGCTAAATCTGCAGGGGGTTGAATACTACTTGTAGGCACTGTAACGCTCCATGCAGGCTGTACCCCACATAATGCTCCATGCAGGGTATTCCCCCCACATAATGCCCCACACAGGCTGCCCCCCCCCACATAATGCCCCACTCAGGCTGTTCCACCCATATAATGCCCCATGTAGGATGTCACCCCCCTTATAATGCCCCATGCAGGATGTCACACCCCCCTCCCTTATAATGCCCCATGTAGGATGTCACAGACACCCCCTCCCTTATAATGCCCCATGCAGAATGTCACACACACCCCCCTCCCTTACAATGTCCCATGCAGGATGTCACACACCCCCCCTCCCTTATAATGTCCCATGCAAGATGTCACAACCCCCTCGCTTATAATGCCCCATGCAGGATGTCACACCACTCCACCCCACCATATAATGCTCCATGCCCCATGCCTCCATTCAATACTCACCTCACTTCTCACCTGCTGCCACTGGTCGAGACTCCTCATGGTCGCCGGCGTCATCCCGCTCTGCGCTGTGACTGCTCAGGAGAGGGCGCGGTGGAAAGGCATCATCGCGCCCTCTGACCTGAGATGTCACTGTGCAGCAGCCGCGGAAGAGACCGGACCTGCTGCGGAGGCACAGGGAGAGGTAAGTATTGCGCCGGCTGCCGGGGCCCTGAGCAAGTGGAGGGGATCGGGCGTTCTCCTCCGCTCAAGGGTCCCATTGTGCGGCGGGGTGCCCGACGGCGAGTGAGCCCCCCACCTGCTCAGGGCCCCGGCACTTGCCCGGGTGCGCCGGGTGCTGACGCGGGCCCTGAGCTCTCCCTTTAATATTTCTCTGGGGAGAATAAAGAAGCATAAGAGTCACCCACTTCTTCAAACAGCTGTGAGCTGACTTTGCTTTAATATGTATTGGCTATAGGTTGTACGATCATTTTTATGGTGTCAAAAGTCCCATTTATTAGTTTTGCTTTCTATTAATCTAGGGTTGTCAGATCTGAATAACCTAACTTTATATAAGAGTTATCTTTGGGGCTGAGGAGATCCTAAGATAATAGTGTATAGGATTCCTACCTTTTTACTGTTGCTACCACTGAGCAGGAGTGGTTCTTCATCCGAGCCAAGGATTCACTGGCTACTTCAACGTTTGGGTGAGCTGGATCACACTATGTTTTTAATAGGATAAGCACCCAGATTATATCATTCAGTGATTATACCAATGCCTCCACATTTGCTTAGAAATGATATTGCAGAACATGTTACAGTTCACAGAATTGGAATTCTATGGAAAGAACGGTCATGCTGAATTCTTCAAATTAAAAGTTCATCTTTACAATGTTTTTTATTCTTGTAGTATAAAAACTTATTTGATTATTGGCTATCTGCTGTGGTAGCTCATATGAAAATGGGTTGAGTTTATCGATGTTGCTTTTCACTGAAAATGGAGTATATACGTTCACAAAGTATTAAAGGGAACCTGTAACCAGCAAAAAACACTATTAACCTGCAGATATTGGGTTAATCTTCAGTTTACTAGCTTTAATAACCTGCCCAGTGCCCGTACTTACCCGAACTCTGCAGGGAGAAAATGAACTTTATTCCTCCTGACCTCAGTCACGGAGGTGGCGCCGGTGTGGGTCCAGTCACCGCTTTGAGTATAGAGATCAGCAGCTGTAACCGCACCCCTGGCTCTGACTGACAGCCGACCCCAATGCAGTGCAGGTGTCAGTCAGGGTCGGGGGTGTAATTACAGCCACCACTCTGAAACCAGAATGCTGCCAGGGGGAATCAATTTCATTTTCTCCCAGCAGCATTCTGGTAAGTGCGGGTGCCAGACAGCTTAATAATGCTATTAACCAGCAGATTAACCCCATATCTGCAGGTTAATAGCGCTTTTTCTGGTGACATGTTACCTTTAAGTTAAAATTTGAAGAATGTTCTTGACATGTCCTATCAGAATATTTAAATGTTACAGGGAGGTGGGGGAATCCCTCTATGGTAAGGTTGGGCAATTCATTTTCCCAGGAGGGCTACATCAAAGACAATCTCCGTTGTGTAGGGCCAATTTAAATTGCAATACTTAATTCTGCTTGTTATTATTGTTTTATATAAATTTTTATCACTTATTCTTGAGCAGAATTAAGTCTGGTGACTCATTGCTACTGTAAATGTATGTAAACTGTTCTTCCTTGTAACAGCTAATAAAAAACATATAATTTACTGTTTTTTATAGGTTATATGAAGCAGCAAGTTATTGTGCTCCTGTTACTTAGCTTTTATACCTTAACCAAAAGCTCACAACACAATATGATGCCCCCACAGTTCTTACACACAGCATGGTCCCACACAAGCCCCTTAGCGCACAGCATGATGTCCTACTCCCTACACATTCCCCTTTGGACACAGCATGATGTCCCCACACATTCCCATTAGGGCACAGCACAATGTCCCCACACGTGCTCTTTAAAGTACAGAATGATGTCCCCACACATGTTCCTTAGAGCACAGCATGATTTCACTATACATTCCCCGTAGGGCACAGCATGATGTCCCCACAAATGCCCCTTAGAGCACAGCACGATATCTCGACACATGCCTATTAAGACACAACATGATGTACCCACTTATGTTCTTTAGAGCACAGAATGATGGGCACAGCACGATATCTCCACCCATACTCCTTAGGGCACAGCATGATAATCCAAACACTTGTGACTTAAGGCACAGCATGATGTCCCTCACACATGCCCCTTAGAGCACAGCATGATGTATCCACACATCCCCATTAGGGTACAGGTTAATTGCCCTAAACAAGCCCCTTAGTTCACAGCATGATGACCTTTCAATTTCCCACAATGTACAGTGAATTAGAAAAAAAAATATCTACTCACCTCACACCCTTCCCCCACTGCTCCGGTTTGTGCTGACAATATTATATCATTGAGCTCTAAGATGCAAAGGCTCAATGATGGAAGAAGGAGCTGACAGATTCCTATTCCATCATTGTGTTCACCGGTATCTGCATCCCGAGGATGCAGATACCTGTGAAACTGAGACATTGAGCAGGGGCAGCTGTGTGATGCGGGATGCCACTGTATTCAGTCATTTGGTTGTCCAGGTTCTCGGGCCGCACCGGAACAACCAAAGGGCCGCATGTGGCCAGCAGGCCACACTATGCACAGGTCTGCTCTATGCTATAAATAAAAAGTGCCTGTAACAAACAGTGGCTGTAGTTCTGTTGAATTGTATCATCCTCATATTACATGAATGCCCATACTTTATTTCGCATATAGCAGTCACTGAAGAAGAAATGAGCAGATCATAAAATCAACTATTTGGAAAGGTTCTTCAGAACATGAATTCTGTTGTTTAGAGATGTTGACTTGATTAGACAACCAACAAAATGGGTAATCTCTGTGACCTGAGTGTGTTATGATCTGCAACATGAACTAAGGAAAGATAGGGGAAAGCTGTCCCTACAGTAAGATTATGCTGAATCCCTACGATGTAGCGGGCTGCCCGTTCCTAGTGAACAGACCCGCCTTAGTCCTTGGCAGATTTTCTGGGGACTAGGACCTGACATTACAGGAGTCTTTACCTCACTGAGCCTGCACCTCAGTCTCCTGCCTATACGAACAGCTAACTGCATAGACTCCTGCAGAGTCTCAGGTGCAGGGAATGCAATTAGCAAATCCTTAACCCTTCCACTCAGACCAGCAAGAAATAAACATGTCAATGCCGGATCATTCCACTTAACTTCTGAAGCCCATCTTCTGAAGTGTGTGCAATAATTTTCAACATCATCTGACCTCTGAGTCAAACGTCTAAGTTCAGATTCAGCAGATGAGATTAGATCAGGATCGTCATATAATAGCCCCATAGCAGAAAAAAATTCTTCAACAGACCTTAAACATGGATCATTAGGCTGGAGAGAAAAGGCCCACCCCTGTGGTTCATTGCGCAAAAGTGACATAATAAAACCAATACACTGTGATTCATTCCCAGAGGATCTTGGTCTCAAACGAAAATATAACAAACAAGCATTTTTAAAGGAAAAAAAATCTTGCTGTTTACCATAAAAAAACATCAGGCAGTCCTACCTTGGGTTCGACAAAATGCGCTCCAGGACAGCTACTCACGTGTTGCTGAAGCTCGGCCACCTCCAGAGACAATCCCTGCAGGCGTTGAGCCAAATCCTGGATGGAAACTATACTGAGCCTCAAATTTCTTTCCTTTTAGTTTTTTGGGCTGGACTTACTGTTATGATCTGCAACATGAACTAAGGAAGGTAAGACTAAGCTGAATCCCTATGATGTAGCGGGCTGCCCGTTCCTAGTGAACAGACCCGCCTTAGTCCTCGGCTAGTCTGAACGAAGACCTATAGAATTAAGCGAGGGGTCCCTAAAAGAAATAAGGACTGGAACAAAAATGGGACACCTCCTAAACAGAAGTTGTTGCAGAACACAAAAGACAAACTGACAAAAAGTACTAGAGGTCCCAGAGGATCAAGCGAACTTGACAGAGAAAAGCACAGAAGCACTTGGCTAGAGAGACAGTCAAACACTGAATTCCAGCACAGCCAGAAGCGCGGAGCTGGAATATAAAGGCAGATGGTCATGTGACCGCAAACACAAGATAGAAAAAACAAACAGGAGGGTTCTAACAGAGTGTACTTGAGGATTGGGCATCATTTTGCATAAATGGATAGATGTTTACACATGGGCGACTCTTTACTTCTGTAAAATTGTGCTTCTCCTTCCTATCAATGGTAATGAGTAGAGATGAGCGTTGTTCGACTCGAACTGTTCGCCAATCTCAAATTCGAGCTGTTTTGGGCGGTGTTCGAGCTGTTCGGCGAACAAGAACGATTTGAAAAAAATTCGGCTGTTCGAGGTTATGTTCGATAACTGTTCGTGCACCAAAATCATAACTGGATTTTTTCTCAGTAATGCTGAAAATTAATGTTAATACGCAGTTTGAGTGTACAGTGGGGCGGGGGGAGGGGCAGGGGATGGATCTCTGCAGGAATAATGAAGATCTCCATTTTTTTTTCTCTTTCCCGCATTTACAGTGGGGAGGTGCAATCTGTCAGCCTATCAGCAGCGCACACACAGAGCGAACTGCTTTTTTTTCACACAAGCAAGGGCATGTGTCCTTGGCAGTGTATGTCACATGTCCTTGCCCTATAAGACCCAGCCATTTTCCCCGTCGCCACCATTTTCTCACTGCTGCAGCTGCGTGTTAGACGGCACCGCTGTTGCTGTGTGCGCTATACTTTGTTAATTTCAAGCCAATTTTCACACAAATCTACAGATAGCTTGGGAGTAGGGAATAGTTGTGATTGCAGTCCTTTTAAGGACTAGGTTACAGCATTTCCCACGACTATTATCAGGCAGGTCTGTGCTCTTAAATAGATAGGTTGGGAGTAGAGATGAGCGTTGTTCTACTCGAACTGTTCGCCAATCTCAAATTCGAGCTGTTTTGGGCGGTGTTCGAGCCGTTCGGCGAACACGAACAATTTGAGAAAAATTCGGCTGTTCGAGGTTATGTTCGATAACTGTTCGTGCACCAAAATCATAACTGGATTTTTTCTCAGTAATGATGAAAATTAATGTTAATACGCAGTTTGAGTGTACAGCGGGGTGGGGGGAGGGGCAGGGGATGGATCTCTGCAGGAACAATGAAGATCTCCATTTTTTTTTCTCTTTCCTGCATTTGCAGTGGGGAGGTGCAATCTGTCAGCCTATCAGCAGCGCACACACGGAGCGAAGTGCTTTTTTTCACACAAGCAAGGGCATGTGTCATTGGCAGTGTATGTCACATGTCCTTGCCCTATAAGACCAAGCCATTTTCCCCGTCGCCACCATTTTTTCACTGCTGCAGCTGCGTGTTAGACGGCACCGCTGTTGCTGTGTGCACTATACCTTGTTAATTTCAAGCCAATTTTCGCACAAATATACAGATAGCTTGGGAGTAGGGAATAGTTGTGATTGCAGTCCTTTTAAGGACTAGGTTACAGCATTTCCTACGACTTTTATCAGGGAGGTCTGTGCTCCTTAAATAGATAGGTTGTGGGAGTAAAGACTAATTGTAATTGGAGTCCTTTTCAGGACTAGGTTACATCAGTTCCTATCAGTTTTTGCCAGGCAGGTCGGTGCCAGTGCTGTGCAAGTTTTTTTCACAGCATTTGGCTGAATCTAGCAAAGCTAATCCTTTTTGGCCTATTGCAGAGTGTGTTAGTCAGTGGAGTAGCCTATCTGTGTTGCAAGATATACCACCTGTGTATAGAATACCAATTTTTTTACTGCACCTAGTGAAGTAAAATCTTTTGGGCATAGCATCATTCTATTAGTCCATCTATACTGACCTCCATCAGGTTGCAAATTAAAACTAATTTTTATCTGCATCTACAGTACCTCTGAAAAAATATTTGGGCTTCTACCTGTGTGTGGGACTTGTTGTATTAGTCCATCTATACTGACCTCCATCAGGTTGCAAACTGAATATATTTTTTTCCTGCATCTACCTCTGAAAAAATATTGGGCTTCTAGCTGTGTGTGGGTCTTGTTCTATTAATCCATCTATACTGACCTCCATCAGGTTGCAAACTGAATATAATTTTTTTCTGCATCTAGCTCTGAAAAAATATTTGGCCTTCTAGTAGTGTGTCGGACTTTCTCTATTAGTCCATCTATACTGACCTCCATCAGGTTGAAAACTGAATATAATTTTTTTCTGCATCTAGCTCTGAAAAAATATTTGGCCTTCTAGTAGTGTGTCGGACATTCTCTATTAGTCCATCTATACTGACCTCCATCAGGTTGCAAATTAAAACTAATTTTTATCTGCATCTACAGTACCTCTGAAAAAATATTTGGGCTTCTACCTGTGTGTGGGACTTGTTGTATTAGTCCATCTATACTGACCTCCATCAGGTTGCAAACTGAATATATTTTTTTCTGCATCTACCTCTGAAAAAATATTGGGCTTCTAGCTGTGTGTGGGACTTGTTGTATTAGTCCATCTATACTGACCTCCATCAGGTTGCAAACTGAATGTATTTTTTTCTGCATCTACCTCTGAAAAAATATTGGGCTTCTAGCTGTGTGTGGGTCTTGTTCTATTAATCCATCTATACTGACCTCCATCAGGTTGCAAACTGAATATAATTTTTTTCTGCATCTAGCTCTGAAAAAATATTTGGCCTTCTAGTAGTGTGTCGGACTTTCTCTATTAGTCCATCTATACTGACCTCCATCAGGTTGCAAATTAAAACTAATTTTTATCTGCATCTACAGTACCTCTGAAAAAATATTTGGGCTTCTAGCTGTGTGTGGGACTTGTTGTATTAGTCCATCTATACTGACCTCCATCAGGTTGCAAACTGAATATATTTTTTTCTGCATATACCTCTGAAAAAATATTGGGCTTCTAGCTGTGTGTGGGACTTGTTGTATTAGTCCATCTATACTGACCTCCATCAGGTTGCAAACTGAATATATTTTTTTCTGCATCTACCTCTGAAAAAATATTGGGCTTCTAGCTGTGTGTGGGTCTTGTTCTATTAATCCATCTATACTGACCTCCATCAGGTTGCAAACTGAATATAATTTTTTTCTGCATCTAGCTCTGAAAAAATATTTGGCCTTCTAGTAGTGTGTCGGACTTTCTCTATTAGTCCATCTATACTGACCTCCATCAGGTTGCAAACTGAATATAATTTTTTTCTGCATCTAGTTCTGAAAAAATATTTGGCCTTCTAGTAGTGTGTCGGACTTTCTCTATTAGTCCATCTATACTGACCTCCATCAGGTTGCAAATTAAAACTAATATTTATCTGCATCTACAGTACCTCTGAAAAAATATTTGGGCTTCTAGCTGTGTGTGGGACTTGTTGTATTAGTCCATCTATACTGACCTCCATCAGGTTGCAAACTGAATATATTTTTTTCTGCATCTACCTCTGAAAAAATATTGGGCTTCTAGCTGTGTGTGGGACTTGTTGTATTAGTCCATCTATACTGACCTCCATCAGGTTGCAAACTGAATATATTTTTTTCTGCATCTACCTCTGAAAAAATATTGGGCTTCTAGCTGTGTGTGGGTCTTGTTCTATTAATCCATCTATACTGACCTCCATCAGGTTGCAAACTGAATATAATTTTTTTCTGCATCTAGCTCTGAAAAAATATTTGGCCTTCTAGTAGTGTGTCGGACTTTCTCTATTAGTCCATCTATACTGACCTCCATCAGGTTGCAAACTGAATATAATTTTTTTCTGCATCTAGCTCTGAAAAAATATTTGGCCTTCTAGTAGTGTGTCGGACTTTCTCTATTAGTCCATCTATACTGTCCTCCATCAGGTTGCAAATTAAAACTAATTTTTATCTGCATCTACAGTACCTCTGAAAAAATATTTGGGCTTCTAGCTGTGTGTGGGACTTGTTGTATTAGTCCATCTATACTGACCTCCATCAGGTTGCAAACTGAATATATTTTTTTCTGCATCTACCTCTGAAAAAATATTGGGCTTCTAGCTGTGTGTGGGTCTTGTTCTATTAATCCATTTATACTGACCTCCATCAGGTTGCAAACTGAATATAATTTTTTTCTGCATCTAGCTCTGAAAAAATATTTGGCCTTCTAGTAGTGTGTCGGACTTTCTCTATTAGTCCATCTATACTGACCTCCATCAGGTTGCAAACTGAATATATTTTTTTCTGCATCTACCTCTGAAAAAATATTTGGCCTTCTAGTATTGTGTCGGACTTTCTCTATTAGTCCATCTATACTGACCTCCATCAGGTTGCAAATTAAAACTAATTTTTATCTGCATCTACAGTACCTCTGAAAAAATATTTGGGCTTCTAGCTGTGTGTGGGACTTGTTGTATTAGTCCATCTATACTGACCTCCATCAGGTTGCAAACTGAATATATTTTTTTCCTGCATCTACCTCTGAAAAAATATTGGGCTTCTAGCTGTGTGTGGGTCTTGTTCTATTAATCCATCTATACTGACCGCCATCAGGTTGCAAATTCAAAATAATTTTTCTCTGCATCTAACCCAGCCAATAGTTTTGGCCTAATACCACAGTTTGGCCACTCAGCTCTGCTCGGTTACCATCCATTGTTTTTTTGTGCAAACAACTCCAGAGTTGTGAATTAGTTAACCACCAAAATGAGTGGAAAAAGGCCTGCTGCTGGTGGAAAGGGGAATAGGCGTGTTGGGAAGGGGAAAAAAGGTTGTGTCCGTGGGGTAGGTGTTAAAGCAACAGTAACATCTGCAGCCAAACTAAAATGTCTACTTCTTTTAGCGGAAATGTTATAAGATCCCTTTCTTACGGCCACGCCAATCGCTACAAATTCCAGATGAGGCACAAAAACAGCAGGTGCTTCAACGGATATCAAGTGCTCCTTTAAGTGGGCTCTCCTCCACATCAACTTCAACATCACAAATACTCCAGTCCTCAAAGGTGTCAACCAAATCGCACTTGCTTCCTCACAGCTCCCAAATCTCCAGCTGCCCGTCTGAGTATGAGGTAGAACAGATGGTTGAGTCTGCAGAGCTGTTTACTCATACTATAGCCTGGGAATCAGAGGTCGTCTCCAGCGCTTCTGTGAATCCAGACGAGGAAATGATCTGCACTGATGCCCAGAATCTTTATGAGTCGGATCCAGGACCAGACGCAGAAGGTTCTGACCATAATGTAGACCCTCATTCCCAAACTGTAACTCCTGTTGGTGGAGACAATGAGGAAGACGATGATAAGACTCAAATACCTGATTGGAGCGACAACTTTAGTTTTTTGTCAGGGCAGGAACAGGTTGGCTCTGAGGACGACGGGTGTGATAACGCACAGGGTGATGATGATGAGGTCGGAGATCCCACTTACTGTCAACCCACAGTCAGCCAAGAGATGAGGTCAGCAGAGGAGGTGGAGGAAGATGCTAGTGACGACGAGGTCAGGTTGCGCCTTCCTGGACAGAGACGTAGTACTGGAAGCACGTCAACAACTGCATCCTCAAACACAACTCTGCCTCCCACTACAAGTCGTGGTGGCTCTTCAGGTCGCATGGGTGCTAAGCCTTGCATAGCCTGGGCATTTTTTCAGATCGATAAAGATGACCCAACTCGTGTTATCTGTAACATTTGTCAGCAAAAGCTAAGTAGAGGCCAAAAAATACATAGTTTGAGTACTTCATGCATGAACCGGCACATGGACATGAACCATAAGTTGCAGTGGGGAGCTCAGTGTGCTACAATGCGGCCTAGCCGGCCGGGCCAACCACCGTCTGCCATATCTTGTGCATCCGCGGCCTCTTCATCCTCTGTGACTGGGGGGACAGCAGTCACACCTGTTTTGGGGCGCAGACCTGCCACCTCTTTACCCGCAACAGCCAGCGTGATTGGCAGGTCATCATTTTCTTTGGAGGTGGTAACACCAGCTGGTGTTGAGCGCTGTCCGACATCGATAGCACCACCTTTGGATCAAGGCAACCTAACATGTCCGCCTGCATCTTCCTCACAGACCGGCAGTTTGCCGGGGACACCCTTATCAACCCCGTCTAAGCAAAATAGCCAGCCCTCGGTCCCTCAGATGTGGACAAGTAAAAGACCATTTCCTCCTAGCCATGAGAAAGCTAAGAGGTTGAATTTCACCATCTGCAAGCTCTTGGCTACAGAAATGCTGCCTTTCCGCCTGGTGGACACAGAGGATTTTCGAGACCTTATGTCCGTCGCAGTGCCCCAGTACCAGATGCCCAGTCGGCACTACTTCTCAAAGAAAGGTGTGCCTGCGCTCCACCAGCATGTCGCACATAACATCACCGCTTCTTTGAGAAACTCTGTGTGTGACAGGGTGCATTTCACCACAGACACTTGGACGAGTAGGCATGGACAGGGGCGTTACATGTCGCTGACTGGGCACTGGGTAACTATGGTGACAGCAGGACAAGGGGCTGCTGTCCAAGTCTTGCCGTCCCCACGAGTTGTGCGTCAATCCTCTTTATGTCAAAGTTCCTCCACTGCTTCTGCCTCCTCAACCTCCTCTCGGTCTTCCACCTGCACCCAAAGCCTGTCTGGTCATGCCACAAGCTTTCTAACTGCGCAGAAGGGATCCTGCACACCTCCTTACTATGCTGGCAGTAGGGCTCAACGTCATCAGGCGGTTTTTACATTGAAATGTCTGGGAAATGTGAGTCACACAGCTGAGGAGTTGTGGTCAGCTCTGGAGAACCAATTTCATGAATGGTTGTCTCCACTGGACCTGAAACCAGGGAAGGCCGTGTGCGACAATGCTGCAAACCTGGGTGCGGCCCTTCGCCGGGGCAATGTCACACACGTGCCTTGTATGGCTCACGTGTTGAACCTGGTTGTCCAGCAATTTTTAGCCCACTATCCCAGACTAGATGGCCTTCTGCAGAGGGCACGGTCGCTGTGTGCTCACTTCCGCCGTTCGCATCCCGCAGCTCAGCGACTTACATCTCTACAGAAGTCGTTGGGCCTGCCACTTCACCGGCTAAAATGCGATGTGCCTACCCGGTGGAATTCAACTCTGCACATGTTGTAGCGACTGTGGCAGCACCGACAAGCCCTGGTGCAATACGTTCTGACGTATAGCCTGGGCCAACGAGATTCAGAGGTGGGGCAAATCACGCTGGAGGAGTGGTCTCAGATCAGGGACCTATGCACCCTTCTGCACAGTTTTGAAATGGCGACGAAGATGTTTAGTGCTGACGATGCCATTATCAGCATGACTATTCCGGTGATTTACATGCTGGAGCACATGTTAAACAGAATTCGGAGTCAGGTGGTGGCACAAGAGGAGGTGGAGGAAGTAGAGGAGGAGGAGTTGTATGCGGAAGGGCTAACATCTGCAAGGTCCAGACGGTCAGCAGCACCAAGGCGGCAGGCATGTGAGGGTGGGGGAGATGGTTTTACCAGGGCGCATGGTAGCAGCCAAACTAGTGAGGAAGGTGCAGGAGCCCAGGAAGAAGTGGAGGACGAACTGATGGAAGACTCATCAGATGAGGGAGACCTTGATCACATTTCTGTTGTGCGAGGTTGGGGGGAGAGGACAGAGGAAGGAAGCATGATTGTTACCTCGCCACCAACACAACAGGGACTTGGTGCTCCTGGATGCGCAACACACATGAGTGCCTTCTTGCTGCACTACCTGCACCTACCTGGATGGGTTGCCACACTGTTAGATCCCCGGTACAAAAGTAAATATGCAGAAATTATTCCTGCCATAGAAAGGGATGCACGCATGCAGGAGTAGTGTTGAGCCACCCCCGTAGTGTTCGAGTTCGGTTCGGTTCGTCGAACACCCGTGTGTTCGCCGAACTGTGCGTCGAACTGTTCGTCGAACACCTTCGAACACCGTTAAAACCAATGGCAGGCAAACAAAAACACATAGAAACACATAGAAAACACCTTCAAAGGTGTCCAAAAGCTGACAAACTGCTCAGAAGACACAACTAACACATGGAAAAGTGACAAGTACATATAGTCATGCGAAAATAAAAGAGGTGGAGGAGTAAAAGGAGGGGGAGACACAGATATAGGCATGTCATGCCCTTCTAAAATCCAAAAGTGAGAAGCCGACACGGCCAGTCCGTTCCTGCCCGTGCCACCTCCGTGTCGCCGGGTTTGTGCCAGAGCCGCGGTGAACCCTGATGGCCAGCCCCCCTCTCCCAATACTGGTGCCTGTCCGCTGGTGGGTCGAGCGAGCCCCCCTGTGGTGGAGGCAGCTCTAAGCTTTTTAATTTAAATTGTCTCTCTAATTTGAATGAATACACTTTAAATCCATTTACAAGGATCTATTGGAGGGCAAGTCTCATGCCAGCAGCCGCGTAATTCCAGCTCCAGTAGCGTCCACTAAAGCTGCTGCAGTTAAAAAGCTTTTATAAGGATCGAGCTCGGCTGTCCACCGCAAGGCATCCTACTGCCAGTCCCAGACCCTATGCCTTGGGGTGCCTCCTGATGCTCTTCACTGAGTATCCCATGGTCCCGAAGCATTTCCTTTGAAAAAATTAAGTGTCTAAACTACAGGTGGTGTAGCTTGCTTAACAGCCGGGATAATCCGCTGACTAGCAGACACTGCTACTAGGCACAAAGTATTTCCTGGGCTAGATGCAGTTAAAAATTTGTAATTAGATACTCTCGTTGGATGCTGAGAAAGCATTCCATAGAGTCTCCTGGCACGCCATATATGATTCTCTTAAAAAGCTTGGGGTAGGGGTCTAGGGGACCCTTTTATAGCCAAAATCACGGCACTGTATCGCAATACGTCACCTAGGCTGAAGATAAATGGAACTGTAGCACCCTGAGGGCTCGATTGCTACAGACGTATTGCACCTCACCCAGAGGTGTGATATCTCACTCTCAGGTAAGGATGGAGTGTGGATCAGGACCCGACACCTGCATGCATTACACCACATTGCCGTGGGGCAGGGCGACCAATATGCCCCTGAGATGGGCACGACAGTCCCTGTCCCTGGCTGGAGTGGGGGGAGGGAACACTGAGGAAGGGGAACCCTGTAGTGCAGGAGCAGGGAGGAAGCAGTTCCTGGGTGCATTGAGAAGGGAGTATAAAAGGTGGGCACCATCTTAGTTCAGTGCAGAGAAGTCTGAGCAGAAGTGGCAGGGAGCAGGGGCTCTGCATGAGCTCTGCTCCGGAGGTGGGCCTAGTAACAGAGGCCCAGGCCTGGAAGAGGGAGAAGGAAGGAAGAGGAGCGGAGAAGGCTCCAGGAACGAGGAATGAAGGGATCCCAGGAGTGCGGACGGGCGAGTCGCCACCGCACGCCCGAATCCACCTGCGTGGAGGGGTCAGGCCAAAGGGGGAGACCGGTCCCCGAACTAGTGGAGGCAGGAAACGACCCTCAGCTAGAAACTGGAGGCTCTGACATTTTATGTGGCGCAGCCCCTCGCTACACCCGCTAGGAAGGCACCACATAGGGTCAGGGAAACTGGCGCCAAGTTTACCAAGAGGAGGCCCGAGGCAGCCGGACAGAAGTGTTGGTAAGAAAGGCCAGACAAAGGACACACAAAGGGGGTCCTGTGAAGTGCTCCAAAGTTATCTGGGAGTTGTCTGAGCCCCTCACCTGGTGAGCACAGTACGACGTGGGCAGCCGTTACCTGCAGACGTGGTCTGGATAATAAGAACTGTGAGTAAAGGCCCTGGACTGCATCACTGACTCCGTGTCGTTACTGCTGCTGCCCTGCACCATCACCCCCATCCTCCGCATACACTGCCCTGAGGCTATACTCCTCCCGTGGGGAGTTATGCTACGCTCTGCTGCACCCACAACACCAGCCTCAGCGGTCTGCCCTGTAGCGGCGGTTCACTCTGACCGCAATCCACGGGTGGCGTAGTCGGACATTTAAACATCAAAACCACATAAATAGTTCCGCCACTGGTTTGACCGCCCTGAGCCACGGAATCGGGTCGCCGCCACGAAGACTACAACCACCAGCATCCACCAAAAAGGGTCCGGCTCCGGGTGTCCCAAGGCCCAGGGGGTGCGTCAGAACATTTTCATCACCTTTCACAATCACCAATGGGACAAGGCAGGGATGTCCTCTGTCCCCTCTCTTATACATCCTAGTGACGGAGCACCTGCTCTCATCAATTCGCCATAACCCCAATATTAGGTGGATTGATGTGGGAGGCACCGAGTACAAGTGCTCTCTATTTGCTGATGATGTCCTAGTATATATCACTCAATCACATATATCCATCCATGCTGTTATGGCTGAAATAGATCACTTTGTTTCATGGTAAAATTTTAAAATCAATGCAGCGAAGTCTGAGGCCCTCGATGTCTCCCTCCCCAAATCCATATAGGATTCCATCCAGTCCAACTTTCCCTTTGCCTGGCCCTCACAGGGTATCAAATACTTAGGAATTCCTATTCATAGAGACCTCTCCCATCTATGTTATCTTAATTTTGGGCCCTTTATTGAACAATTCCATACAGACCACGGTTGGCAAGTTAGAACTGTAAGATTCACAACGTGAACCGCTGGTGTTTTGTGGAAAAGCACATGTACACCGCGTTCCAAATTATTATGCAAAAAGTGTTTAGGAGTGATAAGGGAAGAATTTGTTTGTTTGTCAGTTAAACTCATTGATGGTGGTGTGTGTCAGGGCTCTTTATATCACTGTAAGCAATTGCAGACACCTGTGCTAATTAGTTTGGCAGGTGTGTCCAATGAAAGGCAAGACTACTTAAGAAGGCTCTCTCACATTATTAAGCAGCCTACATTTTCTGCCAAAATGGGAAAGAAAAAGGATGTGTCGGCTGCTGAGAAGCAACAAATTGTGGAGTGTTTAGGTCAAGGCATGACTACAATCAACATTGTGCGATGATCAGGATGAAGTGTCTTGGCAATCAAGAAGTATGTAGCTGATTCACAGTACACACGTGTGCGTGCTGATAAGGGCAAATTGAGGACTCTTTCCCACAGGCAATTACGTCAGGTTGAAAGAGCAGCGGCAAAAAAGCCTTGTCATAGCAGCAGACAAGTTTTTGAAGCTGCTTGTGCCTCCAATGTCCCCCGAACAACAAGATGCTGGGTCCTTCAGAGGTTTGCAGCTGTGCATACGCCATCCTGTCGACCTCCTCTATCCACTTCACACAAGCAGAAACGGCTCCAGTGGGCCAAACATTACATGAAGACTGATTTCAAAACTGTTTTGTTCACGGATGAGTGCCGTGCAGCGCTCGATGGTCCAGATGGATGGAGTGGAGGATGGCTGGTTGATGGACACCCCACGCAAACACGGCTACAGCGCCAACAAGGAGGAGGTGGAGTAATGTTTTGGGCTGGAATCATGGGGAGAGAGATTGTCGGCCCCTTTAGGATCCCTGAAGGCGCTAAAGATGAACTCCATAATGTATGTGGATTTTCTCAAACAGCACTTCCTGCCATGGTTCAAGAAGAAGAACCGTGTATTTCACAGCAAGATCATTTTTCTGCATGATAATGCACCATCTCATGCTGCACATAAAACATCTGCATCTCTGGCTGATATGGGCATAAAAGGGGACAAACTTATGGTATGACCCCCATGCTCCCCTGACCTCTACCCCATTCAGAACCTTTGGAGCATCATTAAAAGGAGTGTCTATGATGGCGGGAGGCAGTTCACATCTAAGCAACAGCTCTGGGAGGGTATTCTGTCCTCATGCAAAACAATTGAAGCAGAAACCATCCAAAACCTGACAAATTCAATGGACGAGAGAGTTCAGAAGCTCCTTTCGAACAAGGGGTCCTATGTGAAAATGTAACATCACCTAGAATAAAGTTTTGAGTTGAAAACTGTTTGATTTCAGTTTCTAACTGTAACATACCTGGCGGCATCCTTGCATAGTGGTCCATCTCCCACTGTGCAAGAGCGCGCACTTGATCTCCAGTCCAGAATGTCTCTCTGGCTTCCCTCCATGCTGTCTGTTTGTGTCTGTTTCTGCTGCTTAAGGGCGGCGCCCGATCACTTCCTGCTTTTTGTACCTGCTGTGGGTCACACCCCTTGTGCGTCCTCAGCCTATTGCTGTCTGTCACCTGGTATATAGCTCAGCTGCTCCCATCTATCCCTGCCTGAGCATAGTGTTTCATTCAGTGTGTGCTTGCACTCTGAAGGTGCCAAGTCCCGTTCTGTGTTCTCTTGTCTGCCTATCCTGGAGGCTGTATTTCCAGGCCTGTCTGAACACGCTCCTAGCCTGTTCCTCCTGCCTTCTAGGGGCCGATTACCTAAACCCGTTCCTGTATCTTGTCTGACCTGTCTGAACACGCTCCTAGCCTGTTCCTCCTGCCTTCTAGGGGCCGATTACCTAGACCTGCTCCTGTATCTTGTCTGTCCTGTCTGAACACGCACCTTGCCTGTTCGTCCTGCCTCTCTGGGGGCCGTATTCCCAGACCCGCTCCTGTATTCCGCTGCAGTGTCGGTCTCCTCCGTACACTCAGTTCCAGTCTGAACTCTCTCCTATCCTTTACCTGTTTTGCCTCTATGTCCGTTCCCTTCCTTTTTCTGCAGAGTCTGAACTCGTACCTAACTCCTGCTTGTTGTCTCTGTACTCCCGTTTGTGAGTTTGTGGTCCACTCGCTACTTCTCTGCTAGTACCCTGTGGGTGTCTGGCTCTGCCTTTCCCTTCCTGTCTGTTCCGTGTGAACAGAGCCCTGTCCCCCCTACTCAGCCTAGCCTGCTCTGACTCCTTTGCTCACCGCTCCGGTTGTTCTAGCCTGCTCTGACTCCTTTGCTCACCGCTCCGGCGGTTCTAGTCTGCTCTGACTCCTTTGCTTACCGCTCCGGCGGTCCTGTCCTGCCCTGCTTCTGCCCGCTGCTCCGGCAGTCCTGTCCTGCCCTGCTTCTGCCCGCTGCTCCGGCAGTCCTGTCCTGCCCTGCTTCTGCCCGCTGCTCCGGCAGTCCTGTCCTGCTCTGCTTCTGCCCGCTGCTCCGGCAGTCCTGTCCTGCCCTGCTTCTGCCCGCTGCTCCGGCAGTCCTGTCCTGCCCTGCTTCTGCCCGCTGCTCCGGCAGTCCTGTCCTGCCCTGCTTCTGCCCGCTGCTCCGGCAGTCCTGTCCTGCCCTGCTTCTGCCCGCTGCTCCGGCAGTCCTGTCCTGCCCTGCTTCTGCCCGCTGCTCCGGCAGTCCTGTCCTACCCTGCTTGTGCCCGCTGCTCCGACAGTCCTGTCCTGCCCTGCTTGTGCTCGCTGCTCCTGCAGCCCCGTCCTGCTCTGTTCTTGCCCACCGCTTCGGGCGTTCCCTCTCTGCTGTGGTTGTCTACCGCATCTGCGGTTCTGTGACCCAGTCTGTACTGGGTCTTAACCTTTCTGTGCTCCAGCCCGTCCTTTCGGCCAGTACCTCCCTGCCTGCATACTCGCCTGTATCCACCCATCTGCATACCTGCCGTGTTTGCTTATATCCACCAGTCTGTGCCAGCCTAACCTGCCTGTTCCTGAGTCCCAGTGTGTACTGGGTCCTATCCCGCCTGTGTTCCTACCTGCTAGTGCCTCCCTGTCTGCACTCTAGCTGTGCTTGCCTGTACCCCTCTACCTGTATTGTTCCTGAGTCCCAGTGTGTACTGGGTCCTATCCCGCCTGTGTTCCTACCTGCTAGTGCCTCCCTGTCTGCACTCTAGCTGCGCTTGCCTTTACCCGCCTGCCTGCATACCAGTCGTGCCTGCCTATACCCTCCAGTCTGTGCGCCAGCCTAACCAGCCTGATCCAGTAATCACTGTGTGGGTCAACCCCCGTGTCCGGAGTTTGACCTGGAGTAGCACCTGGTCCCTCTGCCCGGTTTCTCCCTGGTGCACTGGCGTCGTATGCCGTCGTGCCATCTTGGTCGGATCGGCCAGATACTTAGTCACGCCCCTCCAGGCACTCTCCGGTTCATGGTCCAGTGGAATCACTACAATCACACGCACACGCCGCTCAGCCCGGGCGTGTGCATAACACTAACAACCTGCTAATGCTTATAATTTCAAAAATGACCATTTTTTTGGTCTTTATTAAAATGAAAAGGTTGATCGAAAAGTTTGGGGGATCTAAGAGTGTGGCAACCCAGTAGTCATGATTACTTCGAATTCTGACAATATGAGGGTCATGCTGCAGGTAGTGCAGCAAGAAGGCACTTATGTGTCTTGCGCATCTCGGAGCCCCAAAATTATTTTCCGGGCTAGATGCAGCTAAAAATTATTTTTAATTTTAAATCTGGTGGAGCTTATTATAGATGGCCTAATAGGATCAGTGCTGCACACTGCTACAAAGCCCAAATTATTTTCCCGTCAAGATACAGATAAACATGATTAGTAATTTGAAAGCTTAAAACGTTTGGTAGGGTGATTTTAACCAATCATCAAGCTTTTACTCTCCCCAGGATGACACAGGGGTAGAAAAGTCGTTTCGGATCCATGATTTGTTCATCTTTATGAACGTGAGTCTGTCTACATTATCAGTGGAGAGCCGCGTGCGCTTATCTGTCAGCACACCACCAGCAGCGCTGAACACACGTTCAGACAGAACGCTGGCTGCGGGGCATGACAAGATCTCCAAGGCGTAAGTGGCTAGCTCCGGCCATTTATCCAGATTGGAAGCCCAAAAAGAGCAAGGGTCCAGTGACACAGTCGTGGCTTCAATGTTTACTTGGAGATACTCCTGTACCATCGTCTCTAGGCGTTGACTATATGTCAGACTTCTTGTCTCCTGTGGCCTTGCAAAGGATGGGCTAAAAAAGTGGTGAAATGATTCCGCAAAATTGATGTTACCAGCAGATACTGTGGTTCTGTTACGGTTTGAGTGCTGAACACTTGACGGTCCCACGGTTGGCAAGTTGGAACTGTGAGATTCACTACGTGCACCACTGGTATTTTGTGGAAAAGCACATGTAAGATTCTGCAACAGTCTCTGCTGATACTCCTGCATGCGTGCATCCCTTTCTATGGCAGGAATAATTTCTGCAAATTTACTTTTGTACCGGGGATCTAACAGTGTGGCAACCCAGTAGTCAGGATTATTTCTAATTCTCACAATTCGAGGGTCATGTTGCAGGTAGTGCAGCAAGAAGGCACTCATGTGTGTTGCGCATCCAGGAGCACCAAGTCCCTGTTGTGTTGGTGGCGAGGTAACAATCATGCTTCCTTCCTCTGTCCTCTCCCCCCAACCTCGCACAGCAGAAATGTGATCAAGGTCTCCCTCATCTGATGAGTCTTCCATCAGTTCGTCCTCCACTTCTTCCTGGGCTCCTGCACCTTCCTCACTAGTTTGGCTGCTACCATGCGCCCTGGTAAAACCATCTCCCCCACCCTCACATGCCTGCCGCCTTGGTGCTGCCGACCTTCTGGACCTTGCAGATGTTAGCCCTTCCGCATACAACTCCTCCTCCTCTACTTCCTCCACCTCCTCTTGTGCCACCACCTGACTCCGAATTCTGTTTAACATGTGCTCCAGCATGTAAATCACCGGAATAATCATGCTGATAATGGCATCGTCAGCACTAAACATCTTCGTCGCCATTTCAAAACTGTGCAGAAGGGTGCATAGGTCCCTGATCTGAGACCACTCCTCCAGCGTGATTTGCCCCACCTCTGAATCTCGTTGGCCCAGGCTATACGTCAGAACGTATTGCACCAGGGCTTGTCGGTGCTGCCACAGTCGCTGCAACATGTGCAGAGTTGAATTCCACCGGGTAGGCACATCGCATTTTAGCCGGTGAAGTGGCAGGCCCAACGACTTCTGTAGAGATGTAAGTCGTTGAGCTGCGGGATGCGAACGGCGGAAGTGAGCACACAGCGACCGTGCCCTCTGCAGAAGGCCATCTAGTCTGGGATAGTGGGCTAAAAATTGCTGGACAACCAGGTTCAACACGTGAGCCATACAAGGCACGTGTGTGACATTGCCCCGGCGAAGGGCCGCACCCAGGTTTGCAGCATTGTCGCACACGGCCTTCCCTGGTTTCAGGTCCAGTGGAGACAACCATTCATGAAATTGGTTCTCCAGAGCTGACCACAACTCCTCAGCTGTGTGACTCACATTTCCCAGACATTTCAATGTAAAAACCGCCTGATGACGTTGAGCCCTACTGCCAGCATAGTAAGGAGGTGTGCAGGATCCCTTCTGCGCAGTTAGAAAGCTTGTGGCATGACCAGACAGGCTTTGGGTGCAGGTGGAAGACCGAGAGGAGGTTGAGGAGGCAGAAGCAGTGGAGGAACTTTGACATAAAGAGGATTGACGCACAACTCGTGTGGACGGCAAGACTTGGACAGCAGCCCCTTGTCCTGCTGTCACCATAGTTACCCAGTGCCCAGTCAGCGACATGTAACGCCCCTGTCCATGCCTACTCGTCCAAGTGTCTGTGGTGAAATGCACCCTGTCACACACAGAGTTTCTCAAAGAAGCGGTGATGTTGTGTGCGACATGCTGGTGGAGCGCAGGCACACCTTTCTTTGAGAAGTAGTGCCGACTGGGCATCTGGTACAGGGGCACTGCGACGGACATAAGGTCTCGAAAATCCTCTGTGTCCACCAGGCGGAAAGGCAGCATTTCTGTAGCCAAGAGCTTGCAGATGGTGAAATTCAACCTCTTAGCTTTCTCATGGCTAGGAGGAAATGGTCTTTTACTTGTCCACATCTGAGGGACCGAGGGCTGGCTATTGTGCTTAGACGGGGTTGATAAGGGTGTCCCCGGCAAACTGCCGGTCTGTGAGGAAGATGCAGGCGGACATGTTAGGTTGCCTTCATCCAAAGGTGGTGCTATCGATGTCGGACAGCGCTCAACACCAGCTGGTGTTACCACCTCCAAAGAAAATGATGACCTGCCAATCACGCTGGCTGTTGCGGGTAAAGAGGTGGCAGGTCTGCGCCCCAAAACAGGTGTGACTGCTGTCCCCCCAGTCACAGAGGATGAAGAGGCCGCGGATGCACAAGATATGGCAGACGGTGGTTGGCCCGGCCGGCTAGGCCGCATTGTAGCACACTGAGCTTCCCACTGCAACTTATGCTTCATGTCCATGTGCCGGTTCATGCATGAAGTACTCAAACTATGTATTTTTTGGCCTCTACTTAGCTTTTGCTGACAAATGTTACAGATAACACGAGTTGGGTCATCTTTATCGATCTGAAAAAATGCCCAGGCTATGCAAGGCTTAGCACCCATGCGACCTGAAGAGCCACCACGACTTGTGGTGAGAGGCAGAGTTGTGTTTGAGGATGCAGTTGTTGACGTGCTTCCAGTACTACGTCTCTGTCCAGGAAGGCGCAACCTGACCTCGTCGTCACTAGCATCTTCCTCCACCTCCTCTGCTGACCTCATCTCTTGGCTGACTGTGGGTTGACAGTAAGTGGGATCTCCGACCTCATCATCATCACCCTGTGCGTTATCACACCCGTCGTCCTCAGAGCCAACCTGTTCCTGCCCTGACAAAAAACTAAAGTTGTCGCTCCAATCAGGTATTTGAGTCTTATCATCGTCTTCCTCATTGTCTCCACCAACAGGAGTTACAGTTTGGGAATGAGGGTCTACATTATGGTCAGAACCTTCTGCGTCTGGTCCTGGATCTGACTCATAAAGATTCTGGGCATCAGTGCAGATCATTTCCTCGTCTGGATTCACAGAAGCACTGGAGTCGACCTCTGATTCCCAGGCTATAGTATGAGTAAACAGCTCTGCAGACTCAACCATCTGTTCTACCTCATACTCAGACGGGCAGCTGGAGATTTGGGAGCTGTGAGGAAGCAAGTGCGATTTGGGTGACACCTTTGAGGACTGGAGTATTTGTGATGTTGAAGTTGATGTGGAGGAGAGCCCACTTAAAGGAGCACTTGATATCCATTGAAGCACCTGCTGTTTTTGTGCCTCATCTGGAATTTGTAGCGATTGGCGTGGCCGTAAGAAAGGGATCTTATCACATTGTCCGCTAAAAGAAGTAGACATTTTAGTTTGGCTGGAAGATGGTCTTTCTTCTGCAGATGTTACTGTTGCTTTAACACCTACCCCACGGACACAATCTTTTTTCCCCTTCCCAACACGCCTATTCCCCTTTCCACCAGCAGCAGGCCTTTTTCCACTCATTTTGGTGGTTAACTAATTCACAACTCTGGAGTTGTTTGCACAAAAAAACAATGGATGGTAACCGAGCAGAGCTGAGTGGCCAAACTGTGGTATTAGGCCAAAACTATTGGCTGGGTTAGATGCAGAAAAAAATTATTTTGAATTTGCAACCTGATGGAGGTCAGTATAGATGGATTAATAGAACAAGACCCACACACAGCTAGAAGCCCAATATTTTTTCAGAGGTAGATGCAGAAAAAAATATATTCAGTTTGCAACCTGATGGAGGTCAGTATAGATGGACTAATAGAACAAGTCCCACACACTGCTAGAAGCCCAAATATTTTTTCAGAGGTACTGTAGATGCAGATAAAAATTAGTTTTAATTTGCAACCTGATGGAGGTCAGTATAGATGGACTAATAGAGAAAGTCCGACACACTACTAGAAGGCCAAATATTTTTTCAGAGCTAGATGCAGAAAAAAATTATATTCAGTTTGCAACCTGATGGAGGTCAGTATAGATGGACTAATAGAGGAAGTCCGACACACTACTAGAAGGCCAAATATTTTTTGAGAGGTAGATGCAGAAAAAAATATATTCAGTTTGCAACCTGATGGAGGTCAGTATAGATGGATTAATAGAACAAGACCCACACACAGCTAGAAGCCCAATATTTTTTCAGAGGTAGATGCAGAAAAAACTATATTCAGTTTGCAACCTGATGGAGGTCAGTATAGATGGACTAATAGAACAAGTCCCACACACTGCTAGAAGCCCAAATATTTTTTCAGAGGTACTGTAGATGCAGATAAAAATTAGTTTTAATTTGCAACCTGATGGAGGTCAGTATAGATGGACTAATAGAGAAAGTCCGACACACTACTAGAAGGCCAAATATTTTTTAAGAGCTAGATGCAGAAAAAAATTATATTCAGTTTGCAACCTGATGGAGGTCAGTATAGATGGACTAATAGAGAAAGTCCGACACACTACTAGAAGGCCAAATATTTTTTCAGAGGTAGATGCAGAAAAAAATATATTCAGTTTGCAACCTGATGGAGGTCAGTATAGATGGATTAATAGAACAAGACCCACACACAGCTAGAAGCCCAATATTTTTTCAGAGGTAGATGCAGAAAAAACTATATTCAGTTTGCAACCTGATGGAGGTCAGTATAGATGGACTAATAGAACAAGTCCCACAAACAGCTAGAAGCCCAAATATTTTTTCAGAGGTACTGTAGATGCAGATAAAAATTAGTTTTAATTTGCAACCTGATGGAGGTCAGTATAGATGGACTAATAGAGAAAGTCCGACACACTACTAGAAGGCCAAATATTTTTTCAGAGGTAGATGCAGAAAAAAATATATTCAGTTTGCAACCTGATGGAGGTCAGTATAGATGGATTAATAGAACAAGACCCACACACAGCTAGAAGCCCAATATTTTTTCAGAGGTAGATGCAGAAAAAAATATATTCAGTTTGCAACCTGATGGAGGTCAGTATAGATGGACTAATAGAACAAGTCCCACACACTGCTAGAAGCCCAAATATTTTTTCAGAGGTACTGTAGATGCAGATAAAAATTAGTTTTAATTTGCAACCTGATGGAGGTCAGTATAGATGGACTAATAGAGAAAGTCCGACACACTACTAGAAGGCCAAATATTTTTTCAGAGGTAGATGCAGAAAAAAATATATTCAGTTTGCAACCTGATGGAGGTCAGTATACATGGATTAATAGAACAAGACCCACACACAGCTAGAAGCCCAATATTTTTTCAGAGGTAGATGCAGAAAAAAATATATTCAGTTTGCAACCTGATGGAGGTCAGTATAGATTGACTAATAGAACAAGTCCCACACACTGCTAGAAGCCCAAATATTTTTTCAGAGGTACTGTAGATGCAGAAAAAAATTAGTTTTAATTTGCAACCTGATGGAGGTCAGTATAGATGGACTAATAGAGAAAGTCCGACACACTACTAGAAGGCCAAATATTTTTTCAGAGGTAGATGCAGAAAAAAATATATTCAGTTTGCAACCTGATGGAGGTCAGTATAGATGGATTAATAGAACAAGACCCACACACAGCTAGAAGCCCAATATTTTTTCAGAGGTAGATGCAGAAAAAAATATATTCAGTTTGCAACCTGATGGAGGTCAGTATAGATGGACTAATAGAACAAGTCCCACACACTGCTAGAAGCCCAAATATTTTTTCAGAGGTACTGTAGATGCAGATAAAAATTAGTTTTAATTTGCAACCTGATGGAGGTCAGTATAGATGGACTAATAGAGAAAGTCCGACACACTACTAGAAGGCCAAATATTTTTTCAGAGGTAGATGCAGAAAAAAATATATTCAGTTTGCAACCTGATGAAGGTCAGCATAGATGGATTAATAGAACAAGACCCACACACAGCTAGAAGCCCAATATTTTTTCTGAGGTAGATGCAGAAAAAAATATATTCAGTTTGCAACCTGATGGAGGTCAGTATAGATGGACTAATAGAACAAGTCCCACACACTGCTAGAAGCCCAAATATTTTTTCAGAGGTACTGTAGATGCAGATAAAAATTAGTTTTAATTTGCAACCTGATGGAGGTCAGTATAGATGGACTAATAGAGAAAGTCCGACACACTACTAGAAGGCCAAATATTTTTTCAGAGCTAGATGCAGAAAAAAATTATATTCAGTTTGCAACCTGATGGAGGTCAGTATAGATGGATTAATAGAACAAGACCCACACACAGCTAGAAGCCCAATATTTTTTCAGAGGTAGATGCAGAAAAAAATATATTCAGTTTGCAACCTGATGGAGGTCAGTATAGATGGACTAATAGAACAAGTCCCACACACTGCTAGAAGCCCAAATATTTTTTCAGAGGTACTGTAGATGCAGATAAAAATTAGTTTTAATTTGCAACCTGATGGAGGTCAGTATAGATGGACTAATAGAGAAAGTCCGACACACTACTAGAAGGCCAAATATTTTTTCAGAGCTAGATGCAGAAAAAAATTATATTCAGTTTGCAACCTGATGGAGGTCAGTATAGATGGACTAATAGAGAAAGTCCGACACACTACTAGAAGGCCAAATATTTTTTCAGAGGTAGATGCAGAAAAAAATATATTCAGTTTGCAACCTGATGGAGGTCAGTATAGATGGATTAATAGAACAAGACCCACACACAGCTAGAAGCCCAATATTTTTTCAGAGGTAGATGCAGAAAAAACTATATTCAGTTTGCAACCTGATGGAGGTCAGTATAGATGGACTAATAGAACAAGTCCCACACACTGCTAGAAGCCCAAATATTTTTTCAGAGGTACTGTAGATGCAGATAAAAATTAGTTTTAATTTGCAACCTGATGGAGGTCAGTATAGATGGACTAATAGAGAAAGTCCGACACACTACTAGAAGGCCAAATATTTTTTAAGAGCTAGATGCAGAAAAAAATTATATTCAGTTTGCAACCTGATGGAGGTCAGTATAGATGGACTAATAGAGAAAGTCCGACACACTACTAGAAGGCCAAATATTTTTTCAGAGGTAGATGCAGAAAAAAATATATTCAGTTTGCAACCTGATGGAGGTCAGTATAGATGGATTAATAGAACAAGACCCACACACAGCTAGAAGCCCAATATTTTTTCAGAGGTAGATGCAGAAAAAACTATATTCAGTTTGCAACCTGATGGAGGTCAGTATAGATGGACTAATAGAACAAGTCCCACAAACAGCTAGAAGCCCAAATATTTTTTCAGAGGTACTGTAGATGCAGATAAAAATTAGTTTTAATTTGCAACCTGATGGAGGTCAGTATAGATGGACTAATAGAGAAAGTCCGACACACTACTAGAAGGCCAAATATTTTTTCAGAGGTAGATGCAGAAAAAAATATATTCAGTTTGCAACCTGATGGAGGTCAGTATAGATGGATTAATAGAACAAGACCCACACACAGCTAGAAGCCCAATATTTTTTCAGAGGTAGATGCAGAAAAAAATATATTCAGTTTGCAACCTGATGGAGGTCAGTATAGATGGACTAATAGAACAAGTCCCACACACTGCTAGAAGCCCAAATATTTTTTCAGAGGTACTGTAGATGCAGATAAAAATTAGTTTTAATTTGCAACCTGATGGAGGTCAGTATAGATGGACTAATAGCGAAAGTCCGACACACTACTAGAAGGCCAAATATTTTTTCAGAGGTAGATGCAGAAAAAAATATATTCAGTTTGCAACCTGATGGAGGTCAGTATAGATGGACTAATAGAACAAGTCCCACACACTGCTAGAAGCCCAAATATTTTTTCAGAGGTACTGTAGATGCAGATAAAAATTAGTTTTAATTTGCAACCTGATGGAGGTCAGTATAGATGGACTAATAGAGAAAGTCCGACACACTACTAGAAGGCCAAATATTTTTTCAGAGGTAGATGCAGAAAAAAATATATTCAGTTTGCAACCTGATGGAGGTCAGTATAGATGGATTAATAGAACAAGACCCACACACAGCTAGAAGCCCAATATTTTTTCAGAAGTAGATGCAGAAAAAAATATATTCAGTTTGCAACCTGATGGAGGTCAGTATAGATGGACTAATAGAACAAGTCCCACACACTGCTAGAAGCCCAAATATTTTTTCAGAGGTACTGTAGATGCAGAAAAAAATTAGTTTTAATTTGCAACCTGATGGAGGTCAGTATAGATGGACTAATAGAGAAAGTCCGACACACTACTAGAAGGCCAAATATTTTTTCAGAGGTAGATGCAGAAAAAAATATATTCAGTTTGCAACCTGATGGAGGTCAGTATAGATGGATTAATAGAACAAGACCCACACACAGCTAGAAGCCCAATATTTTTTCAGAGGTAGATGCAGAAAAAAATATATTCAGTTTGCAACCTGATGGAGGTCAGTATAGATGGACTAATAGAACAAGTCCCACACACTGCTAGAAGCCCAAATATTTTTTCAGAGGTACTGTAGATGCAGATAAAAATTAGTTTTAATTTGCAACCTGATGGAGGTCAGTATAGATGGACTAATAGAGAAAGTCCGACACACTACTAGAAGGCCAAATATTTTTTCAGAGGTAGATGCAGAAAAAAATATATTCAGTTTGCAACCTGATGAAGGTCAGTATAGATGGATTAATAGAACAAGACCCACACACAGCTAGAAGCCCAATATTTTTTCTGAGGTAGATGCAGAAAAAAATATATTCAGTTTGCAACCTGATGGAGGTCAGTATAGATGGACTAATAGAACAAGTCCCACACACTGCTAGAAGCCCAAATATTTTTTCAGAGGTACTGTAGATGCAGATAAAAATTAGTTTTAATTTGCAACCTGATGGAGGTCAGTATAGATGGACTAATAGAGAAAGTCCGACACACTACTAGAAGGCCAAATATTTTTTCAGAGCTAGATGCAGAAAAAAATTATATTCAGTTTGCAACCTGATGGAGGTCAGTATAGATGGATTAATAGAACAAGACCCACACACAGCTAGAAGCCCAATATTTTTTCAGAGGTAGATGCAGAAAAAAATATATTCAGTTTGCAACCTGATGGAGGTCAGTATAGATGGACTCATAGAACAAGTCCCACACACTGCTAGAAGCCCAAATATTTTTTCAGAGGTACTGTAGATGCAGATAAAAATTAGTTTTAATTTGCAACCTGATGGAGGTCAGTGTAGATGGACTAATAGAGAAAGTCCGACACACTACTAGAAGGCCAAATATTTTTTCAGAGGTAGATGCAGAAAAAAATATATTCAGTTTGCAACCTGATGGAGGTCAGTATAGATGGATTAATAGAACAAGACCCACACACAGCTAAAAGCCCAATATTTTTTCAGAGGTAGATGCAGAAAAAAATATATTCAGTTTGCAACCTGATGGAGGTCAGTATAGATGGACTAATAGAACAAGTCCCACACACTACTAGAAGCCCAAATATTTTTTCAGAGGTACTGTAGATGCAGATAAAAATTAGTTTTAATTTGCAACCTGATGGAGGTCAGTATAGATGGACTAATAGAGAAAGTCCGACACACTACTAGAAGGCCAAATATTTTTTCAGAGGTAGATGCAGAAAAAAATATATTCAGTTTGCAACCTGATGGAGGTCAGTATAGATGGATTAATAGAACAAGACCCACACACAGCTAGAAGCCCAATATTTTTTCAGAGGTAGATGCAGAAAAAACTATATTCAGTTTGCAACCTGATGGAGGTCAGTATAGATGGACTAATAGAACAAGTCCCACACACTGCTAGAAGCCCAAATATTTTTTCAGAGGTACTGTAGATGCAGATAAAAATTAATTTTAATTTGCAACCTGATGGAGGTCAGTATAGATGGACTAATAGAGAAAGTCCGACACACTACTAGAAGGCCAAATATTTTTTCAGAGCTAGATGCAGAAAAAAATTATATTCAGTTTGCAACCTGATGGAGGTCAGTATAGATGGATTAATAGAACAAGACCCACACACAGCTAGAAGCCCAATATTTTTTCAGAGGTAGATGCAGAAAAAAATATATTCAGTTTGCAACCTGATGGAGGTCAGTATAGATGGACTAATAGAACAAGTCCCACACACTGCTAGAAGCACAAATATTTTTTCAGAGGTACTGCAGATGCAGATAAAAATTAGTTTTAATTTGCAACCTGATGGAGGTCAGTATAGATGGACTAATAGAATGATGCTATGCCCAAAAGATTTTACTTCACTAGGTGCAGTAAAAAAATTGATATTCTATACACAGTTGGTATATCTTGCAACACAGATAGGCTACTCCACTGACTAACACACTCTGCAATAGGCCAAAAAGGATTAGCTTTGCTAGATTCAGCCAAATGCTGTGAAAAAAACTTGCACAGCACTGGCACAGACCTGCCTGGCAAAAACTGATAGGAACTCATGTAACCTAGTCCTGAAAAGGACTGCAATTACAATTAGTCTTTACTCCCACAACCGATCTATTTAAGAGCACAGACCTCCCTGATAAAAGTCGTAGGAAATGCTGTAACCTAGTCCTTAAAAGGACTGCAATCACAACTATTCCCTACTCCCAAGCTATCTGTATATTTGTGCGAAAATTGGCTTGAAATTAACAAGGTATAGCGCACACAGCAACAGCGGTGCCGTCTAACACGCAGCTGCAGCAGTGAGAAAATGGTGGCGACGGGGAAAATGGCTTGGTCTTATAGGGCAAGGACATGTGACATACACTGCCAATGACACATGCCCTTGCTTGTGTGAAAAAAAGCACTTCGCTCCGTGTGTGCGCTGCTGATAGGCTGACAGATTGCACCTCCCCACTGTAAATGCGGGAAAGAGAAAAAAAAATGGAGATCTTCATTGTTCCTGCAGAGATCCATCCCCTGCCCCTCCCCCCACCCCGCTGTACACTCAAACTGCGTATTAACATTAATTTTCATCATTACTGAGAAAAAATCCAGTTATGATTTTGGTGCACGAACAGTTATTGAACATAACCTCGAACAGCCGAATTTTTCTCAATTTGTTCGTGTTCGCCGAACGGCTCGAACACCGCCCAAAACAGCTCGAATTTGAGATTGGCGAACAGTTCGAGTAGAACAACGCTCATCTCTATGCAGGAGTATCAGCAGAGACTGTTGCAGAATCTTACATGTGCTTTTCCACAAAATACCAGTGGTGCACGTAGTGAATCTCACAGTTCCAACTTGCCAACCGTGGGACCGTCAAGTGTTCAGCACTCAAACCGTAACAGAACCACAGTATCTGCTGGTAACATCAATTTTGCGGAATCATTTCACCACTTTTTTAGCCCATCCTTTGCAAGGCCACAGGAGACAAGAAGTCTGACACATAGTCAACGCCTAGAGACGATGGTACAGGAGTATCTCCAAGTAAACATTGAAGCCACGACTGTGTCACTGGACCCTTGCTCTTTTTGGGCTTCCAATCTGGATAAATGGCCGGAGCTAGCCACTTACGCCTTGGAGATCTTGTCATGCCCCGCAGCCAGCGTTCTGTCTGAACGTGTGTTCAGCGCTGCTGGTGGTGTGCTGACAGATAAGCGCACGCGGCTCTCCACTGATAATGTAGTCAGACTCACGTTCATAAAGATGAACAAATCATGGATCCGAAACGACTTTTCTACCCCTGTGTCATCCTGGGGAGAGTAAAAGCTTGATGATTGGTTAAAATCACCCTACCAACCATTTTAAGCTTTCAAATTACTAATCATGTTTATCTGTATCTTGACTGGAAAATAATTTGGGCTTTGTAGCAGTGTGCAGCACTGATCCTATTAGGCCATCTATACTAAAGCTTCACCAGATTTAAAATTAAAAATAATTTTTAGCTGCATCTAGCCCGGAAAATAATTTTGGGGCTCCGAGATGCGCAAGACACATAAGTGCCTTCTTGCTGCACTACCTGCAGCATGACCCTCATATTGTCAGAATTCGAAGTAATCATGACTACTGGGTTGCCACACTCTTAGATCCCCCAAACTTTTCGATCAACCTTTTCATTTTAATAAAGACCAAAAAAATGGTCATTTTTGAAATTATAAGCATTAGCAGGTTGTTAGAAACTGAAATCAAACAGTTTTCAACTCAAAACTTTATTCTAGGTGATGTTACATTTTCACATAGGACCCCTTGTTCGAAAGGAGCTTCTGAACTCTCTCGTCCATTGAATTTGTCAGGTTTTGGATGGTTTCTGCTTCAATTGTTTTGCATGAGGACAGAATACCCTCCCAGAGCTGTTGCTTAGATGTGAACTGCCTCCCGCCATCATAGACACTCCTTTTAATGATGCTCCAAAGGTTCTGAATGGGGTAGAGGTCAGGGGAGCATGGGGGTCACACCATAAGTTTGTCCCCTTTTATGCCCATATCAGCCAGAGATGCAGATGTTTTATGTGCAGCATGAGATGGTGCATTATCATGCAGAAAAATGATCTTGCTGTGAAATACACGGTTCTTCTTCTTGAACCATGGCAGGAAGTGCTGTTTGAGAAAATCCACATACATTATGGAGTTCATCTTTAGCGCCTTCAGGGATCCTAAATGGGCCGACAATCTCTCTTCCCATGATTCCAGCCAAAACATTACTCCACCTCCTCCTTGTTGGCGCTGTAGCCGTGTTTGCGTGGGGTGTCCATCAACCAGCCATCCTCCACTCCATCCATCTGGACCATCGAGCGCTGCACGGCACTCATCCGTGAACAAAACAGTTTTGAAATCAGTCTTCATGTAATGTTTGGCCCACTGGAGCCGTTTCTGCTTGTGTGAAGTGGATAGAGGAGGTCGACAGGATGGCGCATGTACAGCTGCAAACCTCTGAAGGACCCTGCATCTTGTTGTTCGGGGGACGTTGGAGGCACAAGCAGCTTCAAAAACTTGTCTGCTGCTATGACAAGGCTTTTTTGCCGCTGCTCTTTCAACCTGACGTAATTGCCTGTAGGAAAGAGTCCTCAATTTGCCCTTATCAGCACGCACACGTGTGTACTGTGAATCAGCTACATACTTCTTGATTGCCAAGACACTTCATCCTGATCATCGCACAATGCTGATTGTAGTCATGCCTTGACCTAAACACTCCACAATTTGTTGCTTCTCAGCAGCCGACACATCCTTTTTCTTTCCCATTTTGGCAGAAAATGTAGGCTGCTTAATAATGTGAGAGAGCCTTCTTAAGTAGTCTTGCCTTTCATTGGACACACCTGCCAAACTAATTAGCACAGGTGTCTGCAATTGCTTACAGTGATATAAAGAGTAGTGTTGAGCCACCCCCGTAGTGTTCGGGTTCGGTTCGGTTCGTCGAACACCGGGATGTTCGAGGAACTGTTCGTCGAACTGTTCGTCGAACACCTTAGAACACCGTCGAACACCGTTAAAACCAATGGCAGGCAAACAAAAACACATAGAAACACATAGAAAACACCTGCAAAGGTGTCCAAAAGCTGACAAACTACTCAGAAGACACTCTCTTTAAAAAAGCCGGCCGGCAAATTCAGCAGCGGCATACACCGGTACCCGACAATTTAGACAAGAAGGAATAGAGCATCACACATAGATTAGATAGATAGAAACATGTCAGTCACACATATAAGAAGCACAGTGACAGTGTTGGTTACTGCACTTGTCATTTAGTGTAAAGGATTTATTAAAAAAAATATTAGTGTTATCATGCAACGTCTCTTTAAAAAAGCCGGCCGGCAATTCAGCAGCGGTACCCGACAATTTATAACAGACAGAATAGAGCTTCACACATAGATTAGATAGATAGAAACATGTCAGTCACATATATAATAAGTACAGTGATAGTGTTGCTTACTGTACTTGTCATTTAGTGTAAAGGATTTATTTAAAAAAATAATAGTGTTTTCATGCACTGTCTCTTTAAAAAAGCCGGCCGGCAATTCAGCAGCGGTACCCGACAATTTAGAACAGAAAGATAGAGCATCACACATAGATTAGATAGATAGAAACATGTCAGTCACATATATATGAAGTACAGTGATAGTGTTGGTTACTGTACTTGTCATTTAGTATTAAAATAAAGGATTTATTATTAAAAAAAATTGGCGTGGGGCTCCCCTTAATTTTAGGCTCTAGCGGAGGTTAAGCAGACAGCTGGGGCAGATGTTTGAAGCCTGGGAAGGGGGTAATACCCACGGAGCTTCCCAGGCTACTAATATCAGCCCCCAGCTGAATACATAGCCTTTACTAGCTATTAAAATGGGGGACCCCCCAAAAAAAATGACGTGGGGTCCCCCCTAATTTAATAGCTAGCAAAGGCTAGGCAGACAGCTGGGGGCTGATATTAATAGCCCAGGAAGGGAGCCATGAATATTGGCCCCCTCCCAGGCTAGAAACACCAGCCGTCAGCCGCCCCAGAAATGGCGCATCCATAGGATGCGCCAATTCTGGCACTTAGCCTCGCTCTTCCACGCTGCCCTGGTGCGGTGGCAGGGGGTAATAGGGTTGGGGTTGATGTCAGCTTATAATGCCAGCTGACATCAAGCCCAGGTTAGTAATGGAGAGGCGTCTATAAGACACCCCCATTACTAACCCCATAGTCAAAGTTAAAAAAAACACAAACACCCAGAATAAAGTCCTTTAATTGAAATAAAGACACAATCCTTTATTGTTCTAAATTAAACCATACTTACCATCACGCCCATTCCAGCTGAAGCCAATGATCTCCTGCAATAAAAGAAAAATAATAAAGCAACCTCATCCTTACCTTTCCATGGTTCCCACGACAGCTTCAGCTCTGCTACATCGAGATGACAGGCTGGACCGCAGCAGAACGCTGCCATCCAGCTTGTCATCCCGCAGACACTGAGAAGCGCAGGCTTGCTTGCGCTGCTCAGCGTCTCTCTGTGACGACATCCAGATGAGCCGAGTTCATGTCCAATGAACTCGGCTCACCTCATGCACGTCACTGACAGCGTGGGAAAATTCTCACGCTGAAGCGCTGATTGCAGGAGAATTTTCCCACGCTGTCAGTGACGTGCATGAGGTGAGCCGAGTTCATTGGACATGATCTCGGCTCATCTGGATGCCGTCACAGCGAGACAGTGAGGAGCGCAAGCAAGCCTGCGCTTCTCAGTGTCTGCGGGATGACAGACTGGATGGCAGCGTTCTGCTGCGGTCCAGCCAGTCATCTCGATGTAGCAGAGCTGAAGCTGTCGTGGGAACCATGGAAAGGTAAGGATGAGGTTGGTTTATTATTTTTCTTTTATTGCAGGAGATCGTTGGCTTCAGCTGGAATGGGTGTGATGGTAAGTATGGTTTAATTTAGAACAATAAAGAATTGTGTCTTTATTTCAATTAAAGGACTTTATTCTGGGTGTTGTGTTTTTTTTAAATACTTTACTAGAAATTCATGGCGGTCATGTCTAATACTGGCGTGACCCCATGAATTTTGGGCTTGGGGCCAGCTGATAATACCAAGCTGGCCCTAACCCCTTTATTACCCAGTGAGCCACCACACCAGGGCTCTGGATGAGTTGGGTACAGCGCCAGAAGATGGCGCTTCTATGAACGCGCCATTTTCTGGGGTGGCTGCGGACTGCAATTTGTAGCGGGGGGGGGCCCAGAAAGCTTGGGCCTCCCTGCGCTGCAGATTCCAGCCCCCAGCTGCCTAGTTGTACCTGGCTGGACACAAAAATAGGGCGAAGCCCCACGTACTTTTTTTTAATTATTTCATGAAATTCATGAAATAATTAAGAAAAAAAGGCCTTCCCTATATTGTTGTGTCCGGCCAGGTACAAATAGGCAACTGGTGGTTGGGGGCAGCCCGTTCCTGCCTGCTGTACCTGGCTGGACACAAATATAGTGCGAAGCCCCACTTCAATTTTTTTAAATTATTTCATGAAATTCATGAAATAATTAAAAAAAAATTGACGTGGGGCTTCGCACTATATTTGTGTCCAGCCAGGTACAGCAGGCAGGAACGGGCTGCCCCCAACCACCAGCTGCCTATTTGTACCTGGCCGGACACAACAATATAGGGAAGCCCTTTTTTTCTTAATTATTTCATGAAATAATTTAAATAAAATTGACGTGGGGCTTCGCCCTGTTTTTGTGTCCAGCCAGGTACAACTAGGCAGCTGGGGGCTGGAATCCGCAGCGCAGGGAGGCCCAAGCTTTCTGGGCCACCCCCGCTGCAAATTGCAGTCCGCAGCCACCCCGGAAAATGGCGCGTTCATAGAAGCGCCATCTTCTGGCGCTGTACCCAACTCATCCAGGGCCCTGATGCGGTGGCTCACTGGGTAATAAAGGGGTTAGGGCCAGCTTGGCATTATCAGCTGGCCCTAAGCCCGAAATTCATGGGGTCACGCCAATATTAGACATGACCACCATGAATTTCTAGTAAAGTATTTAAAAAAAACACAACACCCAGAAAAAAGTCCTTTAATTGAAATAAACACACAATTCTTTATTGTTCTAAATTAAACCATACTTACCATCACGCCCATTCCAGCTGAAGCCAACGATCTCCTGAAATAAAAGAAAAATAATAAAGCAACATCATCCTTACCTTTCCATGGTTCCCATGACAGCTTCAGCTCTGCTACATCGAGATGACAGGCTGGACCGCAGCAGAACGCTGCCATCCAGCCTGTCATCCCGCAGACACTGAGAAGCGCAGGCTTGCTTGCGCTCCACAGTGTCTCTCTGTGAGGGCATCCAGATGAGCCGAGTTAATGTCCAATGAACTCGGCTCACCTCATGCACGTCACTGACAGCGTGGGAAAATTCTCCTGCACTCAGCGCTTCAGCGTGGGAGAATTCTCACACTGAAGCGCTGAGTGCAGGAGAATTCTCCCACGCTGTCAGTGACGTGCAGGAGGTGAGCTGAGTTCATTGGACATGAGCTCACCTTATGCACGTCACTGACAGTGTGTGAGAATTCTCCTGCACTCACCGCTTCAGCGTGAGAATTTTCCCACGCTGTCAGTGACGTGCATGAGGTGAGCCGAGTTCATTGGACATGAACTCGGCTCATCTGGATGTCGTCACAGAGAGACGCTGAGCAGCGCAAGCAAGCCTGTGCTTCTCAGTGTCTGCGGGATGAGAGGCTGGATGGCAGCGTTCTGCTGCGGTCCAGCCTGTCATCTCGATGTAGCAGAGCTGAAGCTGTGGTGGGAACCATGGAAAGGTAAGGATGAGGTTGCTTTATTATTTTTCTTTTATTGCAGGAGATCGTTGGCTTCAGCTGGAATGGGCGTGACGGTAAGTATGGTTTAATTTAGAACAATAAAGGATTGTGTCTTTACTTCAATTAAAGGACTTTATTCTGGGTGTTTGTGTTTTTTTTAACTTTGACTATGGGGTTAGTAATGGGGGTGTCTTATAGACGCCTCTCCATTACTAACCTGGGCTTGATGTCAGCTGGCATTATAAGCTGACATCAACCCCAACCCTATTACCCATTACCCTATTCATAGATATGTGACTGACATGTTTCTATCTATCTAATCTATGTGTGAAGCTCTATTCTGTCTGTTATAAATTGTCGGGTACCGCTGCTGAATTGCCGGCCGGCTTTTTTAAAGAGACAGTGCACGAAAACACTAATATTTTTTTTGATAAATCGTTTACACTAAATGACAAGTACAGTAAGCAACACTGTCACTGTACTTCATATATATGTGACTGACATGTTTCTATCTATCTAATCTATGTGTGAAGCTCTATTCTTTCGGTTCTAAATTGTCGGGTACCGGTGTATGCCGCAGCTGAATTGCCGGCTTTTCGTGTTTCACTGTTGGCACTGTTCCCATCGATTTGGGCAATCACTGTAATGCCACAACCACCATGGCTGTGGCATTACAGTGAGTGGCAGACAATCCCTGCATGATTGGTGCTCTAAATAGCGCCAGACATGCAGGACACGCTTTTGGTGCACGAACAGTTATCGAACATAACCTCGAACAGCCGAATTTTTTGCAAATCGTTCGGGTTCGTCGAACAACTCGAACACCGCCCAAAACAGCTCGAATTTGAGATTGGCGAACAGTTCTAGTCGAACACCGCTCATCTCTAATAAAGAGCCCTGACACACATCACCATCAATGAGTTTAACTGACAAACAAACAAATTCTTCCCTTATCACTCCTAAACACTTTTTGCATAATAATTTGGAACACAGTGTACATGTGCTTTTCCACAAAACACCAGTGGTTCATGTAGTGAATCTTACAGTTCTAACTTGCCAACCGTGGTCTGTATGGAGTTGTTCAATAAAGGGCCCAAAATTAAGATAACATAGATGGGAGAGGTCTCTATGAATAGGAATTCCTAAGTATTTGATACCCTGTGAGGGCCAGGCAAAGGGAAAGTTGGACTGGATGGAATCCTATATGGATTTGGGGAGGGAGACATCGAGGGCCTCAGACTTCGCTGCATTGATTTTAAAATTTTACCATGTAACAAAGTGATCTATTTCAGCCATAACAGCATGGATGGATATATGTGATTGAGTGATATATACTAGGACATCATCAGCAAAAAGAGAGCACTTGTACTCGGTGCCTCCCACCTCAATCCACCTAATATTGGGGTTATGGCGAATTGATGAGAGCAGGTGCTCCGTCACTAGGATGTATAAGAGAGGGGACAGAGGACATCACTGCCTTGTCCCATTGGTGATTGTGAAAGGTGATGAAAATGTTCTGATGCACCCCCTGGGCCTTGGGACACCCGGAGCCGGACCCTTTTTGGTGGATGCTGGTGGTTGTAGTCTTCGTGGCGGCGACCCGGTTCCGTGGCTCAGGGCGGTCAAACCAGTGGCGGAACTATTTATGTGGTTTTGATGTTTAAATGTCCGACTACGCCACCCGTGGATTGCGGTCAGAGTGAACCGCCGCTACAGGGCAGACCGCTGAGGCTGGTGTTGTGGGTGCAGCAGAGCATAGCATAACTCCCCACGGGAGGAGTATAGCCTCAGGGCAGTGTATGCGGAGGATGGGGGTGATGGTGCAGGGCAGCAGCAGTAACGACACGGAGTCAGTGATGCAGTTCAGGGCCTTTACTCACAGTTCTTATTATCCAGACCACGTCTGCAGGTAACGGCTGCCCACGTCGTACTGTGCTCACCAGGTGAGGGGCTCAGACAACTCCCAGATAACTTTGGAGCACTTCACAGGACCCCCTTTGTGTGTCCTTTGTCTGGCCTTTCGTACCAACACTTCTGTCCGGCTACCTCGGGCCTCCTCTTGGTAAACTTGGCGCCAGTTTCCCTGACCCTATGTGGTGCCTTCCTAGCGGGTGTAGCGAGGGGCTGCGCCACATAAAATGTCAGAGCCTCCGGTTTCTAGCTGAGGGTTGTTTCCTGCCTCCACTAGTTCGGGGACCGGTCTCCCCATTTGGCCTGACCCCTCCACGCAGGTGGATTCGGGCGTGCGGTGGCGACTCGCCCGTCCGCACCCCTGGGATCCCTTCATTCCTCGTTCCTGGAGCCTTCTCCGCTCCTCTTCCTTCCTTCTCCCTCTTCCAGGCCTGGGCCTCTGTTACTAGGCCCGCCTCCGGAGCAGAGCTCATGCAGAGCCCCTGCTCCCTGCCACTTCTGCTCAGACTTCTTTGCACTGAACTAAGATGGTGCCCACCTTTTATACTCCCTTCTCAATGCACCCAGGAACTGCTTCCTCCCTGCTCCTGCACTACAGGGTTCCCCTTCCTCAGTGTTCCCTCCCCCCACTCCAGCTAGGAACAGGGACTGTCATGCCCATCTCAGGGGCATTTTGGTCGCCCTGCCCCACGGCAATGTGGTGTAATGCATGCAGGTGTCGGGTCCTGATCCACACTCCATCCTTACCTGAGAGTGAGATATCACACCTCTGGGTGAGGTGCAATACGTCTGTAGCAACCGAGCCCTCAGGGTGCTACAGTTCCATTTATCTTCAGCCTAGGTGACGTATTGCGATACAGGGCCGTGATTTTGGCTATAAAAGGGAACCCTAGACCCCTACCCCAAGCTTTTTAAGAGAATCATATATGGCGTGCCAGGAGACTCTATGGAATGCTTTCTCAGCATCCAACGAGAGTATCTAATTACAAATTTTTAACTGCATCTAGCCCAGGAAATACTTTGTGCCTAGTAGCAGTGTCTGCTAGTCAGCGGATTATCCCGGCTGTTAAGCAAGCTGCACCACCTGTAGTTTAGACACTTAATTTTTTCAAAGGAAATGCTTCGGGACCATGGAATACTTAGTGAAGAGCATCAGGAGGCACCCCAAGGCATAGGGGCTGGGACTGGCAGTAGGATGCCTTGCGATGGACAGCCGAGCTCGATCCTTATAAAAGCTTTTTAACTGCAGCAGCTTTAGTGGACGCTACTGGAGCTGGAATTACCGCGGCTGCTGGCATGAGACTTGCCCTCCAATAGATCCTTGTAAATGGATTTAAAGTGTATTCATTCAAATTAGAGAGACAATTTAAATTAAAAAGCTTAGAGCTGCCTCCACCACAGGGGGGCTCGCTCGACCCACCAGCGGACAGGCACCAGTATTGGGAGAGGGGGGCTGGCCGTCAGGGTTCACCGCGGCTCTGGCACAAACCCGGCGACACGGAGGTGGCACGGGCAGGAGCGGACTGGCCGTGTCGGCTTCTCACTTTTTGGATATTAGAAGGGCATGACATGCCTATATCTGTGTCTCCCCCTCCTTTTACTCCTCCACCTCTTTTATTTTCGCATGACTATATGTACTTGTCACTTTTCCATGTGTTAGTTATGTCTTCTGAGCAGTTTGTCAGCTTTTGGACACCTTTGAAGGTGTTTTCTATGTGTTTCTATGTGTTTTTGTTTGCCTGCCATTGGTTTTAACGGTGTTCGAAGGTGTTCGACGAACAGTTCGACGAACAGTTCGGCGAACACACGGGTGTTCGACGAACCGAACCGAACTCGAACACTACGGGGGTGGCTCAACACTAGTTGGGAGTAAAGACTAATTGTAATTGCAGTCCTTTTCAGGACTAAGTTACATCAGTTCCTATCAGCTTTTGCCAGGCAGGTCTGTGCCAGTGCTGTGCAAGTTTTTTTCACAGCATTTGGCTAAGTCTAGCAAAGCTAATCCTTTTTGGCCTATTGCAGAGTGTGTTAGTCAGTGGAGTAGCCTATTTGTGTTGCAAGCTACACCACCTGTGTAGACAATACCAATTTTTTTACTGCATCTAGTGAAGTAAAACCTTTTGGGCACAGCATCATTCTATTAGTCCATCTATACTAACCTCCTCCAGGTTGCAAATTGAATATAATTTTTTTGTGCATCTAGCTCTGAAAAAATATTTGGGCTTCTAGCAGTGTGTTGGACTTGTTCTACTAGTCCATCTATACTTACCTCCATCAGGTTGCAAATTGAATATAATTTTTTTCTGCATCTAGCACTGAAAAAATATTTGGGCTTCTAGCAGTGTGTGGGACTTTTTCTATTAGTCCATCTATACTGACCTCCAACAGGCTGCAAATTGAATATAATTTTTTTCTGCATCTAGCTCTGAAAAAATATTTGGGCTTCTAGCAGTGTGTGGGACTTGGTCTATTAGTCCATCTATACTGACCTCCATCAGGTTGCAAATTGAATATAATTTTTTTCTGCATCTAGCTCTGAAAAAATATTTGGGCTTCTAGCAGTGTGTGGGACTTGTTCTATTAGTCCATCTATACTGACCTCCACCAGGTTGCAAATTAAAAATAATTTTTATCTGCATCTAGCTCTGAAAAAATATTTGGGCTTCTAGCAGTGTGTGGGACTTGGTCTATTAGTCCATCTATACTGACCTCCATCAGGTTGCAAATTGAATATAACTTTTTTCTGCATCTAGCTCTGAAAAAATATTTGGGCTTCTAGCAGTGTGTGGGACTTGTTCTATTAGTCCATCTATACTGACCTCCATCAGGTTGCAAATTGAATATAATTTTTTTCTGCATCTAGCTCTGAAAAAATATTTGGGCTTCTAGCTGTGTGTGGGACTTGTTCTATTAGTCCATCTATACTAACCTCCACCAGGTTGCAAATTAAAAATAATTTTTATCTGCATCTAGCTCTGAAAAAATATATGGGCTTCTAGCAGTGTGTGGGACTTGTTCTATTAGTCCATCTATACTGACCTCCATCAGGTTGCAAATTTAATATAATTTTTTTCTACATCTAGCTCTGAAAAAATATTTCGGCTTCCAGCAGTGTGTGGGACTTGGTCTATTAGTCCATCTATACTGACCTCCATCAGGTTGCAAATTGAATATATTTTTTTTCTGCATCTAACCCAGCCAATAGTTTTGGCCTAATACCACAGTTTGGCCACTCAGCTCTGCTTTGTTCCCATCCATTGTTTTTTGTGCAAACAACTCCAGAGTTGTGAATTAGTTAACCACCAAAATTGGACAAAGGCCTGCTGCTGGTGGAAAGGGGAATAGGCGTGTTGGGAAGGGGAAAAAAGGTTGTGTCCGTGGGGTAGGTGTTAAAGCAACAGTAACTTCTGCAGAAGAAAGACCATCTTCCAGCCAAACTAAAATGTCTACTTCTTTTAGCGGACAATGTGATAAGATCCCTTTCTTACGGCCACGCCAATCGCTACAAATTCCAGATGAGGCACAAAAACAGCAGGTGCTTCAACGGATATCAAGTGCTCCTTTAAGTGGGCTCTCCTCCACATCAACTTCAACATCACAAATACTCCAGTACTCAGAGGTGTCACCCCAATCGCACTTGCTTCCTCACAGCTCCCAAATCTCCAGCTGCCCGTCTGAGTATGAGGTAGAACAGATGGTTGAGTCTGCAGAGCTGTTTACTCATACTATAGCCTGGGAATCAGAGGTCGGCTCCAGCGCTTCTGTGAATCCAGACGAGGAAATGATCTGCACTGATGCCCAGAATCTTTATGAGTCGGATACAGGACCAGACGCAGAAGGTTCTGACCATAATGTCGACCCTCATTCCCAAACTGTAACTCCTGTTGGTGGAGACAATGAGGAAGACGATGATGAGACTCAAATACTTGATTGGAGTGACAACTTTAGTTTTTTGTCAGGGCAGGAACAGGTTGGCTCTGAGAACGACGTGTGTGATAACACACAGGGTGATGATGATGAGGTTGGAGATCCCACTTACTGTCAACCCACAGTCAGCCAAGAGATGAGGTCAGCAGAGGAGGTGGAGGAGGATGCTAGTGACGATGAGGTCAGGTTCCGCCATCCTGGACAGAGACGTAGTACTGGAAGCATGTCAGCAACGGCATCCTCAAACACAACTCTGCCTCTGACCACAAGTCGTGGTGGCTCTTCAGGTCGCATGGGTGCTAAGCTTTGCATAGCCTGGGCATTTTTTCAGATCGATAAAGATGACCCAACTCGCGTTATCTGTAACATTTGTCAACAAAAGCTAAGTAGAGGCCAAAAATACATAGTTTGAGTACTTCATGCATGAACCGGCACATGGACATGAAGCATGAGTTGCAGTGGGAAGCTCGCTGTGCTACAATGCGGCCTAGTCGGCTGGGCCAACCACCGTCTGCCCCATCTTGTGCATCTGCGGCCTCTTCATCCTCTGTGACTGGGGGGACAGCAGTCACACCTGTTTTGGGACGCAGACCTGCCACCTCTTTACCCGCAACAGCCAGCGTGATTGGCAGGTCATCATTTTCTTTGAAGGTGGTAACACCAGCTGGTGTTGAGCGCTGTCCGACATCGATAGCACCACCTTTGGATCAAGGCAACCTAACATGTCGACCTGCATCTTCCTCACAGACCGGCAGTTTGCCGGGGACACCCTTATCAACCCCGTCTAAGCACAACAGCCAGCCCTCGGTCCCTCAGATGTGGACAAGTAAAAGACCATTTCCTCCTAGCCATGAGAAAGCTAAGAGGTTGAATTTCACCATCTGCAAGCTCTTGGCTACAGAAATGCTGCCTTTCTGACTGGTGGACACAGAGGATTTTCGAGACCTTATGTCCGTCGCAGTGCCCCAGTACCAGAGGCCCAGTCGGCACTACTTCTCAAAGAAAGGTGTGCCTGTGCTCCACCAGCATGTCGCACACAGCATCACCGCTTCTTTGAGAAACTCTGTGTGTGACAGGGTGCATTTCACCACAGACACTTGGATGAGTAGGCATGGACAGGGGCGTTACATGTCGCTGACTGGGCACTTGGTAACTATGGTGACAGCAGGACAAGGGGCTGCTGTCCAAGTCTTGCCGTCCCCACGAGTTGTGCGTCAATCCTCTTTATGTCAAAGTTCCTCCACTGCTTCTGCCTTCCAACCTCCTCTCGGTCCTCCACCTGAACCCAAAGCCTGTCTAGTCATGCCACAAGCTTTCTAACTGTGCAGAAGGGATCCTGCACACCTCCTTACTATGCTGGCAGTAGGGCTCAACGTCATCAGGCGGTTTTTACTTTAAAATGTCTGGGAAATGTGAGTCACACAGCTGAGGAGTTGTGGTCAGCTCTGGAGAACCAATTTCATGAATGGTTGTCTCCACTGGACCTGAAACCAGGGAAGGCCGTGTGCGACAATGCTGCAAACCTGGGTGCACACACGTGCCTTGTATGGCTCACGTGTTGAACCTGGTTTTTAGCCCACTATCCCGGACTAGATGGCCTTCTGCAGAGGGCACGGTCACTGTGTGCTCACTTCCGCCGTTCGCATCCCGCAGCTCAGAAACTTACATCTCTACAGAACTCGTTGGGCCTGCCACTTCACCGGCTAAAATGCGATGTGCCTACCCGGTGGAATTCAACTCTGCACATGTTGCAGCGACTGTGGCAGCACCGACAAGCCCTGGTGCAATGACGTATAGCCTGGAACAACAAGATCCAGAGGTGGGGCAAATCACGCTGGAGGAGTGGTCTCAGATCAGGGACCTATGCACCCTTCTGCACAGTTTTGAAATGGCGACGAAGATGTTTAGTGCTGACGATGCCATTATCAGCATGACTATTCCGGTGATTTACATGCTGGAGCACATGTTAAACAGAATTCGGAGTCAGGTGGTGGCACAAGAGGAGGTGGAGGAAGTAGAGGAGGAGGAGTTGTATGCGGAAGGGCTAACATCTGCAAGGTCCAGACGGTCAGCAGCACCAAGGCGGCAGGCATGTGAGGGTGGGGGAGATGGTTTTACCAGGGTGCATGGTAGCAGCCAATCTAGTGAGGAAGGTGCAGGAGCCCAGGAAAAAGTGGAGGACGAACTGATGGAAGACTCATCAGAAGAGGGAGACCTTGATCACATTTCTGTTGTGCGAGGTTGGGGGGAGAGGACAGAGGAAGGAAGCATGATTGTTATCTCGCCACCAACACAACAGGGACTTGGTGCTCCTGGATGCGCAAGACACATGAGTGCCTTCTTGCTGCACTACCTGCAACATGACCCTCGAATTGTGAGAATTAGAAATAATCCTGACTACTGGGTTGCCACACTGTTAGATCCCCGGTACAAAAGTAAATTTGCAGAAATTATTCCTGCCATAGAAAGGGATGCACGCATGCAGGAGTATCAGCAGAGACTGTTGCAGAATCTTACATGTGCTTTTCCACAAAACACCAGTGGTGCACGTAGTGAATCTCACAGTTCCAACTTGCCAACCGTGGGACCGTCGAGTGTTCAGCACTCAAACCGTAACAGAAACACAGTATCTGCTGGTAACATCAATTTTGCGGAATCATTTCACCTATTTTTTAGCCCATCCTTTGCAAGGCCACAGGAGACAAGAAGTCTGACACATAGTCAACGCCTAGAGATGATGGTACAGGAGTATCTCCAAGTAAACATTGAAGCCATGACTGTGTCACTGGACCCTTGCTCTTTTTGGGCTTCCAATCTGGATAAATGGCCAGAGCTCGCCACTTACGACTTGGAGATCTTGTCATGCACCGCAGCAAGCGTTCTGTCTGAACGTGTGTTCAGCGCTGCTGGTGGTGTGCTGACAGATAAGCGCACGTGGCTCTCCACTGATAATGTAGACAGACTCACGTTCATAAAAATGAACAAATCATGGATCCGAAAGGACTTTTCTACCCCTGCGTCATCCTGGGAAGAGTAAAAGCTTGATGATAGGTTAAAGTCACCTCACCAACCTTTTTAAGATTTCAAATTACTAATCATGTTTATCTGTATCTTGGCTGGAAAATAATTTGGGCTTTGTAGCAGTGTGCAGTACTGATTCTATTAGGCCATCTATACTAAGCTCCACCAGATTTAAAATTACTAATCATGTTTATCTGTATCTTGGCTGGAAAATAATTTGGGCTTTGTAGCAGTGTGCAGTACTGATTCTATTAGGCCATCTATACTAAGCTCCACCAGATTTAAAATTACTAATCATGTTTATCTGTATCTTGGCTGGAAAATAATTTGGGCTTTGTAGCAGTGTGCAATACTGATTCTATTAGCCCATCTATACTAAGCTGCACCAGATTTAAAATTAATAATAATTTTTAGCTGCATCTAGCCCGGAAAATAGTTTTGGGGCTCCGAGATGCGCAAGACACATAAGTGCCTTCTTGCTGCACTACCTGCAACATGACCTTCAGATTGTCAGAATTCAAAGTAATCCTGACTACTGGGTAGCCACACTCTTAGATCCCCCACACTCTTCGATCAACCTTTTCATTTTAATAAAGACCAAAAAAATGGTCATTTTTGAAATTATAAGCATTAGCAGGTTGTTAGAAACTGAAATCATACAGTTTTCAACTCAAAACTTTATTCTAGGTGATGTTACATTTGCACACAGGACCCCCTGTTCGAAAGGAGCTTCTGAACTCTCTCATCCATTGAATTTGACAGGTTTTGGATCGTTTCTGCTTCAATTGTTTTGCATGAGGACAGAATACCCTCCCAGAGCTGTTGCTTAGATGTGAACTGCCTCCCGCCATCATAGACACTCCTTTAGATGATGCTCCAGAGGTTCTGAATGGGGTAGAGGTCAGGGGAGCATGGGGGTCTCACCATAAGTTTGTCCCCTTTTATGCCCATATCAGCCAGAGATGCAGATGTGTTATGTGCAGCATGAGACGGTGCATTATCATGCATGAAAATGATCTTGCTGTGGAATGCACGGTTCTTCTTCTTGAACCATGGCAGGAAGTGCTGTTTGAGAAACTCCACATACATTATGGAGTTCATCTTTACCCCTTCAGGGATCCTAAAGGGGCCGACAATCTCTCTCCCCATGATTCCAGCCCAAAACATTACTCCACCTGCTCCTTATTGGCGCTGTAGCCGTGTTTGCGTGGGGTGTCCATCAACCAGCCATCCTCCACTCCATCCATCTGGACCATCGACCATTGCACGGCACTCATCTGTGAACAAAACAGTTTTGAAGTCAGTCTTCATGTATTGTTTGGCCCACTGGAGCCGTTTCTGCTTGTGTGCAGTGGATAGAGGAGGTCGACAGGATGGCGTACGCACAGCTGCAAACCTCTGAAGGACCCTGCATCTTGTTGTTCGGGGGACTTTGGAGGCACCAGCAGCTTCAAAAACTTGTCTGCTGCTATGACAAGGCTTTTTTGCTGCTGCTCTTTTAACCTGACGTAATTGCCTGTAGGAAAGAGTCCTCAATTTGCCCTTATCAGCACGCACACGTGTGTACTGTGAATCAGCTACATACTTCTTGATTGCCAAGACACTTCATCCTGATCATCGCACAATGTTGATTGTAGTCATGCCTTGACCTAAACACTCCACAATTTGTTGCTTCTCAGCAGCCGACACATCCTTTTTCTTTCCCATTTTCGCAGAAAATGTAGACTGCTTAATAATGTGGGACAGCCTTCTTAAGTAGTCTTGCCTTTCATTGGACACACCTGCCAAACTAATTAGCACAGGTGTCTGCAATTGCTTACAGTGATATAAAGAGCCCAGACACACATCACCATCAATGAGTTTAACTGACAAACAAACAAATTCTTCCCTTATCACTCCTAAACACTTTTTGCATAATAATTTGGAACACAGTGTACATGTGCTTTTCCACAAAACACCAGTGGTTCACGTAGTGAATCTTACAGTTCTAACTTGCCAACCGTGGTCAGTATGGAGTTGTTCACTAAAGGGCCCAAAAATTAAGATAACATAGACGGGAGAGGTCTCTATGAATAGGAATTCCTAAGTATTTGATACCCTGTGAGGGCCAGGCAAAGGGAAAGTTGGACTGGATGGAATCCTGTATGGATTTGGGGAGGGAGACATCGAGGGCCTCAGATTTCGCTGCATTGATTTTAAAATTTGACCATGTAACAAAGTGATCTATTTCAGCCATAACAGCAGGGATGGATATATGTGATTGAGTGATATATACTAGGACATCATCAGCAAATAGAGAGCACTTGTACTCAGTGCCTCCCACCTCAAGACACCTAATATTGGGGTTATGGCGAATTGATGAGAGCAGGTGCTCCGTCACTAGGATGTATAAGAGAGGGGACAGAGGACATCCCTGCCTTGTCCCATTGGCGATTATAAAAGGTGATGAAAATGTTCTGACGCGCCCCCTGGGCCTTGGGACACCCGGAGCTGGACCCTTTTTGGTGGATGCTGGTGGTTGTAGTCTCCATGGCGGCGACCCGGTTCCGTGGCTCAGGGCGGTCAAACCAGTGGCGGAATTATTTATGTGGTTTTGATGTTTAAATGTCTGACTACGCCACCCGTGTATTGCGGTCAGAGTGAACCACCGCTGCAGGGCAGACCGCTGAGGCTGGTGTTGTGGGTGCAGCAGAGCGTAGAATAACTCCCCACGGGAGCAGTATAGCCTCAGGGCAGTGTATGCGGAGGATGGGGGTGATGGTGCAGGGCAGCAGCAGTAATGACACGGAGTCAGTGATGCAGTCCAGGGCCTTTACTCACAGTTCTTATTATCCAGACCACTTCTGCAGGTAACGGCTGCCCACGTCATACTGTGCTCACCAGGTGAGGGGCTCAGACAACTCCCAGATAACTTTGGAGCGCTTCACAGGACCCCCTTTGTGTGTCCTTTGTCTGGCCTTTCTTACCAACCCTTCTGTCCGGCTGCCTCGGGCCTCCTCTTGGTAAACTTGGCGCCAGTTTCCCTGACCCTATGTGGTGCCTTCCTAGCGGGTGTAGCGAGGGGCTGCGCCACATAAAATGTCACAGCCTCCGGTTTCTACCTGAGGGTCGTTTGCCGCCTCCACTAGTTTCTGGGACCGGTCTCCCCCTTTGGCCTGACCCCTCCACGCAGGTGGATTCGGGCGTGCGGTGGCGACTCGCCCGTCCGCACCCCTGGGATCCCTTCATTCCTCGTTCCTGGAGCCTTCTCCGCTCCTCTTCCTTCCTTCTCCCTCTTCCAGGCCTGGGCCTCTGTTACTAGGCCCGCCTCCAGAGCAGAGCTCATGCAGAGCCCCTGCTCCCTGTCACTTCTGCTCAGACTTCTCTGCACTGAACTAAGATGGTGCCCACCTTTTATACTCCCTTCTCAATGCACCCAGGAACTGCTTCCTCCCTGCTCCTGCACTACAGGGTTCCCCTTCCTCAGTATTCCCTCCCCCCACTCAAGCCAGGGACAGGGACTGTCGTGCCCATCTCAGAGGCATATTGGTCGCCCTGCCCCACGGCAATGTGGTGTAATACATGCAGGTGTCGGGTCCTGATCCACACTCCATTCTTACCTGAGAGTGAGATATCATACCTCTGTAGCAACCGAGCCCTCAGGGTGCTACAGTTCCATTTATCTTCAGCCTAGGTGACGTATTGTGATACAGGGACATGATTTTAGCTATAAAAAGGTCCCCTAGACCCCTACCCCAAGCTTTTTAAGAGAATAATATATGGCGTGCCAGGAGACTCTATGGAATGCTTTCTCAGCATCCAACGAGAGTATCTAATTACAAATTTTTAACTGCATCTAGCCCAGGAAATACTTTGTGCCTAGTAGAAGTGTCTGCTAGTCAGCGGATTGTCCCGGCTGTTAAGCAAGCTACACCACCTGTAGTTTGGACGCTTAATTTTTTCAAAGGAAATGCTTCGAGACCACGGGATACTCAGTGAAGAGCATCAGGAGGCACCCCAAGGCATAGGGGCTGGGACTGGCGGTAGGATGCCTTGCGGTGGACAGCCGAGCTCGATCCTTATAAAAGCTTTTTAACTGCAGCAGCTTTAGTGGACGCTACTGGAGCTGGAATTACACGGCTGCTGGCATGAGACTTGCCCTCCAATAGATCCTTGTAAAAGGATTTAAAGTGTATTGATTCAAATTAGAGAGACAATTTAAATTAAAAAGCTTAGAGCTGCCTCCACCACAGGGGGACTCGCTCGACCCACCAGCTTACAGGCACCAGTATTGGGAGAGGGGGGCTGGCCGTCAGGGTCCACCGTGGCTCTGGCACAAACCCGGCGACACGGAGGTGGCACGGGCAGGAACGGACTGGCCGTGTCGGCTTCTCACTTTTTGGATTTTAGAAGGGCATGACATGCCTATATCTGTGTCTCCCCCTCCTTTTACTCCTCCACCTCTTTTCTTTTCGCATGACTATATGTACTTGTCACTTTTCCATGTGTTAGTTATGTCTTCTGAGCAGTTTGTCAGCTTTTGGACACCTTTGAAGGTGTTTTCTATGTGTTTCTATGTGTTTGCCTGCCATTGGTTTTAACAGTGTTCGAAGGTGTTCGACGGACAGTTCGACGAACAGTTCGGCGAACACACGCGTGTTCGACGAACCGAACCGAACTCGAACACTACGGGGGTGGCTCAACACTAGTAATGAGATATGAGACCCCATTCTTGAGAGAGATGCGAGTCCCAGAGGTGGGACTTAAATTATACCATATTTATGGCTTATCCTGTGGAGATGGGGATTTTAATTTGTATATTTGAATAGTAGTATATTGGATTAATGAATTCTGGGCTTAACTCTACAAAATAAAGTTCTAAAAACTAATGTCATAACTAATAAGTTTGATGGTCATTGTCCACCAGCTCATGTGCAATGTAACAATGGAGTAGGCTTCACTCCCATCACAGAGTTTCCAGTAGAAATTACCTTAAAACACTAAATAATAGCTTACCAATGAATGTTAAAGAATTGTACAAATACATTATTCTAACTGTAATCTTCTTCAGCCCTGTTTGTCCTTATTTTCGCCCAAAAAAAGCCACCTATACACATCCAATTTCTTATAAGCCTTTTTAAGAGTCTTAAAAACTATAATACCACAGACAAAAATCGGATGTCTCGTTAAGCCCTTCGTAAATCTCAAATGGAGCTGAAATAAATTGCTGGTAGTCAGGATTAATTTGATAACATCTGACTATTAAAAAAAAGGAGAAACAAGATGTACAAAAGGGCCAGCGACAACAGGGAAGGATCTGTGTCAGGGCTATTCCACTGTTTTAATTTAAAACTGGATTATGGCAAAGTTCTTTAGTAAGAAGAAAGTGGCAATCATCTTTGTAAACAAAACACTGCGTGAAAGCAGAAAAGCTATTATATATCCGAACAAAAGGACAGAGGAAGTCATCTTGGCATTATTATATTTTACTGAAACCTTCGCTGAGCAATTTTGCTATTTAATTGATACAAAAAAATCAATTCAAACAGTTTACAGCAAATTTCTTAAAACAATTTCCCCCATGACCTATTCTAAAATGTGATTTCATTTTTTACTGTAAGTCTTATCAACCCACTTTATTGTCTTATAATCATTGTTAACTGTACAGATGTAGAGGACACCCATTTGGTGTCTAAAAATAGAGAAATTTGAAAATGAACGCCGGAGAGCGCTAGAAATGTGTTGCTCTTAGATCACGCAATGGATTTATTTAATGAGCTTTTAAATTTTGTTCAATAGATTTTTGGATTTTTATGAAGCTGGAATTCATCTTTTTCTCTGTCTAAAAATACCCCTTAAAAAAAGTTTTGGAACCTTATGGTCTTTGCTAGAGATGAGCGAATTGATTCTAGGCAACTCAAATTCCCCTCAAATTTAAGAAAAAAGGTATTGGATTAAATGTTTTTTCTCTTCTTCTGTGCGTGTATCCAGCAAAATGGTGGCCAATCACTGTAATTTTGCTGCATTAAATTGGGCAGAGAAGGAGATAAAAAAAATCTTTTACACACGGCTCCTCTACTTTCCCCATTCTCTACCCTGCCAATAATCAGAATGCCTCTTCTGTCTTCTACCTTCTGTTTTTCATCTTTGGTCTACATTCCAAACTGATGGACTCTTCTGGCCAGGTCTTTCCCTCACAACATAAATGACATTAATTGCACACTACATGACGTTATGGATAGGGATGAGCGAACCCAAACTATAAAATTAGCGGTTCGTACCTGTCAGGCAAAATGTATTTTTGTCCTAGTTTTAAAAATGAGAGATGTCTTCAATCTCCACCCCCCTGTTCACTTGGAAGGGACATCCGTAGAACTCTTCTCTTAATTTCCCCAAAACCAGGAATTTTTATGATCGCCATAAAGCCTCAGCCCAGAGCCAGCATTCTGGTCTAAACTGGAAATTCCCTCCAAGATCCTATTGTCTAATTGCACAAACTTTTAATGTCAATTTTAATAATGCACATGACTGTCACAAACACATGGAGCACATTTTTGGGATGTTCACCTTTTTCCAATTGTAATGGTGTGGTTTTCGTGACTGGGAGGCCACCAGGAGCCTGGGAAATGGGTTCTGAGCTTCTGAGCATCATAGAGATATCATATTTGATATCCATCTTCATGAATAGTGGTGACGGCAAACATGATGTCTCCATCTTGGATGTGGGACCCCCCCATACCAAGATATGAAATCTGAAGGATTTTTATGTCTTATGCAGCTGGGTGGCTTCACAAAACCGAGCCCCCATGTGAGGTAAACAACATGGGTGTCTACTAATGTTTTGGCCCCTTACTAAAAACCAGAATGGCCATTTTATGTCATTCTTACCCGGGACATCAGACGCATGCACTCCTCGCTGCGTGGAAGAATCACATTTAATTTCCGGGGAGCCGTCCCCCCACAGAATCTGAGACCATCACCTCATGGCGCAGGTTTTGCTATTACTTATCCCTTTTATCTTAATATCTGTTTTATGCATATATGTAAATTGTCTCCTTTATAGTGTTGAGCCACCCCCGTAGTGTTCGAGTTCGGTTCGGTTCGTCGAACACCCGTGTGTTCGCCGAACTGTTCGTCGAACTGTTCGTCAAACACCTTCGAACACCGTTAAAACCAATGGCAGGCAAACAAAAACACATAGAAACACATAGAAAACACCTTCAAAGGTGTCCAAAAGCTGACAAACTGCTCAGAAGACACAACTAACACATGGAAAAGTGACAAGTACATATAGTCATGCGAAAAGAAAAGAGGTGGAGGAGTTAAAGGAGGGGGAGACACAGATATAGGCATGTCATGCCCTTCTAAAATCCAAAAAGTGAGAAGCCGAGACGGCCAGTCCGCTCCTGCCCGTGCCACCTCCGTGTCGCCGGGTTTGTGCCAGAGCCGCGGTGAACCCTGACGGCCAGCCCCCCTCTCCCAATACTGGTGCCTGTCCGCTGGTGGGTCGAGAGAGCCCCCCTGTGGTGGAGGCAGCTCTAAGCTTTTTAATTTAAATTGTCCCTCTAATTTGAATGAATACACTTTAAATCCATTTACAAGGATCTATTGGAGGGCAAGTCTCATGCCAGCAGCCGCGTAATTCCAGCTCCAGTAGCGTCCACTAAAGCTGCTGCAGTTAAAAAGCTTTTATAAGGATCGAGCTCGGCTGTCCACCGCAAGGCATCCTAGTGCCAGTCCCAGCCCCTATGCCTTGGGGTGCCTCCTGATGCTCTTCACTGAGTATCCCGTGGTCCCGAAGCATTTCCTTTGAAAAAATTAAGTGTCCAAACTACAGGTGGTGTAGCTTGCTTAACAGCCGGGATAATCCGCTGACTAGCAGACACTGCTACTAGGCACAAAGTATTTCCTGGGCTAGATGCAGTTAAAAATTTGTAAGTAGATACTCTCGTTGGATGCTGAGAAAGCATTCCATAGAGTCTCCTGGCACGCCATATATGATTCTCTTAAAAAGCTTGGGGTAGGGGTCTAGGGGACCCTTTTATAGCCAAAATCACGGCCCTGTATCACAATACGTCACCTAGGCTGAAGATAAATGGAACTGTAGCACCGAGGGCTCGGTTGCTACAGACGTATTGCACCTCACCCAGAGGTGTGATATCTCACTCTCAGATAAGGATGGAGTGTGGATCAGGACCCGACACCTGCATGCATTACACCACATTGCCGTGGGGCAGGGCGACCAATATGCCCCTGAGATGGGCACGACAGTCCCTGTCCCTGGCTGGAGTGGGGGGAGGGAACACTGAGGAAGGGGAACCAGGGAGGAAGCAGTTCCTGGGTGCATTGAGAAGGGAATATAAAAGGTGGGCACCATCTTAGTTCAGTGCAGAGAAGTCTGAGCAGAAGTGGCAGGGAGCAGGGGCTCTGCATGAGCTCTGCTCCGGAGGCGGGCCTAGTAACAGAGGCCCAGGCCTGCAAGAGGGAGAAGGAAGGAAGAGGAGCGGAGAAGGCTCCAGGAACGAGGAATGAAGGGATCCCAGGGGTGCGGACGGGCGAGTCGCCACCGCACGCCCGAATCCACCTGCGTGGAGGGGTCAGGCCAAAGGGGGAGACCGGTCCCCGAACTAGTGGAGGCAGGAAACGACCCTCAGCTAGAAACCAGAGGCTCTGACATTTTATGTGGCGCAGCCCCTTGCTCCACCCGCTAGGAAGGCACCACATAGGGTCAGGGAAACTGGCGCCAAGTTTACCAAGAGGAGGCCCGAGGCAGCCGGACAGAAGTGTTGGTAAGAAAGGCCAGACAAAGGACACACAAAGGGGGTCCTGTGAAGCGCTCCAAAGTTATCTGGGAGTTGTCTGAGCCCCTCACCTGGTGAGCACAGTACGACGTGGGCAGTCGTTACCTGCAGAAGTGGTCTGGATAATAAGAACTGTGAGTAAAGGCCCTGAACTGCATCACTGACTCCGTGTCGTTACTGCTGCTGCCCTGCACCATCACCCCCATCCTCCGCATACACTGCCCTGAGGCTATACTCCTCCCGTGGGGAGTTATGCTACGCTCTGCTGCACCCACAACACCAGCCTTAGCGGTCTGCCCTGTAGCGGCGGTTCACTCTGACCGCAATCCACGGGTGGCGTAGTCGGACATTTAAACATCAAAACCACATAAATAGTTCCGCCACTGGTTTGACCGCCCTGAGCCACGGAACCGGATCGCCGCCACGAAGACTACAACCACCAGCATCCACCAAAAAGGGTCCGGCTCCGGGTGTCCCAAGGCCCAGGGGGTGCGTCAGAACATTTTCATCACCTTTCACAATCACGAATGGGACAAGGCAGGGATGTCCTCTGTCCCCTCTCTTATACATCCTAGTGATGGAGCACCTGCTCTCATCAATTCGCCATAACCCCAATATTAGGTGGATTGAGGTGGGAGGCACCGAGTACAAGTGCTCCCTATTTGCTGATGATGTCCTAGTATATATCACTCAATCACATATATCCATCCCTGCTGTTATGGCTGAAATAGATCACTTTGTTACATGGTAAAATTTTAAAATCAATGCAGCGAAGTCTGAGGCCCTCGATGTCTCCCTCCCTAAATCCATATAGGATTCCATCCAGTCCAACTTTCCCTTTGCCTGGACCTCACAGGGTATCAAATACTTAGGAATTCCTATTCATAGAGACCTCTCCCATCTATGTTATCTTAATTTTGGGCCCTTTATTGAACAATTCCATACAGACCACGGTTGGCAAGTTAGAACTGTAAGATTCACTACGTGAACCACTGGTGTTTTGTGGAAAAGCACATGTACACCGCGTTCCAAATTATTATGCAAAAAGTGTTTAGGAGTGATAAGGGAAGAATTTGTTTGTTTGTCAGTTAAACTCATTGATGGTGATGTGTGTCAGGGCTCTTTATATCACTGTAAGCAATTGCAGACACCTGTGCTAATTAGTTTGGCAGGTGTGTCCAATGAAAGGCAAGACTACTTAAGAAGGCTCTCTCACATTATAAAGCAGCCTACATTTTCTGCCAAAATGGGAAAGAAAAAGGATGTGTCGGCTGCTGAGAAGCAACAAATTGTGGAGTGTTTAGGTCAAGGCATGACTACAATCAACATTGTGCGATGATCAGGATGAAGTGTCTTGGCAATCAAGAAGTATGTAGCTGATTCACAGTACACACATGTGCGTGCTGATAAGGGCAAATTGAGGACTCTTTCCTACAGGCAATTACGTCAGGTTGAAAGAGCAGCGGCAAAAAAGCCTTGTCATAGCAGCAGACAAGTTTTTGAAGCTGCTTGTGCCTCCAACATCCCCCGAACAACAAGATGCAGGGTCCTTCAGAGGTTTGCAGCTGTGCATATGCCATCCTGTCGACCTCCTCTATCCACTTCACACAAGCAGAAACGGCTCCAGTGGGCCAAACATTACATGAAGACTGATTTCAAAACTGTTTTGTTCACGGATGAGTGCCATGCAGCGCTCGATGGTCCAGATGAATGGAGTGGAGGATGGCTGGTTGATGGACACCCCACGCAAACACGGCTACAGCGCCAACAAGGAGGAGGTGGAGTAATGTTTTGGGCTGGAATCATGGGGAGAGAGATTGTCGGCCCCTTTAGGATCCCTGAAAGTGCTAAAGATGAACTCCATAATGTATGTGGATTTTCTCAAACAGCACTTCCTGCCATGGTTCAAGAAGAAGAACCGTGTATTTCACAGCAAGATCATTTTTCTGCATGATAATGCACCATCTCATGCTGCACATAAAACATCTGCATCTCTGGCTGATATGGGCATAAAAGGGGACAAACTTATGGTGTGACCCCCATGCTCCCCTGACCTCTACCCCATTCAGAACCTTTGGAGCATCATTAAAAGGAGTGTCTATGATGGCGGGAGGCAGTTCACATCTAAGCAACAGCTCTGGGAGGGTATTCTGTCCTCATGCAAAACAATTGAAGCAGAAACCATCCAAAACCTGACAAATTCAATGGATGAGAGAGTTCAGAAGCTCCTTTCGAACAAGGGGTCCTATGTGAAAATGTAACATCACCTAGAATAAAGTTTTGAGTTGAAAACTGTTTGATTTCAGTTTCTAACAACCTGCTAATGCTTATAATTTCAAAAATGACCATTTTTATGGTCTTTATTAAAATGAAAAGGTTGATCGAAAAGTTTGGGGGATCTAAGAGTAGTCATGATTACTTCGAATTCTGACAATATGAGGGTCATGCTGCAGGTAGTGCAGCAAGAAGGCACTTATGTGTCTTGCGCATCTCGGAGCCCCAAAATTATTTTCCGGGCTAGATGCAGCTAAAAATTATTTTTAATTTTAAATCTGGTGAAGCTTATTATAGATGGCCTAATAGGATCAGTGCTGCACACTGCTACAAAGCCCAAATTATTTTCCAGTCAAGATACAGATAAACATGATTAGTAGGGTGATTTTAACCAATCATCAAGCTTTTACTCTCCCCAGGATGACACAGGGGTAGAAAAGTTGTTTCGGATCCATGATTTGTTCATCTTTATGAACGTGAGTCTGTCTACATTATCAGTGGAGAGCCGCGTGCGCTTATCTGTCAGCACACCACCAGCAGCGCTGAACACACGTTCAGACAGAACGCTGGCTGCGGGGCATGACAAGATCTCCAAGGCGTAAGTGGCTAGCTCCGGCCATTTATCCAGATTGGAAGCCCAAAAAGAGCAAGGGTCCAGTGACACAGTCGTGGCTTCAATGTTTACTTGGAGATACTCCTGTACCATCGTCTCTAGGCGTTGACTATGTGTCAGACTTCTTGTCTCCTGTGGCCTTGCAAAGGATGGGCTAAAAAAGTGGTGAAATGATTCCGCAAAATTGATTTTACCAGCAGATACTGTGGTTCTGTTACGGTTTGAGTGCTGAACACTTGACGGTCCCACGGTTGGCAAGTTGGAACTGTGAGATTCACTACGTGCACCACTGGTATTTTGTGGAAAAGCACATGTAAGATTCTGCAACAGTCTCTGCTGATACTCCTGCATGCGTGCATCCCTTTCTATGGCAGGAATAATTTCTGCAAATTTACTTTTGTACCGGGGATCTAACAGTGTGGCAACCCAGTAGTCAGGATTATTTCTAATTCTCACAATTCGAGGGTCATGTTGCAGGTAGTGCAGCAAGAAGGCACTCATGTGTGTTGCGCATCCAGGAGCACCAAGTCCCTGTTGTGTTGGTGGCGAGGTAACAATCATGCTTCCTTCCTCTGTCCTCTCCCCCCAACCTCGCACAACAGAAATGTGATCAAGGTCTCCCTCATCTGATGAGTCTTCCATCAGTTCGTCCTCCACTTCTTCCTGGGCTCCTGCACCTTCCTCACTAGATTGGCTGCTACCATGCGCCCTGGTAAAATCATCTCCCCCACCCTCACATGCCTGCCGCCTTGGTGCTGCCGACCGTCTGGACCTTGCAGATGTTAGCCCTTCCGCATACAACTCCTCCTCCTCTACTTCCTCCACCTCCTCTTGTGCCACCACCTGACTCCGAATTCTGTTTAACATGTGCTCCAGCATGTAAATCACCGGAATAGTCATGCTGATAATGGCATCGTCAGCACTAAACATCTTCGTCGCCATTTCAAAACTGTGCAGAAGGGTGCATAGGTCCCTGATCTGAGACTACTCCTCCAGCGTGATTTGCCCCACCTCTGAATCTCGTTGGCCCAGGCTATGCGTCAGAACGTATTGCACCAGGGCTTGTCGGTGCTGCCACAGTCGCTGCAACATGTGCAGAGTTGAATTCCACCGGGTAGGCACATCGCATTTTAGCCGGTGAAGTGGCAGGCCCAACGACTTCTGTAGAGATGTAAGTCGCTGAGCTGCGGGATGCGAACGGCGGAAGTGAGCACACAGCGACCGTGCCCTCTGCAGAAGGCCATCTAGTCTGGGATAGTGGGCTAAAAATTGCTGGACAACCAGGTTCAACACGTGAGCCATACAAGGCACGTGTGTGACATTGCCCCGGCGAAGGGCCGCACCCAGGTTTGCAGCATTGTCGCACACGGCCTTACCTGGTTTCAGGTCCAGTGGAGACAACCATTCATGAAATTGGTTCTCCAGAGCTGACCACATCTCCTCAGCTGTGTGACTCACATTTCCCAGACATTTCAATGTAAAAACCGCCTGATGACGTTGAGCCCTACTGCCAGCATAGTAAGGAGGTGTGCAGGATCCCTTCTGCGCAGTTAGAAAGCTTGTGGCATGACCAGACAGGCTTTGGGTGCAGGTGGAAGACCGAGAGGAGGTTGAGGAGGCAGAAGCAGTGGAGGAACTTTGACATAAAGAGGATTGACGCACAACTCGTGGGGACGGCAAGACTTGGACAGCAGCCCCTTGTCCTGCTGTCACCACAGTTACCCAGTGCCCAGTCAGCGACATGTAACGCCCCTGTCCATGCCTACTCGTCCAAGTGTCTGTGGTGAAATGCACCCTGTCACACACAGAGTTTCTCAAAGAAGCGGTGATGTTGTGTGCGACATGCTGGTGGAGCGCAGGCACACCTTTCTTTGAGAAGTAGTGCCGACTGGGCATCTGGTACTGGGGCACTGCGACGGACATAAGGTCTCGAAAATCCTCTGTGTCCACCAGGCGGAAAGGCAGCATTTCTGTAGCCAAGAGCTTGCAGATGGTGAAATTCAACCTCTTAGCTTTCTCATGGCTAGGAGGAAATGGTCTTTTACTTGTCCACATCTGAGGGACCGAGGGCTGGCTATTGTGCTTAGACGGGGTTGATAAGGGTGTCCCCGGCAAACTGCCGGTCTGTGAGGAAGATGCAGGCGGACATGTTAGGTTGCCTTGATCCAAAGGTGGTGCTATCGATGTCGGACAGCGCTCAAGACCAGCTGGTGTTACCACCTCCAAAGAAAATGATGACCTGCCAATCACGCTGGCTGTTGCGGGTAAAGAGGTGGCAGGTCTGCGCCCCAAAACAGGTGTGACTGCTGTCCCCCCAGTCACAGAGGATGAAGAGGCCGCGGATGCACAAGATATGGCAGACGGTGGTTGGCCCGGCCGGCTAGGCCGCATTGTAGCACACTGAGCTTCCCACTGCAACTTATGCTTCATGTCCATGTGCCGGTTCATGCATGAAGTACTCAAACTATGTATTTTTTGGCCTCTACTTAGCTTTTGCTGACAAATGTTACAGATAACACGAGTTGGGTCATCTTTATCGATCTGAAAAAATGCCCAGGCTATGCAAGGCTTAGCACCCATGCGACCTGAAGAGCCACCACGACTTGTGGTGAGAGGCAGAGTTGTGTTTGAGGATGCAGTTGTTGACGTGCTTCCAGTACTACGTCTCTGTCCAGGAAGGCGCAACCTGACCTCGTCGTCACTAGCATCTTCCTCCACCTCCTCTGCTGACCTCATCTCTTGGCTGACTGTGGGTTGACAGTAAGTGGGATCTCCAACCTCATCATCATCACCCTCTGTGTTATCACACCCGTCGTCCTCAGAGCCAACCTGTTCCTGCCCTGACAAAAAACTAAAGTTGTCGCTCCAATCAGGTATTTGAGTCTTATCATCGTCTTCCTCATTGTCTCCACCAACAGGAGTTACAGTTTGGGAATGAGGGTCTACATTATGGTCAGAACCTTCTGCGTCTGGTCCTGGATCCGACTCATAAAGATTCTGGGCATCAGTGCAGATCATTTCCTCGTCTGGATTCACAGAAGCGCTGGAGTCGACCTCTGATTCCCAGGCTATAGTATGAGTAAACAGCTCTGCAGACTCAACCATCTGTTCTACCTCATACTCAGACGGGCAGCTGGAGATTTGGGAGCTGTGAGGAAGCAAGTGCGATTTGGGTGACACCTTTGAGGACTGGAGTATTTGTGATGTTGAAGTTGATGTGGAGGAGAGCCCACTTAAAGGAGCACTTGATATCCGTTGAAGCACCTGCTGTTTTTGTGCCTCATCTGGAATTTGTAGCGATTGGCGTGGCCGTAAGAAAGGGATCTTATCACATTGTCCGCTAAAAGAAGTAGACATTTTAGTTTGGCTGGAAGATGGTCTTTCTTCTGCACCTACCCCACGGACACAACCTTTTTTCCCCTTCCCAACACACCTATTCCCCTTTCCACCAGCAGCAGGCCTTTTTCCACTCATTTTGGTGGTTAACTAATTCACAACTCTGGAGTTGTTTGCACAAAAAAACAATGGATGGTAACCGAGCAGAGCTGAGTGGCCAAACTGTGGTATTAGGCCAAAACTATTGGCTGGGTTAGATGCAGAAAAAAATTATTTTTAATTTGCAACCTGATGGAGGTCAGTATAGATGGACTAATAGACCAAGTCCCACACACCGCTAGAAGCCCAAATATTTTTTCAGAGCTAGATGCAGAAAATTTTTTTATTCAATTTGCAACCTGATGGAGGTCAGTATAAATGGACTAATAGACCAAGTCCCACACGCTGCTAGAAGCCCAAATATTTTTTCAGAGCTAGATGCAGAAAAAAATTATTTTTAATTTGCAACCTGATGGAGGTCAGTATAGATGGACTAATAGACCAAGTCCCACACACCGCTAGAAGCCCAAATATTTTTTCAGAGCTAGATGCAGAAAAAAATTATATTCAATTTGCAACCTGCTGGAGGTCAGTATAGAAGGACTAATAGAACAAGTCCCACACACTGCTTGAAGCCCAAATATTTTTTCAGAGCTAAATGAAGAAAAAAATTATTTTTAATTTGCAACCTGATGGAGGTCAGTATAGATGGACTAATAGACCAAGTCCCACACACTGCTAGAAGCCCAAATATTTTTTCAGAGCTAGATGCAGAAAAAAATTATTTTTAATTTGCAACCTGATGGAGGTCAGTATAGATGGACTAATAGAACAAGTCCCACGCTGCTAGAAGCCCAAATATTTTTTCAGAGATAAATGAAGAAAAAAATTATTTTTAATTTGCAACCTGATGGAGGTCAGTATAGATGGACTAATAGACCAAGTCCCACACACTGCTAGAAGCCCAAATATTTTTTCAGAGCTAGATGCAGAAAAAAATTATTTTTAATTTGCAACCTGATGGAGGTCAGTATAGATGGACTAATAGACCAAGTCCCACACACTGCTAGAAGCCCAAATATTTTTTCAGAGCTAGATGCAGAAAAAAATTATTTTTAATTTGCAACCTGATGGAGGTCAGTATAGATGGACTAATAGAACAAGTCCCACACGCTGCTAGAAGCCCAAATATTTTTTCAGAGATAAATGAAGAAAAAAATTATTTTTAATTTGCAACCTGATGGAGGTCAGTATAGATGGACTAATAGACCAAGTCCCACACACTGCTAGAAGCCCAAATATTTTTTCAGAGCTAGATGCAGAAAAAAATTATATTCAGTTTGCAACCTGATGGAGGTCAGTATAGATGGACTAATAGAATGATGCTATGCCCAAAAGATTTTACTTCACTAGGTGCAGTAAAAAAATTGGTATTCTATACACAGGTGGTATATCTTGCAACACAGATAGGCTACTCCACTGACTAACACACTCTGCAATAGGCCAAAAAGGATTAGCTTTGCTAGATTCAGCCAAATGCTGTGAAAAAAACTTGCACAGCACTGGCACAGACCCGTCTGGCAAAAACTGATAGGAACTGATGTAACCTAGTCCTGAAAAGGACTCCAATTACAATTAGTCTTTACTCCCACAATCTATCTATTTAAGAGCACAGACCTGCTTGATAAAAGTCGTAGGAAATGCTGTAACCTAGTCCTTAAAAGGACTGCAATCACAACTATTCCCTACTCCCAAGCTATCTGTATATTTGTGCGAAAATTGGCTTGAAATTAACAAGGTATAGCGCACACAGCAACAGCGGTGCCGTCTAACACGCAGCTGCAGCAGTGAGAAAATGGTGGCGACGGGGAAAATGGCTTGGTCTTATAGGGCAAGGACATGTGTCATACACTGCCAATCACACATGCCCTTGCTTGTGTGAAAAAAAGCACTTCGCTCCGTGTGTGCGCTGCTGATAGGCTGACAGATTGCACCTCCCCACTGCAAATGCGGGAAAGAGAAAAAAAAATGGAGATCTTCATTGTTCCTGCAGAGATCCATCCCCTGCCCCTCCCCCCGCCCCGCTGTACACTCAAACTGCGTATTAACATTAATTTTCATCATTACTGAGAAAAAATCCAGTTATGATTTTGGTGCACGAACAGTTATCGAACATAACCTCGAACAGCCGAATTTTTCTCAAATTGTTCGTGTTCGCCGACCGGCTCGAACACCGCCAAAAACAGCTCGAATTTGAGATTGGCGAACAGTTCGAGTAGAACAACGCTCATCTCTACTCCTTTATAATATCTTGTATATCTTTTGTAAACACTGCCCACTTTCGGGAGTAAATCATTATTATTAACCAGCTTCTTTCTTCTTGTCCTATGTCGAGCAAACACGTTCCTCACCGGCTGATTCACGTTACCTAACGGGTACCCAATTCACCTGTTAAGTGATCGGTGGTGGCATTATACCAGTATTTATGTGATATTGTGGTTTGAGGGTGGCTGGTCGGAGGTATATATACGTTCCTGGAAGGAACTGGTGGTATATATATGTCCTGTCACATCATGTGCCACAATAGTCGACATAAATTAGAGCAGCTGCGCCCGTGCTTATCCTCTGTCAATACCGTGTCTGACCAGCAGGATAAGGGGGCGCCAGAGGGCTGTAAGGTCTGACCAAGAGGCATTTTCGTGACAGTACCGGACACCTAGTGTCAGATACTGAAACCTCAACACGGACTTCTTACTGTATATCCGTGTTACTGCTTGAGTTTGGCAGCCTAAAAAAGCCTGTTGAAAGTCTGCAGCGCGGCCAATCAACAAGCTTTAAGGCTGTGGGTACTTCCAGTTCCATCGCAGTGATTCCAAGTAATGGCATGTCTGTGCTTGGTCGGTGCACCACGTGACCCAGCCTGACAGTGAAGAATAAAAAAATTATTTTAAAAATTGACATGCGGTCTCCCTTATTTTCATAACTAACCAAGGGAAAGCAGACAGCTGTGAGCTGGTCTTGTTATGCTGGGAAAGGGCCTAAATCCTTTGCCCATCCCAGCCTATTAATATCAGTCTCCAGCTGTCTGCTTTGCCTTTGTTGGTTATTAAAAATGGGGGGACCCTAAACATGATGTGAGCCCCCCCCTCTATTTTTAATAACCAGCTAAGGCAAAGCAGACAACTGGTGGATGATATTATTAGACTGGGAAGGGCTATGGATATTGATCCCTTCTGATACTAATAAGACCAGCTTTCAGCTGCCTCATAAATGGCACATACATAGAATGGAGCAGCAGCCACTGCTGGGTCTCATGCTGTACTCCATGAGATCCAACCACTGTGAACTGAGGTGATGTCAGTAAGGTCACCTCAGTTCACAGGCGTTGGTTCTCACGAGGGCATTGTGAGAGCAAAAATGATGAGCGGTGATGTCACCGCTCATTATTCCGGCTCTCACATTGGAGAAAGCTCTATGGTCCGGGTACGCAATGATTCATATGGATGTATGGAATTTTCTCAAAAAGGATTTAATAGAGCAGGGAGAGAAGGTGAAGCACAGGACCTTTTGGCTTTTTCATAAAAATTGCCTGCCGCTAGCGTCACTAGCAAGTTAAGGAATTAAATAACTAGCTTAGAAATTGGTTTTGCAGGAAGGCAGGGTTTGGGTTCATGGAGAATTGGGCTAACTTCTCTGGAACCAGGCTCTACAGTATAGACGGGCTGCACCTAACATAAATTTATATAATAAACCTCAGGTCTTCTAGGTGTTTTGAATCCCTTTAAAGCTCTTTAATTCAAACACAGCTTTAGTAATGTCTAAATGACCTTAACCAATCTGGTTGAGGGAAAACAAATAATAACTGTTGGTAACCAATAAAATATTTAACTGCACACAGCAGTATGAAACATTTTAGGTGACTTAAATTATAAAGACTCCAACACGTATCCCTTTTTGGGTGCAGATACTCGTATTGCTAGTGGTGTGTATGGGTGTATTATTGGATGATCACAACAAGAAAGTGTGTTAAAAAAACAGTTTCACTCACAATACAGGTCCTGCACCTCCCTATCACTTGAATCTCTGGATTATTAGTCAAAAATTGAGACTACCAGTCACATTTTCAATGTGCTTTATCACTACAATGGTACACCACAATCAGATTTAGTCCTTTTTCTATCCCTATGTTTAATGATCTCTGAGATCTGACCTCCTATCCCTAGGATGTAAAGCCATTACAAATCTTGCCCTGCACTCAACTTTTATAGTTCCCATGATAGTACCCCCTGATTAGCTGTACGAGACCATGCGATGTGATAGCGGAAAAACATTATGGATTCGACTCAAAGTTGATTTGCTATGGACCGATTCGCTCATCTCAATTTTTCACAGTTAGAATAATTAGACTGAGTAATGCCACAAGAGGTATTGATGGTAGACACTGTATCAGTATTAAAAAAATGCTGGATTATTTTCATATAACAAGTGGCACTGTGGGTAATAATTAATCTTGTGATAGATAATGTATAAAGATGAGTGGATCGTTTGAAATTCTGATTGCCAGTCTTCGACAAATTTTCCCTAGAAATTTGATTTGTGTCAGACAAATCCCAATACTGTAAAGATTCTTATTGCTCGAAAATACAGTTGGGTAAAAGGAGAGAGGGATTGAAATAGTGAGAGAACACAAAAGTAATATATATATAGTCCACAATGGCAGCATGGTAGCTCAGTGGTTAGCACTGTTGCTTTGCAACGCTGGGGTCCTGGGTTCAAATCCCACCAAGGATATCATCTACAAGGAGTTTGTAGGTTCTCCCCACATTTGTGTGGGTTTTCTGAGAGTACTCCAGATTCTTCACACACTCTAAAGACATACTCTAAATCCAACTCTGCCATATACTCTAAACTGTTAATCCTGTACCCTAGCTGTTCACTGGGACCCGCTGATCTCTGATCACCCAAGTATTGGCCACCACCGTACAACATATGACAATATGATTGATAAAATGGAATAGCCTATGTGATGTCATAGCTGCAAAGCATTATGTGTAAGCCTGTGTGGCTGCGCAAAATGTCAGTAGCCTGCTCAGAGATGCTTCAGCCGTGTGGGAAAATCGTGTCCAGCAAGTTGGCTTTTTGTGATTAACGCGGATTAATTCTCAATGTGTTCAAACTTGCGTGAAACCGTGAATTTCAGTAAATTTGGCTGAAAGTCCATCCTCCACAGATTGATCCGCTCATCCCTAATATTGTATAATTCGTCAAGAAAGGTTGAACTATATGGGCTAATGTCTATTTTCAACTTATGTAACTGGTGTGTAGCTATGCAACTTTGTATACCTTTCCCAACATTAATGCAGGAAATTGCCGCAATCGTATTTTTGATCCAATATTGTAATTGAATCGGATGGAGATGCCATTGTCCCTTAGTTCTTTTTTCATTTCTAACTAATAGCAAGAAGGGGCAGTGAAAGACCATTCTACCAGGTATTATTAAAGCCTTTGTATATTCAGAACAGCAGAAAAACTTCTGCACTAATTGCTAATATTGGTCACACAACGAGTGCCCAAGTCACAGCGGTGGTTAATTAATAAGTGGTTCAACTATAATATTTCATCTGTAGCTTCTTCTGTTATGCTAATTAGGATATTTAATACAGCACCACCATCACATAAATAAGAAACGTCGCCAGTGAACAATATCTTCCTTAATTGATTTATTATATGCACCAATCAGCCATAACACAAAAGTCACTGATGAAATCAATAACATTGATTATTTTGTGACAATGGCACCACTCAAAGGCTGAAATATACTGATGTGTCCACTATTAACTTTCCTTGAACTTGGTTAAGGACTCGATTTTCATAGAATAAATTCAATACATTCTTGAGACTTTGCTAGCAAAACCCTTCCCGGCTGCAATTCACATGGCAATCACTGGAGGCAACATGTATATACAATATACACATATAGCATAAACATCTCCCAACAGAGTGTCATAAAATTATGTTTATTTTTGTTTTAGCATCTCCCAACAGAGTGTCACAAAATCATGATTATTTTTGTTCTAACATCTCCCAACAAAGTGTCACTAAATCATGTTTATCTTTGTTCTAACATCTCCCAACAGAGTATCTCGCACAGTTTTCTCCCAACTGTTGCACAGTTTCTGTTGTTGTGAGTGGAAGCTGTACTGCAGCAGCTGGGAATGGATGGCAGCAATTGTTACACTTTGGGTGGAGCTGCTCTCAGGATTTTGGTATTCATTGGCAAATAATGTGACTGAATACTGTAAAATCATGTTTGTTTTAAAACTAGTTGTCATCTTGCACCAAAAATCTCAGCATATGTTGAGCTAAGAAATATAGAAAAAAAAACATCTGTGTTAGATATCAAGTAAACAGTCAATTTGTAAGAATGCTAATTCCCACAACCACATATATACACTTCCCAATATTGAAATTGCATCCCCAAGAAAGTCATTGGATTATTAAAATCACGGGATCGATAGACATGTTAATGATATGCGAATGCGAAAATTTGAAACAGAGCTTTCAAAACATCTCGATTTATTCAGTATTAAGTATGAGCACCATGTGCAGAAATACAAGTGCTTTCACACCTTGGCTTCTATAAGTAAGATTATTTATAGTTGTCTGAGGAATGTTCTGCTGATCTGAATGCACTGAAGCCACAAATTATCAAGAACCACTGCTGGCAGCTACCTTTGCAATTGCTGATTAATGACATCCACGATTTTCTGTTTGAGAGTCTCTGCAGGCCCTTGTGCATGAGCAACATGCAACCTGGCATTTCATTGGAGAAATGACAGTATCACTGGTTCTACAACCAAATCTATCAGAGCTGTTCGGCTACCACAGATTATGCGACCCCACACCTTAATCAGCAGTAGGACCAGTGCGATATTCCCTCGTGAAGGCCTCTTCATGGCATTTCTCATATGGTTTAGTCAGATTCAAATTGAGACACGTAGTGATCCATTCTGCACTGCAAGTGAAATTGAATGTTAAATACCAAGCCAAAGGTGTCAGAATCTACATAAATCATCAAAAGGTGTTTGCAAGCCATTGGGCTATAAGCCATATGTCCAGCTACTGGTGTAACCAGATGTCCAGCTACTGACCTCACGCCAACGATCTCAAAGACAATCATGGTGCACAGCAAAAAGGCAATGGAGACTGCAATGGAATTATGTCTTCATTAATGATGAGTCTTCCTCTTGTCTTGGATACAATGATAGCCATAGATTGGTCTGGAGACCACCTTGAGGCCTTCACCAGGGACCGTTAATGTGTCCAGGGAGCTGGTTTTCAACAAAAACATAGACCAAATGTTGCCTTTGCTACTGTGGTTGGTATTTGCAAAGGGAGCTGCCAGCAGCAGAGCTTGATGATTTGTCCAAGTGCATTCCACAAGGCAGAACATTCCTCGGACGACCATTAATAACCTCAATGATAACAGCCAAGGTGTGTAATTGCAGGTATTTCGGCACTTGGCGCTCATACTGGATACTAAATAAATCAAGATGTTTGGAAAATGTTGGGTCTATTTTTTCATCACTTGAATATCATTATATCATTAACATGTACAGTGGGGGAAATAAGTATTTGATCCCATGCTGTTTTCGTAAGTTTGCCCCCAGACAAAGACATGAACAGTCTATAATTTTAAGGGTAGGTTAATTTTAACATTGAGAGATAGAATAGCCCCAAAAAAATCAAGAAGATCACATTGTATAAATTAGATAATATTTTTTGCATTTTGCAGTGAGAAATAAGTATTTGATGCCTCTTCAAACAACACTTAATACTTGGTGGCAAAACTCTTCACAGCAGCCAGACGTTTTTTGAAGTTGATGAGGAGGTTTGCGCACATGTCAGGAGGAATTTTGGTCCACTCCTCTTTGCAGATCATCTTAAATCATTAAGATTTTGAGGCTGTAACTTGGAAACTCGGAGCTTCAACTCCCTCCATAAGTTTTCTATGGGATTAAGGTCTAGAGACTGGCTAGACCACTCCATGATCTTACTGTGCTTCTTTTTGAGCCACTCTTTGTTGCCTTGGCTGTATGTTTTGGGTCATTGTCTTGCTGGAAGACTCAGCCAAGACCCATCTTCAATGCTCTTACTGAAGGAAGGAAGTTGTTGGCTAAAATCTCGCGATACATGACCCCATCCATCTTCCCTTCAGTACAGTGCAGCTGTCATGTCCCCTTTGCAGAAAAGCACCCCCAAAGTATAATGTTTCCATCACCATGCTTCAAGGTTGGGACGATGTTCTTAGGGTTGTACTCATCCTTATTATTCCTCTAAACACGGCGAGTTGAGTTAATGCCAAAGAGCTCAATTTTTGTCTCATCTGACCACAGTACCTTCTCCCAATAACTCACAGAATCATCCAGGTGTTCATTGGCAAACTTCAGACGGGCCTGCACATATGCCTTCTTGAGCAGGGGGAACTTGCGGGCACTGCAGGATTTTAAACCTTTAAGGTGTGTAACATCCCTGGTGGCGTGCTTGCATATTGCACCACCTCCCACTATGCAAGACCGCAATCTTACCTGTCAGTCCAGCCTGCAAATCTGGCTCCAGTTCATGCTGTGTGCATGTCTCTTGACTGACTGCTTAGGGCGGCGGTCCGGTTACTTCCAGATTCTTATAGCTGCTGTGGGCACACCCCTAATGAGTCTCCAGCCTATTGTTGTGAGTCACTGGATATTTAAACCCAGGCTCATTCTTGTATCTCTTTGCAGTAGCAGTTCCTGTCTGAACTGTATCCTAGCCTGTTACCTGTTTTTCTCTATGTCCATACCATCCCTTTTCCTGCAGTATCTGAGCCTGCACCAAACTCCAACTCACTGTCTCTGTACTTCTGTTTGTGAGTTTTTTGTCCACTCGCTACTTCATAGTAAGTACCTTGTGCATATCGGGTTCTGCTTGTCCCTTTTCCCTTCCTCCGTATCCATCTCCTGTGTTCTAGCCATCTTCCTGCATTTTCCTGTCTGTTCCAAGTGAACAGAGCCCTGTCCTCTCTGCCTGCACCTTCAGCCCTGTTATTCTCTGCCTTGTCCACCGCACCTGCGGTTTTGCTCCGCTTTGTCTTGCCCACCACTCCGGCAGTTTCTCTCTGCTCTGACTTATCCACCGCTCTGGCGGTTCCGCTCTGCTCTGCCTTGTCCACCGTACCTGCGGTTTCGCTCCGCTCTGTCTTGCCCACCGCTCCGGCGGTTTCTCTCTGCTCTGACTTGCCCACCGCTCCGGCGGTTTCTCTCTGCTCTGCCTTACCCACCGCTCTGGCGGTTTCTCTCTGCTCTGACTTACCCACCGCTCCGGCGGCTTCTCTCTGCTCTGACTTGCCCACCGCTCAGGCAGTTTCTTTCTGCTCTGCCTTGTCCACCGCTCTGGCGGTTCCGCTCTGCTCTGCCTTGTCCACCGCACCTGCGGTTTTCGCTCCGCGCTGCTTGCTCACCGCACCAGCAGTTCCTCTCTGCTCTGCCTTGTCCTCCGTTCCGGCGGTTTCGCTTTACTCTGCTTGTCTACCGCATCTGCTGTCCTGTACCTGTCTCCCAGTCTGTACTGGACCCTATCCAGCCTGCGCTCCAACCTGCTAGTACCTCCCTGTCTGCACTCCAGCCGTGCTTGCCAGTTTCTCCCTGTCTGCACTCCAGCCGTGCTTGCCAGTGCCCACCTGTCTGCATACCAGCCATGCTTGCCAGTGCCCACCTGTCTTCATTCTAGCCGTGCTTGCCAGTGCCCACCTGTCTGCATACCAGCCGTACTTGCCAATACCCACCTGCCTGTATGCCAGTCTAACCTGCCTGTTTCTGTATTCCCCGGTGTGGGTCAACAACTGTGACCTGGGTCTGACCTGGAGTCACACCTGGTCCCTCTGCTCGGTTCCTCCTTGGTCCACAGAGTCGACTAAGCCGCCGTGCGACCTTGGTCGGATCGGGTTGATACTTAGTTACGCCCCTCCAGGCACTCCTCGGTTCATGATACAGTGGGTTCACTAATCACGCTCATGCCAGTCAGTCCGGGCATTAGCGTAACAGTTTGTTCAGGCCATGGTTCCCGTTGAGCCCCACGGCCTTTTGCTCTCAGAGACATTTTGAGTCCTTGTCTGGCGAATACGTGCACCAAGAAATTTTTTTTTCTCAAGCTGTGGCCCAGGCGATTTATGCACCAGCCCAAATGGAGCTATCAGCACTTGTTCCTGCAGATCCACCACGGTACTATGGGGATCCAAAACGAAGCCGTGCATTTGTGGAGCAATGCATGCTGCATTTCAAGTTCTATGCTCACTATTTTCCTACTGGTCGGGTTAAAGTAGCATTCATGATGTCCTAACTAGCGGGTGATCCCTTGAAATGGATCACCCCCCCCCTGTGGGAAGCATGGGATCCTATCATCTTTGACCTGCTGGCCTTCCTGGTGGCCTTTCTAATGGTCTTCGATGACCCTAATCCTGAAGCCTCTGCTAAAGCTTCCCTTCCCAATATCCCGGAGCAGCCCCGATGGGTAATGTTTGTAGGTAGCCTACCAGTCCTCCAGCCCGAAGAGACTGCTGCCCACCCAGAATCCACATAGGATGACTATGCTCCACAGAATACTTCTCTTCCCAACCACAAGAGGCAGTCCAGACGTGCAAGGCGTAGAGGTAAACCGTCACGCCAGGTTCTATCTTCCCAAAGACCTCCTGTTCCACAGCCTGTAGAGGCAGCTTTCCGCACAGAATCCATGTAGGATGACTATGTTCGTCAGGCAAAGCAGAAGCCATAACTCACAAAATCGGATTGCGGTCCCGCTGCGGTGGTTTGGGACCCCTTGATGGTCTTTGTCCAGCGAAGGTTGGAGAATCCCAAGATATTAGGCCTGTAGGAGAGGCTGCCCTTAGCGTTAGTGTTTCCTCTCCACAGATGACCATGACTGTCTCCGTGGCAAGTGAAGGCCTCGGATTAACCGGAAGTTTCGGGCTTAAAGCCTTCAAGAGTCGGTGTCTGATTCCCGTCCGACAACTCCAGAAGCCGGTTTGGGCATTGTCAGCAGAAGGACGAGCCCTACTCAGAAACAATCAAAATATGTCTGTACAAATTAAGCTCCAGATTGGAGCATTACATATGAAGAAGTTCACATTCCAGGTGCTGACTGGCTTACCCACAGATCGTCCAGAGCTGAGAGATCTAGTGCCCGCTCAGGGCTGGAGATCCAGCATGGTGTATCCTGGGGGACTGCTAAGGTATAAGGGGTGTCCAGTCCCCACATCTTCAGGACAGTCAGCAGTTTCTTCTTCTTCTGCATCAGATCTGCTAGTCGCTGACTCGCTGTGCGTGAAGTCTCCGAAGAAAGAGAAGCGGAGGCGTTGTCCCCACACAGTCTCGACGATTGTACCAATGATCTGGCTTCAGGTACCGTCCCGCCTTACAGACAAGTCATTTCTGAAACCAGTCTGAAGATGGTCCTAAAGAAAGGACCCTCCGTCTCTAATAAATCTGGTCCTACGTCCATCAAGGCGGTGTTTACCCCCGAGTCTCTGCACCCCTCCAACCAGGTGGAGGACCACCAGTTGTCTCCTGAATCCTCCGGAGTGCTTCCTGATAACAAAGGGAGAGAGACTTTCCTACACGCTGTACCTGGTACTTCACCCACTTCATCCAGTAAGCTTGGCAAAGTGTACATCGTAGAAGTGATTACCTCCGAGTCTCTTCACCCCTCCAACCAGGCGGAGGACCTCCAGTTGACTCCTGAATTCCCCGGGGGTGGTACCTGTTAAACGGAGAGAGACTTTCCTACACCCTGTACCTGGTACGCCGCCCACTTCATCCAGTAAGCTTGGAAAAATGTACTTCGAAGCAGTGATTACCCCCGAGTCTCTGCATCCCTCCAAACAGGCGGAGGACCTCCAGTTGCCTCCTGAATTTCCCGGGGTGCTACCTGTTAAATGGAGAGAGACTTTCCTACACCTGGTACCTGGTACGCCGCCCACTTCATCCAGTGAGCTTGGAAAAATGTACTTCGAAGCAGTGATTACCCCCGAGTCTCTGCATCCCTCCAAACAGGCGGAGGACCTCCAGTTGCCTCCTGAATTTCCCGGGGTGCTACATGTTAAACGGAGAGAGACTTTCCTACACCCAGTACCTGGTACGCCACCCACTTCATCCAGTAAGCTTGGCAAAGTTAACGTCAAGGCGGTAGTTACCCCCGAGTCTCTGCACCCCTCCAACCAGGTGGAGGACCTCCATTTGTCTCCTGAATCCACCAGGGTGCTACCTGATACCAAACGGAGAGATATTTTCCTGTGTGCTGTTCCTGGTTCTTCATCCACTTCATCTGTTGCTGAGGATGGCTTGATAGGAGGAATCATCCTAGTCATCAAGATGATGAGATCAGTTTTGTTTCCTCTAAAGGAGAGAAGAGGTAATCCTCTTGAAGAGAAAGATTGGCCTCCAAATTCTCTGTAGAAGATCCTTGCAGGCTTGAAGAAGAGGGGGCGTAAAAGGGGGGTACTGTAACATCCCTGGTGGCATGCTTGCGTAGTGCACCACCTCCCACTATGCAAGACCGCAATCTTACCTGTCAGTCCAGCCTGCAAATCTTGGTCCAGTTCATGCTGTGTGTCTCTTGACTGACTGCTTATGGCGGCGGCCTGGTTACTTCCTGATTCTTATAGCTGCTGTGGGCGCACCCCTAATGCATCTCCAGCCTATTGCTGTGAGTCACTGGATATTTAAACCCCCTCCACCCAGTAGGAGGTGCCTGAGCAACACTAACATTCAGTGTGCTCCTTGACTCTGAAGTTGCCAGGTCCAGCTCTGCTTCTTGTCTGTTATCCTAGCCTGTTACCTGTTTTTCACTATGTCCGTACCTTCCCTTTCCCTGCAGTATCTGAACCTGCACCTAACTCCATCTCATTGTCTCTGTACTTCTGTTTGTGAGTTTTTTGTTCACTCGCTACTTCATAGTAAGTACCTTGTGCATATCTGATTCTGCTTGTCCATTTTCCCTTCCTCCGTATCCACCTCCTGTGTTCTAGCCATCTTCCTGCATTTTCCACTCTATTCCATGTGAACAGAGCCATGTCCTCTCTGCCTGCACCTTCAGCCCTGTACTTCTCTGCCTTGTCCACTGCACCTGAGGTTTTGCTCCGCTCTGTCTTGCCCACCGCTCCGGCGGTTTCTCTCTGCTCTGACTTGCCCACCGCTCTGGCAGTTTCTCTCTGCTCTGTCTTACCCACCGCTCCGGTGGCTTCTCTCTGCTCTGACTTGCCCACCGCTCCGGTGGTTTCTTTCTGCTCTGCCTTGTCCACCACTCCAGCGGTTCCGCTCTGCTCTGCCTTGCCACCGCATCTGTGGTTTCCGCTCCGCTCTGTTTGCTCACCGCACCAGCAGTTCCTCTCTGCTCTGCCTTGTCCTCCGCTCCGGCGTTTTCGCTTTACTCTGCTTGTCTACCGCATCTGCGGTCCTGTACCTGTCTCCCAGTCTGTACTGTACCCTATGCAGCCTGCGCTCCAACCTGCTAGTACCTCCGTGTCTGCACTCCTGCCGTGCTTGCCAGTTTTTCCCTGTCTGAACTCCAGCTGTGCTTGCCAGTGCCCACCTGTCTGCATACCAGCCATGCTTGCCAGTGCCCACCTGTCTGCATACCAGCCGTGCTTGCCAGTGCCCACCTGTCTGCATATCAGCCGTACTTGCCTGTACCCACCAGTCTGCATACCAGCCGTACTTGCCAATACCCACCTGCCTGTGCCAGTCTAACCTGCCTGTTCCTCCATTCCCCAGTGTGGGTCAACAACTGTGACCCGGGGTCTGACCTGGAGTCGCACCTGGTCCGTCTGCTCGGTTCCTCCTTGGTCCACGGAGTCGACTAAGCCGCCGTGCGACCTTGGTCGGATCGGGTTGATACTTAGTTACGCCCCTCCAGGCACTCCTCGGTTCATGGTACAGTGGGATCACTAATCACGCTCACGCCAGTCAGTCCGGGTGTGAGCGTAACAGTGTGTAATGTGTTACCGATGGTTGTCTTGGTGACTGTGGTCCCAGCTGCCTTGAGATCATTAACACGTTCCCCCGTGTAGTTGTAGGCTGATCTCTCACCTTCCTCATGATCAAGGATACCCCATGAGGTGAGATTTTGCCTCATGGTGCCCCAGATCGATGTCGATTGACAGTCATTTTGTATTTCTTTCATTTTCATACTATTGCACCAACAGCTGTCTCCTTCTCACCCATCATCTCACTTATGGCTTTGTAGCCCATTCCAGCTTTTTCCAGGTCTATGATCTTGTCCCTGACATCCTTAGAAAGCTCTTTGGTCTTGCCCATGTTGTAGATGTTAAAGTCTGACTGATTAATTGAGTCTGTGGACAAAAGTCTTTTATACAGGTGACTATTTAAGACAGCTGTCTTTAATGCAGGTAACGAGTTGATTAAGAGCGTCTAACTGGTCTATAGGAGCCAGAACTCATAATGGTTTGCAGGGGATCAAATACTTATTTCTCACTGCAAAATGCAAATAAATTTATCTAATTTATACAATGTGATTTTCTTGATTTTTTTGGGGGGATATTCTGTCTCTCAATGTTAAAATTAACCTACCTTTAAAATTATAGACTGTTCATGTCTTTGTCAGTGGGCAAACTTACAAAAACAGCAAGGGATCAAATACTTATTTCCCCCACTGTATATCTATCCTGTGAGTCAAATGTGAGAAAAGTGCCATTTATATGTTTGTTGTTGATATTTCAATAATTCCAGGACTTTTTCTTCTTGCAGCAGCAAGTAATACACATGAATATATGATATATTTTTTCTTAATAAATTATACATATTTTTTCATGGTCGTTCATAATATGATTTTTTTTTTCAGCTTTTCTTACAAGCATGTAAGCTGGTATCGACAAGAAGATTTCTCCAGTGTTTGTTGAGATTCTATGCTCAGTCACAGAAATGAAATCACATCCCCGGGGCATTTTTCAGCACAAGTTCCAATTTATTCCTCATAAAGTGGCTAAATCTACAGTAGGATACAACAAAATGTCAAGAACACAATATTGTCTTAAGCTCATCTTATGAAATTACTCCTTCAAGAAGTTCTGAAAAGACACAGATAAGAGGAACTCTGCTTTTTTTCACTCTTGGTCTTCAAGAATTCATTGTTCACTGAACCATAAACAAAATTTAGAAGGTGCACAAAGAAATCCTGATGTAATGGGGACACAACACACAATTCTTTACACATTGCAAGACACAAACTGTCAATGGTTGCCTTCCTGTACCTGTAGTTTGGTTGATTTTCTTTATATTATAAACTTATAGAAATAGCCATAATAAAAAATATCTTCTCAGCTGTATGAACTGTTTCTGTACAATATCCCTCTAATTTAACCAGTAAGAAACTGTATTTATATATAATGTAGTTGAACATATTCCTTATAAATCATCATCGTGGCTGTTTGTAGACAGTATGTTATAGCAGTATCATTTTGGAACTATATGGCATTTTTATGCACTGTACAGCTTAATTTGTTTACTATGCGTTACAATATTATTTGTATGTTTAGTGCACATGTAGAAAAAGTCAGCACTTTACCAACCACATATAAATGTCCTTAGGAGAGCAAATGGTAACAGTCTTAAATTTTGGCTCAGCTGATTTACTTATTTTTCTCTGATGCTCTGTGTAGATGTGACAGTATACAATCTAAGGACTCATGCAGACAAACGTAGTTTCGGTCTGAGTGCGATCCACCAAAATCCGAGTGGTCCAAGGAAAAAAATATTGCAGTATGCACACTTTGCCTCCAATCAGTTTGCACTCGGCCATTCAAGACTATGTTTCCGGAAGTATTATTTGGATGTCATTTGATGGTATTATCAAGGCAATGACATTTTATTTTGTGTATTATGCAAAAGCACAATTTTTAGCAGTATTATTTGGATATTATATGGCAGAATTATGCACTATATAGTTATATTTTCTTTTTTTTTTTAAACAGAACACTATTAATTGAATGTCGCATGGCAGTATTTTCTGGATACTGCATGTTACAGCTATGCACTGTATGACTTTATTTCCTTAACCATGCATGTCATAATTTTAACAGTATTTGGATGTTGCATGGTGATATGATCTGAGCACTGTATGTTATAGTTATGCAATGTATTCTTTTATTTTGCTTATTATCCATAACGCTATCATTACCGGAATTATTTGAATGCTGTATGGATGTATTATTTGGACACTGCACGGTACAGTTATGCAATGTATGGTTTTATTTTGTTTACTAAACATAGCAATACTTAGAACTATATTGAGCAGTATTATTTGTATATTGTATGGTATACTGTATGGCACAATTTGCACTGCATGGTTTTGTTTACTTAGAGCGGCACCTCTTATAGCAGTATTATTTGAATGTTATTTCATGGTATTATCTAGACAATGTGCTGCTCAATTATGTATTATATGGTTTTATTTTGTTCATGTGCATTACACTCTTTTTAGCAGTATTACTAGGATTATGCATGGCAGTATTATTTGGGTGTTGTTTGGCAGTTGTGATGACACAGCATTTATTCTTAATTATGCCAGACGTACATTTAATAGGCCCAGGGACATGAGCTATTGTTCATATGAGTCCGAAAGTTGACTCTTGCTGTAGATTGATTTGATGTTTGTGAATTGTTGAATGGTTGCTCTTTACCTATTATATCAGCTCCTACAGTTTATTGTTCTGCTATCCTTGGGAGACAGGGATGCAGGTTAACAGAACAATAGATGTTTTCAAATATGTTGATTACCCATTGTATAAGTCCATGAAGCTTGCTGACCTGCACACAATAATGGACAAAATATACAAATTGATTGTATACTCGAACAATGAGAGTTCACCTCTACCCACCTTCCCTCCGACCTGTGGATGATGGCCTGAAGGACAAATGTGGGGATAAAAAGGGACCTCTTTCCTTCTACAGAAATACTCTACATGACAGTAGCCAAGGCACCATGAACACTCTACAGGATGCCAGCTTAAGGAACCATGGCCCCAGCTGGAGGAATACAGATCTGCATCATTGACCATCACTGATCCCATGGAGACATTAGGAGAAGCCAGGTTGGTACTATCTGGTCTCCGGACCCGATGCTTCAATGGACTGTTAGCTTCCAAAGCTTGTCATTACCTCCTCTCTGGGGGTAACCACCGAAAGTGGGGTGCAACTGGTGGGCCCAAAGTCGCAGCTGCTCTATTCACGGCAAGCAAGCGAAAGGGTGAGACTGTATTTGCAAGGATTGTTCTATGTTATTGTCTGTTGGAGGTTCAATAAATTATTGCCACACTTTTTTCTCTCACCCTGTATTGTCTGAGTAGTATTTTACCTATGAGAAAGGAGTGCGGGTGTTCAGTGTGATGAGCCCTAGTCCATGCGGTCTTTCTAAAGATAGCCGGGCAAGCAGACAAGAGCATTCACTGACCCTCGTGTCTCCACAGCAGTATTATTTGGATGTTGCATGGCAGTATTATTTGGATGTTGTATGGCAGTATTATTTGGACTGCATATGGCACCATTGCTATGGAGATATATATGGAATGATTTGGAAGTGTCACCTATGGTTTTAATGGATGTGACTCTATGAAGGTCAGAGCATCAGATTCAAAACGTCATACAGAAATAATGTATAGTATTTATGAGCTGGTTCAATATAATGTCCCTTTAATTAAATGATAATGTAACAAATTACTTCATTAAACCAGAAAAACAGCTCCTGGATATTATGTTGCGGGACATATTTCTTACTTCAATGTCAAAATTCAGGGATGAGTTCTTCGGGAAAATTAATAATGATTTACAAGTAAATATGGCACATATTTGAGTGATTTATTAACTTTCCTTAGCAACATGAAAACGGACCGCACTTAACTGACAGCCGCATTCCCATTAAGTATAGTGTCATTCACAGTCCACATGATAACATTATTATTAATATCTCTATGGTGAAGAATAAAAATGCCTGATCTGACTGGCATAGGATGGTAAGTGCTTTGAAAGTCATTATCTGAACTACAAAAAGCTTTTCAATAATCCTTCAAAATGTCACCGCATATATCATACCCATAACATCAGAAAATGGATTTTGGGTAAAATAAAAATTTATAAAGGAAAAATATGGCATTTTCTGAGATTAATCTAAAATGTATGTTTATCATAATATAACATTTAGTAAAATCTTCACTTGTTTTATAAAGTTCTACATTTTAAGTTAACAGGCAGAAAAAGGACAAAAGTGGGAAGGAAAAAAAATGCCTATACCTCATTGAGGAGCTCATTTTTATATTTACTAATGAGCCTCTTCTATCCTGCACATGCCACAGGCTAGAGATGAGCAGATCTTTTGAAATTTAAATTTGTAACATTTTCCCAAAAAATTTGATTTGCCTTAATGAATTTGTCCGTATTTCATTACTGAAAAGATTGTAATTGCTTGTAATATACACATTGGGGAGAGTAGAGCCAGGACCTCAAAGGCTATAAGAGCTTACACTCTAGGATAGAGAGAGAGAGTGGACCGCTCTGACCATAAGAGCTCATAATATTGAAGAGAGAGGACCCAGCCGACCATAAGAGCTCAAATCTATAGATGTGAGAAAGAGGATCTCACTGACCATAAGAGCTGGCACTCTACCGGAGAGAGAGACTTACTCAGTGACTCTGAAGATGGAATACCACTCAACAAATTGTGCTCCATTGAGAACACTGATCTGTGATAGCCCAGGCACCGACCACCACTGTATGAGGTATGATAATCCACTAAATATCTTAGCTGCAGAGCATTTTGAAGAGGCCAACATGACAACGCAAAATGTTTCCCAGCTCTCTGATGCTTCAGCAGTGAGAGAAATGGCGTCAGTCAGGTTTTCTTTGCTGAACCGCGAATCAAATCAGACAATACTTATGCTTCTTAGGATTCTTAAGAGCATTTCTGGAAAATCCCCCACCATTGCCTCTATTGTTGACAGTTCCTGAATTTTCAGGAAATTCAACTTGAACTTTATCCTTGACGAATAGATTCAGTGACATAAAACCTCATGCATATATAGGAATATATTAGGAATCTGTAATGATGCATATAGAATTACAATATATAGTTTTATGTGCGTCTGATTTTACACAGAAGAGCACAGATCTTTTTTCTCACTGATTTTGTAAGAGACTTCATTTGGGATTATCATATTTCACAGGATCTGTGCACAGATAGTTTTGTGTGATTAAAATTCGGTGGTTGGGGGACAACATCTGACTTTCATGCCAAAGAAAAAGACAGACTACTCCAAACTTTTCTACAAGCACACCACTTAATTTGGGGATATAGTCTGAGTTTTTGATCTTCATGCTATAACAATCGCCAATTTACATATTTTTCATGACTGCTGGACCCATTTTATGAATAGTAATTTACTGAACAGTATTGAACCTCTTAATCAGATTTTACTGACGTTATTGACTCTTTTTAGCTAAATTATCACGATAAATACTGTTAAGTAGGAAATTGGAAATTTTTCCAAGAGATTACAGGAGAAAATCACTAATAATTATGCTGATGGTGAAAATAAAATGTGGGTATTAAAAGCGGTGAGCATAGACTAGTCAGGCCAGCATTAACTGCATACTAGAAAGCACCTACAGTGGGTATGGAAAGTATTCAGACCCCTTTAAATTTTTCACTCATTGCTTCATTGCAGCCATTTGATAAATTCTAAAAAGTTCATTTTTTTTCTCATTAAAGTACACTCTGCACCCCATTTTGACTGAAAAAAAAGAAATGTAGAAATTTTTGCAAATTTATTAAAAAAGAAATACTGAAATATCACATGGTCATAAGTATTCAGACCCTTTGCTCAGACACTCATATTTAAGTCACATGCTGTCCATTTCCTTGTGATCCTCCTTGAGATGGTTCTACTCCTTCATTGGAGTCCAGCTGTGTTTAATTAGACTGATAGGACTTGATTTGGAAAGGTACACACCTGTCTATATAAGACCTCACAGCTCACAGTGCATGTCAGACCAAATGAGAATCATGAGCTCAAAGGAACGGCCCAAGGAGCTCAGAGACAGAATTGTGGCAAGGCACGGATCTGGCCAAGGTTACAAAAGAATTTCTGCATTACTCAATGTTCCTAAGACCACAGTGGCCTCAATAATTCTTAAATGGAAAAAGTTGGGACCACCCGAAGTCTTCCTAGACCTGGCTGTCAAGCCAAACTGAGCAGTCGTGGGAGAAGAACTTTTGTGAGAGAAGTAAAGAAGAACCCCATGATCAATGTGGCTGAGCTCCAAGATGCAGTAGGGAGATGGGAGAAAGTTCCACAAAAATCAACTATCACTGCAGCCCTCCACCAATCGGGCCTTTATGGCTGAGTGGCCCATTGGAAGCCTCTCCTCAGTGCAAGACATATGAAAGCCCTCATAGAGTTTGCTCAAAAACACAGGAAGGACTCCCAGACTATGAGAAATAAGATTTTCTGGTCTCATGAGTAGTGTTGAGACACCCCCGTAGTGTTCGAGTTCGGTTCGGTTCGTCGAACACCCGTGTGTTCGCCGAACTGTTCGTCGAACTGTTCGTTGAACACCTTCGAACACCGTTAAAACCAATGGCAGGCAAACAAAAACACATAGAAACACATAGAAAACACCTTCAAAGGTGTCCAAAAGCTGACAAACTGCTCAGAAGACATAACTAACACATGGAAAAGTGACAAGTACATATAGTCATGCGAAAATAAAAGAGGTGGAGGAGTAAAAGGAGGGGGAGACACAGATATAGGCATGTCATGCCCTTCTAAAATCCAAAAAGTGAGAAGCCGACACGGCCAGTCCGCTCCTGCCCGTGCCACCTCCGTGTCGCCGGGTTTGTGCCAGAGCCGCGGTGAACCCTGATGGCCAGCCCCCATCTCCCAATACTGGTGCCTGTCCGCTGGTGGGTCGAGCGAGCCCCCCTGTGGTGGAGGCAGCTCTAAGCTTTTTAATTTAAATTGTCTCTCTAATTTGAATGAATACACTTTAAATCCATTTACAAGGATCTATTGGAGGGCAAGTCTCATGCCAGCAGCCGCGGTAATTCCAGCTCCAGTAACGTCCACTAAAGCTGCTGCAGTTAAAAAGCTTTTATAAGGATCGAGCTCGGCTGTCCACCGCAAGGCATCCTACTGCCAGTCCCAGCCCCTATGCCTTGGGGTGCCTCCTGATGCTCTTCACTAAGTATCCCATGGTCCCGAAGCATTTCCTTTGAAAAAATTAAGTGTCTAAACTACAGGTGGTGTAGCTTGCTTAACAGCCGGGATAATCCACTGACTAGCAGACACTGCTACTAGGCACAAAGTATTTCCTGGGCTAGATGCAGTTAAAAATTTGTAATTAGATACTCTCGTTGGATGCTGAGAAAGCATTCCATAGAGTCTCCTGGCACGCCATATATGATTCTCTTAAAAAGCTTGGGGTAGGGGTCTAGGGGACCCTTTTATAGCCAAAATCACGGCCCTGTATCGCAATACGTCACCTAGGCTGAAGATAAATGGAACTGTAGCACCCTGAGGGCTCGGTTGCTACAGACGTATTGCACCTCACCCAGAGGTGTGATATCTCACTCTCAGGTAAGGATGGAGTGTGGATCAGGACCCGACACCTGCATGCATTACACCACATTGCCGTGGGGCAGGGCGACCAATATGCCCCTGAGATGGGCACGACAGTCCCTGTCCCTGGCTGGAGTGGGGGGAGGGAACACTGAGGAAGGGGAACCCTGTAGTGCAGGAGCAGGGAGGAAGCAGTTCCTGGGTGCATTGAGAAGGGAGTATAAAAGGTGGGCACCATCTTAGTTCAGTGCAGAGAAGTCTGAGCAGAAGTGACAGGGAGCAGGGGCTCTGCATGAGCTCTGCTCCGGAGGCGGGCCTAGTAACAGAGGCCCAGGCCTGGAAGAGGGAGAAGGAAGGAAGAGGAGCGGAGAAGGCTCCAGGAACGAGGAATGAAGGGATCCCAGGGGTGCGGACGGGCGAGTCGCCACCGCACGCCCGAATCCACCTGCGTGGAGGGGTCAGGCCAAAGGGGGAGACCGGTCCCCGAACTAGTGGAGGCAGGAAACGACCCTCAGCTAGAAACCGGAGGCTCTGACATTTTATGTGGCGCAGCCCCTCGCTACACCCGCTAGGAAGGCACCACATAGGGTCAGGGAAACTGGCGCCAAGTTTACCAAGAGGAGGCCCGAGGCAGCCGGACAGAAGTGTTGGTAAGAAAGGCCAGACAAAGGACACACAAAGGGGGTCCTGTGAAGTGCTCCAAAGTTATCTGGGAGTTGTCTGAGCCCCTCACCTGGTGAGCACAGTACGACGTGGGCAGCCGTTACCTGCAGACGTGGTCTGGATAATAAGAACTGTGAGTAAAGGCCCTGGACTGCATCACTGACTCCGTGTCGTTACTGCTGCTGCCCTGCACCATCACCCCCATCCTCCGCATACACTGCCCTGAGGCTATACTCCTCCCGTGGGGAGTTATGCTACGCTCTGCTGCACCCACAACACCAGCCTCAGCGGTCTGCCCTGTAGCGGCGGTTCACTCTGACCGCAATCCACGGGTGGCGTAGTCGGACATTTAAACATCAAAACCACATAAATTGTTCCGCCACTGGTTTGACCGCCCTGAGCCACGGAACCGGGTCGCCGCCACGAAGACTACAACCACCAGCATCCACCAAAAAGGGTCCGGCTCCGGGTGTCCCAAGGCCCAGGGGGTGCGTCAGAACATTTTCATCACCTTTCACAATCACCAATGGGACAAGGCAGGGATGTCCTCTGTCCCCTCTCTTATACATCCTAGTGACGGAGCACCTGCTCTCATCAATTCGCCATAACCCCAATATTAGGTGGATTGAGGTGGGAGGCACCGAGTACAAGTGCTCTCTATTTGCTGATGATGTCCTAGTATATATCACTCAATCACATATATCCATCCCTGCTGTTATGGCTGAAATAGATCACTTTGTTACATGGTAAAATTTTAAAATCAATGCAGCGAAGTCTGAGGCCCTCGATGTCTCCCTCCTCAAATCCATATAGGATTCCATCCAGTCCAACTTTCCCTTTGCCTGGCCCTCACAGGGTATCAAATACTTAGGAATTCCTATTCATAGAGACCTCTCCCATCTATGTTATCTTAATTTTGGGCCCTTTATTGAACAATTCCATACAGACCACGGTTGGCAAGTTAGAACTGTAAGATTCACTACGTGAACCACTGGTGTTTTGTGGAAAAGCACATGTACACTGCGTTCCAAATTATTATGCAAAAAGTGTTTAGGAGTGATAAGGGAAGAATTTGTTTGTCAGTTAAACTCATTGATGGTGATGTGTGTCAGGGCTCTTTATATCACTGTAAGCAATTGCAGACACCTGTGCTAATTAGTTTGGCAGGTGTGTCCAATGAAAGGCAAGACTACTTAAGAAGGCTCTCTCACATTATTAAGCAGCCTACATTTTCTGCCAAAATGGGAAAGAAAAAGGATGTGTCGGCTGCTGAGAAGCAACAAATTGTGGAGTGTTTAGGTCAAGGCATGACTACAATCAACATTGTGCGATGATCAGGATGAAGTGTCTTGGCAATCAAGAAGTATGTAGCTGATTCACACTACACACGTGTGCGTGCTGATAAGGGCAAATTGAGGACTCTTTCCTACAGGCAATTACGTCAGGTTAAAAGAGCAGCGGCAAGAAAGCCTTGTCATAGCAGCAGACAAGTTTTTGAAGCTGCTGGTGCCTCCAACGTCCCCCGAACAACAAGATGCAGGGTCCTTCAGAGGTTTGCAGCTGTGCATACGCCATCCTGTCGACCTCCTCTATCCACTTCACACAAGCAGAAACGGCTCCAGTGGGCCAAACATTACATGAAGACTGATTTCAAAACTGTTTTGTTCACGGATGAGTGCCGTGCAGCGCTCGATGGTCCAGATGGATGGAGTGGAGGATAGCTGGTTGATGGACACCCCACGCAAACACGGCTACAGCGCCAACAAGGAGGAGGTGGAGTAATGTTTTGGGCTGGAATCATGGGGAGAGAGATTGTCGGCCCCTTTAGGATCCCTGAAGGTGCTAAAGATGAACTCCATAATGTTTGTGGATTTTCTCAAACAGGACTTCCTGCCATGGTTCAAGAAGAAGAACCGTGTATTTCACAGCAAGGTCATTTTTCTGCATGATAATGCACCATCTCATGCTGCACATAAAACATCTGCATCTCTGGCTGATATGGACATAAAAGGGGACAAACTTATGGTGTGACCCCCATGCTCCCCTGACCTCTACCCCATTCAGAACCTTTGGAGCATCATTAAAAGGAGTGTCTATGATGGCGGGAGGCAGTTCACATCTAAGCAACAGCTCTGGGAGGGTATTCTGTCCTCATGCAAAACAATTGAAGCAGAAACCATCCAAAACCTGACAAATTCAATAGACGAGAGAGTTCAGAAGCTCCTTTCGAACAAGGGGTCCTATGTGAAAATGTAACATCACCTACAATAAAGTTTTGAGTTGAAAACTGTTTGATTTCAGTTTCTAACAACCTGCTAATGCTTATAATTTCAAAAATGACCATTTTTTTGGTCTTTATTAAAATGAAAAGGTTGATCGAAAAGTTTGGGGGATCTAAGAGTGTGGCAACCCAGTAGTCATGATTACTTCGAATTCTGACAATATGAGGGTCATGCTGCAGGTAGTGCAGCAAGAAGGCACTTATGTGTCTTGCGCATCTCGGAGCCCCAAAATTATTTTCCGGGCTAGATGCAGCTAAAAATTATTTTTAATTTTAAATCTGGTGGAGCTTATTATAGATGGCCTAATAGGATCAGTGCTGCACACTGCTACAAAGCCCAAATTATTTTCCAGTCAAGATACAGATAAACATGATTAGTAATTTGAAAGATTAAAACGGTTGGTAGGGTGATTTTAACCAATCATCAACCTTTTACTCTCCCCAGGATGACACAGGGGTAGAAAAGTCGTTTCGGATCCATGATTTGTTCATCTTTATGAACGTGAGTCTGTCTACATTATCAGTGGAGAGCCGCGTGCGCTTATCTGTCAGCACACCACCAGCAGCGCTGAACACACGTTCAGACAGAACGCTGGCTGCGGGGCATGACAAGATCTCCAAGGCGTAAGTGGCTAGCTCCGGCCATTTATCCAGATTGGAAGCCCAAAAAGAGCAAGGGTCCAGTGACACAGTCGTGGCTTCAATGTTTACTTGGAGATACTCCTGTACCATCGTCTCTAGGCGTTGACTATGTGTCAGACTTCTTGTCTCCTGTGGCCTTGCAAAGGATGGGCTAAAAAAGTGGTGAAATGATTCCGCAAAATTGATGTTACCAGCAGATACTGTGGTTCTGTTACGGTTTGAGTGCTGAACACTTGACGGTCCCACGGTTGGCAAGTTGGAACTGTGAGATTCACTACGTGCACCACTGGTATTTTGTGGAAAAGCACATGTAAGATTCTGCAACAGTCTCTGCTGATACTCCTGCATGCGTGCATCCCTTTCTATGGCAGGAATAATTTCTGCAAATTTACTTTGGTACCGGGGATCTAACAGTGTGGCAACCCAGTAGTCAGGATTATTTCTAATTCTCACAATTCGAGGGTCATGTTGCAGGTAGTGCAGCAAGAAGGCACTCATGTGTGTTGCGCATCCAGGAGCACCAAGTCCCTGTTGTGTTGGTGGCGAGGTAACAATCATGATTCCTTCCTCTGTCCTCTCCCCCCAACCTCGCACAACAGAAATGTGATCAAGGTCTCCCTCATCTGATGAGTCTTCAATCAGTTCGTCCTCCACTTCTTCCTGGGCTCCTGCACCTTCCTCACTAGTTTGGCTGCTACCATGCGCCCTGGTAAAACCATCTCCCCCACCCTCACATGCCTGCCGCCTTGGTGCTGCCGACCGTCTGGACCTTGCAGATGTTAGCCCTTCCGCATACAACTCCTCCTCCTCTACTTCCTCCACCTCCTCTTGTGGCACCACCTGACTCCGAATTCTGTTTAACATGTGCTCCAGCATGTAAATCACCGGAATAGTCATGCTGATAATGGCATCGTCAGCACTAAACATCTTCGTCGCCATTTCAAAACTGTGCAGAAGGGTGCATAGGTCCCTGATCTGAGACCACTCCTCCAGCATGATTTGCCCCACCTCTGAATCTCGTTGGCCCAGGCTATACGTCATAACGTATTGCACCAGGGCTTGTCGGTGCTGCCACAGTCGCTGCAACATGTGCAGAGTTGAATTCCACCGGGTAGGCACATCGCATTTTAGCCAGTGAAGTGGCAGGCCCAACGACTTCTGTAGAGATGTAAGTCGCTGAGCTGCGGGATGCGAACGGCGGAAGTGAGCACACAGCGAACGTGCCCTCTGCAGAAGGCCATCTAGTCTGGGATAGTGGGCTAAAAATTGCTGGACAACCAGGTTCAACACGTGAGCCATACAAGGCACGTGTGTGACATTGCCCCGGCGAAGGGCCGCACCCAGGTTTGCAGCATTGTCGCACACGGCCTTCCCTGGTTTCAGGTCCAGTGGAGACAACCATTCATGAAATTGGTTCTCCAGAGCTGACCACAACTCCTCAACTGTGTGACTCACATTTCCCAGACATTTCAAAGTAAAAACCGCCTGATGACGTTGAGCCCTACTGCCAGCATAGTAAGGATTTGTGCAGGATCCCTTCTGCGCAGTTAGAAAGCTTGTGGCATGACCAGACAGGCTTTGGGTGCAGGTGGAAGACCGAGAGGAGGTTGAGGAGGCAGAAGCAGTGGAGGAACTTTGACATAAAGAGGATTGACGCACAACTCGTGGGGACGGCAAGACTTGGACAGCAGCCCCTTGTCCTGCTGTCACCATAGTTACCCAGTGCCCAGTCAGCGACATGTAACGCCCCTGTCCATGCCTACTCGTCCAAGTGTCTGTGGTGAAATGCACCCTGTCACACACAGAGTTTCTCAAAGAAGCGGTGATGTTGTGTGCGACATGCTGGTGGAGCGCAGGCACACCTTTCTTTGAGAAGTAGTGCCGACTGGGCATCTGGTACTGGGGCACTGCGACTGACATAAGGTCTCGAAAATCCTCTGTGTCCACCAGGCGGAAAGGCAGCATTTCTGTAGCCAAGAGCTTGCAGATGGTGAAATTCAACCTCTTAGCTTTCTCATGGCTAGGAGGAAATGGTCTTTTACTTGTCCACATCTGAGGGACCGAGGGCTGGCTATTGCGCTTAGACGGGGTTGATAAGGGTGTCCCCGGCAAACTGCCGGTCTGTGAGGAAGATGCAGGCGGACATGTTAGGTTGCCTTGATCCAAAGGTGGTGCTATCGATGTCGGACAGCGCTCAACACCAGCTGGTGTTACCACTTCCAAAGAAAATGATGACCTGCCAATCACGCTGGCTGTTGCGGGTAAAGAGGTGGCAGGTCTGCGCCCCAAAACAGGTGTGACTGCTGTCCCCCCAGTCACAGAGGATGAAGAGGCCACGGATGCACAAGATATGGCAGACGGTGTTTGGCCCGGGTGGCTAGGCCACATTGTAGCACACTGAGCTTCCCACTGCAACTTATGCTTCATGTCCATGTGCCGGTTCATGCATGAAGTACTCAAACTATGTATTTTTTGGCCTCTACTTAGCTTTTGCTGACAAATGTTACAGATAACACGAGTTGGGTCATCTTTATCGATCTGAAAAAATGCCCAGGCTATGCAAGGCTTAGCACCCATGCGAGCTGAAGAGCCACCACGACTTGTGGTGAGAGGCAGAGTTGTGTTTGAGGATGCAGTTGTTGACGTGCTTCCAGTACTACGTCTCTGTCCAGGAAGGCGCAACCTGACCTCGTCGTCACTAGCATCTTCCTCCACCTCCTCTGCTGACCTCATCTCTTGGCTGACTGTGGGTTGACAGTAAGTGGGATCTCCAACCTCATCATCATCACCCTGTGTGTTATCACACCCGTCGTCCTCAGAGCCAACCTGTTCCTGCCCTGACAAAAAATTAAAGTTGTCGCTCCAATCAGGTATTTGAGTCTTATCATCGTCTTCCTCATTGTATCCACCAACAGGAGTTACAGTTTGGGAATGAGGGTCTACATTATGGTCAGAACCTTCTGCGTCTGGTCCTGGATCCGACTCATAAAGATTCTGGGCATCAGTGCAGATCATTTCCTCGTCTGGATTCACAGAAGCGCTGGAGTCGACCTCTGATTCCCAGGCTATAGTATGAGTAAACAGCTCTGCAGACTCAACCATCTGTTCTACCTCATACTCAGACGGGCAGCTGGAGATTTGGGAGCTGTGAGGAAGCAAGTGCGATTTGGGTGACACCTTTGAGGACTGGAGTATTTGTGATGTTGAAGTTGATGTGGAGGAGAGCCCACTTAAAGGAGCACTTGATATCCGTTGAAGCACCTGCTGTTTTTGTGCCTCATTTGGAATTTGTAGCGATTGGCGTGGCCGTAAGAAAGGGATCTTATCACATTGTCCGCTAAAAGAAGTAGACATTTTAGTTTGCTGGAAGATGGTTTTCTTCTGCAGATGTTACTGTTGCTTTAACACCTACCCCACGGACACAACCTCTTTTCCCCTTCCCAACACGCCTATTCCCCTTTCCACCAGCAGCAGGCCTTTTTCCACTCATTTTGGTGGTTAACAAATTCACAACTCTGGAGTTGTTTGCACAAAAAAACAATGGATGGTAACCGAGCAGAGCTGAGTGGCCAAACTGTGGTATTAGGCCAAAACTATTGGCTGGGTTAGATGCAGAAAAAAATTATATTCAATTTGCAACCTGATGGAGGTCAGTATAGATGGACTAATAGAGAAAGTCCGACACACTGCTAGAAGGCCAAATATTTTTTCAGAGCTAGATGCAGAAAAAAATTATATTCAGTTTGCAACCTGATGGAGGTCTGTATAGATGGATTAATAGAACAAGACCCACACACAGCTAGAAGCCCAATATTTTTTCAGAGGTAGATGCAGAAAAAAATATATTCAGTTTGCAACCTGATGGAGGTCAGTATAGATGGACTAATACAACAAGTCCCACACACAGCTAGAAGCCCAAATATTTTTTCAGAGGTACTGTAGATGCAGATAAAAATTATTTTGAATTTGCAACCTGATGGAGGTCAGTATAGATGGACTAATAGAGAAAGTCCGACACACTGCTAGAAGGCCAAATATTTTTTCAGAGGTACTGTAGATGCAGATAAAAATTATTTTTAATTTGCAACCTGATGGAGGTCAGTATAGATGGACTAATACAACAAGTCCCACACACGGCTAGAAGCCCAATATTTTTTCAGAGGTAGATGCAGAAAAAAATATATTCAGTTTGCAACCTGATGGAGGTCAGTATAGATGGACTAATACAACAAGTCCCACACACAGCTAGAAGCCCAATATTTTTTCAAAGGTAGATGCAGAAAAAAATATATTCAGTTTGCAACCTGATGGAGGTCAGTATAGATGGACTAATACAACAAGTCCCACACACAGCTAGAAGCCCAATATTTTTTCAAAGGTAGATGCAGAAAAAAATATATTCAGTTTGCAACCTGATGGAGGTCAGTATAGATGGACTAATACAACAAGTCCCACACACAGCTAGAAGCCCAATATTTTTTCAGAGGTAGATGCAGAAAAAAATATATTCAGTTTGCAACCTGATGGAGGTCTGTATAGATGGACTAATACAACAAGTCCCACACACAGCTAGAAGCCCAAATATTTTTTCAGAGGTACTGTAGATGCAGATAAAAATTATTTTGAATTTGCAACCTGATGGAGGTCAGTATAGATGGACTAACAGAGAAAGTCCGACACACTGCTAGAAGGCCAAATATTTTTTCAGAGCTAGATGCAGAAAAAAATTATATTCAGTTTGCAACCTGATGGAGGTCTGTATAGATGGATTAATAGAACAAGACCCACACACAGCTAGAAGCCCAATATTTTTTCAGAATTAGATGCAGAAAAAAATATATTCAGTTTGCAACCTGATGGAGGTCAGTATAGATGGACTAATACAACAAGTCCCACACACAGATAGAAGCCCAAATATTTTTTCAGAGGTACTGTAGATGCAGATAAAAATTATTTTGAATTAGCAACCTGATGGAGGTCAGTATAGATGGACTAATAGAGAAAGTCCGACACACTGCTAGAAGGCCAAATATTTTTTCAGAGGTACTGTAGATGCAGATAAAAATTATTTTTAATTTGCAACCTGATGGAGGTCAGTATAGATGGACTAATAGAGAAAGTCCGACACACTACTAGAAGGCCAAATATTTTTTCAGAGCTAGATGCAGAAAAAAATTATATTCAGTTTGCAACGTGATGGAGGTCAGTATAGATGGACTAATACAACAAGTCCCACACACAGCTAGAAGCCCAATATTTTTTCAGAGGTAGATGCAGAAAAAAATATATTCAGTTTGCAACCTGATGGAGGTCAGTATAGATGGACTAATACAACAAGTGCCACACACAGCTAGAAGCCCAAATATTTTTTCAGAGGTACTGTAGATGCAGATAAAAATTATTTTGAATTTGCAACCTGATGGAGGTCAGTATAGATGGACTAATAGAGAAAGTCCGACACACTGCTAGAAGGCCAAATATTTTTTCAGAGCTAGATGCAGAAAAAAATTATATTCAGTTTGCAACCTGATGGAGGTCTGTATAGATGGATTAATAGAACAAGACCCACACACAGCTAGAAGCCCAATATTTTTTCAGAGGTAGATGCAGAAAAAAATATATTCAGTTTGCAACCTGATGGAGGTCAGTATAGATGGACTAATACAACAAGTCCCACACACAGCTAGAAGCCCAAATATTTTTTCAGAGGTACTGTAAATGCAGATAAAAATTATTTTGAATTTGCAACCTGATGGAGGTCAGTATAGATGGACTAATAGAGAAAGTCCGACACACTGCTAGAAGGCCAAATATTTTTTCAGAGGTACTGTAGATGCAGATAAAAATTATTTTTAATTTGCAACCTGATGGAGGTCAGTATAGATGGACTAATAGAGAAAGTCCGACACACTACTAGAAGGCCAAATATTTTTTCAGAGCTAGATGCAGAAAAAAATTATATTCAGTTTGCAACCTGATGGAGGTCAGTATAGATGGACTAATACAACAAGTCCCACACACAGCTAGAAGCCCAATATTTTTTCAGAGGTAGATGCAGAAAAAAATATATTCAGTTTGCAACCTGATGGAGGTCAGTATAGATGGACTAATACAACAAGTGCCACACACATCTAGAAGCCCAAATATTTTTTCAGAGGTACTGTAGATGCAGATAAAAATTATTTTGAATTTGCAACCTGATGGAGGTCAGTATAGATGGACTAATAGAGAAAGTCCGACACACTGCTAGAAGGCCAAATATTTTTTCAGAGCTAGATGCAGAAAAAAATTATATTCAGTTTGCAACCTGATGGAGGTCTGTATAGATGGATTAATAGAACAAGACCCACACACAGCTAGAAGCCCAATATTTTTTCAGAGGTAGATGCAGAAAAAAATATATTCAGTTTGCAACCTGATGGAGGTCAGTATAGATGGACTAATACAACAAGTCCCACACACAGCTAGAAGCCCAAATATTTTTTCAGAGGTACTGTAAATGCAGATAAAAATTATTTTGAATTTGCAACCTGATGGAGGTCAGTATAGATGGACTAATAGAGAAAGTCCGACACACTGCTAGAAGGCCAAATATTTTTTCAGAGGTACTGTAGATGCAGATAAAAATTATTTTTAATTTGCAACCTGATGGAGGTCAGTATAGATGGACTAATAGAGAAAGTCCGACACACTACTAGAAGGCCAAATATTTTTTCAGAGCTAGATGCAGAAAAAAATTATATTCAGTTTGCAACCTGATGGAGGTCAGTATAGATGGACTAATACAACAAGTCCCACACACAGCTAGAAGCCCAATATTTTTTCAGAGGTAGATGCAGAAAAAAATATATTCAGTTTGCAACCTGATGGAGGTCAGTATAGATGGACTAATACAACAAGTGCCACACACATCTAGAAGCCCAAATATTTTTTCAGAGGTACTGTAGATGCAGATAAAAATTATTTTGAATTTGCAACCTGATGGAGGTCAGTATAGATGGACTAATAGAGAAAGTCCGACACACTGCTAGAAGGCCAAATATTTTTTCAGAGCTAGATGCAGAAAAAAATTATATTCAGTTTGCAACCTGATGGAGGTCTGTATAGATGGATTAATAGAACAAGACCCACACACAGCTAGAAGCCCAATATTTTTTCAGAGGTAGATGCAGAAAAAAATATATTCAGTTTGCAACCTGATGGAGGTCAGTATAGATGGACTAATACAACAAGTCCCACACACAGCTAGAAGCCCAAATATTTTTTCAGAGGTACTGTAAATGCAGATAAAAATTATTTTGAATTTGCAACCTGATGGAGGTCAGTATAGATGGACTAATAGAGAAAGTCCGACACACTGCTAGAAGGCCAAATATTTTTTCAGAGGTACTGTAGATGCAGATAAAAATTATTTTTAATTTGCAACCTGATGGAGGTCAGTATAGATGGACTAATAGAGAAAGTCCGACACACTACTAGAAGGCCAAATATTTTTTCAGAGCTAGATGCAGAAAAAAATTATATTCAGTTTGCAACCTGATGGAGGTCAGTATAGATGGACTAATACAACAAGTCCCACACACAGCTAGAAGCCCAATATTTTTTCAGAGGTAGATGCAGAAAAAAATATATTCAGTTTGCAACCTGATGGAGGTCAGTATAGATGGACTAATACAACAAGTCCCACACACAACTAGAAGCCCAATATTTTTTCAGAGGTAGATGCAGAAAAAAATATATTCAGTTTGCAACCTGATGGAGGTCAGTATAGATGGACTAATACAACAAGTCCCACACACAGCTAGAAGCCCAAATATTTTTTCAGAGGTACTGTAGATGCAGATAAAAATTATTTTGAATTTGCAACCTGATGGAGGTCAGTATAGATGGACTAATAGAGAAAGTCCGACACACTGCTAGAAGGCCAAATATTTTTTCAGAGCTAGATGCAGAAAAAAATTAGATTCAGTTTGCAACCTGATGGAGATCAGTATAGATGGACTAATAGAATGATGCTATGCCCAAAAGATTTTACTTCACTAGGTGCAGTAGAAAAATTGGTATTCTATACACAGGTGGTATATCTTGCAACACAGATAGGCTACTCCACTGACTAACACACTCTGCAATAGGCCAAAAAGGATTAGCTTTGCTAGATTCAGCCAAATGCTGTGAAAAAAACTTGCACAGCACTGGCACAGACCTGCCTGGCAAAAACTGATAGGAACTGATGTAACCTAGTCCTGAAAAGGACTCCAATTACAATTAGTCTTTACTCCCACAACCTATCTATTTAAGAGCACAGACCTGCCTGATAAAAGTCGTAGGAAATGCTGTAACCTAGTCCTTAAAAGGACTGCAATCACAACTATTCCCTACTCCCAAGCTATCTGTAGATTTGTGCGAAAATTGGCTTGAAATTAACAAGGTATAGCGCACACAGCAACAGCGGTGCCGTCTAACACGCAGCTGCAGCAGTGAGAAAATGGTGGCGACGGGGAAAATGGCTTGGTCTTATAGGGCAAGGACATGTGACATACACTGCCAATGACACATGCCCTTGCTTGTGTGAAAAAAAGCACTTCGCTCCGTGTGTGCGCTGCTGATAGGCTGACAGATTGCACCTCCCCACTGTAAATGCGGGAAAGAGAAAAAAAAATGGAGATCTTCATTGTTCCTGCAGAGATCCATCCCCTGCCCCTCCCCCCACCCCGCTGTACACTCAAACTGCGTATTAACATTAATTTTCATCATTACTGAGAAAAAATCCAGTTATGATTTTGGTGCACGAACAGTTATCGAACATAACCTCGAACAGCCGAATTTTTCTCAAATTGTTCGTGTTCGCCGAACGGCTCGAACACCGCCCAAAACAGCTCGAATTTGAGATTGGCGAACAGTTCGAGTAGAACAACGATCATCTCTACTCATGAGATGAAGATAGAACTTTTTGGTGATAATTCTAATCGGTATGTGTGGAGAAATCCAGGCACTGCTCATCACCTGCCCAATACAATCCCAACAGTGAAACATGGTGGTGGCAGCATCATGCTATGGGGGTGTTTTTCAGCTGCAGGGACAGGATGACTGGTTGCAATTGAAAGAAAAATGAATGCGGCTAAGTACAGTGATATCCTGGATGAAAACCTCTTCCAGAGAGCTGTGGACCTCAGACTTAGCTGAAGGTTCACCTTCCAACAAGACAATGACCCTAAGAACACAGCTAAAATAAAAAGGAGTTGCTTCAGAACATTTCTGTCACCATTCATGACTGGCCCAGCCAGAGCCCTGACCTAAACCCAATTGAGCATCTCTGGAGAGACCTGAAAATGGCTGTTCCCAACGTTCACCATCCAACCTGACGGAACTGGAGAGGATCTGCAAGGAACAATAGCAGAGGATCCCCAAATCCTGGTGTGAAAAATTTGTTGCATCATTCCCATGAAGACTCATGGCTGTACTAGCTCAAAAGGGTGTTTCTACTCAATACTGAGCAAAGGGACTGAATACTTATGACCATGTGACATTTTAGTTTTTCTTTTTTAATAAATTTCCAAAAATTTCTACATTTCTGTTTTTTTAGTCAAGATAGGGTGCAGAGTGTACTTTAATGAGAAAAAAATGAACTTTTTAGAATTTACCAAATGACTGCAATGAAACAAAGAGTGAAAAATTTAAAGGAGTCTGAATACATTTAACATTAATGTACAATAGAATGTGCTGACATATGCCTTCTTCCCCTAATTAAGTAAATGATAATATCGGGCTACACCAGTAGCACAGCAAATATTATTATTATTTATTTATTTAGCGCCATTGATTTCATGGTGCTGTACATGAAAAGGTGTTACATACCAAATACAGATTTCACTTACAGTAAATAAAACTAACAATGATAGACTGGTACAGGGGAAGAGGACCCTGCGCTTGCGGGCTTACATTCTACAGGTGTGGGGAGGAGACAGTAGTTTGGGTTGGGGGGTTGCAGTAGCTCCAGTGTTGTTGAGGTGGCAGCAAGCAAGGTCATGGCAGGCTGTAAACTTGTTTGAAAAGATGGGTTTTCAGGTTCCGTCTGAAGGATCCAAATGTGGCTGATAATCGGACATGTTGAGGCACAGAATTCCATAGGATGGTGGATATTCGGGAGAAATCTTGGAGGCAATAGGGTGAAGAATGAATGTGGAGGAGAGAAGGAGGTCTTGGGAGGACCTGAGATTACGTAAGAGAATATATCGGGAGACTAGTTCAGAGTACGGAGGAAAAAGGTTATGGATGGCTTTGTAGGTCAATGTTAATAGTTTGAACTGGATATGCTGAGCCAGTGAAGGGATTTGCAAAGGGGGGTAGCAGAGGAGTAGCGAGGCCAGAGATGAATTAGTCGTGCAGCAGAGTTAAGGATGGACTGGAGGATATGAGAGTGTTAGCACGTAGGTCACAGAGGAGGATGTTGCAGTAGTCAAGGCAGGAGATTATAAGGGCATGCACAAGCAGATTAGTAGATTGAGGGTTGAGAAAAGGATGGATTCTGGAAATAGTTTGAGCAGGAGGTGACAGGAGGTGGCGAGAGCTTGGATGTGGGGTTTGAATGGCAGGGCAGAGTCAAGGGTTACTCCGAGGCAGCGGATTGCCGGTATAGGGGAAAGTGTGATATGATTTATTGTGATAGAAAGATTAGGTGGGGAAGATATGTGAGATGGGGTAAAGATGATAAGTACAGTTTTGCCCACATTGAGCTTGAGGAAGCAAGAGGAGAAGGAGGATATGGCTGATAGACATGCTGGGATTCTGGACAGCAGAGAGGTGATATCTGGGCCAGAGATAGATCTGGGTGTTATCAGCGTACCGATGGTACAGGAAGCCATGGGATTTTATGAGCTGTCCCAGGCCAAGGGTATAAATTGAGAAGGGTACGGGTCTTAGGACGGAGCCTTGAGGGACTCCAACAGAGAGGGGGCGGGATGAGGAGGTAGTGTGGAAGTGGGAGACGCTAAATGTGTGATTAGAAAGTTATGGGGAGATCCAAGATAGGGCAAGGTTTTTGATGCTAAAGGAAGAGAGGATCTGTAGTAAGAGGCAGTAGTCAACTGTGTCGAAAGGCAGAGGACAGGTCAAGAAGAAGGAGTGCAGAGACTTGTCTGTTAGCTTTGGCTTTGATAGGTTGAAGAGATGGGTTAGGGATGGGATGAGTGTGGGGTGAGGTTGGGTAGGAGGTGGTATGGGATGGGGTCAAGTGCACAAGTGGTGAGGTGTGATTTGGAGAGGAGATGAGTAAGGTCTCTTTCAGTGATGTTGGAAAGGAAGATTATGGGGGAAGGATAATTGTCTGGAAGACAAAGCGTTTGTGGTGGTTGGACAGTAAAGACTTGCCTTGTTTGGTCAATCTTGTTTTTGAAGTGTGTAGCAAACTCCTCAGCAGAGATGATGGAGGTCGGAGGGGTCAGTAGAGGGGAGAGGAGAAAGTTAAAAGTGTTGAATAACTGTTTGGGGTTGTAGGATAAGGAAGATATGAGGGTTGTGAAGTAGGCCTGTTTAACAGAGGTGAGGGCTGATTTGAATGCGAGTGTTGCTTGCTTGAATGCAGTGAAGTCATCTTGCAAATGTGTTTTCTTCCAACGCTGCTCCGCAACCCAGGATGCTTTCTGAAGCTGTTTAGTGAGGTCTTTGTGCTAGGATTGTGTTGACTCGTCACACTCGGCCATGCACAAGAAGGACGACCGAGTCAATAGCTGATGCAAGAGAGGTATTATAGAAAGCAGTGGTGCTGTCTGTGTCGTGGAGTTAAGATATGGATGTCAGTGGTAGAATAGAGTCAGAGAGTGTGTGAGTGTCTAGATGTGCAAAGTTTCTGCAGGGGTGTGTTAGTTGCTGGACATCGGTGACAGGTGAGGAGGACAGGGATGAGAATGAGAGTAGATGGTGGTCAGATATTGGTACGGGGAGGATGTGAAGTTAGATAGGGAGCAGAGTCTAGATGAGGTCTAGTGTGGGTCCGTCTGTGTGGGTGGCTGAGGAGGAAATGTGAGTAAGTCCAAAGGATGACGTAAGCAACAGGAGTTTAGATGCCGCTGACTGGCGAGTGTCAGTGGGGATGTTGAAATCGCCCATGATGATTGTGGGAATGTCAGCAGAGAGAAAGTGGAGAAGCCAGGTGGAGAATTGGTCACTAAAGGCAGTGACCGGGCCTGGAGGTCGATGCATGACAGCCACTTGGAGGTTGGAGGGAGAGTAGATGCGGACAGAGTGGACTTCAAAAGAACAGAAAATGAGGGAGGGTAGAGGTGGGATAGGGTTAAAGGTGCAGTTGGTAGTAAGGAGAAGACCCACTCCACCATGTCTGTTACCAGGGCGAGGAGTGTGTTCATTTTGCTGGTAATGGTAGTAGAGGTTTAAAGGGGTTGTCCATTACAGAACAATCTCTTATTAATGGACCCTATAAAAAAATCTATACTTATTTTCCAGACCAGCATCACTCCTCAGCTCTAAACCTATGTTCCAAAGGTCTCCCAACATTAGCAATGTAAACTGAGAACTACAGCCAATCAGCTGCTTATTATCAGCTGCAGCCTTTACAATTAAAGGGATTCTGTGAGAAGTAATCCAAGATGGCACCTATGTCAGGCTCCAACTTTTCTACAATTTTTAGGTTTAAAAGTATTCACATTATTAAAAACATAAGGAACCAGGTGAACTTATTGTATATACAGTACAGACCAAAAGTTTGGACACACCTTCTCATTTAGAGATTTTTCTGTATTTTCATGACTATGAAAATTGTACATTCACACTGAAGGCATGAAAACTATGAGTTAACACATGTGGAATTATATACTTAACAAAAAAGTGTGAAACAACTGAAAATATGTCTTATATTCTAGGTTCTTCAAAGTAGCCACCTTTTGCTTTGATGACTGCTTTGCACACTCTTGGCATTCTCTTGATGAGAATAGTGCAGACTATATTAAAAATCATGAATCTATCAATGATTTTTTGAAAAAAGAAATAAAGTTATGGACTGTTACAGAGATGTATGCAACCGGAATGAACGCTCATTTCCAGCAGACGATACCTAGCACCTGAACCTATTCTAAGTGCAGCTAACAGAGGTATTAATAGGGAATAGAATATAATTTTTTCTTTCTTTTTCTGTTTCGTTGTAGCAGTAAGGGGTATAAGGCAATAATCCCTGGCTGAATCTGTGTAATACTCTATCCATACTGTGATAGCTCATCCATACACGAATTTCAGATAAAAGAGGTAATATTGTAGAATAATTAATAGATTTTAACCAGCCCCGAAGGGTTTTTTAGGGTATGAGGCAGCACCAACCTATGTGGAAATGCAACCAACCCTGCCTGCTGTGATGAATTTCTGAGTGCAGATTGTATTAAAAAACATGAATCTGTCAATGATTTTTTGAAAAAACAATCAAGTTATAGACAGTGTAAGAGATGTATGCAACCAGAATGAACACTCATTTCCATCTGATGATACCTAGCACCTGTTCCTATTCTAAATGCAGCTAGCAGGGGTATTAATAAGAAATAGAATAGACTTTTTTTGGTGGTGGCAAACTGATTGGAAGCATTATTTACCTGTTATCCAACCAACAACCTTTTCACACTGCTCTGGCTTCAATAGTGGTGTTCCGTGGCCCATTACAAAGTGGGACAGGAAGGTAGGTAGACATGGTGTGGGTGCTTGTTGTGCTCCCTCAGCAAGCACAGTTTCATCTTGCCCATGGCCACTGGCTCTGCATGCACCATCAGCATCACGTCCACTTCCTGGTCCCTTTACACGCACCTTGACCATTTTAAATGGAGTATAATATTTTGAAGCTTGCAAAAAATGTCAGAATTATTACCACAGTAATATTTGATTATGTCTGATGACCAGTTTATTATGCAATGGCGGTATAGCGATGCTATTGGTCAGCAACCAAGTGTAGATATGTTTTGAATAGAGATGAGCGTTGTTCTACTCGAACTGTTTGCCAATCTCAAATTCGAGCTGTTTTGGGCGGTGTTCGAGCCGTTCGGCGAACACGAACAATTTGAGAAAAATTCGGCTGTTCGAGGTTATGTTCGATAACTGTTCGTGCACCAAAATCATAACTGGATTTTTTCTCAGTAATGATGAAAATTAATGTTAATACGCAGTTTGAGTGTACAGCGGGGTGGGGGGAGGGGCAGGGGATGGATCTCTGCAGGAACAATGAAGATCTCCATTTTTTTTTCTCTTTCCCGCATTTACAGTGGGGAGGTGCAATCTGTCAGCCTATCAGCAGCGCACACACGGAGCGAATTGCTTTTTTTCACAGAAGCAAGGGCATGTGTCATTGGCAGTGTATGTCACATGTCCTTGCCCTATAAGACCAAGCCATTTTCCCCGTCGCCACCATTTTCTCACTGCTGCAGCTGCGTGTTAGACGGCACCGCTGTTGCTGTGTGCGCTATACCTTGTTAATTTCAAGCCAATTTTCGCACAAATCTACAGATAGCTTGGGAGTATGGAATAGTTGTGATTGCAGTCCTTTTAAGGACTAGGTTACAGCATTTCCTACGACTTTTATCAGGCAGGTCTGTGCTCTTAAAAAGATAGATTGTGGGAGTAAAGACTAATTGTAATTGGAGTCCTTTTCAGGACTAGGTTACATCAGTTCCTATCAGTTTTTGCCAGGCAGGTCTGTGCCAGTGCTGTGCAAGTTTTTTTCACAGCATTTGGCTGAATCTAGCAAAGCTAATCCTTTTTGGCCCATTGCAGAGTGTGTTAGTCAGTGGAGTAGCCTATCTGTGTTGCAAGATATACCACCTGTGTATAGAATACCAATTTTTTTACTGCACCTAGTGAAGTAAAATCTTTTGGGCATAGCATCATTCTAATAGTCCATCTATACTGACCTCCATCAGGTTGCAAATTGAATATAATTTTTTTCTGCATCTACCTCTGAAAAAATATTGGGCTTCTAGCTGTGTGTGGGGCTTGTTGTATTAGTCCATCTATACTGACCTCCATCAGGTTGCAAACTGAATATGTTTTTTTCTGCATCTACCTCTGAAAAAATATTGGGCTTCTAGCTGTGTGTGGGACTTGTTCTATTAATCCATCTATACAGACCTCCATCAGGTTGCAAACTGAATATATTTTTTTCTGCATCTACCTCTGAAAAAATATTGGACTTCTAGCTGTGTGTGGGACTTGTTGTATTAGTCCACCTATACTGACCTCCATCAGGTTGCAAACTGAATATATTTTTTTCTGCATCTACCTCTGAAAAAATATTGGGCTTCTAGCTGTGTGTGGGACTTGTTGTATTAGTCCATCTATACTGACCTCCATCAGGTTGCAAACTGAATATATTTTTTTCTGCATCTACCTCTGAAAAAATATTGGGCTTCTAGCTGTGTGTGGGACTTGTTCTATTAATCCATCTATACAGACCTCCATCAGGTTGCAAACTGAATATATTTTTTTCTGCATCTACCTCTGAAAAAATATTGGGCTTCTAGCTGTGTGTGGGACTTGTTGTATTAGTCCATCTATACTGACCTCCATCAGGTTGCAAACTGAATATATTTTTTTCTGCATCTACCTCTGAAAAAATATTGGGCTTCTAGCTGTGTGTGGGACTTGTTCTATTAATCCATCTATACAGACCTCCATCAGGTTGCAAACTGAATATATTTTTTTCTGCATCTACCTCTGAAAAAATATTGGGCTTCTAGCTGTGTGTGGGACTTGTTGTATGAGTCCATCTATACTGACCTCCATCAGGTTGCAAACTGAATATATTTTTTTCTGCATCTACCTCTGAAAAAATATTGGGCTTCTAGCTGTGTGTGGGACTTGTTGTATTAGTCCATCTATACTGACCTCCATCAGGTTGCAAACTGAATATATTTTTTTCTGCATCTACCTCTGAAAAAATATTGGGCTTCTAGCTGTGTGTGGGACTTGTTCTATTAATCCATCTATACAGACCTCCATCAGGTTGCAAACTGAATATATTTTTTTCTGCATCTACCTCTGAAAAAATATTGGGCTTCTAGCTGTGTGTGGGACTTGTTGTATTAGTCCATCTATACTGACCTCCATCAGGTTGCAAACTGAATATATTTTTTTCTGCATCTACCTCTGAACAAATATTGGGCTTCTAGCTGTGTGTGGGACTTGTTCTATTAATCCATCTATACAGACCTCCATCAGGTTGCAAACTGAATATATTTTTTTCTGCATCTACCTCTGAAAAAATATTGGGCTTCTAGCTGTGTGTGGGACTTGTTGTATTAGTCCATCTATACTGACCTCCATCAGGTTGCAAACTGAATATATTTTTTTCTGCATCTACCTCTGAAAAAATATTGGGCTTCTAGCTGTGTGTGGGACTTGTTGTATTAGTCCATCTATACTGACCTCCATCAGGTTGCAAACTGAATATATTTTTTTCTGCATCTACCTCTGAAAAAATATTGGGCTTCTAGCTGTGTGTGGGACTTGTTCTATTAATCCATCTATACAGACCTCCATCAGGTTGCAAACTGAATATATTTTTTTCTGCATCTACCTCTGAAAAAATATTGGGCTTCTAGCTGTGTGTGGGACTTGTTGTATTAGTCCATCTATACTGACCTCCATCAGGTTGCAAACTGAATATATTTTTTTCTGCATCTACCTCTGAACAAATATTGGGCTTCTAGCTGTGTGTGGGACTTGTTCTATTAATCCATCTATACAGACCTCCATCAGGTTGCAAACTGAATATATTTTTTTCTGCATCTACCTCTGAAAAAATATTGGGCTTCTAGCTGTGTGTGGGACTTGTTGTATTAGTCCATCTATACTGACCTCCATCAGGTTGCAAACTGAATATATTTTTTTCTGCATCTACCTCTGAAAAAATATTGGGCTTCTAGCTGTGTGTGGGACTTGTTGTATTAGTCCATCTATACTGACCTCCATCAGGTTGCAAACTGAATATATTTTTTTCTGCATCTACCTCTGAAAAAATATTGGGCTTCTAGCTGTGTGTGGGACTTGTTCTATTAATCCATCTATACAGACCTCCATCAGGTTGCAAACTGAATATATTTTTTTCTGCATCTACCTCTGAAAAAATATTGGGCTTCTAGCTGTGTGTGGGACTTGTTGTATTAGTCCATCTATACTGACCTCCATCAGGTTGCAAACTGAATATATTTTTTTCTGCATCTACCTCTGAAAAAATATTGGGCTTCTAGCTGTGTGTGGGACTTGTTCTATTAATCCATCTATACAGACCTCCATCAGGTTGCAAACTGAATATATTTTTTTCTGCATCTACCTCTGAAAAAATATGTGGCCTTCTAGCAGTGTGTGGGACTTTCTCTATTAGTCCATCTATACTGACCATCATCAGGTTGCAAACTGAATATAATTTTTTTCTGCATCTAGCTCTGAAAAAATATTTGGCCTTCTAGCAGTGTGTGGGACTTTCTCTATTAGTCCATCTATACTGACCTCCATCAGGTTGCAAATTAAAAATAATTTTTATCTGCATCTACAGTACCTCTGAAAAAATATTTGGGCTTCTAGCTGTGTGTGGGACTTGTTCTATTAGTCCATCTATACTGACCTCCATCAGGTTGCAAATTGAATATAATTTTTATCTGCATCTAGCTCTGAAAAAATATTTGGCCTTCTAGCAGTGTGTGGGACTTTATCTATTAGTCCATCTATACTGACCTCCATCAGGTTGCAAATTGAATATAATTTTTATCTGCATCTAGCTCTGAAAAAATATTTGGCCTTCTAGCAGTGTGTGGGACTTTCTCTATTAGTCCATCTATACTGACCTCCATCAGGTTGCAAATTAAAAATAATTTTTATCTGCATCTACAGTACCTCTGAAAAAATATTTGGGCTTCTAGCTGTGTGTGGGACTTGTTCTATTAGTCCATCTATACTGACCTCCATCAGGTTGCAAATTAAAAATAATTTTTAGCTGCATCTAGCTCTGAAAAAATATTTGGCCTTCTAGCAGTGTGTGGGACTTTCTCTATTATTCCATCTATACTGACCTCCATCAGGTTGCAAATTAAAAATAATTTTTATCTGCATCTACCTCTGAAAAAAATTTGGGCTTCTAGCTGTGTGTGGGACTTGTTCTATTAATCCATCTATACAGACCTCCATCAGGTTGCAAACTGAATATAATTTTTTTCTGCATCTAGCTCTGAAAAAATATTTGGCCTTCTAGCAGTGTGTGGGACTTGTTCTATTAGTCCACCTATACTGACCTCCATCAGGTTGCAAATTCAAAATATTTTTTTGTCTGCATCTAGCTCTGAAAAAATATTTGGCCTTCTAGCAGTGTGTGGGACTTTCTCTATTAGTCCATCTATACTGACCTCCATCAGGTTGCAAACTGAATATATTTTTTTTCTACATCTACCTCTGAAAAAATATTTGGGCTTGTAGCTGTGTGTGGGACTTTTTCTATTAATCCATCTATACAGACCTCCATCAGGTTGCAAACTGAATAAAAAATTTTTCTGCATCTACCTCTGAAAAAATATTTGGGCTTCTAGCTGTGTGTGGGACTTGTTCTATTAGTCCATCTATACTGACCTCCATCAGGTTGCAAATTGAATATAATTTTTTTCTGCATCTATCCCAGCCAATAGTTTTGGCCTAATACCACAGTTTGGCCACTCAGCTCTGCTCGGTTCCCATCCATTGTTTTTTTGTGCAAACAACTCCAGAGTTGTGAATTAGTTAACCACCAAAATGAGTGGAAAAAGGCCTGCTGCTGGTGGAAAGGGGAATAGGCGTGTTGGGAAGGGGAAAAAAGGTTGTGTCCGTGGGGTAGGTGTTAAAGCAACAGTAACATCTGAAGAAGAAAGACCATCTTCCAGCCAAACTAAAATGTCTACTTCTTTTAGCGGACAATGTGATAAGATCCCTTTCTTACGGCCACGCCAATCGCTACAAATTCCAAATGAGGCACAAAAACAGCAGGTGCTTCAACGGATATCAAGTGCTCCTTTAAGTGGGCTCTCCTCCACATCAACTTCAACATCACAAATACTCCAGTCCTTAAAGGTGTCACCCCAATCGCACTTGCTTCCTCACAGCTCCCAAATCTCCAGCTGCCCGTCTGAGTATGAGGTAGAACAGATGGTTGAGTCTGCAGAGCTGTTTACTCATACTATAGCCTGGGAATCAGAGGTCGACTCCAGCGCTTCTGTGAATCCAGACGAGGAAATGATCTGCACTGATGCCCAGAATCTTTATGAGTCGGATCCAGGACCAGACGCAGAAGGTTCTGACCATAATGTAGACCCTCATTCCCAAACTGTAACTCCTGTTGGTGGAGACAATGAGGAAGACGATGATAAGACTCAAATACCTGATTGGAGCGACAAATTTAGTTTTTTGTCAGGGCAGGAACAGGTTGGCTCTGAGGACGACGGGTGTGATAACGCACAGGGTGATGATGATGAGGTTGGAGATCCCACTTACTGTCAACCCACAGTCAGCCAAGAGATGAGGTCAGCAGAGGAGGTGGAGGAAGATGCTAGTGACGACGAGGTCAGGTTGCGCCTTCCTGGACAGAGACGTAGTACTGGAAGCACGTCAACAACTGCATCCTCAAACACAACTCTGCCTCTCACCACAAGTCGTGGTGGCTCTTCAGGTCGCATGGGTGCTAAGCCTTGCATAGCCTGGGCATTTTTTCAGATCAATAAAGATGACCCAACTCGTGTTATCTGTAACATTTGTCAGCAAAAGCTAAGTAGAGGCCAAAAAATACATAGTTTGAGTACTTCATGCATGAACCGGCACATGGACATGAAGCATAAGTTGCAGTGGGAAGCTCAGTGTGCTACAATGCGGCCTAGCCGGCCGGGCCACCACCGTCTGCCATATCTTGTGCATCCGCGGCCTCTTCATCCTCTGTGACTGGGGGGACAGCAGTCACACCTGTTTTGGGGCGCAGACCTGCCACCTCTTTACCCACAACAGCCAGAGTGATCGGCAGGTCATCATTTTCTTTGGAGGTGGTAACACCAGCTGGTGTTGAGCGCTGTCCGACATCGATAGCACCACCTTTGGATCAAGGCAACCTAACATGTCCGCCTGCATCTTCCTCACAGACCGGCAGTTTGCCGGGGACACCCTTATCAACCCCGTCTAAGCACAATAGCCAGCCCTCGGTCCCTCAGATGTGGACAAGTAAAAGACCATTTCCTCCTAGCCATGAGAAAGCTAAGAGGTTGAATTTCACCATCTGCAAGCTCTTGGCTACAGAAATGCCGCCTTTCCGCCTGGTGGACACAGAGGATTTTCGAGACCTTATGTCCGTCGCAGTGACCCAGTACCAGATGCCCAGTCAGCACTACTTCTCAAAGAAAGGTGTGCCTGCGCTCCACCAGCATGTCACACACAACATCACCGCTTCTTTGAGAAACTCTGTGTGTGACAGGGTGCATTTCACCACAGACACTTGGACGAGTAGGCATGGACAGGGGCGTTACATGTCGCTGACTGGGCACTAGGTAACTATGGTGACAGCAGGACAAGGGGCTGCTGTCCAAGTCTTGCCGTCCCCACGAGTTGTGCGTCAATCCTCTTTATGTCAAAGTTCCTCCACTGCTTCTGCCTCCTCAACCTCCTCTCGGTCTTCCACCTGCACCCAAAGCCTGTCTGGTCATGCCACAAGCTTTCTAACTGCGCAGAAGGGATCCTGCACACCTCCTTACTATGCTGGCAGTAGGGCTCAACGTCATCAGGCGGTTTTTACATTGAAATGTCTGGGAAATGTGAGTCACACAGCTGAGGAGTTGTGGTCAGCTCTGGAGAACCAATTTCATGAATGGTTGTCTCCACTGGACCTGAAACCAGGGAAGGCCGTGTGCGACAATGCTGCAAACCTGGGTGCGGCCCTTCGCCGGGGCAATGTCACACACATGCCTTGTATGGCTCACGTGTTGAACCTGGTTGTCCAGCAATTTTTAGCCCACTATCCCAGACTAGATGGCCTTCTGCAGAGGGCACGGTCGCTGTGTGCTCACTTCCGCCGTTCGCATGCCGCAGCTCAGCGACTTACATCTCTACAGAAGTCGTTGGGCCTGCCACTTCACCGGCTAAAATGCGATGTGCCTACCCGGTGGAATTCAACTCTGCACATGTTGCAGCGACTGTGGCAGCACCGACAAGCCCTGGTGGAATACATTCTGACGTATAGCCTGGGCCAACGAGATCCAGAGGTGGGGCAAATCACGCTGGAGGAGTGGTCTCAGATCAGGGACCTATGCACCCTTCTGCACAGTTTTGAAATGGCGACGAAGATGTTTAGTGCTGACGATACCATTATCAGCATGACTATTCCGGTGATTTACATGCTGGAGCACATGTTAAACAGAATTCGGAGTCAGGTGGTGGCACAAGAGGAGGTGGAGGAAGTAGAGGAGGAGGAGTTGTATGCGGAAGGGCTAACATCTGCAAGGTCCAGACGGTCGGCAGCACCAAGGCGGCAGGCATGTGAGGGTGGGGGAGATGGTTTTACCAGGGCGCATGGTAGCTGCCAAACTAGTGAGGAAGGTGCAGGAGCCCAGGAAGAAGTGGAGGACGAACTGATGGAAGACTCATCAGATGAGGGAGACCTTGATCACATTTCTGTTGTGCGAGGTTGGGGGGAGAGGACAGAGGAAGGAAGCATGATTGTTACCTCGCCACCAACACAACAGGGACTTGGTGCTCCTGGATGCGCAACACACATGAGTGCCTTCTTGCTGCACTACCTGCAACATGACCCTCGAATTGTGAGAATTAGAAATAATCCTGACTACTGGGTTGCCACACTGTTAGATCCCCGGTACAAAAGTAAATTTGCAGAAATTATTCCTGCCATAGAAAGGGATGCACGCATGCAGGAGTATCAGCAGAGACTGTTGCAGAATCTTACATGTGCTTTTCCACAAAATACCAGTGGTGCACGTAGTGAATTTCACAGTTCCAACTTGCCAACCGTGGGACCGTCAAGTGTTCAGCACTCAAACCGTAACAGAACCACAGTATCTGCTGGTAACATCAATTTTGCGGAATCATTTCACCACTTTTTTAGCCCATCCTTTGCAAGGCCACAGGAGACAAGAAGTCTGACACATACTCAACGCCTAGAGACGATGGTACAGGAGTATCTCCAAGTAAACATTGAAGCCATGACTGTGTCACTGGACCCTTGCTCTTTTTGGGCTTCCAATCTGGATAAATGGCCGGAGCTAGCCACTTACGCCTTGGAGATCTTGTCATGCCCCGCAGCCAGCGTTCTGTCTGAACGTGTGTTCAGCGCTGCTGGTGGTGTGCTGACAGATAAGCGCACGCGGCTCTCCACTGATAATGTAGACAGACTCACGTTCATAAAGATGAACAAATCATGGATCCGAAAGGACTTTTCTACCCCTGTGTCATCCTGGGGAGAGTAAAAGCTTGATGATTGGTTAAAATCACCCTACCAACCGTTTTAAGCTTTCAAATTACTAATCATGTTTATCTGTATCTTGGCTGGAAAATAATTTGGGCTTTGTAGCAGTGTGTAGCACTGATTCTATTAGGCCATATATAATAAGCTCCACCAGATTTAAAATTACTAATCATGTTTATCTGTATCTTGACTGGAAAATAAATTGGGCTTTGTAGCAGTGTGCAGCACTGATCCTATTAGGCCATCTATAATAAGCTTCACCAGATTTAAAATTAAAAATAATTTTTAGCTGCATCTAGCCCGGAAAATAATTTTGGAGCTCCGAGATGCGCAAGACACATAAGTGCCTTCTTGCTGCACTACCTGCAGCATGACCCTCATATTGTCAGAATTCGAAGTAATCATGACTACTGGGTTGCCACACTCTTAGATCCCCCAAACTTTTCGATCAACCTTTTCATTTTAATAAAGACCAAAAAAATGGTCATTTTTGAAATTATAAGCATTAGCAGGTTGTTAGAAACTGAAATCAAACAGTTTTCAACTCAAAACTTTATTCTAGGTGATGTTACATTTTCACATAGGACCCCTTGTTCGAAATGAGCTTCTGAACTCTCTCGTCCATTGAATTTGTCAGGTTTTGGATGGTTTCTGCTTCAATTGTTTTGCATGAGGACAGAATACCCTCCCAGAGCTGTTGCTTAGATGTGAACTGCCTCCCGCCATCATAGACACTCCTTTTAATGATGCTCCAAAGGTTCTGAATGGGGTAGAGGTCAGGGGAGCATGGGGGTCACACCATAAGTTTGTCCCCTTTTATGTCCATATCAGCCAGAGATGCAGATGTTTTATGTGCAGCATGAGATGGTGCATTATCATGCAAAAAAATGATCTTGCTGTGAAATACACGGTTCTTCTTCTTGAACCATGGCAGGAAGTGCTGTTTGAGAAAATCCACATACATTATGGAGTTCATCTTTAGCGCCTTCAGGGATCCTAAAGGGGCCGAAAATCTCTCTCCCCATGATTCCAGCCCAAAACATTACTCCACCTCCTCCTTGTTGGCGCTGTAGCCGTGTTTGCGTGGGGTGTCCATCAACCAGCCATCCTCCACTCCATCCATCTGGACCATCGAGCGCTGCATGGCACTCATCCGTGAACAAAACAGTTTTGAAATCAGTCTTCATGTAATGTTTGGCCCACTGGAGCCATTTCTGCTTGTGTGAAGTGGATAGAGGAGGTCGACAGGATGGCGTATGCACAGCTGCAAACCTCTGAAGGACCCTGCATCTTGTTGTTCGGGGGACGTTGGAGGCACCAGCAGCTTCAAAAACTTGTCTGCTGCTATGACAAGGCTTTTTTGCCGCTGCTCTTTCAACCTGACGTAATTGCCTGTAGGAAAGAGTCCTCAATTTGCCCTTATCAGCACGCACACGTGTGTACTGTGAATCAGCTACATACTTCTTGATTGCCAAGACACTTCATCCTGATCATCGCACAATGTTGATTGTAGTCATGCCTTGACCTAAACACTCCACAATTTGTTGCTTCTCAGCAGCCGACACATCCTTTTTCTTTCCCATTTTGGCAGAAAATGTAGGCTGCTTAATAATGTGAGACAGCCTTCTTAAGTAGTCTTGCCTTTCATTGGACACACCTGCCAAACTAATTAGCACAGGTGTCTGCAATTGCTTACAGTGATATAAAGAGCCCTGACACACATCACCATCAATGAGTTTAACTGACAAACAAACAAATTCTTCCCTTATCACTCCTAAACACTTTTTGCATAATAATTTGGAACACAGTGTACATGTGCTTTTCCACAAAACACCAGTGGTTCACGTAGTGAATCTTACAGTTCTAACTTGCCAACCGTGGTCTGTATGGAGTTGTTCAATAAAGGACCCAAAATTAAGATAACATAGATGGGAGAGGTCTCTATGAATAGGAATTCCTAAGTATTTGATACCCTGTGAGGGCCAGGCAAAGGGAAAGTTGGACTGGATGGAATCCTATATGGATTTGGGGAGGGAGACATCGAGGGCCTCAGATTTCGCTGCATTGATTTTAAAATTTGACCATGTAACAAAGTGATCTATTTCAGCCATTACAGCATGGATGGATATATGTGATTGAGTGATATATACTAGGACATCATCAGCAAATAGAGAGCACTTGTACTCGGTGCCTCCCACCTCAATCCACCTAATATTGGGGTTATGGCGAATTGATGAGAGCAGGTGCTCCGTCACTAGGATGTATAAGAGAGGGGACAGAGAACATCCCTGCCTTGTCCCATTGGTGATTGTGAAAGGTGATGAAAATGTTCTGACGCGCCCCCTGGGCCTTGAGACAATCGGAGCGGAACCCTTTTTGGTGGATGCTGGTGGTTGTAGTCTTCGTGGCGGCGACCCGGTTCCGTGGCTCAGGGCGGTCAAACCAGTGGCGGAACTATTTATGTGGTTTTGATGTTTAAATGTCCGAATACGCCAATTGTGGATTGCGGTCAGAGTGAACCGCCGCTCCAGGGAAGACCGCTGAGGCTGGTGTTGTGGGTGCAGCAGAGCGTAGCATAACTCCCCTCGGGAGGAGTATAGCCTCAGGGCAGTGTATGCGGAGGATGGGGGTGATGGTGCAGGGCAGCAGCAGTAACGACACGGAGTCAGTGATGCAGTCCAGGGCCTTTACTCACAGTTCTTATTATCCAGACCACGTCTGCAGGTAACGGCTGCCCACGTCGTACTGTGCTCACCAGGTGAGGGGCTCAGACAACTCCCAGATAACTTTGGAGCGCTTCACAGGACTCCCTTTGTGTGTCCTTTGTCTGGCCTTTCTTACCAACCCTTCTGTTCGGCTGCCTCGGGCCTCCTCTTGGTAAACTTTTTTTTTCCCTGACCCTATGTGGTGCCTTCCTAGCGGGTGTAGCGAGGGGCTGCGCCACATAAAATGTCACAGCCTCCTGTTTCTAGCTGAGGGTCGTTTCCTGCCTCCACTAGTTTCGGGGACCGGTCTCCCCCTTTGGCCTGACCCCTCCACGCAGGTGGATTCGGGTGTGCGGTGGCGACTCGCCCGTCCGCACCCCTGGGATCCCTTCGTTCCTCGTTCCTGGAGCCTTCTCCGCTCCTCTTCCTTCCTTCTCCCTCTTCCAGGCCTGGGCCTCTGTTACTAGGCCCGCCTCCGGAGCAGAGCTCATGCAGAGCCCCTGCTCCCTGCCACTTCTGCTCAGACTTCTCTGCACTGAACTAAGATGGTGCCCACCTTTTATACTCCCTTCTCAATGCACCCAGGAACTGCTTCCTCCCTGCTCCTGCACTACAGGGTTCCCCTTCCTCAGTGTTCCCTCCCCCCACTCCAGCCAGGGACAGGGACTGTCGTGCCCATCTCAGGGGCATATTGGTCGCCCTGCCCCACGGCAATGTGGTGTAATGCATGCAGGTGTCGGGTCCTGATCCACACTACATCCTTACCTGAGAGTGAGATATCACACCTCTGGGTGAGGTGCAATACCTCTGTAGCAACCGAGCCCTCAGGGTGCTACAGTTCCATTTATCTTCAGCCTAGGTGACGTATTGCAATACAGGGCCGTGATTTTGGCTATAAAAGGGTCCCCTAGACCCCTACCCCAAGCTTTTTAAGAGAATCATATATGGCGTGCCAGGAGACTCTATGGAATGCTTTCTCAGCATCCAACGAGAGTATCTAATTACAAATTTTTAACTGCATCTAGCCCAGGAAATACTTTGTGCCTAGTAGCAGTGTCTGCTAGTCAGCGGATTATCCCGGCTGTTAAGCAAGCTACACCACCTGTAGTTTGGACACTTAATTTTTTCAAAGGAAATGCTTCGGGACCACGGGATACTCAGTGAAGAGCATCAGGAGGCACCCCAAGGCATAGGGGCTGGGACTGGAAGTAGGATGCCTTGCGGTGGACAGCCGAGCTCGATCCTTATAAAAGCTTTTTAACTGCAGCAGCTTTAGTGGACGCTACTGGAGCTGGAATTACGGGGCTGCTGGCATGAGACTTGCCCTCCAATAGATCCTTGTAAATGGATTTAAAGTGTATTCATTCAAATTAGAGAGACAATTTAAATTAAAAAGCTTAGAGCTGCCTCCACCACAGGGGGGCTCGCTCGACCCACCAGCGGACAGGCACGAGTATTGGGAGAGGGGGGCTGGCCGTCAGGGTTCACCGCGGCTCTGGCACAAACCCGGCGACGCGGAGGTGGCACGGGCAGGAGCGGACTGAACGTGTCGGCTTCTCACTTTTTGGATTTTAGAAGGGCATGACATGCCTATATCTGTGTCTCCCCCTCCTTTTACTCCTCCACCTCTTTTCTTTTCGCATGACTATATGTACTTGTCACTTTTCCATGTGTTAGTTGTGTCTTCTGAGCAGTTTGTCAGCTTTTGGACACCTTTGAAGGTGTTTTCTATGTGTTTCTATGTGTTTTTGTTTGCCTGCCATTGGTTTTAACGGTGTTCGAAGGTGTTCGACGAACAGTTCGACGAACAGTTCGGCGAACACACGGGTGTTCGACGAACCGAACCGAACTCGAACACTACGGGGGTGGCTCAACACTAGTTTTGAACACACAACTGTCAGATTTTAAATGGAGTATAGTATTTTGCAGTTTGCAAAAAATGTCAGGATTATTACCACAGTAATATTTGATCATGTCTGATGACCAGTTTATTATGCAATGGCGGTATAGCGATGCTATTGGTCAGCGATGAAGTGTAGATATGTTTTGAACACACAACTCGCAGACTTTAAATGGAGTATAATATTTTGCAGCTTGCAAAAAATGTCAGAATTATTACCACAGTAATATTTGATCATTTGTGATGATCACGTTTTCATGCAGTGGCGGTATATCGATGCTATTGGTCAGCGGCCAAGTGTGAATATGTTTTGAACACACAACTGTCACACTTTAAATGGAATATAATATTTTGCAGCTTCAAAAAAAAATCAGGATTGTTACGGAAGTAATATTTGACCACCTGAGATGATGGACAAGTTTCTCTGCTTGCACAACACAGCCGTGCTATTCAAATCAACCAAATCTGGCTGTATGCTGTTAACAAGCAAATGGAGCAGTATAAATGGTGTATTATATTTTTTTTCACCAAAATTAGCAGGATTAAGAGCAAAAAGAATATTATTAGCCCTGATATCTAGGGCTATTGATAGGACTTCCAGCAACAGAAAGAACGTGCAATGGACCATATTCTGTGCTATTAAGTTCTACACAAACTCTACCTAACTAGTGCTATCAGCAGTATTAATATTCATCAGAATGAGCCCTTACAAGGACTGTTAGTCTAGATCAATAATAGTGGTGTGGAATCACTGCTTAAAATAAATGCCAATTCTCTCCCTCGCTCAGCTGCAGCTCTTCCTACTCTGCATTGTTTGATGTTCAGACTGTCACGAGCATAGGGTCCCGGGTCTTTTATAGACCCGATGACGCTATGCAGCCAGCCAATCACTGTAATGCCACAACCAACATGGCTACCGCATTACAGTGACTGTCAGGCAATTTCTGCATGGTAATTGGGTGCCTAATATGCGGCAAACATGCAGGGCAGGGACTCGAGCTCCCGCCCGAACATTAAAAAATACTCACCGAGTAACGAGCATCTCGAGCACACTGATGCTCAGGCGAGTAACAAGTAGTGACAAGCATGCTCGCACATCACTAATAAAGACGTGAGTCACATGATGTGCTCCATGTGTGCCCAGTGCAGTTCCATGATTTGCTATTTTCTATGGTTAAAGTGACCCTGATTGAAATATAAAACCAACAATTAAAATAATTCTGCCAGAATAAAAACATGAATGCCTTCTACCATAAACAGTGCCACCCCCCCGATCACAGGTTGTGTGTGGTATTGCAGCTCAGCCCTTTTAACGTCATTGGAATTAATCTGCCATAAACATAACAGTGCCACCCCTGATCACAGGTTGTGTGTGGTATTGCAGCTCAGCCACTTTAGCGTCATTGGAACTAAGCTACCATACCAGACATAACCCCTGGACAAGTATCACACTGTTTATAGAAAAAAAAAACATTGTCATTTAATCTTGGACAATGTCATTAAGGAGGTATTGCTGGTAGAATAATATAAAGACCATGAATATTAATTAAAATCATGTATAATTAGAGCATCCTCATAGATAGAGGCTTCATAGATGGTTGATCATTGTCTACATGGGATAACATTATATTTGTGATTCTTATTATTCTGGTATTACAATAGATTTTCATTTTACACATCTCATCATTTTTCTTCTTTGCCCCTCGCAACTTTACTGCCTGCGGAGAACATATTTCTAAATCAATGCAATAAATATATTCAACAGTCGTACACATCGCTAAGTGCTAAAAACTAAAATGTCCCAGCTGACACCATGTAAAGTTGTTTTCCTTCTCTGACAATTCCCTGATAAATTTATCAGGTTGATATTTTGACACAAATTACAAGCTATGATGTGATGCATTATCTAGACAAAACATTGAACTCTGTTTCACTGGGATAAGAGACGCCAAAGGAAGTGAAACGTGGATTTAGAAATAAACTAGCTATTGAACCCGTTCTACGCCCGGGTGGCGAGCATTTTTATTGGTATATGGTCTCCCATGCTGGTATGTGCTGCCGTCCTCCTTGTATTTGTGCTGCCCCCATCCTGTCCCCACCATCCAATCCTGGTATGTGTGGTACCCCTAACCCCCAATCCTGGTATGCGTGACACCCCTCACCCCCAATCCTGGTATGCGTGGCACCCCTCACCCCCAATCCTGGTATGCATGGCACCCCTCACCCCCAATCCTGGTATGCGTGGCACCCCTCACCTCCAATCCTGGTATATGTGGCACCCCTCATCCCTATCCTGATATGTGTGGCACCCCTCATCCCTATCCTGGTATGTATGGCACCCCTTATCACTATCCTGGTGTGTATGGTATCCCTCATCCTGGTATGCCTGGTACCCCATCCCTCATCCCGGTATGCATGGCACTCCATCCCTCATCCCCAATCCCGGCATGCGTGGCAACCCTCATCCCCAAGCCCGGCATGTGTGGCACCCCTCATCCCCAATCCCGGCATGCGTGGCACCCCTCAACCCCCAATCTCGGTATGCGTGGCATCCCTCACCCCCCAATCCCGGTATGTGTGGCACCCCTTACCCCCCAATCCCGGTATGCGTGTCACCCCTCACCTCCCAATCCTGGTATGCGTGGCACCCCTCATCCCCAATCCCGGCATGCGTGGCACCCCTCATCCCCAATCCCGGCATGCGTGGCACCCCTCAACCCCCAATCCCGGTATGCGTGGCACCCCTCACCCCCAATCCCGGTATGTGTGGCACCCCTCACCCCCCAATCCCGGTATGCGTGGCACCCCTCACCCCCCAATCCCGGTATGCGTGGCACCCCTCACCCCCCAATCCTGGTATGCGTGGCACCCCTCATCCCCAATCCCGGCATGCGTGGCACCCTTCATCCGCGGTAGGCGTGGCACCCCTCATCCCCAATCCCGGTATGCGTGGCACCCCTCACCCTCAATCCTGGTATGCATGGTCCCCTCACCCCCCAATCCTGGTATGCGTGGCACCCCACACCCCCCAATCCTGGTATGCGCGGCACCCCTCACCCCCCAGTCCTGGTATGCGTGGCACCCCTCACCCCCCAATCCTGGTATGCGTGGCACCCCTCACCCCCCAATCCTGGTATGCGTGGCACCCCTCACCCCCCAATCCTGGTATGCGTGGCACCCCTCACCCCCCAATCCTGGTATGCGTGGTACCCCTCACCCCCAATCCTGGTATGTGTGGCACCCCTCTCCCCGAATCATGGTATGCATGGCACCCCTCATCCCCAATCCCGGTATGTGCGGCACACCTCACCCCCCCAATCCCGGTATGTGTGGCACCCATCACCCCCCAATCCCGGTATGCGTGGCACCCCTCATCCCCAATCCTGGTATGCATGGCACCCCTCATCCCCAATCCCGGTAAGCGTGGCACCCCTCATCCCCAATCCCGGTATGCATGGCACCCCACATCCCCAATCCCGGTATGTGTGGCACCCCTCACCCTCAATCCTGGTATGCATGGTCCCCTCACCCCCAATCCTGGTATGTGTGACACCCCTCACCGCCCAATCCTGGTATGCGTGGTACCCCTCACCCCCAATCGTGGTATGCGTGGTACCCCTCACCCCCCAATCCCGGTATGCGTGGCACCCCTCATCCCCAATCCTGGTATGCATGGCACTCCTCATCCCCAATCCCGGTATGTGTGGCACCCCATATCCCCAATCCCGGTATGCGTGGCACCCCTCACCCTCAATCCTGGTATGCATGGTCCCCTCACCCCCCAATCCTGGTATGTGTGGCACCCCTCACCGCCCAATCCTGGTATGCGTGGTACCCCTCACCCCCAATTGTGGTATGCGTGGTACCCCTCACCCCCAAATCCTGGTATGCGTGGTACCCCTCACCTCCCAATCCTGGTATGCGTGGTACCCCTCACCCCCAATCCTGGTATGCGTGGTACCCCTCACCCCCCAATCCTGGTATGCGTGGTACCCCTCACCCCCCAATCCTGGTATGCGTGGTACCCCTCACCCCCAATCCTGGTATGCGTGGTACCCCTCACTCCCAATCCTGGTATGTGTGGTACCCCTCACCCCCCAATCCTGGTATGTGTGGTAGCCCTCACCCCCCAATCCTGGTATGTGTGGTACCCCTCACCCCTCAGTCCAGATATAAGCATGGTCCCCTCACCCCACAATCCTGTTATGTGTGGCCCCCTCATCCCTTTCACACTGTACACAAATACAAAAAAAAAAAAACAGTTATACTCACCTTTCTTCTCTGCACTCCAGCGCTGCTGCGTCCTCGTCTGCCGGAGGCCGGGGGAGGAGTGCGGCGCTGGAGCACCGCACTGTCCGGCGCCATTTTGCTGAAGACACACTGTAAATGTGTCTTCAGTAAAATGGCGCCGGATAGCGCAATGCGCACGCGCCGGTCCGACGCCTTCACTCCGCTCGTGGTCTCCAGCGAAAAGAGGCGCCGCGGCAACGCTCCTCCCGGTCAAGTAAGTATGTAAGTATGGCGCCGGAGATCGCGGTATGTGTTCAGTGTCTACGCATACCGCGATTTCCGGCGCCATACACCTCCTCTTACCTGTAATATCTGGATGCCTGCTTCTGTCTGGAGCCAGACTGCGCGTCACGCATGCGCAGTCTATCGAGGCTTCTGACAGAGACACACATGCCGCCTTATATTATAGATATGTTGCCGTTTTAGACACATAACAGAGATTTTTAGGCAGGTAGAGATGTTTCCAAATATGGTTCGGAGTGTAATCGTTAATTTTAGGATCCATAGGATGTTGAAAACTTGTGTCTAAATTCTGCAAACAAGTTATTGATCCTGTTGCCGTAGACAGAAGGTTAAAAAACTTAGAGTTCAATCACGTTGCAAAAATATTTTGAAACAGTGAAAGAATGTAAAAACTGCAATAATCCTTCTAAATCTTCTGTTTAGTATTGATAGGACACTTGAATGAAATTCTCTGCAGATATAGGTCATTGATCACATGTTATAGTGTCGGCGTAGCATTATGGGCACTGTTCATAAAGGCACTAATATGTTGCCATAGTGGTATTGTTTTGCATCACTTTGCAAGAGTATTATATGGCTATATCATGTAAGAATTATTGTTTGGGTGTTTTTTTATACAAATCAGATAAGAGCATGTATCAGAATAACAATGAGCTAATCGATTCGTAACTAAAATTGTTATTAATTTAAAAAAAAATTCAGATTTGCTTAAAAAAACAGTTGGCCGGTATATTTCTAGATTCTTTGGAAGGCCGGCAAGGGGTAAAAAAAATAAATAAAACATTTTACTTACCTTTTAGGCCCTTATATTCACAGAATGATGAAATTGCCTTACAGAGAGAAGCAGTATATAAAGTACATATATATATATATATATATATTTATATATTCTGGTTTTGTCCATATTGTTTACTGCCCACCTAGGACTCTCCTTAGGGACAGATCATCATACATAGCAGAAGGGGGAGGCTGGAAGCCTGATTGATTGATCAAAATGTTCATAAATGTAAACAATGAAAAACTTTATTTTAAAAGTGGTTTGACAAAGGCTCATGCCGAAACGCGCGTCAGGTTTGATGCACACAGGTTGTGGACTCTCCAGTAGTAGTTGCCGCAGGTATTTAACCACCAAGTTTTGTTATGTGCTGCACTGTATTCTAGCCTCCTTGGCCTTTATTTTGGACCATATGGTCAGTTTGAAGCCACACTGCCCTGGAGTGGTCCTGTATACATCCATATACACAGGTCTAGATGTAAATTTACATGGGAGATTAGATAAAATTGAAATGTATATGTATACTCCTTCCTGTTGTGCTGATTTTCTCACATGTTAACTCTTTGCATGTGTCTTTTTATCCCTTCACCTGTCGGTATGAATTTTTATAATAATGTTTTTCATTGTTTACATTTATGGACATTTTGATCAATCAGGCTTCCAGCCTCTTCTCTTATATTCATAGGGTATTGTCACTCGGCTGATTTCTCAACATGCGTGAAAAATGGACCGATTATTCTGATCAGACTTTGATCAGAGTGTTAGTAATAATAAATAAAGTGTCGCTAGTTTTTCTCGTTTATGGAGAAAATAAATATCTTCACCTTGTCCTTCCTGTCAGTCCTTGAAGATGTCATTTGAGTGCGGTCCGATTTTTTTCTACGGGCCCATAGACTTGCATTACCGATTTTCATTCAACATTGTCTGAGTCCGCGGTAATCGCACTGCACTCGCACAGCATCTGAGTGCAGTCTGATATTTCACATGCACCCATAGAATTGTAAAGATGCGCATAATCTGATCAGATGCACTTGTAGAAAAAAATTGCAGATCTGCACTGCCCCATGGTATAACATTTGGCCGAGTGCTATCCGATAAAACATTGCATAGCACTCAACCATGTTATATGCCAGTGTGAGCCAACCCAGAAAAGCATCTCTACCAATTCAAGCAAATCTGCCCAAAAGAAGCTCAGGAGGTTCACTCACATCTATATAGGATGGTATCATTCCCCCATTTTTCCTAAAAAAGTCATATAATCCATCACCATGAGTCCTGCATGGAATAGTGGTAATAATTATTCAATCTTGATATAGTATCAAAATGTCCAAAAAATCACTTTCTTTAAACCCTAAAGTCCAGAAAACTAATAAGTTAAAAAAAATTTAAGACTAAAAATATGTACAGTAAAAAAAAAATTAAATAGCCCCCCCAAAAAAAGTTAAAGCAATTAAACCAGAATGTGTGTCAAATTATTGACTAGTGTGTTCATTTATGTACAAAACTGTCTGGTCTTTACAGTTAAAAGGAGGGTTGATCTTTAAAGAGGTTTGTAAGATATATATAATATATGATGTATTGGTCAATATTTTGGCCAAAATACGCAAGCTCACAACCCACATCAAGGACTCATACTTGCAAGTTCTAATACTAAATTAAAAGCAAAGCCACAATAAGGAATTAAATTTCCCCCAAGATTCATGAACTGATAGGCTGTGAGTGATTGTCTCATCAGTATTTTGCTCTTCCCAAGCACAGAGTGCTGAAGGAATCACTCATCATTGTCCCCTGCTTGCGCTGTGATGTGATCAGAGTGAGCAAGGGACAATGTTGAGAGTAGTATTCTGCTCCCGTTTTCTCCTAGTGTAAAAATTTTAATAAAATAAAAAATCATAATATTCATCTTGCTTGAAGCGGCCACAAATGCTGAAGAGTATAGGAGAATGATGAGCTGCAGCGAGCAGGCCCCTGACCTGCGCTGAGCTCAGTGAGCGGTGTCCTGTCAGTCTCTGAGCTCAATGCAGGTCAGTGGTTTGCTCGCTGCAGTGAGTCATTCCGCTCTGCTCCTCAGCATTTGCGGTCGCTTCAAGCCACTGTAGACACTGATGCAGAATTGTCGGTCAGATGGATTATGGCGTGAGACAGTAATGAAAAAACTCAGTATGAATCGAAGTACACACTGAGACTTTTTGCTGGGTTTTTGGAGCAGAAACTAAGGGGAAACCCTTCAAATCCTCCTCAAAAATAGAAAACTCAAAAACTTTTAGGTTCTGCTCAGTTTGCTCTCAAAAAACTATGCAAAAAGACTCCCTGCGCATATAGCCAATGATGGGAAACTATCTCAGGTTTTTTGCACACAATGCCTTTTTTAGGTGAATTCCATTAGGAATCCACCTGAAAAATCATCACAAACAAAATGCACAACAATTTTCGAAACAATATTGCTGTCCACATGATCCGGATTGTTTCACCTCTTTTAACTGCTTAGTCATTCGAAAACCCTGGAGCAGTTAAGAGAAGTAACAGGTTCATTTTTAAGGTGATATTTTCCTGAAGCAGCTTTGTGATAGAAAACAACAGCGGGTTCACCCGCCATTGAATAAGAAATGTCATGTGCAAATACCCCAAATTTTACTCAAAATTTCTCAAAACTTTGGAGTTTCCAAGTTTCCATACATTAATTCATCATTGCATTTCTGCCAGTTTTTTGGCATGAAAACTTCTTAATTAAGTTATGTACACACAGAGTCTTTTCTGGGGTATGTGCACACATTTTGACTGCTTTGAACCCGGCAGCTTTCACCCTATACTGTTAAGTATAGAAACCGGGCAGGTTTCCAGCCAGAGCCACCTGAAGAATGAGCATATCACTTCTTTAAACTGCTGTGTGCACAAACTCTACGTTGATTCAACCTGAAACCTGAAACCCATCTGAAAAATGCTGCAAAACTGCAGCAAAAAGTGAACATAATGCACAGTAATGTAAAAATGACATTGCTGTGCACAGCATCAGCCTTTAAATACCTCGTTTAACCTCATCAGAGTTAGGAAATTATGAAGTGGTTAAAATAAGTAGCAAGTGTAGCATCGGCGTCTCTGCCCCCTGACAGGCAGAGACGCCGTCCACCTTACCGCCGCGCTCCTGGCCCGGCGTCTTCCGGCTCTCCTGCTTCTGCCGGCGCATGCAGCTTCCCGGGCACTGTGCTTAGGGCGCGTGCGCTCCCTCCCTCTTAAACGGGCCACGCGCGCCGTCCTAAGGAGTCCCCGGCCAATGGCCGGAGGACTTCTCATATAAAAGGCACCTCCTCCAAAATGGAGGTGCCCGTGCAAGGTTGTAGCTCTGTGTTCTAAACTCTGCTTCAGCCCTCAGGTCCCGCTGCTAGTCTGACTACCAGTCCAGTCTGCCAGCCTGACTACCAGTCCTGTCCGCCAGCCTGGCTACCAGTCCAGTCCGCCAATCTGACTACCAGTCCAGTCCGCCAGCCTGACTACCAGTCCAGTCCGCCAGCCTGACTACCTGTCTCCGCCAGCCAAGTACACTCTCCAGCCCGACGGTCTGCCTACAGTCCAAACCCGCCAGTCTGTCTATGGGCCAGGCTTGCCTGCCTACCTGGAGAACGTACCAGTTACCTGCCGTGCCTACCAGCCAGCCTACCTGGAGGCTCCTGCCAGTTACCCATGGTGTCTGCCAGTCTGTCTACCTGGATCACCCGTCAGCCTGCCTGCCGTGCTCATCTGCTGTACCGGTGAGTCCCTGCCTTCTGACCCGTGGGAGTCACCAGCTCTCACACAAGATCCGTAACAGTTTGCACGGGCCATGGAACCCGGTGGCCCCCAGGCTCCATCGCTTGCTGACCTGTACCAGGAGGTTTCTCATCAGAGTTCCCAATAGGAGACCATCCTGACCTACCTGCCGTATGTCAACTCCCACCTGGACATGCAGTCCGTCCCACCTGTGTCCGCCTCAAGCCGAGCGACACCCGCTCTGGCGGCACCTCTTTCTACCAGTGCCACGGTATCCAGCTCTGGACCCTGCCTCTCTGCGCCTCCTAATTTTTGGGGTGACCCCGTCTTATATCGGTGTTTTCTGAACCAGTGCATGCTGCACTTTGAACTACTGGCACATCAGTTTCCCGCCGACCGGGCCAAGGTGGCGTTCATCATGTCTCATCTCACCGGGGAAGCATTGGCATGGCTAAGCCATCTATGGGAGAGAGAGGATCCCCTGGTGTCCGATCTTCCAGCTTTCCTCACTGCCTTCCAGAGGGTCTTCGATGAGCCCGGAAGAAGGACTTCTACTGCCTCCTCATTGCTCCGTCTCCGCCAAGGGAGTCTCACTGTGGGCCAGTATGCCATACAGTTCCGTACCCTCGCTTCTGAGCTTGCCTGGAACAACGAGGCCCTGGTGTCCACCTTCTGGGAGGGTCTTTCCGGATGGATCAAGGACGAACTAGCCGGCCGGGACATTCCTACCACCCTGGATGACCTGGTGTCACTAGCTACCCGGATTGACATCCGTTTCCTGGAACAAGCTAAGGAGACAACCCAGGAGAGAAGATTTCCTCATCTTGCTCCTGTTTTCCAGAGACCTGCCTCCTAACCAGCAACTCCCCGGGCTCGCCCGAACCCATGCAGATCGACCAGACCAAGATGGTCAAATCTCGCCAAGAGACACGCCGAGCCGAGGGGAGCTGTTTCTACTGTGCTAGTAAGGAGCATCTGATCCGTTCCTGTCCGGTGAAGCCGGGAAACTCCAGTGTCTAGGACCGCTCGGAGTGGTCATCCTAAGCAAGAGTAAATCCTCTCCGTTCTTGACTCTATCCGTTTCTTTTTCCTGTGGAGAGAACCGCTTTTTTGAAACCGCCCACCTGGATTCTGGAGCCGCTGGGAATCTCATTTCTCAGTCCCTTGTAGAGAAGTATCAGATTCCCACCAAACCTCTGGCTGAACCATTGGCAGTCGCTTCTGTGGATTGAAGACTCCATCCGGTGACCATCTTGCTCGTCACAGAGCTTGTAACCCTTCAGGTGGGAATGCAGCACTCGGAGAGGATCTCCTTCCATGTACAATCCGGACTCTCTCACTCCCTTTTGCTAGGGCTACCCTGGCTACAGAGACATGAACCCATTCTGAATTGGCGATCTGGTGAGGTGCTCCGTTGGGGGCAGGATTGCCATGAGACCTGCCGGGTTCCGGTTCGCCCGGCTCGACCTCCGGCTAATTTACCTGGTCTACCGGCACCTTACTGGTCCTATGCAGATGTCTTCGACAAGAAGGAAGCACAGACACTTCCACCTCATAGGCCATATGATTGCTCTATTGACCTGGTACCCGGTGCCACTCCACCCCACGGGGGTATCTACCCCTTGTCGCTGGCCGAAACCCGGACCATGTCGGAGTACATCGAAGAAAATCTGGCTAAGGGATTCATCCAGAAATCTACCTCAATGGCTGTAGCTGGATTCTTCTTAGTAAAAAAGAAAGACGGTTCACTACGCCCCTGTATCGATAATAGGGGACTCAACCAGATTATTATCAAAAATAAATACCCCCTGCCGCTCATCTCAGAGCTGTTCGACCACCTTAAAGACGCAAAGATCTTCACCAAGCTCGATCTTCATGGGGTGTATAACTTGGTCCGGATCCGCCAAGGAGATGAGTGGAAGACGGCATTCAATACTCGGGGCGGCCACTATGAATACCGTGTGATGCCCTTCGGCCTCTGTAATGCTCCAGCCATCTTCCAAGAACTAGTTAACGACATCTTCCGTGACCTCTTATATTCATGCGTGGTGGTGTACCTGGACGACATCTTGGTCTTCTCTCCGGATCTACCCACACACCGGAGGGATGTTCATCATGTCCTGCTTAGGTTCAGGCAGAATCACCTATACGCAAAATTTGAGAAATGCCTCTTCGAGCAGACCTCTCTTCCGTTTCTGGGCTATATTATCTCTAAGACAGGTCTACGGATGGACCCTGAGAAGGTTTCTGCCGTTTTAAAGTGTCCCCGACCGGAGGGGTTGAAGGCGATTCAGCGATTCCTGGGCTTAGCTAACTATTACCGCCTCTTCATCCCACATTTCTCTTCCCGGACTGCACCCATCTCTGCGCTCACCCGTAAGGGAGCAAATCCTAAGGAATGGACGACCGAAGCGGAGGAGGCCTTCCTCTCCTTAAAACAAGCCTTCTCTTCTGCCCCGGTGCTGCACCGTCCGGATTGCAACAAACAGTTCTTTCTGGAGGTTGATGTTTACTCTTCCGGAGCCGGAGCAGTGCTCACCCAAAAATCTCCGTCCGGGAGAATGGTAGCCTGCTGCTTCTTCTCCAGGCTTTTCTCCTCATCCGAGCGCAACTATTCCATAGGAAACCGAGAACTGCTAGCCATCAAATTGGCGCTGGAGGAGTGGCGTTACCTGCTCGAGGGGGCTCTGCACCTGGTGGTCATCTACACTGACCACAAAAACCTAGCATATCTACAAGATGCCCAAAGACTCAATCCACGTCAGGCCCGGTGGTCTTTGTTCTTCGCCCGTTTCAACTTCACCCTACATTACCACCCTGCGGACAAGAACGTTAAAGCCGACACTTTGTCCCGATCCTTCCTGTCTTCCGATCAAGAGGAGGAGCCTATGTGACGCGCCCCTGGGCCTGCTGTGTCGCGCAGCGTCTCGCGCACGGGGCTTACCCGGAACCGGATCAGATGAGGGTTGTAGTCTCCGAGTGGCGGGGACCCGGTCCGTGCCCAGGGAGTCAAACTCAGTGTGTGGCAGTCTTGATAGATGTTATTTGAGTGTCGACTACGCCACCCGTTGATTTGCAGCTATGGAGCTGCCGCTGCAGGGCAGACCGCTGAGGCCGGTGTAGAATTGTGCAGCGTGATAGTATAACCCCCAACGGGAGGGGTATGGCCTCAGGGTAGCCGACGTGGAAGATGGGGGTAGCAGGAACCACTCAGAGACGGTGCGGTGTAATTCAGGGTCTTTACTGGTAACAACGATAGACCCTCCCGGAGTACTTGCTAGCTAACGGGGCCTGGTCAGTCCTTGAGCAGATGGGATCTCCCCTGGCCAGGCGGAGTTGTAGGCCTCCCAAACTGACTGTACTCTTCTGCCTACCTTGCTAGAAGCGGATATAAGTAGCCCACGTCCCTGAGTGTACCGTGTGGTGCTCACCCGTATGGCCGGTGACTCGGGGCCTTCTATGGCTTCCGCTCCACGATGGCGGTGCTGGTCCCACGCGTGTGACCGTGCCTTCGGGTTTCTGGGCCTGAGGACCTGAAATCCCCTGCCGGTCGGCTTCTGCTGCTGGGTAAGAGTTAGTCCCCACAGCCTCGGACGCCGGGTCCGGTAAGAAAGCTTTTCAGTCAGGGCGAGCTCTGCAGCTGCCAGCCCCTGACTCGTAGTAGTATTGCTCCACTGAGCTTCTGCTGTTTCTTCCTATGCTGCTTCTCTTCTCTACTCTAACCCTGCCTCAGCCCCGGGTTTATACAGGGGAAGTTCTTCCCCTCCCAGGACTGGGCAGGAGGTGTGGCATGCATAGGATTCCTGACCAAGGGACCTCCCACCTGCTCTCAGACATAACATTACATTACTGTGGGAAACCAGACCCCTGGGGTGCCACATATGCATATCATCAATCCCTCCAAATTGATGAAAGTGGCTCCCTTGGACCTGTCTTGTCTCTCACCCGGTAAGACGTTTGTAGCGATTCCAGATCGTAAGAAGGTTCTTCACTGGGGTCATGCATCTAAACTAGCCGGCCATGCTGGCCAGAGGAAGACCTTCCTGCTCATTACCCGGCATTACTGGTGGCCTTCCCTGCGTAAGGATGTTGTAGACTTCATCACGGCCTGTTCACTCTGTGCCCGCAGCAAGGTTCTCAGACATCTTCCAGCCGGCCATCTCCTTCCTCTTCCGGTATCTGCTGCCCCATGGCAACACATTGCTAAGGACTTTATTACTAATCTCCCTGTTTCTGCCGGTTGTACTGTCATTTGGGTGGTTGCTGACTGCTTTTCTAAAATGGCCACTTTATCCCTCTGCCTGGTCTCCCATCTGCATGTGTGCTGGCTAAGGACTTCATCCATCACATCTTTCGTCTCCACAGCCTACCCCTCCACATTGTGTCTGATCGAGGGGTCCAGTTCACTTGGCGCTTCTGGAGAGCTATGTGTAAGCTGCTGGATGTCTCCCTGGATTTCTCCTCTGCTTATCATCCTCAGTCCAATAGCCAAGTTGAACGTATCAACCAGATCCTTACCAGCTTCCTTCGGCACTTTGTCAACGCTCACCATACCGATTGGGTAGAGCTCCTACAATGGGCCGAGTTCTCCTATAACAACCATGAGAGCGAATCTTCTTCCAAGTCCACGTTCTTTGTGGTCTACGGTCAACATCCCCGGATTCCGTTTCCCGTCTCCGCTTCAGTGGACAATCCTGCCGTAGAGTCTCTGATCAGCGAATTTTCCACCATTTGGGAGGACACTAGATCCGCACTTCTTCAATCCTCCGAGCGGATGAAGAGACATGCTGACAAGAGACGTCTGGACCCACCTCAATTCCGTCCGGGAAACAAGGTTTGGCTCTCCTCCAAACATGTTCGTCTCAAAATACCCTCCTATAAGTTGGGTCCATGGTTCATCGGTCCATTTGAAGTCCTCAAGCAAATCAATCCAGTGGCCTACAAGTTAAAACTCCGGGCCACCTTACGGATTCCCAAGTCCTTCCACGTTTCTCTCCTCAAACCGGTTGTTCTTAATTCTTTTTCCGACAATCCAGGTACCTCCCCAGCACCGGTCACCGCTGAGGATGTCTATGAGGTAGAGAACATTCGGGCCACCAAGAGAGTAAGAGGAAAGACCTTTTTTCTGGTGGATTGGAAGGGGTTTGGCCCAGAAGAGAGAACTTGGGAACCCAGGGAAAACATCCACGCCCCACTTCTTCTTAAAATTTTTTTTTCAGGCCTAAAGAAGAGGGGGCATGAAGGGGGGGTACTGAAGCATCGGCGTCTCTGCCCCCTGACAGGCAGAGACTCCGTCCCCCTTACCGCCGCGCTCCTGGCCCGGCGTCTTCCGGCTCTCCTGCTGCTGCTGCCGGCACGCGCAGCTTCCCAGGCACTGTGCTTAGGGCGCGCGCCCGCGCTCCCTCCCTCTTAAAGGGGCCATGTGCGCCGTCCTAAGGAGTCCCCGGTCAATGGCCGGAGGACTTCTCATATAAAAGGCATCTCCTCCAAAATGGAGGTGCCTATGCAAGGTTGTAGCTCTGTGTTCTAAACTCTGCTTCAGCCCTCAGGTCCCGCTGCTAGTCTGACTACCAGTCCAGTCCACCAGCCTGACTACCAGTCCAGTCCACCAGCCTGACTACCAGTCCAGTCCGCCAGCCTGACTACCAGTCCAGTCCGCCAGCCTGACTACCAGTCCAGTCCGCCAGCCTGACTACCAGTCTAGTCCGCCAGCCTGACTAGCAGTCCAGTCCGCCAGCCTGACTACCAGTCCAGTCCACCAGACTGACTACCTGTCTCCGCCAGCTAAGTACACTCTCCAGCCCAATGGTCTGCCTACGGTCCAAACCCACCAGTCTGTCTATGGGCCAGGCTTGTCTGCCTATCTGGAGAACATACCAGTTACCTGCCGTGCCTACCAGCCAGCCTACCTGGAGGCTCCTGCCAGTTACCCGTGGTGTCTGTCAGTCTGTCTACCTCGATCACCCATCAGCCTGCCTGATCATCTGCTGTACCGGTCAGTCCCTGCCTTCTGACCCGTGGGAGTCACCAACTCTCATACAAGGAATGGCCCAGAGTAGCAGCCGGTCCCTCTGCTCGGTCCTTCCCTTGTTCACGGAGTCGATTGAGCTGCCCTGCGACCTTGGTCAGTCCGAGTTGATACCTAGTTACGCCCCTCTGGTCCCTCCTTGCACCGCAGCACAGAGGTTCCACCACCCGGATCCGTAACAGCAAGTACATTATTCTGGCTACATAAGTTAGAAAGCTGCTCGCTAGATACAGATTCAATTATAGAAAGAAGACGCTGGCAGTGGAGCCGACACAAATATGATGTCAAAACTGCCAAAGAAGCCGCTTCAGGAAAAAGACCACCAGCTTTTTCCTGAAGCAACTTTGCCTAGAAAACCCTCAACAGGCCCATCGGCATCTTAAAGATAATGAGTGCAGATACCCTAAGGCTATGTGCATACTATGTTTTTCACTAAGTTTTAAGTCATGGTTAGAGATGAGCGTTGTTCTACTCGAACTGTTCGTCAATCTCAAATTCGAGCTGTTTTGGGCGGTGTTCGAGCTGGTCGGCGAACACGAACAATTTGAGAAAAATTCGGCTGTTCGAGGTTATGTTCGATAACTGTTCGTGCACCAAAATCATAACTGGATTTTTTCTCAGTAATGATGAAAATTAATGTTAATACGCAGTTTGAGTGTACAGCGGGGCGGGGGGAGGGGCAGGGGATGGATCTCTGCAGGAACAATGAAGATCTCCATTTTTTTTTCTCTTTCCCGCATTTGCAGTGGGGAGGTGCAATCTGTCAGCCTATCAGCAGCGCACACACGGAGCGAAGTGCTTTTTTTCACACAAGCAAGGGCATGTGTGATTGGCAGTGTATGTCACATGTCCTTGCCCTATAAGACCAAGCCATTTTCCCCGTCACCACCATTTTCTCACTGCTGCAGCTGCGTGTTAGACGGCACCGCTGTTGCTGTGTGCGCTATACCTTGTTAATTTCAAGCCAATTTTTGCACAAATATACAGATAGCTTGGGAGTAGGGAATAGTTGTGATTGCAGTCCTTTTAAGGACTAGGTTACAGCATTTCCTACGACTTTTATCAGGCAGGTCTGTGCTCTTAAATAGATAGATTGTGGGAGTAAAGACTAATTGTAATTGGAGTCCTTTTCAGGACTAGGTTACATCAGTTCCTATCAGTTTTTGCCAGGCAGGTCTGTGCCAGTGCTGTGCAAGTTTTTTTCACAGCATTTGGCTGAATCTAGCAAAGCTAATCCTTTTTGGCCTATTGCAGAGTGTGTTAGTCAGTGGAGTAGCCTATCTGTGTTGCAAGATATACCACCTGTGTATAGAATACCAATTTTTTTACTGCACCTAGTGAAGTAAAATCTTTTGGGCATAGCATCATTCTATTAGTCCATCTATACTGACCTCCATCAGGTTGCAAACTGAATATAATTTTTTTCTGCATCTAGCTCTGAAAAAATATTTCGGCTTCTAGCAGTGTGTGGGACTTGGTCTATTAGTCCATCTATACTGACCTCCATCAGGTTGCAAATTAAAAATAATTTTTTTCTTCATTTAGCTCTGAAAAAATATTTGGGCTTCTAGCAGTGTGTGGGACTTGTTCTATTAGTCCTTCTATACTGACCTCCAGCAGGTTGCAAATTGAATATAATTTTTTTCTGCATCTAGCTCTGAAAAAATATTTGGGCTTCTAGCGGTGTGTGGGACTTGGTCTATTAGTCCATCTATACTGACCTCCATCAGGTTGCAAATTAAAAATAATTTTTTTCTGCATCTAGCTCTGAAAAAATATTTGGGCTTCTAGCAGTGTGTGGGACTTGGTCTATTACTCCATCTATACTGACCTCCATCAGGTTGCAAATTAAAAATAATTTTTTTCTTCATTTATCTCTGAAAAAATATTTGGGCTTCTAGCAGCGTGTGGGACTTGTTCTATTAGTCCATCTATACTGACCTCCATCAGGTTGCAAATTAAAAATATTTTTTTTCTGCATCTAGCTCTGAAAATATATTTGGGCTTCTAGCAGTGTGTGGGACTTGGTCTATTAGTCCATCTATACTGACCTCCATCAGGTTGCAAATTAAAAATAATTTTTTTCTGCATCTAGCTCTGAAAAAATATTTGGGCTTCTAGCAGTGTGTGGGACTTGGTCTATTAGTCCATCTATACTGACCTCCATCAGGTTGCAAATTGAATAAAAAAAATTTCTGCATCTAGCTATGAAAAAATATTTGGGCTTCTAGCGGTGTGTGGGACTTGGTCTATTAGTCCATCTATACTGACCTCCATCAGGTTGCAAATTAAAAATAATTTTTTTCTGCATCTAGCTCTGAAAAAATATTTGGGCTTCTAGCAGTGTGTGGGACTTGGTCTATTAGTCCATCTATACTGACCTCCATCAGGTTGCAAATTAAAAATAATTTTTTTCTTCATTTAGCTCTGAAAAAATATTTGGGCTTCTAGCAGTGTGTGGGACTTGTTCTATTAGTCCTTCTATACTGACGTCCAGCAGGTTGCAAATTGAATATAATTTTTTTCTGCATGTAGCTCTGAAAAAATATTTGGGCTTCTAGCGGTGTGTGGGACTTGGTCTATTAGTCCATCTATACTGACCTCCATCAGGTTGCAAATTAAAAATAATTTTTTTCTGCATCTAACCCAGCCAATAGTTTTGGCCTAATACCACAGTTTGGCCACTCAGCTCTGCTCGGTTACCATCCATTGTTTTTTTGTGCAATCAACTCCAGAGTTGTGAATTAGTTAACCACCAAAATGAGTGGAAAAAGGCCTGCTGCTGGTGGAAAGGGGAATAGGCGTGTTGGGAAGGGGAAAAAAGGTTGTGTCCGTGGGGTAGGTGCAGAAGAAAGACCATCTTCCAGCCAAACTAAAATGTCTACTTCTTTTAGCGGACAATGTGATAAGATCCCTTTCTTACAGCCACGCCAATCGCTACAAATTCCAGATGAGGCACAAAAACAGCAGGTGCTTCAACGGATATCAAGTGCTCCTTTAAGTGGGCTCTCCTCCACATCAACTTCAACATCACAAATACTCCAGTCCTCAAAGGTGTCACCCAAATCGCACTTGCTTCCTCACAGCTCCCAAATCTCCAGCTGCCCGTCTGAGTATGAGGTAGAACAGATGGTTGAGTCTGCAGAGCTGTTTACTCATACTATAGCCTGGGAATCAGAGGTCGACTCCAGCGCTTCTGTGAATCCAGACGAGGAAATGATCTGCACTGATGCCCAGAATCTTTATGAGTCGGATCCAGGACCAGACGCAGAAGGTTCTGACCATAATGTAGACCCTCATTCCCAAACTGTAACTCCTGTTGGTGGAGACAATGAGGAAGACGATGATAAGACTCAAATACCTGATTGGAGCGACAACTTTAGTTTTTTGTCAGGGCAGGAACAGGTTGGCTCTGAGGACGACGGGTGTGATAACGCACAGGGTGATGATGATGAGGTCGGAGATCCCACTTACTGTCAACCCACAGTCAGCCAAGAGATGAGGTCAGCAGAGGAGGTGGAGGAAGATGCTAGTGACGACGAGGTCAGGTTGCGCCTTCCTGGACAGAGACGTAGTACTGGAAGCACGTCAACAACTGCATCCTCAAACACAACTCTGCCTCTCACCACAAGTCGTGGTGGCTCTTCAGGTCGCATGGGTGCTAAGCCTTGCATAGCCTGGGCAGTTTTTCAGATCGATAAAGATGACCCAACTCGTGTTATCTGTAACATTTGTCAGCAAAAGCTAAGTAGAGGCCAAAAAATACATAGTTTGAGTACTTCATGCATGAACCGGCACATGGACATGAAGCATAAGTTGCAGTGGGAAGCTCAGTGTGCTACAATGCGGTCTAGCCGGCCGGGCCAACCACCGTCTGCCATATCTTGTGCATCCGCGGCCTCTTCATCCTCTGTGACTGGGGGGACAGCAGTCACACCTGTTTTGGGGCGCAGACCTGCCACCTCTTTACCCGCAACAGCCAGCGTGATTGGCAGGTCATCATTTTCTTTGGAGGTGGTAACACCAGCTGGTCTTGAGCGCTGTCCGACATCGATAGCACCACCTTTGGATCAAGGCAACCTAACATGTCCGCCTGCATCTTCCTCACAGACCGGCAGTTTGCCGGGGACACCCTTATCAACCCCGTCTAAGCACAATAGCCAGCCCTCGGTCCCTCAGATGTGGACAAGTAAAAGACCATTTCCTCCTAGCCATGAGAAAGCTAAGAGGTTGAATTTCACCATCTGCAAGCTCTTGGCTACAGAAATGCTGCCTTTCCGCCTGGTGGACACAGAGGATTTTCGAGACCTTATGTCCGTCGCAGTGCCCCAGTACCAGATGCCCAGTCGGCACTACTTCTCAAAGAAAGGTGTGCCTGCGCTCCACCAGCATGTCGCACACAACATCACCGCTTCTTTGAGAAACTCTGTGTGTGACAGGGTGCATTTCACCACAGACACTTGGACGAGTAGGCATGGACAGGGGCGTTACATGTCGCTGACTGGGCACTGGGTAACTATGGTGACAGCAGGACAAGGGGCTGCTGTCCAAGTCTTGCCGTCCCCACGAGTTGTGCGTCAATCCTCTTTATGTCATTTTTCCTCCACTGCTTCTGCCTCCTCAACCTCCTCTCGGTCTTCCACCTGCACCCAAAGCCTGTCTGGTCATGCCACAAGCTTTCTAACTGCGCAGAAGGGATCCTGCACACCTCCTTACTATGCTGGCAGTAGGGCTCAACGTCATCAGGCGGTTTTTACATTGAAATGTCTGGGAAATGTGAGTCACACAGCTGAGGAGTTGTGGTCAGCTCTGGAGAACCAATTTCATGAATGGTTGTCTCCACTGGACCTGAAACCAGGGAAGGCCGTGTGCGACAATGCTGCAAACCTGGGTGCGGCCCTTCGCCGGGGCAATGTCACACACGTGCCTTGTATGGCTCACGTGTTGAACCTGGTTGTCCAGCAATTTTTAGCCCACTATCCCAGACTAGATGGCCTTCTGCAGAGGGCACGGTCGCTGTGTGCTCACTTCCGCCGTTCGCATCCCGCAGCTCAGCGACTTACATCTCTACAGAAGTCGTTGGGCCTGCCACTTCACCGGCTAAAATGCGATGTGCCTACCCGGTGGAATTCAACTCTGCACATGTTGCAGCGACTGTGGCAGCACCGACAAGCCCTGGTGCAATACGTTCTGACGTATAGCCTGGGCCAACGAGATTCAGAGGTGGGGCAAATCACGCTGGAGGAGTGGTCTCAGATCAGGGACCTATGCACCCTTCTGCACAGTTTTGAAATGGCGACGAAGATGTTTAGTGCTGACGATGCCATTATCAGCATGACTATTCCGGTGATTTACATGCTGGAGCACATGTTAAACAGAATTCGGAGTCAGGTGGTGGCACAAGAGGAGGTGGAGGAAGTAGAGGAGGAGGAGTTGTATGCGGAAGGGCTAACATCTGCAAGGTCCAGACGGTCGGCAGCACCAGGGCGGCAGGCATGTGAGGGTGGGGGAGATGATTTTACCAGGGCGCATGGTAGCAGCCAAACTAGTGAGGAAGGTGCAGGAGCCCAGGAAGAAGTGGAGGACGAACTGATGGAAGACTCATCAGATGAGGGAGACCTTGATCACATTTCTGTTGTGCGAGGTTGGGGGGAGAGGACAGAGGAAGGAAGCATGATTGTTACCTCGCCACCAACACAACAGGGACTTGGTGCTCCTGGATGCGCAACACACATGAGTGCCTTCTTGCTGCACTACCTGCAACATGACCCTCGAATTGTGAGAATTAGAAATAATCCTGACTACTGGGTTGCCACACTGTTAGATCCCCGGTACAAAAGTAAATTTGCAGAAATTATTCCTGCCATAGAAAGGGATGCACGCATGCAGGAGTATCAGCAGAGACTGTTGCAGAATCTTACATGTGCTTTTCCACAAAATACCAGTGGTGCACGTAGTGAATCTCGCAGTTCCAACTTGCCAACCGTGGGACCGTCAAGTGTTCAGCACTCAAACCGTAACAGAACCACAGTATCTGCTGGTAACATCAATTTTGCGGAATCATTTCACCACTTTTTTAGCCCATCCTTTGCAAGGCCACAGGAGACAAGAAGTCTGACACATAGTCAACGCCTAGAGACGATGGTACAGGAGTATCTCCAAGTAAACATTGAAGCCACGACTGTGTCACTGGACCCTTGCTCTTTTTGGGCTTCCAATCTGGATAAATGGCCGGAGCTAGCCACTTACGCCTTGGAGATCTTGTCATGCCCCGCAGCCAGCGTTCTGTCTGAACGTGTGTTCAGCGCTGCTGGTGGTGTGCTGACAGATAAGCGCACGCGGCTCTCCACTGATAATGTAGACAGACTCACGTTCATAAAGATGAACAAATCATGGATCCGAAACGACTTTTCTACCCCTGTGTCATCCTGGGGAGAGTAAAAGCTTGATGATTGGTTAAAATCACCCTACCAACCGTTTTAAGCTTTCAAATTACTAATCATGTTTATCTGTATCTTGACTGGAAAATAATTTGGGCTTTGTAGCAGTGTGCAGCACTGATCCTATTAGGCCATCTATAATAAGCTTCACCAGATTTAAAATTAAAAATAATTTTTAGCTGCATCTAGCCCGGAAAATAATTTTGGGGCTCCGAGATGCGCAAGACACATAAGTGCCTTCTTGCTGCACTACCTGCAGCATGACCCTCATATTGTCAGAATTCGAAGTAATCATGACTACTGGGTTGCCACACTCTTAGATCCCCCAAACTTTTCGATCAACCTTTTCATTTTAATAAAGACCAAAAAAATGGTCATTTTTGAAATTATAAGCATTAGCAGGTTGTTAGAAACTGAAATCAAACAGTTTTCAACTCAAAACTTTATTCTAGGTGATGTTACATTTTCACATAGGACCCCTTGTTCGAAAGGAGCTTCTGAACTCTCTCGTCCATTGAATTTGTCAGGTTTTGGATGGTTTCTGCTTCAATTGTTTTGCATGAGGACAGAATACCCTCCCAGAGCTGTTGCTTAGATGTGAACTGCCTCCCGCCATCATAGACACTCCTTTTAATGATGCTCCAAAGGTTCTGAATGGGGTAGAGGTCAGGGGAGCATGGGGGTCACACCATAAGTTTGTCCCCTTTTATGCCCATATCAGCCAGAGATGCAGATGTTTTATGTGCAGCATGAGATGGTGCATTATCATGCAGAAAAATGATCTTGCTGTGAAATACACGGTTCTTCTTCTTGAACCATGGCAGGAAGTGCTGTTTGAGAAAATCCACATACATTATGGAGTTCATCTTTAGCGCCTTCAGGGATCCTAAAGGGGCCGACAATCTCTCTCCCCATGATTCCAGCCCAAAACATTACTCCACCTCCTCCTTGTTGGCGCTGTAGCCGTGTTTGCGTGGGGTGTCCATCAACCAGCCATCCTCCACTCCATTCATCTGGACCATCGAGCGCTGCACGGCACTCATCCGTGAACAAAACAGTTTTGAAATCAGTCTTCATGTAATGTTTGGCCCACTGGAGCCGTTTCTGCTTGTGTGAAGTGGATAGAGGAGGTCGACAGGATGGCGTATGCACAGCTGCAAACCTCTGAAGGACCCTGCATCTTGTTGTTCGGGGGACGTTGGAGGCACAAGCAGCTTCAAAAACTTGTCTGCTGCTATGACAAGGCTTTTTTGCCGCTGCTCTTTCAACCTGACGTAATTGCCTGTAGGAAAGAGTCCTCAATTTGCCCTTATCAGCACGCACACGTGTGTACTGTGAATCAGCTACATACTTCTTGATTGCCAAGACACTTCATCCTGATCATCGCACAATGTTGATTGTAGTCATGCCTTGACCTAAACACTCCACAATTTGTTGCTTCTCAGCAGCCGACACATCCTTTTTCTTTCCCATTTTGGCAGAAAATGTAGGCTGCTTAATAATGTGAGAGAGCCTTCTTAAGTAGTCTTGCCTTTCATTGGACACACCTGCCAAACTAATTAGCACAGGTGTCTGCAATTGCTTACAGTGATATAAAGAGCCCTGACACACATCACCATCAATGAGTTTAACTGACAAACAAACAAATTCTTCCCTTATCACTCCTAAACACTTTTTGCATAATAATTTGGAACGCGGTGTACATGTGCTTTTCCACAAAACACCAGTGGTTCACGTAGTGAATCTTACAGTTCTAACTTGCCAACCGTGGTCTGTATGGAATTGTTCAATAAAGGGCCCAAAATTAAGATAACATAGATGGGAGAGGTCTCTATGAATAGGAATTCCTAAGTATTTGATACCCTGTGAGGGCCAGGCAAAGGGAAAGTTGGACTGGATGGAATCCTATATGGATTTAGGGAGGGAGACATCGAGGGCCTCAGACTTCGCTGCATTGATTTTAAAATTTTACCATGTAACAAAGTGATCTATTTCAGCCATAACAGCAGGGATGGATATATGTGATTGAGTGATATATACTAGGACATCATCAGCAAATAGAGAGCACTTGTACTCGGTGCCTCCCACCTCAATCCACCTAATATTGGGGTTATGGCGAATTGATGAGAGCAGGTGCTCCGTCACTAGGATGTATAAGAGAGGGGACAGAGGACATCCCTGCCTTGTCTCATTGGTGATTGTGAAAGGTGATGAAAATGTTCTGACGCACCCCCTGGGCCTTGGGACACCCGGAGCCGGACCCTTTTGGTGGATGCTGGTGGTTGTAGTCTTCGTGGCGGCGATCCGGTTCCGTGGCTCAGGGCGGTCAAACCAGTGGCGGAACTATTTATGTGGTTTTGATGTTTAAATGTCCGACTACGCCACCCGTGGATTGCGGTCAGAGTGAACCGCCGCTACAGGGCAGACCGCTAAGGCTGGTGTTGTGGGTGCAGCAGAGCGTAGCATAACTCCCCACGGGAGGAGTATAGCCTCAGGGCAGTGTATGCGGAGGATGGGGGTGATGGTGCAGGGCAGCAGCAGTAACGACACGGAGTCAGTGATGCAGTTCAGGGCCTTTACTCACAGTTCTTATTATCCAGACCACGTCTGCAGGTAACGGCTGCCCACGTCGTACTGTGCTCACCAGGTGAGGGGCTCAGACAACTCCCAGATAACTTTGGAGCGCTTCACAGGACCCCCTTTGTGTGTCCTTTGTCTGGCCTTTCTTACCAACACTTCTGTCCGGCTGCCTCGGGCCTCCTCTTGGTAAACTTGGCGCCAGTTTCCCTGACCCTATGTGGTGCCTTCCTAGCGGGTGGAGCAAGGGGCTGCGCCACATAAAATGTCAGAGCCTCCGGTTTCTAGCTGAGGGTCGTTTTCTGCCTCCACTAGTTTCGGGGACCGGTCTCCCCCTTTGGCCTGACCCCTCCACGCAGGTGGATTCGGGCGTGCGGTGGCGACTCGCCCGTTCGCACCCCTGGGATCCCTTCATTCCTCGTTCCTGGAGCCTTCTCCGCCCCTCTTCCTTCCTTCTCCCTCTTGCAGGCCTGGGCCTCTGTTACTAGGCCCGCCTCCGGAGCAGAGCTCATGCAGAGCCCCTGCTCCCTGCCACTTCTGCTCAGACTTCTCTGCACTGAACTAAGATGGTGCCCACCTTTTATACTCCCTTCTCAATGCACCCAGGAACTGCTTCCTCCCTGCTCCTGCACTGCAGGGTTCCCCTTCCTCAGTGTTCCCTCCCCCCACTCCAGCCAGGGACAGGGACTGTCGTGCCCATCTCAGGGGCATATTGGTCGCCCTGCCCCACGGCAATGTGGTGTAATGCATGCAGGTGTCGGGTCCTGATCCACACTCCATCCTTATCTGAGAGTGAGATATCACACCTCTGGGTGAGGTGCAATACGTCTGTAGCAACCGAGCCCTCGGTGCTACAGTTCCATTTATCTTCAGCCTAGGTGACGTATTGTGATACAGGGCCGTGATTTTGGCTATAAAAGGGTCCCCTAGACCCCTACCCCAAGCTTTTTAAGAGAATCATATATGGCGTGCCAGGAGACTCTATGGAATGCTTTCTCAGCATCCAACGAGAGTATCTACTTACAAATTTTTAACTGCATCTAGCCCAGGAAATACTTTGTGCCTAGTAGCAGTGTCTGCTAGTCAGCGGATTATCCCGGCTGTTAAGCAAGCTACACCACCTGTAGTTTGGACACTTAATTTTTTCAAAGGAAATGCTTCGGGACCACGGGATACTTAGTGAAGAGCATCAGGAGGCACCCCAAGGCATAGGGGCTGGGACTGGCACTAGGATGCCTTGCGGTGGACAGCCGAGCTCGATCCTTATAAAAGCTTTTTAACTGCAGCAGCTTTAGTGGACGCTATAGGAGCTGGAATTACGCGGCTGCTGGCATGAGACTTGCCCTCCAATAGATCCTTGTAAATGGATTTAAAGTGTATTCATTCAAATTAGAGGGACAATTTAAATTAAAAAGCTTAGAGCTGCCTCCACCACAGGGGGGCTCTCTCGACCCACCAGCGGACAGGCACCAGTATTGGGAGAGGGGGGCTGGCCGTCAGGGTTCACCGCGGCTCTGGCACAAACCCGGCGACACGGAGGTGGCACGGGCAGGAGCGGACTGGCCGTCTCGGCTTCTCACTTTTTGGATTTTAGAAGGGCATGACATGCCTATATCTGTGTCTCCCCCTCCTTTTACTCCTCCACCTCTTTTCTTTTCGCATGACTATATGTACTTGTCACTTTTCCATGTGTTAGTTGTGTCTTCTGAGCAGTTTGTCAGCTTTTGGACACCTTTGAAGGTGTTTTCTATGTGTTTCTATGTGTTTTTGTTTGCCTGCCATTGGTTTTAACGGTGTTCGAAGGTGTTCGACGAACAGTTCGACGAACAGTTCGGCGAACACACGGGTGTTCGACGAACCGAACCGAACTCGAACACTACGGGGGTGGCTCAACACTAGTCTTGGTCCCATTATCAGTATTTGGTCAGTATTCGGTCAGTATTTTTTCTCAGGAGTGGGAGCCAAAACCAGGAGTGGGTGATAAATGCAGAATTGGTGCACTTGTTTCTATTATACCTTTTCTCTGATTGTTCTTCACCTGGTTTTGGCTCCCACTCCTGAGAAAAAATACTGACTGAATACTGACCAAAAGCTGAAAGTGGGGCCGTGGCCTTAGAAGCAGAAACTGAACAGAAACTCTCCACATTCTCCTCCAAATCTCAGCTTTAAAAGTCTCCTAACCTGATGTGCTTAACACGTCACTCTCAGTAAAGAGAAATATTACTCCTAGATACCGGTCTGATGCCTCTCATCCAGCCAAACCAGAACTCACACATTGCACTGATGAGGGTCAGTACCCCAAAACACAGTGTCTGCAAATTGAGTTTCTGGTTTGGCTTTTATCCTAAGTCATGTGATAAGGCTCACTAAACGGTCACTATTTGACTTTTAGGATTGTTACTTCCTGTAGGTGGCACTAAAGTTCTAGTCCTCTTCCTCTCTGAAGAGACAATTTGCATATTTTCCAGAGGAGCATTGTGGCTTTAAAAGTCTCCTCACCTGATGTGTTTAACACGTCACTCTCCGTAAGGAGAAATATTACCCCTAGATATCCTCCAAATCTGAAAATTCCTCAAAAATATTGGACCTATTTCATCAACATCGGCATTGTTCACGTCAGTCTTGATGAGAGGGTGTGAGTCAGATGCTCTTGAAGAGGTGCATGAATCATTCATGAATCTTGCGGATGGCATGTTCCTCCATGTGCTACACCAGAAATCTCACTCCATTTAGATGCTGGAGTTAGATTTCTTGCAAACGGAATGACACAGCTCGTCATGAATTAGACAAGCTATTTCATCAGACCCCTGACACTCCCTGTTCCAGCCCCATTTCCACCTATTTTGATGGAGCTAGGAGAAACTAGCGTGAAGTAGCCAAGTTACTGAATCTAGGCTCAACTCCGAGGTGTGTCTACAATTTTCCATTTTTCAAAGCTTTTACGCCAGAATTCTGATGTAAAAGCTTGGATGAATTGGGCGTTTTAAGTTTTTACATGCATGCACATAGAATCTTTTTGCAGAGCTTTTGGAGCGGAAACTTTACAACATTTTTCTTTAAATCTTGATAAATATATGTTAACTAGATAAAATGTGAAAATTTGCTCAGACAGAAATGGCCTGTTTTGTTTTGCTTTTGAACTAAGGTTTTTTTTTTTTCATTTTTGTCCTTGATAAAAAAAAATCGACACATTTTTCTGAACTTTTAAAATATTAAAAATAAACAAAGAGCGCATAATAGCAAAATAATATATTAAAATGCCCCAATAATTTGGTAAGAGATCTTGTCACAATAAAAATGAAACTCTGCGTTGAAAATTTAAATATTCATTCCTTCCCTTTTATTGTCTCCTAATTAAAAGTTTCTTCTCCTGCAAAACTATTTAATGAGAAATGGCTGTACATTCACCGATAGAAATCTACAGACTACAAAAAAGAAACTATGAAAAGTATAAAAACCAATCTGTTGGATGAATAAGCATGAAACACAATGTCTAATTAAAATTTACAGAGGTTGCTTTCAAGGCTGTTTTCCCATATGCAATACATGTAAAATAGGTTATTGTTCTGAAGTGAGTTACAAATGAGAAAAGTTTAGTATCTTTATTTGAGCCAAAAATATCCATAAAGTAGCAAAAAACCTCTTCATGACCCTTGTCATAAAATAATTAAAATTCTTCAGCATGAATTATAATTTCTTACATAACAAGACAAGAAATACATGTATAAAACCATCAGTCAAATTTCACTGTAGGGCTATGTACACAAAGAGTTTTTCAAGGACTCTTGGGCCAGAAACTGAGCCAAAATGGAGTGGAAACTTGTAAATTCTCCTCCAAATCTCAGTACTCTTCTAAAACTTGGCGTTTTTGCTCAGCAGCAATGTGCAGATGGTGTATTTTTGTTGAGTTTTTGGAGCAGAAGTTGTGGGGAAACTCTAAGGACCTGATCCAACAAGACCAGCATTGTTCACGGCAGTCTTGATGAGTTGAAGAATAAAACTACTATAATACTGCCCCTATATACAAGAATATAACTACTATAATACTGCTCCTATATACAAGAATATAACTACTATGATATTGCTTCCTATATACAAGAATATAACTACTATAATACTGCTCCTATATACAAGAATATAACTACTATGATATTGCTTCCTATATACAAGAATATAACTACTATAATACTGCTCCTATATACAAGAATATAACTACTATAATACTGCCTCTTATGTACAAGAATATAACTACTATAATACTGCCCCTATATACAAGAATGTAACTACTATAATACTGCTCCTATATACAACAATATAACTACTATAATACTGCTCCTATATACTAGAATATAACTACTATAATACTGCCTTCTATGTACAAGAATATAACTACTATAATACTACTCCTATATACAAGAATATAACTACTATAATACTGCCCCTATGTACAGGAATATAGCTACTATAATACTGTTCCTATATACAAGACTATAACTACTATAATACTACTTCCTACATACAAGAATATAACTACTATAATACTGTTCCCATAGTACAAGAATATCACTACAATAATACTATTCCTATGTAGAGGAATATAACTACTATAATACTGCTCCCTATGTACAATAATATCACTACTATAATACTATCTTTATGTACAAGAATATAACTACAATGATACTGCCGCTATGTGCAAGAATATAACTACCATAATACGGCCCCCTATGTACAAGAATATGACTACTATAATACTGCCTTCTATGTACAAAAATATAACTACTATAATACTGCCCCCCATATACAAGAACGTAACTACTATAATACTGCTCCCTATGAACAGTAATATCACTACTATAATACTACCTTTATGTACAAGAATATAACTACTATGATAGTGCCCAAATGTACAAGAATAAAACTATTATAATACTGCCCCCTATGTACAAGTATTTAAATACTATAATATTGCCCCTATGTACAAGAATATAACTACTATAATACTGGCCTTAGATACAAGAATATAACTACTATAATACTGTCCCTAATACACAAGAATATAACTACTATAATACTTCCCCTATGTACAAGAATATAACTACTATAGTACTGCCTTCAATGTACAAGAGTATAACTACTATAATACTGCCCCCTATATACAAGAATATAACTACTATAACACTGCCCCTATGTACAAGAATATAACTACTATAATACTGTTCCTATATATAAGAATATAACTACTATAATACTGCCCCCTATGTACAAGAATATAACTACTATAATACTGCTCCCTATGTACAAGAATATAACTATAATACTGCCCCTATGTACAAGAGTATAACTACTATAATACTGCTCCTATGTACAAGAATATAACTACTATAATACTGCTCCCTATGTACAAGAATATAACTACTATAATACTGCCCCTATGTACAAGAGTATAACTAATTTAATACTGCCCCCTATATACAAGAATATAACTACTATAATACAGCCCCTATGTACAAGAATAGAGCTACTATAATACGGCTCTCTATGTACAAGAATATAACTACTATAATACTGCCCCTATGTACAAGAATATAACTACTATAATACTGCCCCCTATGTACAAGAATATAACTACTATAATACTGCACCTATATACAATAAAATAGCTACTATAATACTTACCTTATGTACTAATATATAATCGCTATAATACTGCTCCTATGTAAAATAATATAACTACTATAATACTGCTCCTATTTACAAGAATATAACTACTATAATACTGCTCCTATGCACAAGAATATAACTACTATAATACTGCTCCTATATACAAGAATATAACTACTATAAAACTACCCCTATGTTTAAGAATATAACTACTATAATACTGCCCCTACAGTGTATGTACAAGAATATAAGTACCATAATGCTGCTAAGAAAATGAAAATATACTTTTTTAAAACATCTTCATTTATTCAGTATCAAATATGAGTACCACTCACAGAAATACATATACTTACACTCCTTTACATCTTTTTCAATCTATCACTAAGGTTATCAATGGTTGTCTGAGGAATGTTCTCGCACACTCAATGAATTTGGACAAATCATCAAGATCCTCTGCTGACAGCTCCCTTTTCAATTGCCAACCAATGCGCTCTCAGATGTGATCGATGGAGGGCAAGTCCGGAGACTCTGCAGGCTATGTTAGCTTGTTTAGGCGTGTTTACAGTAGAATGAGCAACCTTTCGATCCTTTCGAGAAATTAATGTACCGTTGGTTCACCAACCAAATCAATGTAAAGTTGAGCTGTCATTGTACCTGAAATGAAGAACAGAAGGGTCAGGCTACTACTAGTTATGCCCCCTTCACCATATTCCCGGGAGTATGGCTGATGTGATGTGATGTTGCTGCTAATGGCCTTTTCATGGTGTTGCCCATGTGGTCTCATCAGATTCAAAGAACTGGCACATAATAATCCATTCTGTACTGCAAGTGAAATTGCCTTTCACATTCCAAGCCTACGGCATCAAGCACTATCTACGCAATCCATCAGAAGGATGGTTAATATACATTTATTTATTTTTATTCTACAAAATGTAAACTTTTTTGTTGTTTTTGAGTGGGGGAGTCAAATAATTTTTAAACTAAAAACTATTATGATCCCATTATGCTCGGTCATCCAAATGGACGTCTAGATCAATATTCTAAATCAATATTCATGACAATTAAAATTTCATTTACTGTTTAAATGTTATTGAAACAAACTGCGGAAAAAGTTATTTTCTTGTCATTTTTTAAGGTATGCCACATTTTTCTGGAGAAAATAATGATTTAATAGTCATATTTAAAGGGGTTTTACATTCTCCAAGATCCTATCTCAATATGTAATAGCTATAACAATAATCGTATTAGCAAATGCCTCCAATTAGAAATGTAGTATTGTTCTTCTGATTTGCTATGTCACTTACCCCATGTGCAGGAAATTGCCTTAGAGTAGGTATCCATGGTTACGACCACTAACTAACTAACTAACTAACTAACTAACTAACTAACTAAGTACCTGTCACTATGTCCAGATGGATATCTAAGCTACTGCAGTGCCTGGCAACATAGCGAATCAGAAGAACTATGTTACTTACCCCATGTGCAGGGCATTGCAGTAGCTTAGATATCCATGGTTATGACCACTCATATAGTGATAGGTAGTAAGCTAGTTAGTTAGTTGTTAGTGGTCATAGCCATGAATACCTAAGCTACTGCAATGCCCTGCACATGGGGTATTTGAAATAGCAAATCAGAAGAACTATTCTACTTTTTAATTTTAGGTACTTATTAATATTATTATTATTATTACACTTACTACATATTGGGATAGGATCTTGGAAATGGTTATACAACCTTTAATGTTATTTTAGCTAATAATATATTTAATAAAACACATAATGATAGTAATAAAATATAATATCATGATTAAAGTAAGAATATAAAACAATTTTTTTTTTTTTTATGAATATCCATAATCAAAATGGTAAGTGATAAATTGTATCCTACATCATATTCTGATATTTTAAATATAATTATCTATGGATTTTAGATATTAAAAACTTACTTTGATTTAATTAAACTTCGTTTTGCTAAATATAAAAGTTTGTTTTACTTTTTGCCTTTCTCTCCCGTCTCCTTGGCATTCTCTCCCGTTCTGCGCAGAATAAGGCCTGTTTATTAGCTCAATATCTCCCTCACATCCCCAGCATCCAAATTCCATCTGCAGTTTTCAATCATTTTCAGCAGGTAAGCTCTGTTATTCCATCAAAGATAAATTGTAGAATCCTTCTGGAATTGCAGCAAATGAAAGTTCCTCTTGGCAGCTCTCCGCTGTCTTTGTTTATAGAACTAATGAATACTAGAGGTATAAAGTTTATCTGTCAGTGCTAAGTGCACCGGCACGTTTCATGTACCGAATGAAAGATGGAGTTGATATATTTCTGATGCACTTTGATAATATACATTTCTGATCTTCCATAGTTCAGTCAGGCTATTTGAAAAAAAAAAAAAAGTAAAAAAAAATCATTCAGACGGAACTTGAAAGTCTTTCTTTTATTAGAAGTTGCTTTGTAAAAATGAGAGTATCAAGTAATATATTTCATTGTAAAGTATTCATGTACTTTTCACTAGTTGCTTGTACTGAGCTATTTGGTTCTGGATAATGCAATGCATAATGTAACAAGTCCCGGCTTTCAAGGAATTGATGCCCGACTTGATACAACTCATCAAAATTTCTTTTTTTTTTTTATTGCATAATTCTTTCCATCACTTTACATATCTCCTCGCTGTCACCACAATACAATTATGTGTCATCTAAAGAAGAACAATGCTGCGTTCAGCGAGGGAATTATAACCCGGTACGGAAGAGGAGTCGGATGCATTTTGTGAAAAGATTTATGTCCTACAATATCTTTTTAGTTTAATCCTAAATTCTTCTGAGATGGGATGTGCGTTATCTGTGATAAATAATAAATTATTCACAAATTTTCTTATCTTTGTGTCTTTCTTCTTTTGATGTATGCACTGATACAATGGAATGTAACGAAAAAAATGAATCTACAAGGAGTGAAATTGTTTCTAGGAAACAAAAGGACTGGTATATAAGAATGTGGATTTATTGATAAAGTGGTAAACTCTGACCATGGAGGAAGCCAGATAAGAGAACAGAGTCATAGGGTCTGTCAACTGCATAGCCCCATAGACAGGGGCATACCTTGAAACTCTCTTGGGCCCAAGTGCGAATTTAGTGATAGAGCTCCTTTTCATTGGAAAAATGGCCCAGGATCCAGGTATGATCGATACCTCTGCATCCTCTACAGCAGTGATTCCCAAACTCCTGTCCTCACGGCCCCCAACAGATCATGTTTTCAGGATTTCCATAATGTTGCATAGGTGAGGGAATTCCTGATGCCTTGATGATACTTCCATCACCTGTTCAATATTAAGGAAATCCTGAGAACATGACATGTTGGGGGCCGTGAGGACTGGAGTTTGGGAAACACTGCTCTAGAGCTACTACCTTGATGAAAAATACCTTTTTTTCCCCTATGCCGACAGCAAAGGACAATGGTGATTCCCCATGTGATTCAATTATATGAGAAGGTAAGATCAAGCTGTGATTAAAACTACCATAGGCTAATGGGTGGAGTGCTCAATCAAAAAGCCTGTGAATACAAATATTATACATTGAATGTCACTTCCAAGCAGAAAACTGGTGTGTACAGGTGCATACTAAGAGTAGCCACCTCCATCTATAACTAACAAATAAAGTTGCACTCTAACGCTATAGCATATAAACACAAAATATATCAAATTGGAATTGCATTACTGCTGTAGAAAATAGGAAAATAGCGCATAAATTGGCCAATTCATGTATACCCAGCAGCCGTGGCAAGGTGACCTTCGTTGCTGGGAACCTAATCTAATGAGACTCCTCTCATGGGCTGATAGCCAACATTTATATGGGTAGAAAGGATCCTGCTGTGATTAAAACCACCATAAGCTGATGGGTTGAGTGCTCATTCAGAGAGCCTATGTACACAAATATCATAGATTAACCGTCATTTCAAAACAGAAAAACAGGTGCAAGCTAAGAGACCACCTCCATATGTAACTAACAAAATTAAAGCTGCACTCTGTAATGCTATAGTATGTAAACATGGAATGTATCAAATTGGATTTGCATTGTTGCTTTAGAAATAAAGGTAAAATGAAGATACTTAGCGCATAAATTGGCCAATTCATGTGTGCTCAATAGCCATTGACAAGGCAACCTTTTTTGCTATGAGCCTAACCTGATATGATACCTCTCCTGGGCTTATAGCATGCAATTATATGGGTGGGTAGGATCAAACTGTGATTAAAACCTCCATAGACTGATGGCAATGGGCGGGGATTGACCTTTTTGAATAGTCTCCTGTGCTGCTTGGTCCCCAGCAGCATTTAAAGTATGTATTTCTCTAAAAGGACACAGCAATTTAGAGTCAAACTTGCTTGACTGAAATCATGCAGCTAGTGTCTAATACATTTAGTCCATTTTATTTTAATATGTGTTTTCTTAAATATAAAAGGCAGCCATAGATTGGTGTTTTGTACTATCTAATCCTTTAAGGACTAGGGAATTTATTATATTTGCACTTTCTTTTTTTCCTTACCTTTTTAGAAGAAGTTTTTTTTTCTTTTTAGTCAACATGGACATATGACGGACTTGTTTTTTGTGACATGTAGTTGTAGTTTTGAATTGCACCATTCATTTTACCATACAATGTAATGAAAAACAGGAAAAGAAAATTCTAAGTGGGATGAAATGGTAAAAGAAATGCAATACAGCTATTGGCTTTCAGTTTTGTTTTGCTAGTTTCATTATGCAGTAAGAATGACCTGGAAACATGATAATTAAAGAAGTTGTCCGGTACTTTTTTTAAATTGCCCAATGTATTCAGCATGTGGGCATAAGTATATTTGTAAATACCTTGTGTTGCTGATAATGCCTGTGAGCGGCGCTGTCGGTGGCCGCTCACAGGCAAGTAAGGTGTGACTCAGCACTGGGGTCCCCGTGGTGGCTGCTGGGTTGTGGGCAGGGTTATTCCCAGCGTCACACCCAGGATGCCGGATGTGACACAGGGGAATAACACCGCCCACAACCCAGCAGCCACTGGTGGAATGCGGAAGAGGGACCCTCGGCTGCAGCCTGGACTTGTCGTGACGTCAGCGGATTTCAGCGCTGGCTACAGCCGAGGGTCACGTGATGCCTGTGAGTGGCCAGTGATAGCGCCGCTCACAGGCATTATCTGCAACACAAGATATTTACAGAGATACTTATATCCCACATTGGGCAACTTAAAAAAAGTACCGGACAACCCCTTTAAGTTTGGTTCAATTATAGTGATACCAAATATGTATTGATATTTTTTTATTGAAGTGGTGTTTTATGTCACCATTTTCAATAACCAAAACATTTTTATTTTTTACTGATGGCGCTGAATGAGGGTTTGTTTTTTGCGCTGTTAACTGATGTTTTTAATAATACCAATTTTATGTACATGTAAAACTTTGATTGTTTATTATTACATTTTTGGAAAGAGGTCAGGAAACCAAAATATTTTTTTTCCTTCATGTAAGGGCTTGCTTACAGGACCGTATAACACAGCCGAGATGTCATCCGAGTGCAGTAAAATTACCGGGGACACAGAAAATGAAGAAGATGGAGAACTTAAGATCTCTGTCTTCTCCACACCTGTGATGCGATTCTCTCATGTGAGAGAATCGAATCACACTAAGGTGACATTCCAATCAAACTCTCACGGGGGCAGCAGTGTGGACTTTCCCATAATGTCCTGCAGCAATCTGATCACATGGTGATCACGTGGAACAATCAGAAGAAGAACACCAATATTCACATGTTTAGTGCCACCCTGTGTCTGTTGAGGACCCTCAAGGTCCCTGTTACATTCTGGAGAATTTCGAGGAGAAGCAGCAGCAGGTGGAAGTGGAGGAGGTCACTGACTTGGTGCAGGTTGGAGACGAGGATGACAGAGAAAAAATGATGATGACTATGACACTAGCCATGACAACAAACCATTGCAGTGTGGTTAAAAAAATGAAATAATAGGGCCTTCGTTCATGCTGGCAGGCATGGCAAGCTGTATGCTAAAATGCCTGTGGGAGGAAAGATGTATTTTTAACATGAAGCAAAGGGATGACTATTGAATTGGCATACATAGGATGCAGAGGTAGCAATATGTAATAAAGTAAAAAAAAAATGTAAAAAATCTTACACAAATCACGAAAGGCTGTTTTGCCACTAAAAACACAGCTTTTGTGATAAAGCAAAAACATTTTTAAAAAAGAATATGTGGCGCCCCTGAGGGTTCGGTCGCCACAGAGGTACTGCACCTCACCAAGAGGTGTGGTGTCTCCCTTTCTCTCAGGTAAGGAGAGAGTGCTGCACGGAACCCCAACACCTGCATCCAACACTACACTACCCCAGGCCAGCTGGAGGGGCAAGATGCAATGTAGTTTTCTGCTGAGCCCTGACCCTGGATAGGGTGGGGGGAACCCAAAGTTAGGGGGAACCAGTAGTGGGTGTGGGTGGAGGAAGAAGTTCATGGGAGCACTCGTACAGTAAAGGTATAAAATAGGGTAGCCATCTTAGGGTGGCAGAACAGAGAGTCTAGTAGTTGAAGTACAGTCAGGGAGCAGAGTCTCTCTAGGAGCTCTGCTCCACTACAAGGGCCCAGAACTGAGGCCCAGGATGGGAGCAGGGAGTAGGCTCCATTCTACTGAAGGGATCCTAGGGGGTACGGCGAGTGCAGGGGGCACCCGTACACCCGAACCTGCCAAGTGTCAGGAGGATCTAGGCCGCAAGAAGGGGACCGGCCCCTGGCCCAGTCGTGCAGCTTCAAGCCTCAGCTGGAAAATACCGGAGGCTTCTGACTTCTATAGCAGAAGCCAACCTCTCACTTCAATCCAAGAGTAAGGTCGAGCAGGTCTGAGCAACTCCGACGGACAGGGGAGACCTCACAGCACCCGAATAGGATTTACAGTGAGAAGCGCAGGGCAGGAGGGAGTAAAGACCCAGCGTGAAGTCGGTCTAGGAATGTACATTTGAATGTGGGGTTCTGCCAGGTACACCCGGGCTGCCTGAGGAAGGACCGAACCCCTGCCTGGTGAACGCAGTGCGACGCGGGAGGCTTGCACCAGTACTGTACACCTGAGGAACTTGTACGGAACTGTGAGTAAACTCGGATGACTGCACGGAACTGCCTCCGCTCCTTCATTTCACCGGTACCTTTTCCCTCCCTGCACTACAAAGCCCAGCGCACCTCCTCCATCTTCTTCTACACTGCCCTGAGGCTTGCTCCACCTGTGGGGAGCCGTTCCATCACAAGCTGCCCTACCACCTGCCTCAGAGGACTGTTGCAGCGCTGGTGATCCTCACCAGACACGACAGGTGGCGTCACGACAAATCCCCTATACAGTCTCCCCCTTTTTCAGTGACCGCCCTGGGCCACGGACCGGGCCAGCCACTGTGATATCTCCAGCAAGCCCGGCTGCCGAGTACCCCACGGTCCTGGGGGCGAGTCATACACATAATTGGTATCCCCACATCCGGAACGACACAATATAATGCTGTCAAATTATTTATTCCATGCAGCGAACACCGTAAAAAAAATAATAAAAAGTACACCAAAAATTATGCTTTTTCATACTGACACTCAAGAAAAAAAGAATAAAAAGCAATAAAAAAGAATAGGTAGAAAAATGGTATAAATGAAAGAGCCAAACAGTCCCTAATATTGCTCATTTAGCAAAAAAATAAAAAGTTACACTTCTCAAAATATGATGACACAAAACACAATTCATTTTTGTAAAATATTGTTTTTAGTCTGTAAATGTAGCAAAGCATTAAAAAACTATGTAAATCTGGTATCGCTGTATTCGTACTGACCCGATGAACAAATAGGTCTTATCACTTTTACCGCAAAATGAGTAAAAAATAAAAAGCAAAAGTAATAATTGAAGTGTTGTTTTCTGTTCATTCTGCATCTGAAAAATATGATTAAAAAGCGACCAAAAAATGTTATGCAATGAAAAAATTATACCAAAAAAATCTCCAATGCAAAAAATAAGCCTTCATGCAGTTCTGTTCCCCAAAATATAAAAACGTTAAAGCTCTCAGACTATGGCTTTGTGAAAGCAGCAAAGCATGAAAAAAAAAACATATAAATCTGGTATCGCTGTAATCGTACCGAACCGAAGAATAAAGTAGTCTTATCACTAATACCACATAGCCAAACGGCAAAAAAATAAAAAATAAGAACTTTTCTTGTAATGCTGTCTATTTGTTCATTCTACATACCAAAAATCAAAACAAGGCTCGGCTCACATTTATTCTGTTCTGTCCACCGAGCAATTACATCAGGGTTTCCGTGTAAACACCAAAAACTCGTAATTCAGGTGAAACTCCCTTATGAGGCACATGGATTCCCTTTGGACTCCACTTGGTCTCTATTCCAGCCATGTCCCATCATTTTAGACATCTCTTTAGCGCACAAATGTGGTTGACCACAGTTCTGTGCACGCCTAAAATGATGGATACCACTGGGGCAAATGCTAAACGGACTCCAAAGTGACTCCATCTGTGTCATTAGAGTGAATGGCTCTGTTGGAGGTTTCATCTGAATGTAGTTTTTGTGGGATTTACAATGAACCCCAAACATAAGTGCTCAGTGTAGAACAGAATAATGTGATCCAACCTTATTGTGGAAGCGATCAAAAAATGTTATGTACTCCAAAGTATTACCAACAAAAATCCTAACTTATTCAGCACAAAACCAGACCCACTCAGGTCCGTCTTCTGTCACTGGAAATATAGGAGGTTCCCATGTTATTGGTAGAACAAAGACTCTGGAAAAACAACATGGCCTCCCCCTTAAATAAACTCCAGTAAAATCTGGCTCCCAAATCCATATGCCCATCTCCTTCGGAACCTAAACCACAGTATGCAGCCACATATTTGCCATTATTGTAATGGGGACAGAGCACTTAACAATTTACGGGGTGCGTGTGGCCAGAAGCACAAGCTCGGCACAATGTTTGGGGCTCTACACTGTATGTGAACACAGTGTATGGGTACTAAACTGGCATATTTGCAATTGTCCAGAAAAAAAGCACAGTGTGGCACTTACAAAATAGTCACTGTAGCCATAGATGAATTCATTGAAAGGTGCAATTTCTACAATGGAGTCACTTCTGGTTTTTTTTCTGGTGTTCTGGCACCTTACGAGCTCCACAAATGTCGCCACAAACTATCCTAGCAAAAGTAGTGCTCCAAAGGCCAAATAGTGCTCCTGCCTTCTCAGACCTGACATGTGGCCTAACAGCAGTTTCCGACGACATATAGGACTTCATCACACTCGGGAGAAATTCTGCAATTATTTGTGGGGATCAATTTCAACTATTAACTCATGTGTAACTGACAAATTTTAAGCAAATAAAAAAAATAATTACATTTTTACTACTAAAATATTATATTTCCACGTCCCAATGTTATAAAATTCTGTGAGGCATCTGTGGGTTCAAAATACACACTACATCCCCATATGAAATCATTATACAGTGAAGTCTCCAATATGGGATCACTTCTGGGGGTTTCTGCTGTTCTGGCACCTCAGGGGTTCAGGTAAAGGTGCCCACAATCTATTCAAACGGAATGTGCATTATAAAAGCCAAGCAGTGCTCCATCCCATCCGATTCCTGCTGCGTGCTTAACTCAAACAATAGTGTATAACCACATGTGGGGTACTCTCACATTCAGGAAAAATTGCATAACAAACTATGGGGTCCATTTTCTCCCTTTACCCCTTGTGTAAATTATACATTTGGTGCTAAAACAGTATTTTAGTCGAAACTATTTTATTTTTTTGTTTTCACATCAATAAGTTATAAAGTTTTGTGAATCACTTGTACTGTAAGATAAAATGTTCAGTACACCACTAGATGAATTCCTTGATGGGTCTAGTTTACAAAATGGGGTCACTTGTGGGGGGTTTCCATTGTTTTGGCATGTCAGTAGATCTGCAAATGCGACATGACATTCACAATCTATTCCAGACAAATTTTACCCTCCAAAAATCAATTAGCACGCTTTCCTTTCCGAGCCCTGCCCTGTGTCTAAACAGCAGTTTCTGTCCATAAATGGGGTATAATGGCATTCAAAAGAAATTGCGTAACAAATTAAAACAAGATTTTAGCCAAAAAAACATAATTTTCGTTTTACATCTACATTTTAACCCCTTTAAAGCCCATGATGTACTAGTACGCGTCTGTGCCCTGGGCTTTAAGAGCCTGACCCGTATTAGTACGTCATCGCGTTCGCGCGTGCACACAGGCTGTGCGGGCGCGATCACTGCTGGGTGTCAGCTGATTGTCACAGCTGACACCCGGTAATATGTGCAGGGAGCGGTCACATTAACCCCCGCAATGCTGCGATCGAAGTCGATCGCAGCATTGCGGTGGCTAAGGGGAGGTGATCGGTATACTCACCTCCTCTTCCGGCCTCCAGCGCTGTCTGCCGCGGCTTCCCGGGTGTTGCCATGACGACCCGATGTCGTCATGACAACATCCGGGTCACCAGACAGCAGGAAGATTGTTTGGTCATGCGCAGTGCATGACCAAACAATCTTATCACTGTGCAGCGCTGACTGTCTGCATAGCACAGGGATGGTGCTCCATCCCTATGCTATGCAGGCGATCAGAATAAAAAAAGTGAAAGTCCCATAGTGGGACACGGTAAAAAAGTTAAAAATAACTCTCAGAAAGTGAAAAAAAAAATTAAAAAAAATTGTAAAAATATTAAAAAAAAAATAAAAAAAATAATCCACTAAAATTAAAAATATAATGTACCCATCAATAAATGTTATTATGAAAAAAAAACAAGCAAACAATAAAAGTACACATATTTGGAATCGCCACGTCCGTAACGACCTGACCTATAAAACTTTCCTACTAGTTAACCCCTTCAGTGAACTCGGTAAAAAAAAAAAAAAAAAAACGAAGCAAAAAACAATGCTTTATCTTCATACCGCCAAACAAAAAATAGAATAACGCGATCAAAAAGACGAATATAAATAAAAACGGTACGGCTGAAAACATTATCTTGTCCTGCAAAAAACAAGCCGCCATACAGCTCCATCATCCGAAAAATCAAAAAGTTATAGCTCTCAGAATAAAGCGATGCAAAAAAATTATTTTTTCTATAAAATAGCTTTTATTGTCTAAAAGCGCCAAAACATAGAAAAACTATAAAAAATGTGGTACCGCTGTAAACGTACTGACCCGAAGAATAAAGCTACCTTATCAATTTTACCACACGCGGAGTAGAATAAAAAAATGTAAAAAAAACACAATTCCTGAATTGTTGGTTTTTGTTTATTCTGCCTCCCAAAAGCTGGAGTAGAAAGCGATCAAAAAATGTCACGTGCCTGAAAATGGCACCAATAAAAACGTCAACTCATCCCGCAAAAAACAAGCCGTGACATAACTCTGTAGGCCAAAATATGGAAAAATTATAGTTCTCAAAATATGGCGATGCAAAAACTAGATTTTACAAAATATGTGTTTTTTAGTGTGTGACAGCTGTCAATCATAAAAACCCGATATGATTCTGGTATCGCTGTAATCGCACCGACACGAAGTATTAAGTAGTCTAATAACTTATACCGCACTAGGAACGGCGTAAAAAATAAACGCTAGGGCTGGGGTTGGGGTTGTGCTAATGTTAGGGATGGGGTTGTTTTTTTTTTTCAAAAGTAAAAAAAAAAAAAAATGACGATATGGCAACTACTGTTGAAAACAAGTGCTCGCTGCTTGAGTTTGCATCGGGTGCTCGGGTATGCACTGAGTATCGCGGGTGCTCGAGTCTCCGCCCCATATGCTTCTTGGCCAAAAAAAACCTTGTGGGGATTGCCTTCCATGCACGAGCGATCCTCGCATGTTTTTTGGGGGGTGTCTAATAACCGTGAAACATGCGGTCGGGGACTTGAGCATTTCACTTGAGCACCCGTGATACGTGGTGCACACCTGAGTACCCGATGCAAACTCAAGTAGCGAGCACTTGCGCTCAACTTATTCAATATGATGACCTAATGTTATCAAATTCTGTGTCGTACCTCTGGGTTCAAAATGTTCACTATACCCCTTAATAAAATCCTTGAAGGGTATAGTTTCTAAAATGGGGTCACTTGTGGGGGAGCTCCACTGTTTAGGCACATCAGGGGCTCTCCAAACGCGACATGGTGTCCGCTAACAAATTGAATGGAAAATCGGCTCAAATTGTTAGCGGACACCATGTTGCGTTTGGAGAGCCCCTGTGTGCCTAAACATTGGAGCTCCCCCACAAGTGACCACATTTTAGAAACTAGACCCCCCAAGGCACCTATCTAGATGCATAGTGAGCACTTGGAACCCGCAAGTGCTTCACAAATTGATTCATAAAAATGAAAAAGTGGGAAAAAAAACACTTTTTCATTTTTACGAATCAATTTGTGAAGCACCTGGGGGTTCCAAGTACTCACTATGCATCTAGATAGGTGCCTTGGGTGGTCTAGTTTCCAAAATGGGGTCACTTGTGGGGGAGCTCCAATGCTTAGGCACACAGGGGCTCTCCAAACGCAACATGGTGTCCGCTAACAAATTGAATGGAAAATCGGCTCAAATTGTTAGCGGACACCATGTTGCGTTTGGAGAGCCCCTGTGTGCCTAAACATTGGAGCTCCCCCACAAGTGACCCCATTTTGGAAACTAGACCACCCAAGGCACCTATCTAGATGCATAGTGAGTACTTGGAACCCCCAGGTGCTTCACAAATTGATTCGTAAAAATGAAAAAGTTGTTTTTTTTCCACTTTTTCATTTTTATGAATCAATTTGTGAAGCACTTGGGGGTTCCAAGTGCTCACTATGCATCTAGATACGTGCCTTGGGGGGTCTAGTTTCTAAAATGTGGTCACTTGTGGGGGAGCTCCAATGTTTAGGCACACAGGGGCTCTCCAAACGCAACATGGTGTCCGCTAACAATTTGAGCCGATTTTCCATTCAATTTGTTAGCGGACACCATGTTGCGTTTGGAGAGCACCTGTGTGCCTAAACATTGGAGCTACCCCACAAGTGACCCCATTTTGGAAACTAGACTACCCAAGGCACCTATCTAGATGCATAGTGTGCACTTGGAACCCCTAGGTGCTTCACAAATTGATTCGTAAAAATGAAAAAGTGTTTTTTTTTCCACTTTTTCATTTTTCCGAATCAATTTGTGAAGCACCTAGGTGTTCCAAATTCCGCCAAATTCTGCCAAAATTCGCCAAATTTCCATTTTCTTCACAAATAAACGCAAATGATATCGAAGAAATTTTACCACAATCATGGAGTACAATATGTCACGAAAAAACAATCTCAGAATCAGGGGGATCCGTTGAAGCGTTCCAGAGTAATTACCTCATAAAGTGACAGTGGTCAGAATTGTAAAAATTGGCCTGGTCATTAACGTGCAAACCACCCTCGGGGGTAAAGGGGTTAAAAAGTTCTGTGAAGCACCTACAGGTTCAACAATCTCAACACACCTGTAGATGAATTCCTTGATGGTTCCACTTTCCAAAATGGGGTCACTTGTGAGGGTTTCTGCTGTTTTGATGACCTAATGTTATTAAATTCTTTGCCATATCTGTGAGTTCAAAATGCTTGCTATAACTCTGGATAAAATCCTTGTGAGGTGTAGTTTCCAAAATGTGGTCCCTTCTGGGGGGTTTCTGCTGCTTTGGCACATCAGGTGCTCTGCATTTGCTACATGGCACCCACAATCTATATGTGTTTTAATGATACATACAAGCTTCTTTCTAATTACCTTGCGCTGCTGATACTACCTGTCGGTGGCCGCTCACAGGCAGCACGTGAGCCCCCACTGACGTCACGGCAAGTGAGGCGTGACTCAGCGCTGGGGTCCCCGCAGTGGTTGCCGGTTTGTGGGCGGGGTTATTCCCCTGCGTTACACCCAGCTTCCACCGCACGCTTTCCCAGTGAATGAGGACAGGGAGAATGTGCAGTGGAAGCCGGGTGTGATGCAGGGGAATACCCCTCGCACAACCCAGCAGCCACCGGTGGAACGCGGAACAGGGACCGCCGGCTGCAGCCGCAACATGTCGTGACGTCAACGGATGTCAGTGCTGGCTGCAGCCGGGGGTCACGTGCTGCCTGTGAGCTGCCACCGATAGCGCCGCGCACCGGCTGTATCAGCAGCGCAAGGTAATTAGAAAGAAGCTGGTATGTATCATTAAAACACACTGCCATTTCTTTAAAAGCACCGGACAACCCCTTTAAAAGATGGATAGTATTGGTTGGTGCAGCAGTTTAGCTGCTGAGCCATTTTATTTGTGGTAGTTCTGGGCCGGTTTTTATTGGAGTGATGAGCAGGATTTGGCAGTGGGACTCATCACTCCCATTCCAGTATGGGTTGTATTGGAGGCTTGGCCAGCTCAACTGAAGGAGGTTGTCTCATTAGAGACCCAAAAGGCTGGAGGAACAGCTTCATAAGACTATGTTCATTCATTGTGTTTTTTCAATGCATTTTTATGCAAATTTTCAGCTGCGTTTTACAGTACCAGCAAAGTCTATGAGATTCCAGAAATCTCATGCACACACCTTGGCTTTCGTTTGTTCAGTATTTTGTGCTTTGCATGTTTTTTTGCAGAATAGAGCATGTCACTTCTTTCAGCATTTTTTTCAGCATTTTTCACCCATTCGAAGAAATGGGTGGTGGAAAAAAAATGCTGAAAAAAATGCACCAAAAACACAGGTGTCAGGTTTTCAGCGTTCTTTCAGTGTTTTTTGTGCCAAAACCAGAATAGGATTTTGTTTTTCACTGAACTTTATGTAAATGCATAAAGAGACAAAAGGACAGTGAAAAAAACGCATCAAAAAATGCAGCAAAAACCAAGCAAAAATGCAGCAAATTCCTGAACAAACTTTCTAGCAAGAGATCAGGTTTTGACGCAAAAAAAAAACGCTGAAAAAACGCAATGTGGGAACATAGCCTTAGAGTTACAGCTACCAGACTGAGATAGTGTACTTATGGGAAGGATATGCATGGCTGTTAAATGTGCTAAATGCAGAGTTGCTGGAGAGCCAAGCCTGCACATGACTAGCCCAGGGGATGGGAATGACTCGGTACCCGGGCCTTTGCCTTAGGGATGTCACGGTGGTCGGCTCCCGGGCCTGTACCCTGGGGTCGCTGCTTAAAAAGGGGTGGAAAATTTGTTACGTTTATAAAAGTTCATGACGCCACCTGTGGCTTCTGGTGAGAATCACCAGCGCTGCGCAGTCCACTGGGGCCGGTGATAAGGCAGCTCGATGGTATAGCTCCCCACAGGTGGAGCTAGGCCTCAGGGCAGTATATGAAGGGGGATGCAGGACAGGCGAGACCAAGCCAGGTCAGAGCAAGAACATGGACAGACACGATAGTCACTTCAGTACCTTTTACTGGTGGAAATTCAGGCACGTCCCGGAGCACTGTAGGGTGAAGGGAGCATGTCAGGATCCTCCCCAATGAGCGGGTTTAGGGCCTCCTGTTTCTTGCCTCTGCGTAGTAAGTTTCTTACCTGCCTGGAGCTAGGCCTAACTTTGTCTCTGTCCTGCGCTGGCTGACCTTGTGGTAGGGCCTTTCCTTGGAGTACACGCTCCTCAGCTTGCGGGGCCTATGTGTCTCCTGGCTCTGTTACGTATCAGCACTTTAGCGATCCTGGGACTTGTAGTTCTCCAGGGATTCCGGTTATACCTTACTGGGTCATAGAGATCCCGGTAAACTTCGGACCCGGTGTCCGGTAACTGCTTCTGTAGCGCCCCGTGGGTTCGGTTGCTGCAGGGGTATTGCACCTCAACCAGAGGTGTGATATTCCACTCCCAGGTAACGATGGAGTATGGACCAGGGCTCAGTTAGCTGCATACACACACTCCTCATTTCCGGGGGACAGTTCACAGATGCTTCCATTTATTGCAGGCACAACTGACCATGTCCCTGGCTGGAGTGGGGAGGGGGGAGAGAACCCAGTGATGTAGGAGCCGAAGGGGGCGGTTTCTGGAGCATAGGAAGGAGCTCATTGGTTGCAGGTCACCTGAGCTCAGACACAGTGAAGCAGAAAAAAGGTGGGGGCCATCTTAGGAGAGTGTTTAGTTCAGTACAGCAGAGTTCAGTGAAGAAGAGGGAGAGAGAGCTGACAGGCTCGGCCTGAGCTCAGCTCCACGTGGCAGGCCTAGAGAGAAAGGCCGGAGACAGAAGGGAGAAGAGGAGAAGGAGAAGGAAGGAAGAAAGGTGGAGAGAAAGAGGAGTAGAAAGGCTCCAGAAACAAGAAGGCAGAAGGGACCCTAAGAACCCACGAGATATCGGGTGAAGGGTCAGGCCGCAGAAGGGTACCGGATTCCCAAGTTGGTGGAGGTAAATTATCCCTCAGCCAAAGACTGGAGGTCGTGATCATCTACTGGTGAGACCCCCTGCTACACCCACTAGGAAGGCACCACATAGGGTCAGGGAAACCGGCGACAGGTTTCATCAAGAGAAGGCCCGAGGCAGCTGGACAGACGTGTGGTCACTGGTGGGGCACGAGAGGCCGGAGGAAGGATAAAAGGGGGTCCTGTGCCATACTCCTGAATTGCCTGGGGGTTGACCGAGCTCCTCACCTGGTGGACTCAGCACGGCTTGGGCAGTCATTGCCCGCAGATGTGACTCGGATAACAACTGTGAGTAAAAGACCCTGGACTGCATCACTGACTCACTGCATCACTGATTTATGCTGCATCTGCACCATCACCCCCAGCATCCCACCACACAGCCCTGAGGCTACACTCTTCCCATGGGGAGTTATACTATCTCTGCTGCACACACCATCAGCCTCAGTGGACTGCCTTGCAGCGGCAGTTTATAATAGCCGCAATCCACGGGTGGCGTAGTCGGACATTCAAAACTATAAATATAGACTGCCACAGCATCTGGTCTGACCACCCTGAGCCACGGGATCGGGTTGCCACTACTACCCCCATCATTGCACAGAAGCCCGGTTCTGGGTACACCATGGCCCAGGGGGCGAGTCACTTCGGGGTGAGCAAGTTAAGCTCCTCTGCCCCCTATGTACTAACTCTCCACTCGCCTTCGGCCTACTCGGGCACTCACTACACACTAACGGCAGCTTGCCGCGCTTCACCGATCTTATGGCGCCGGCACACCTAAAGCTCACTACTCTGAGCTACACTGAGTCTTGATCTGGGTAAGCTCCACTGCAGGATAGCAATTGCAGAAGCTGGAACAGGCTTTTGTCCTCTGAGGTAACTCTTCTCAGACTGTACTGGACGCACTGCTAAACCAGACTGAACTAGACTCTGACTGACTGCTGCCTGGCTCCACCTTCCCTATTTATCTATCCCTAACGGACTCCCTCTGGTGGTCTGAGGTGGAAGGTGGAGATGTGTGAATGGTTATGGGGGCCTCTTGTTGAGGAATCCATCAATGCACACTTCTAGGATCTGTAATACCAAGCACAGCTGGGCGTCACATTCCCCCCTAGTTAAACTCAGCACTCCTGGGCTGAAGTACATTTTATAAAACAACAACAATAGGAAACATGAGCAATGCAAAAACAATCTTCCCTTTATGGGAGGCACCAATCTTAAACGTTACATAACAATAACAACTACGAAGTGTCCTCAGAATTCAAGTCTCCTATGGTGAGGTTCCCATACAGGATGTCCATCTCACAGGGTAGAGTACTTGATGGTTTTGAGGGACCTGTCCTAAATCCTCAACGTAGGGCCTGGGGTGGCTGCAGGGCATGAAGATCCCGAGTTGGACCTCCATTAGAGCCACTCCAGACAGGTTTTTCTTCTGAGGTCACCTAAAGGGCACTCCAAGGAGCGCAATTATATACAAAAGCAGTTTTTGGGCTGCACACAGTCCTCAGCCACGAAGTTCTTAGATAAATAGCAAACAAATTAATAAGGTAAAGCACAAATTAATGAAGGCATACATATGCATTGAAAATACACAATTATACAATACATTTCAATTTAATACACAATACCCCAGGGGTAACTATCTACACTTGTCAGAAGTTTAACTATTTTATTCAGTGTACCTGACAGGGGTTTTACCTCTTGTGCTACATGCTGATCTGCGTAGTACCGGTATGTGTGAAGTATTAGTAGGTGCACTACTTCCCAATGTGTCAGTACTAGGTGTGGAGGGGCTACATAACTGCATTGACCTCTCTACTGGGCTAGCAAACATACCATTGGCTGGGCCTTCTTGCTCTGCTCCTACCGGGGATCCTTCTTCCGGGGATTCAGCTTGAGCAGGCACTTCTGCAGCACTTATAGGTTCCTCTTGCTGTGGGTAGAAGGTAATTACAGGGATGACTACTGCTCCTCCTAGTTGGGGCCAATCTGCTGGGAAGTCTCCTAAGTCAGTGTGGATCACTGCTTCTTTAGGTTCTTACTGGATTGTGAGAGGCACTTTTTCTTGGGGTTTCAGTAAGTCTGGACACAACTTTAGGTGGTCCCTGGACACTGTTGCAGACGTCCTTCCTCCATCTCGACTGATTATGCATGTCTTCTTATTGTCAAACCTTGACGGTAACACATTATAGGGGTCTTTTTCCCACTGGTCATCAAGTTTGTGGTTGCGTCTTTTCCTTTTCAATACTGTTTCACCAGGTGTAAAAGGTTCTGCGGGTGCGTTTTTGTTGTAGTGCGCTTCCTGCTTTTCTCTCACCCGAGTAAGACTGCCCTCGACACAGGCTTGTACTCTTCTGTACTGCTCTTGTCTGGTCGTGTCCCAGTCCTCAGTGGTCATATCAGCTTCAGGCTCAACAACACCAAGCTCCAGATCCATGGACAGCTTTCCTGGCCTTGCCCGCATGAGGTATGCCGGAGTGCAATTGGTGGAACTTACTGGTATATGATTGTACAGATCTACTAAATCAGGCAGTAGGTCTGGCCACTGGTTTCTCTCCTCAAGTGGTATGGTCTTTAGCAGGTCGATGATGATGTTGTTCATCTTTTCGCAGAGACCGTTGGTTTGTAGGTGGTACGGTGTAGCTCTTATCTTTTTACAACCATACAAATGGCAGAACTCCTTGAACAACTCAGCCTCAAAGGCCGGGCCTTGGTCTGTCAGAACCTGCTCAGGGTAACCATGGAGTCTACAGAAATACGCTTGGAACGTCTTTGCTGCTGTCTCTGCCGTCAGATCTTTGACAGGGGCGACCACCAGGAAACGAGAGTAGTGATCCACCATAGTCAGAGCATAGGAGTACCCTGACCTGCTGGGGGACAGCTTGACATGGTCCAGGGCCACGATCTCCAGGGGTTGAGTCATCTTGATGGGTTGCAGGGGTGCCTTCTGGCTGCTGAAGTCTTTTCTTGTTAAGCCACAGGGTCCACAGTCCCAAAACCACCTCTCAATGGAGCTGCGCATTCCTACCCAGTAGAATCGACACTTCAGCAGGGTCTCTAGCTTTTTCCAGACAATGTGCCCCACCTGATCGTGGTAAGCTTCTAATACCATCTGGATGTCTGTCTTCAGGACTATCTGCCATACCATCTCATGGGTTTTTGGAATGACGTACCTCCGGCACAGCTTCTCACGGTAGATAAACAGCCGGCTTCTCTTGTTCCACAGCTGCTTTGCTTGGAGAGACGCATCCGTCTCCAGGGAGGCACCTTCTTGGGTTATCCGCTCCTTGATGTGGCTGACAACCGGGTCTCTGTCCTGGGTCTCTTTCCAGCTGTGATGAGGCAGGGGGTTTAACGTTTTTCCACGCTGTTTCCTGGAGGCTCATTGCTTGTGGATCATCCCACTCTGATGAAAGGCAGGTAGCTCTATCTCTTCCAGGTCATCGACTTCTTCTTCTGTGTCTGACTGGTGAGGCATCCTAGACAGGGCATCGGCATAGGTGTTCTTGCGGCCCGCCCAGTATTTAATCGTAAATTGGTAGTTTGACAGCCGAGCCATCCATCGTTGTTCCAGTGCTCCCAACTTAGCTGTTTCAAGATGGGTCAAGGGGTTGTTATCAGTGAAGGCAGTGAACTTGCTGGAGGCCAGGTAATGCTTGAACCTTTCAGTAATGGCCCAGACCAAGGCCAGGAACTCTAACTTAAAGCTGCTATAGTTCTCTGGGTTCCTATCAGTCGGGCGGAGCTTCCTGCTTGCGTATGCAATCACTTTCTCTTGGCCATTCTGCTTCTGACTTAGAACAGCGCCCAGCCCTTCGTTGCTGGCATCTGTATACAGCAGGAACGGTTGGCTGTAGTCAGGGTAGGCTAGGATCTCATCACCTGTCAGGATCTCCTTCATCTCCTGAAACGACTCGGCTTGCTCCTTACCCCAGTGGAATGGGGGGTTTTTGCCTTTGGGGGACTGCCTTACCAGGAGGTCTTGCAGAGGAGCTGCTTTCTTAGTGTAGTCCTTTACGAACCTCCGGTAGTATCCTACTAGTCCCAAGAACTGATGCACCTCCTTGAGGTTCTTCGGTTCCGGCCACTTCTGGATGGCTGTGACCTTCTCCGGGTCTGGTGCTACCCCTTCCGGACTGACAATGTGCCCCTGGTACTGTACCTTTCTCTTGAGCAGGTGGCTCTTTGAGGGCTTCAACTTCATCCCGTACCAGGACAGTGACTCAAATACCTCTGCCGGTGTTTTAAGTGGTCCTCGTACGTTCTGGAGTACACTATTACATCGTCCAGGTAAAGAAACACAGTCTCGAAGTTGCGGTGTCCCAGGCAGCACTCCATCAATCTCTGGAACTTTCCAGGGGCATTGTAGAGTCCAAATGGCATACTGTTGAACTCGCAGAGTCCCATCGGCGTGGTAAAGGCCGTCTTCTCCCGATCCTCCTCAGCCACAGCTACTTGCCAGTACCCACTAGTGAGGTCAAGGGTGGAATAGTAATTTGCAGACTTTAAGGCAGCTAGGGACTCCTCTATGCGTGGTAAAGGGTATGCATCTTTATGTGTAATGCGATTTACTTGACGGTAATCTACACACATTCTCATGCTCCCGTCCTTTTTCCTAACTAGCACTAGGGGAGCTGCCCTGGGACTACAACTATCCCTTATTACTCCCGCCTTCCTCTTGTCATGCAGCATTTCTTTTGCTTTCTGGTAGTGAGCTGGTGGTATAGGCCTGTAACGTTCTTTGATTGGGGAGTGATCACCTGTGGGGATATGGTGTTGAACCCCCTTAAACCTCCCGAAGTCAAGTGGATGTTTACTGAACACCTGCGAGTATTCTTGAACCATCCGGTGTACACCCTGTTTTTGATGGGTAGGAGTGGTGTCTGTCCCAACATGGAGCTGTTGACACCAATCCTCCACCTGGGTTGCGGGGTCATTATCCTCCACTTCATCTGGTGAGGTTAAGGACTCCGCCTCGTGAATGCAGTTGTTATTGACAGCATGTAATTTGGCAACAGTGGCATAACGTGGCAATCTGACCTCATCTTCCCCTAAATTGAGAAGACGGACACCCTAAATTGAGAAGACGGATGGGCACCCTCCCATTACGCAAATCTATCACTCCCCTGGCGGTTAAGAGCGTGGGTCTGTGCTCGGAGCAAAGGGGTTCTGCTACCGCCTGGTAGCTCTGTCCTCTAAGTCCTATAGCAGCTCGGCACCAGATGAGCATTTCATTCATTGGGGGGATGACAATGGGTATGGGGTCTGTTACTCACACGTTACCGATTTCACCGTCTGTTAACCTTACTTGCTGTTGATACATCAGGACTCGGATCTCCCTCTGCAGTGCCCTCCTCTGTTTCGGCCGGGCAGTTTCGGCGATCTGTTGGAGCAAGAACACAACTTCTCCCAAACAGTTACCAACAATGTTAGTGCCAAGTACCATCAGGATTAGTCTCTACAACAATTAGCCCCTGATCCTTCAGCTCCACTCTCCCCACCTTTACAGTCACATTCTTAACCCCGAGTAGGTTAAGGGGGAGTCCATTTGAGGCATATACAGACAGATTTGGAGCTGGCGGACGTAGATCGTCCATGGACCAGAACCTCTTGTAGAGGACGTCAGGCATGATGGCTACCTGGGATCCTGTGTCCAGCAGGGCGTGCGTCGGGATCCCGTCCAGTACAATGGACAGGAAAGGTCTTCCACCGACGAACCTGTTGTACCAGTCTCATGGACCTGGTGAGTTTACTCCTGGGTGTCGGCTCTCGGACCCAGGGTTTTCTCGTTTAAAGGACAATTCTGGGCGATGTGTCTGGTCTTGCGGCAGCGGTAGCAGGTAGGGTCCTTCTGTGGACGGCGCTGGTCACTGGTCCTCGGCGAGGGTGGTGTTGGCCTCCTCCTCCTCCTCATCCAGGGGACATCCTCAGGGCTATCGGCTAACAGGATCTTCCCTCCTTCCTCGGGCTCCATCCGCAGCTGCAGAGCATTCAGCACAGTGGTCAGGGTTTTGCTCAATTGACGCATCTCAGAGCCCAGACTGTCCAGTTCTTTAGGGGACGTTGCTGGAATCTTAGCTTCAGCAGCCACTGGGGAAAAGGTGGGTGTAGCAGGCACTGGGGTAGCCTCACCCTAGTAACATTGGATGGCATTTGTTTCCAGGGGCTGTAGTCCTTTTATAGTCATGTCCTTAAGATTATCAAAAGTGGCATCTGGATGATCCAGGGACCACCAACGCACAGTCCTGCTCTCCTCTGGAGACCTCAGTCCCCGGACAAACTGTTCCTTCAGCATTTTGTTCTCATTCTCAACGCTGGTTGGACTGACCTGGTTCAGAGCCCGCAGGGTTCCTTGAAGACGCCAGGCATAGTCCCGAACATTGTCCTCCGGTTGTTGGGAACAGCTGTAGAACCTCATCCGGAGGTCCGCCTCAGTAAGGTCCTCAAAGACAGTCTGTAGTTTTTGGAATATTGTGGACACTGACTCCAGGTCTGCGGCCGTCCATGTTTCCACTTCCCGTTCCGCAGCACCGGTCAGTTGTCCTAATACAACAGCTGCTCTTTGCTTACCCGTCATGGAGTACATGTCCAAGATACCACATATCTTCCGTTTGAATTCAGACAGGGTTTCTGGTTTGCCGTTGTACTGGGGGAGCCACTTTGCTCCAGGAATGTACGGTAAAGTCATAGGAATGACGGGTGTTACAGGCGCTGCTGGTGGAGCGGCGGCTTCAGCCTGCTCATCATCGGGCGCGGGTTGAACCTCAGGGACGTTAACCGGCATGTCTGCGTTCTGCTGCTCGTCGGACATCTTGGTGCCCCCCTAGTTAACCGTGGCCTATCTTTTAGTTTTTCTTCCGGTAGGCCGCAGCTCCGCAGGTGACGGTCGTCTTCAGGACCTTGCGTCGCTTGCGTCCTACGTCAGCGCGTTCAGCGACGTTCCTTACAGGACCTGGCGCTTCTTGGTTTGACGTCGAGGCGTGGGGCGTGTCCGGGGTTTCGCGCTCTTTTGCAGGTATGCCCCTAATTTTCCCACGGTTACGCCCTTCTTCTCGCTCGGCGGCCCAACAATGACGGCAACCTTCACCACAACTTTACGTACACAGTTCAGAATAAAGGCGCACAGTACCCGGTGGCAATGGGCATAACACTTCGTCATTGCAGCGGGCACGCGATCCTGTTCGTGACGCCAATTGGAGATGACCAGCCCAGGGGATGGGGATGACTCGGTACCCGGGCCTTTGTCTTTGGGATGTCGCGGTGGTCGGCTCCCGGGCCCGTACCCTGGGGTCGCTCCTTAAATAGGGGTGGATAATTTGTTAAGTTTATAAAAGTTTGTGACGCCACCTGTGGCTTCTGGTGAGAATCACCAGCGCTGCGCAGTCCACTGGGGCCGGTGATAAGGCAGCTCGATGGTATAGCTCCCCACAGGTGGAGCTAGGCCTCAGGGCAGTAAAAGGTACTGCAGGACAGGCGAGACCCAGCCGGGTCAGAGCAAGAACAGGGACAGACACGATGGTCACTTCAGTAGCTTTTACTGGAGGAAAGTCAGGCGCGTCCCTGCAGGACAGGCGAGACCCAGCCGGGTCTGAGCAAGAACAGGGACAGACACGATGGTCACTTCAGTACCTTTTACTGGAGGAAATTCAGGCGTGTCCCGGAGCACTGTAGGGTGAAGGGTGCATGTCAGGATCCTCCCCAATGAGCGGGTTTAGGGCCTCCTGTTTCTTGCCTCTGCGTAGTAAGTATCTGACCTGCATGGAGCTAGACCTAACTTTGTCTCTGTTCTGCGCTGGCTGACCTTGTGGTAGGGTCTTTCCTTGGAGTACACGCTCCTCAGCTTGCGGGGCCTATGTGTCTCCTGGCTCTGTTACGTATCAGCACTTTAGCGATCCTGGGACTTGTAGTTCTCCAGGGATTCCGGTTATACCTTACTGGGTCATAGAGATCCCGGTAAATTTCGGACCCGGTGTCCGGTAACTTCTTCGGGGTGAGCAAGTTAAGCTCCTCTGCCCCCTATGTACTAACTCTCCACTCGCCTTCGGCCTACTCGGGTCCTCACTACACACTAACGGCAGCTTGCCGCGCTTCACCGATCTTATGGCGCTGGCACACCTAAAGCTCACTACTCTGAGCTACACTGAGTCTTGATCGAGGTAAGCTCCACTGCAGGATAGCAATTGCAGGAGCTGGAACAGGCTTTTGTCCTCTGAGGTAACTCTTCTCAGACTGTACTGGACTCACTGCTAAACCAGACTGAACTAGACTCTGACTGACTGCTGCCTGGCTCCACCTTCCCTATTTATCTATCCGTAACGGGCTCCCTCTGGTGGTCTGAGGTGGAAGGTGGAGATGTGTGAATGGTTATGGGGCCTCTTGTGGAGGAATCCATCAATGCACACTTCTAGGATCTGTGATACCAAGCGCAGCTGGGCATCACACACACATCCCTGGTAGCGTGAGTTAGAGGTTTGATATGTTAGTAAGCACCTAGCCGGGCAAGTTTTTCTTGATTTTTAGTTGCTTTATTGTTTGCTGCATTTTGTCTGGAAATAAAAGCTCCACGTTTTCTTTATATGGACTGTTGCTGCCTATGTCACTGCCATGTCGCCTTGCAACACCGTTAGAGCGTTGCAACCCTTATAATGAGAAATGTTGTGTGCAGTTGATTTCTCATGCAAAAAAATATTAAAAAGTTCCCTGTGAATGAACCACCATTCCTAGAATTCATATGGACAGAACATGGCATTACATCAATAGGGAACAATGGAATATTTCAGCTCTTGGATCGGCAGAAACAAGAATGCAGCTCTAGAATATAACAGACTGTAAATTAAGATCAGAACAATATGAGTAAAATAATGTATGTGCATATATATTATATAGCATAAATTTATTAGAAAATAGGGAAATTGTTTTCAAAGTTTCTCAAAAAGTCTGCTGTGCGCAGGATATTTTCCTTTTTACAAATGTAATTTAAGTATTTCTGCTTTCTACCTCGGTGATCAGTTATTCTGTATTACTGCAGGTTCTATCTTATGTTTACTTATATCTGGGGTTCTTTGGTCTTTTTACCATATTAAAATTTGCTGAAAAGCCCAAAATATTCATGTGATTCTCTTCTGAAAGTATTTAACGGCCAATATGGAACTTTAAGTCTCATACATAGGCAATGATTTTTGTTTTGAATCTCTGTTAAAATCCATGATGAATAAAATTTACAAGTTATTGGGCAACGAGCATTTTAAACACTAAACCAAATTTTACATAAATATATTCGGATATGCAGTGTTTCACTTCAGCTCTTACATATCATTTCTAAAAGATTATTTATTTATCCGCATGTGATAAAATCACTAATTTAAATAACATAAGTGTTAAGGGCGCTTCCCTATAAAAATAAAAATAAGAATAAAAGGAACTGGATTCAGAGCTATCAGATGAAAAAGTAAACTGGATTGCACATTTCACATATAGGACTACATTTTCCAGTCATTTTGGTAGAAGTGTTGGTACTCTGATGGACCATGGAATTAAAGTAGTATTCCCATCTCCAAGATCCTATCCCAATATGTAATAGGTGTAATAATAATAATGATATTAGCAAGTACCTCCAATTAGAAATGTAGTATAGTTTTTCTTATTCTCCGTGTCTGTTTCCTCATGTGCAGACATTGCAGGACCTTAAGTATCCATGGTTATGACCGTTGATATAGTGTCAGTTAGTTAGCTAGTTGTTAGTGGTCATAACCATGGATACCTAAGGTCCTGCAATGCCTGCACATGAGGAAAGAGACATAGCAAATCAGAAGATCTCTACTACATTTCTAATTGGAGGTATTTTGTGACATGCAGAAGTAGTGCTGTTGCTTCAAAAGCATCCAACAACTATTAGAAGTAACACAAGCACAGGAGACAGGAATTGTTGTGCTCCAGAAGCATCCAGCAACTAGAGGGGTTAACACAGTCACAGGAGACAGGGAGTGTTTAACAGAGCCCCAGGGGGATTGTGGGGAAGTTTTTTACTGTCTGGCTGGAGCTGAAGAGAAAGGTGGTGTGTGATCACAGAAGGCAAGGGAACAGAATTCAAGTTAAGAGGGAAGCGAAACACAGGTCAGATAAACTCCCTGAACTAACAGTGCAGAGTATTATCGGGCAGAAAGATAAGGACTCGTGTCATAGGGATCATCTCCCTCATCAAACCCTCCCCCCCTCCATCTCCATGCAGGATAAATAATGCGGTGTACTATTGAGTCCTTGTTAAGGAAAAGCCTGTGGTTGTGTATGCATAGAAGTGTGCTGCTAAGATATCTAATCTGTACTGAATTATGCTACTGAGGAGACTGACGTTACTGTGCCTGCTTGAATAGACTGCACTGTAATGAAGATTGTTGCTGTAATATTCCTGAATTGCACTGGTCATTCTTCAGATTAAATTCCACTGTTAAACTGTTGAAAAAGACTCTTGTCAGATGTGTCTGGTCAGCAACTGAATCTATTGTGTGCCTGAGAGAAGCTGCAGTCTATGGTCGCCCTGAGTGACGGTTCCCGCAGAATTCCAACGAATTCATGAAACCCGTCTCGCCCTATCTGAACTTAGCGGCGTGCGTGTAACAATTTGCTAATATTATTATTATTATTATTATTATTACACCTTCTACATATTGGGATAGGATCTTGGAGATGGGAATACCCCTTTAAGTTTCTGTTAGCTATATAGTATTTGGTTCTCTTTTAGGAGGTTAAGCCGTGTCTCTCTCCGAATAGTAAGCAACAGTATTTTGGATTCAGCCTCTTTAATAGCTTCAAGTTGATGATGGTTATGGCTGCTATCAGCTATTGCCAAAGAACTGTGAGGGTCATGCTGGGAAGCAAGAATGGCACTTATGTAGGAATGAGGTGGCCCTTGGTATATTGCAGCATTTTAACTCAAGGAAGATGGCCTCAGGCATGCTTACCCTCTTGATGAACAAAAGCTGTGTATCTGATAATGTGGCTTCTATAGAGGGCCGATACTGCCTCCTCACCTCAACAGTCAGCGACGTTATAAAGCAGCTTGAATATGCCATCTTGTAAAGTCAAGAATGCATCAATGAAGCGTGTGCAACTTCTTGCTTTTGGCATGTATTAGTACTGGTAAAGTGTTCAGCAGGATTCAGTTTGTAGAAGAGAGGTAAGATGGCTTGAGGGCTCTTTGTTATAGACCTCATAGACCATAGTGGCACAGGAGACTCCACTCACTGCGCTACCGATCTGAAATATGAGGCTAGCACTGTAAAGCAAATCATTATACTTACAAAATCTTCCAAAAATTTAATAAAATAACCAAAACAGGACAAAGAAATAATTAGTCATAGACCTGTAAACCAGCCCACAAAAAGTAATAAAATCAATAATATACAAAAACAATATAAATATTTAATTAATAAATGTAATAAACTGCATACATATGAAAGATGCCCAATAACAATGTATAAAAAATGGTGATGTGCCTGTAAAGCTTATACGCGCTGTAACTTTACAGTGCCCTCTTATTGACAAACTGTAATCAACATGTTATTCAAATTGCCTTGAGTAATATGCCTGAAGTTATGGGTCCGAATCAAGTTTTAGTTGACTGAAACTTTTAAGGGGTTGTCAGTGATATTAAAATTGATGGCCTATCATTAGGATTTGTTATCAATGTCTGATCGGTGGCGGGTTTGAAACCCGGCACCCCCCCCGCTGATCAGCTGTTCCCTTTGAACTGCTCAGTTACAGTGCTGCACAGCATGGCTCCATTGAAGGAATAGTGGCCACAGCTGGGTACTGCACATCCACTCCCTATTGATTTGAATAGGTGGCGGATGTGCAGTACCCAGCTGTGGCCACTATGCAGTCAACAGAGCTGTGCTGTGCAGCTCCGTAATTAAGCAGACATCGACACTGGGAGCAGATGATCAAACCCCCACTGGTAAGACATTGATGACCAATCCTATGGATAGGCCATCAATGTTAAAGTTATGGACAATCCCTTTAAGTCTCGCTCAGTTTTTCATTATTTTCATTCTATTCAAAACCCAGCCTCTTGGCACCTTACAGATGTTTCAGATTTATAGTATTCTGTCTGCCATGTAGCAATACATGAGATTGTTGACTCTGTTTTGGCATTAGGGCACATGTGTGATTGTAAATTCTTAATCTGTCACCAGGTTTTTGCTATCCCTCTGAGAGCAGCATGACGTACAGGAAGAGACCCTGACTGCAGCAATATATCACTCACTGGGCTGCTTGCTGCTGTTTTGATAAAACCACAGTTTTATCTGCTGCAGATCTATCAGTCCAATACAACCCAGCCCACACCACTGATTGCCAACTTTCTGTGTATGCTGTGCATAGGCAGAATGCTGTCAATCAATGGTGGGGGCGGGGTTATACACTGCTAATGAATATCATTGACTACATGCCAGCAGATGTACTAGGTCTCTAATTATAACCTCTTGCTAATAAAGCTGTGATTTTACAAAGACTACAGCAAGAAACCCAGTAAATGATACAAAAGTTTACAAAAACTTTCATTCTCTATAGTTATACCTAGGTTTATGATCAGAGTAGTAGCATTTCTTACTCTAGATATCTGGGATGTCTAGAGATATCTACTGACAAGTCATAGCAGTCTTTTTTCACTATCCGCTTATGGCATAATACAATATAAAAAAATTCCACTTGTTGGTTTTAATTTAGTAATAATTTAGATAGATGACGAATGCACAAAACACTCGCCTGTGGTGATTCTTTGAATACGGACATTAAAAACATCATCATCATATGTCAGTGTCATACCATCGCGGAATCATTTGTTTACATGTGAAATCTACCTTGATTAATATTGTGTATGATGTGAATGATATGTGTGATTTTAGCTGGAGGCAAATCAGCCTTAAATGCTACAAAATGAGATATTCAAGCTTTAAACAGCAACTGGTATACTGAGCATAATGACATCAGTTTAGAAGACCAAATTCTGGGAAAATTGATAAAAAATATATGAATACAAAGGGAAAAAATGACCCGAGAGAGCATCATATTACAATATTAGAGAACAGAACGGGCGCTCGACATCTGCCGATCGTGCACACTGCCTAGCAGGTATCTGCCAATGCAACGTCATCAGCAATGTAAAATTCAAGGAAATTTCTAATAAACTCTAATTGTTAGGCATCCATATAAGTGCATTGCTAATGACGTTGCATTGGGAGATACTTGCTAGGATCTGTGCACGAGCAAAAGATATCGTGCACCCGTTCTATTCTCTAGTATTGCAATATGATGTAATTTTTTTTCTTTAATCAGATATTTTTTTATGAAATTTCCCAGAATTTGGACTTTTTTTATTGATGACATTTTGCTCAGTAAGAGCTCGTGCTGACGATCGTATTTTCAGTCTGAGTGTGATCCTTCAAGATATCAGATAGCACTCGGACCAATGTTAATCGAGGAGGCAGTTCACTTGGTCCGAGGAAAAAAATCATACCATGCACAATTTGCAGAGAATTGGATCGTACTCACCCATGCATGTTTATGGGTTCATGTAAAACATCGGACAGTATTTGGATAACATCCGAGTGCAGCCCCATGTTCACGGACAGACTGAATGGAGAAGATGTCGAAAATTTTTGTTTTTAATTCTCCACATCCGAGAAAATCAGATAACACTCTGATCACATTCTGAACAAACTCTGATCAGTCTGATCAGAGTGTGATTAGCATAATCAGACTTATTTTTTCAGATGGAAGGCATATGGTCATGTGACCCTAGCCTACGGGTGACCCCGTGTGGGCAACCACCTCTTTTTACAGGAGACATAATACATTGATTGTAATGTATAGCCCTGAAAGGAGTCATTGACCAAGGCGGAGACCTCTGTAATGTGCTGGGTTTATTATCACTCAGATATACATGTGCCATAAACACATCACACATAGATAGATAGATAGATAGATAGATAGATAGATAGATAGATAGATAGATAGATAGATAGATAGATAGATACATCGATCGATCTAGAAAACATCATGACCTCTAGTGCATAAATTGCTACATATAGTGTATTAAAAAAGGACTGTGAGCTACAATCTGTCAATTTCTGGCAGCTGCAAAATTACAGATGTCCACCCTTATATTTTTGCAAATTCAAATAGTTATTATCATCAAAAATGGTTAAAATTGAGAAGTAAATGAGAAAACAATAAACTTTACAATGTACTTGTTTTAAAAAAAATGTTCTCCGGTCGCAAGAACAGAGGGATTTTCAATTTACTTGTTTATTGCTCATCACCTAGATTAGCGGCCACCTCTGCAGTCTAAGGCAAGGTGTGCAATGCTTACGGTGCATTCACACTGCGTTCTTCGTCACGTTCAGTTGTCCTGTTGGGGCTTATGTCCGAACCACCCGAGATCCAAAACGAGATTTGGGCACATGCACCAATGGGGCAATTGATTATAATGGCCCAGCCAGAGTCATCGTGTGCTCTGTTGTACATTGTTTTTGGGCATATACACCTAAAGGAGGCGAGCATCCAGACAAAGTAGACTGCACCATAATGCACGACAGAGCACACGGTAATTCCGTCTGCAGCATTATAGTCAAAGTAGCTATTGAGCCCGTTCTACGCCTGGGTGGCGAGCATTTTTATTGGTATATCGTCTCCCATGCTGGTATGTGCTGTCCCCATCCTGATATTTGTGCTGCCCCATCCTGGTATTTGTGTTCCCCAATCCTGTTCCTCCATCCTGTTATGTGCTGCCCTCATCCCTATCCTGGTATGCATGGCACGCCTCATCCCCATCCTGGTATGCATGGCACGCCTCATCCCTATCCTGGAATGCATGGCACCCCTCACCGCTAATCCTGGTATGCATGGCACCCCTCACCCCCAATCCTTGTATGCATGGCACCCCTCATCCCTATTCTGGTATGCATGGCACGCCTCATCCCTATCCTGGTATGCATGGCACCCCTTACCACTAATCCTGGTATGCATGGCACCCCTCAACCCCAATCCTGGTATGCATGGCACCCCTCACCCTTAATCCTGGCATGCATGGCACCCCTCATCCTGGTATGCATAGCTCCCTCATACCCAATCCTGGTATGCATGGTACCCCATCCCTCATCCCAATCCTGTTATGTATGGTACCCCATCCCTCATCCTAATATACATGGTACCCCTCATCCCTATCCTGGTATGCATGGTACCCCTCATCCCTATCCTGATATGCATGGCACCCCATCCCTCATCCTGATATACATGGTACCCCTCATCCCTATCCTGGTATACATGGCCCCTCTTCCGAATCCTGGTATGCATGGCCCCCCCAGATCCCTATCCTGCTATGCATGGTACCCTTCATCCCTATTCTGGTATGCATGGCACCCCTCATCCCAAATCTGGGTATGCATGGCACCCCTCATCCCCAATCCTGGTATGCATGGCACTGCTCATCCTGGTATTCATGGCACCCCTCATCCTGGTATGCATTGCACCCCTAATCCTGGTATGCATGGCACCCCTCATCCTGGTATGCATGGTACCCCGCATCCCTATCCTGGTATGCATGGTACCCTGCATCCCTATTCTGGTATGTATGGTACCCCTCATTCTGGTATACATGGCACCTCTCATCCCAATTCTGGTATGTATGGCCTCCTCATCCCTCAATCCTGGTATGCATAGCACTCCATCCCTCATCTGGGTATGCATGGTACCCCTCATCTCTATTCTGGTATGCATGGTACCTCTCATCCTGGTATGCATGGCACCCCATCCCTCATCATGGTATGCATGGCACCCCATCCCTCATCCTGGTATGCATGGTACCCCACATCCCAATTCTAGTATGTATGGCACCCCTCATCCCCCAATCCTGATATGCATGGCACCCAACCCCTCATCCTGGTATGCATGGCTCCCTCATCCCCAATCCTGGTATGTATGGCACCCTCATCCCTATCCTGGTATGTATGGCACTCCTTATCGTTCTCCAATCCTGGTATGCATGGCACCACATATTCCTATTCTGGTATGCATGGTACCCCTCATCCCTATTCTAGTATGCATGGTACCCCTCATCCTGGTATGCATGGTACCCCATCCATCATCCTGGAATGCATGGTACCCCGCATTCCTATCCTGGTATGCATGGTACTCCTCATCCCCAATGCTGGTATTCATGGCACCCCTCATCCCCAATCCTGGTATGCATGGTCCCCTCCCCCCCAATCCTGGAAAGCATGGTCCTCTCACCCCCAATCCTGGTATGCATGGTCCACTCACCCCTCAATCCTGGTATGCATTGTACCCTTCATCCCCCAATACTGGTATGTGTGGCCTCTCATCCCCCAATCCTGGTATGTGTGGCCCCCTCATCCCCCAATCCTGATATGTGTGGCCCCCTCATCCCCCAATTCTGGTATGTGTGGCCCCCTCATCCCTCAATCCTGGTATGTGTGGCCCCCTCATTCCCCAATCCTGGTATGTGTGGTCCCCTCATCCCCCAATCCTGGTTTGTATGGCCCCCTCATCCCCCAATCCTGTTATGTGTGGCCCCCTCATCCCCCAATCCTGGTATGTGTGGCCCCCTCATCCCCCAATCCTGGCATGTATGGCCCCCTCATCCCCCAATCCTGGGATGTGTGGCCCCCTTATCCCTGTCACGCTGCACACATACAAAAAAAACCCACTTATACTTATCTTTCCTCCCTGTGCTCCAGCACTGCGGTGTCCTGTTCTGCCGGAGGCCGGGGAAGGAGTGTGGCGCCAGATTACGCGCATGCCCATACCGCACTATCCGGCGCCATTTTGCTGAAGACACACTGCAAATGTGTCTTCAGTAAAATGGCGCCGGATAGCGCTATGCGCATGTGCCGACTCCGACGCCTTCACTCCTGCCCCAGTCTCCAACCAGAAGAGAGGTGCCACGGCAATGCTCCTCTCGGTCAGGTAAGTATGTAAGTATGGCGCCGGAGATCGCGGTATGCATTCAGTGTCTATGCATACAGCAATCTCCGGCGCCATATACTCCTCTCACCTGTAACAGCTCCATGCGTTCTTCTGTATGGAGCCAGACTGCGCAGGCGTGTCAAGCTTGCACAGTCTATAGAGGCTCCAGACAGAGGGACGTTTGTAGTGTTATATTATAGATGCCCCATCGGTTCACATGCCCAAATCCCGTTTTGTGGGGGAATTGCAAATAAGCCCTGATGGAACCACTGAATGTAGCAAAGAACACAGTGTGAAAGAGCCCTTGCAAGCCCTTTCAAATAGAGCTTGTAATCATTGCTCTAAAGCTGTCCGAATCACTGCGTCAGGCCAGCTTCAGCAGCACTGTGCAACGTAAAGAGCAAAACTTTGCTTGCAGCACCAGAGAGTACAAAGTTCGTGCCAGCAGTACAGTGATGACATTGATCCAAAATGTCAAGCAAAAGCGCACTGCACCCAGGCAAAGCTGGAAACCATGAGGTAGGGGAGCAAAACATTCCTCCAGAAGATGAGAAATCTCTTGGAATTCCTCCAATTTTTCACTATACAAATTAAAAACATTATAGTGACTAGGCATGAGCGAACATTTCAATGTTCAGTTTGGAAAAGTTCGCCAAACATCTTGATATTCGCCAAAAACCTAGAAATGGGACCAAAAGCTGCCAAAACACATCAAATTAGATGTAGACACCAGGGAAGTGCCATCAATTGACCCAGAGTACAAGTACTATAATTATTATTACTGTGACAGCGATATTTATTCAGTTGCGCTTTACATGTCAAAAGGGCTCGATGACTGGTACAACAGGAGAGAGAACCCTGCCTGCGAGGGCTCACTGTCACGGACATGGTTTGTGGAACCACTATTAGTGTTGAGTAGAGATGAGCGTTGTTCTACTCGAACTGTTCGCCAATCTCAAATTCGAGCTGTTTTGGGCGGTGTTCGAGCCGGTCGGCGAACACGAACAATTTGAGAAAAATTCGGCTGTTCGAGGTTATGTTCGATAACTGTTCGTGCAACAAAATCATAACTGGATTTTTTCTCAGTAATGATGAAAATTAATGTTAATACGCAGTTTGAGTGTACAGCGGGGCGGGGGGAGGGGCAGGGGATGGATCTCTGCAGGAACAATGAAGATCTCCATTTTTTTTTCTCTTTCCCTCATTTGCAGTGGGGAGGTGCAATCTGTCAGCCTATCAGCAGCGCACACACGGAGCGAAGTGCTTTTTTTCACACAAGCAAGGGCATGTGTGATTGGCAGTGTATGTCACATGTCCTTGCCCTATAAGACCAAGCCATTTTCCCCGTCGCCACCATTTTCTCACTGCTGCAGCTGCGTGTTAGACGGCACCGCTGTTGCTGTGTGTGCTATACCTTGTTAATTTCAAGCCAATTTTCGCACAAATATACAGATAGCTTGGGAGTAGGGAATAGTTGTGATTGCAGTCCTTTTAAGGACTAGGTTACAGCATTTCCTACGACTTTTATCAGGCAGGTCTGTGCTCTTAAATAGATAGATTGTGGGAGTAAAGACTAATTGTAATTGGAGTCCTTTTCAGGACTAGGTTACATCAGTTCCTATCAGTTTTTGCCAGGCAGGTCTGTGCCAGTGCTGTGCAAGTTTTTTTCACAGCATTTGGCTGAATCTAGCAAAGCTAATCCTTTTTGGCCTATTGCAGAGTGTGTTAGTCAGTGGAGTAGCCTATCTGTGTTGCAAGATATACCACCTGTGTATAGAATACCAATTTTTTTACTGCACCTAGTGAAGTAAAATCTTTTGGGCATAGCATCATTCTATTAGTCCATCTATACTGACCTCCATCAGGTTGCAAACTGAATATAATTTTTTTCTGCATCTAGCTCTGAAAAAATATTTGGGCTTCTAGCAGTGTGTGGGACTTGGTCTATTAGTCCATCTATACTGACCTCCATCAGGTTGCAAATTAAAAATAATTTTTTTCTTCATTTAGCTCTGAAAAAATATTTGGGCTTCTAGCAGTGTGTGGGACTTGTTCTATTAGTCCTTCTATACTGACCTCCAGCAGGTTGCAAATTGAATATAATTTTTTTCTGCATCTAGCTCTGAAAAAATATTTGGGCTTCTAGCGGTGTGTGGGACTTGGTCTATTAGTCCATCTATACTGACCTCCATCAGGTTGCAAATTAAAAATAATTTTTTTCTGCATCTAGCTCTGAAAAAATATTTGGGCTTCTAGCAGTGTGTGGGACTTGGTCTATTAGTCCATCTATACTGACCTCCATCAGGTTGCAAATTAAAAATAATTTTTTTCTTCATTTATCTCTGAAAAAATATTTGGGCTTCTAGCAGCGTGTGGGACTTGTTCTATTAGTCCATCTATACTGACCTCCATCAGGTTGCAAATTAAAAATAATTTTTTTCTGCATCTAGCTCTGAAAAAATATTTGGGCTTCTAGCAGTGTGTGGGACTTGGTCTATTAGTCCATCTATACTGACCTCCATCAGGTTGCAAATTAAAAATAATTTTTTTCTGCATCTAGCTCTGAAAAAATATTTGGGCTTCTAGCAGTGTGTGGGACTTGGTCTATTAGTCCATCTATACTGACCTCCATCAGGTTGCAAATTGAATAAAAAAAATTTCTGCATCTAGCTCTGAAAAAATATTTGGGCTTCTAGCGGTGTGTGGGACTTGGTCTATTAGTCCATCTATACTGACCTCCATCAGGTTGCAAATTAAAAATAATTTTTTTCTGCATCTAGCTCTGAAAAAATATTTGGGCTTCTAGCAGTGTGTGGGACTTGGTCTATTAGTCCATCTATACTGACCTCCATCAGGTTGCAAATTAAAAATAATTTTTTTCTTCATTTAGCTCTGAAAAAATATTTGGGCTTCTAGCAGTGTGTGGGACTTGTTCTATTAGTCCTTCTATACTGACCTCCAGCAGGTTGTAAATTGAATATAATTTTTTTCTGCATCTAGCTCTGAAAAAATATTTGGGCTTCTAGCGGTGTGTGGGACTTGGTCTATTAGTACATCTATACTGACCTCCATCAGGTTGCAAATTAAAAATAATTTTTTTCTGCATCTAGCTCTGAAAAAATATTTGGGCTTCTAGCGGTGTGTGGGACTTGGTCTATTAGTCCATCTATACTGACCTCCATCAGGTTGCAAATTAAAAATAATTTTTTTCTGCATCTAGCTCTGAAAAAATATTTGGGCTTCTAGCAGTGTGTGGGACTTGGTCTATTAGTCCATCTATACTGACCTCCATCAGGTTGCAAATTAAAAATAATTTTTTTCTTCATTTAGCTCTGAAAAAATATTTGGGCTTCTAGCAGTGTGTGGTACTTGTTCTATTAGTCCTTCTATACTGACCTCCTGCAGGTTGCAAATTGAATATAATTTTTTTCTGCATCTAGCTCTGAAAAAATATTTGGGCTTCTAGCGGTGTGTGGGACTTGGTCTATTAGTCCATCTATACTGACCTCCATCAGGTTGCAAATTAAAAATAATTTTTTTCTGCATCTAGCTCTGAAAAAATATTTGGGCTTCTAGCGGTGTGTGGGACTTGGTCTATTAGTCCATCTATACTGACCTCCATCAGGTTGCAAATTAAAAATAATTTTTTTCTGCATCTAGCTCTGAAAAAATATTTGGGCTTCTAGCAGTGTGTGGGACTTGGTCTATTAGTCCATCTATACTGACCTCCATCAGGTTGCAAATTGAATAAAAAAAATTTCTGCATCTAGCTCTGAAAAAATATTTGGGCTTCTAGCAGTGTGTGGGACTTGGTCTATTAGTCCATCTATACTGACCTCCATCAGGTTGCAAATTGAATAAAAAAATTTTCTGCATCTAGCTCTGAAAAAATATTTGGGCTTCTAGTGGTGTGTGGGACTTGGTCTATTAGTCCATCTATACTGACCTCCATCAGGTTGCAAATTAAAAATAATTTTTTTCTGCATCTAGCTCTGAAAAAATATTTGGGCTTCTAGCACTGTGTGGGACTTGGTCTATTAGTCCATCTATACTGACCTCCATCAGGTTGCAAATTAAAAATAATTTTTTTCTTCATTTAGCTCTGAAAAAATATTTGGGCTTCTAGCAGTGTGTGGGACTTGGTCTATTAGTCCTTCTATACTGACCTCCAGCAGGTTGCAAATTGAATATAATTTTTTTCTGCATCTAGCTCTGAAAAAATATTTGGGCTTCTAGCGGTGTGTGGGACTTGGTCTATTAGTCCATCTATACTGACCTCCATCAGGTTGCAAATTGAATAAAAAAATTTTCTGCATCTAGCTCTGAAAAAATATTTGGGCTTCTAGCGGTGTGTGGGACTTGGTCTATTAGTCCATCTATACTGACCTCCATCAGGTTGCAAATTAAAAATAATTTTTTTCTGCATCTAACCCAGCCAATAGTTTTGGCCTAATACCACAGTTTGGCCACTCAGCTCTGCTCGGTTACCATCCATTGTTTTTTTGTGCAAACAACTCCAGAGTTGTGAATTAGTTAACCACCAAAATGAGTGGAAAAAGGCCTGCTGCTGGTGGAAAGGGGAATAGGCGTGTTGGGAAGGGGAAAAAAGGTTGTGTCCGTGGGGTAGGTGCAGAAGAAAGACCATCTTCCAGCCAAACTAAAATGTCTACTTCTTTTAGCGGACAATGTGATAAGATCCCTTTCTTACGGCCACGCCAATCGCTACAAATTCCAGATGAGGCACAAAAACAGCAGGTGCTTCAACGGATATCAAGTGCTCCTTTATGTGGGCTCTCCTCCACATCAACTTCAACATCACAAATACTCCAGTCCTCAAAGGTGTCACCCAAATCGCACTTGCTTCCTCACAGCTCCCAAATCTCCAGCTGCCCGTCTGAGTATGAGGTAGAACAGATGGTTGAGTCTGCAGAGCTGTTTACTCATACTATAGCCTGGGAATCAGAGGTCGACTCCAGCGCTTCTGTGAATCCAGACGAGGAAATGATCTGCACTGATGCCCAGAATCTTTATGAGTCGGATCCAGGACCAGACGCAGAAGGTTCTGACCATAATGTAGACCCTCATTCCCAAACTGTAACTCCTGTTGGTGGAGACAATGAGGAAGACGATGATAAGACTCAAATACCTGATTGGAGCGACAACTTTAGTTTTTTGTCAGGGCAGGAACAGGTTGGCTCTGAGGACGACGGGTGTGATAACGCACAGGGTGATGATGATGAGGTCGGAGATCCCACTTACTGTCAACCCACAGTCAGCCAAGAGATGAGGTCAGCAGAGGAGGTGGAGGAAGATGCTAGTGACGACGAGGTCAGGTTGCGCCTTCCTGGACAGAGACGTAGTACTGGAAGCACGTCAACAACTGCATCCTCAAACACAACTCTGCCTCTCACCACAAGTCGTGGTGGCTCTTCAGGTCGCATGGGTGCTAAGCCTTGCATAGCCTGGGCATTTTTTCAGATCGATAAAGATGACCCAACTCGTGTTATCTGTAACATTTGTCAGCAAAAGCTAAGTAGAGGCCAAAAAATACATAGTTTGAGTACTTCATGCATGAACCGGCACATGGACATGAAGCATAAGTTGCAGTGGGAAGCTCAGTGTGCTACAATGCGGTCTAGCCGGCCGGGCCAACCACCGTCTGCCATATCTTGTGCATCCGCGGCCTCTTCATCCTCTGTGACTGGGGGGACAGCAGTCACACCTGTTTTGGGGCGCAGACCTGCCACCTCTTTACCCGCAACAGCCAGCGTGATTGGCAGGTCATCATTTTCTTTGGAGGTGGTAACACCAGCTGGTCTTGAGCGCTGTCCGACATCGATAGCACCACCTTTGGATCAAGGCAACCTAACATGTCCGCCTGCATCTTCCTCACAGACCGGCAGTTTGCCGGGGACACCCTTATCAACCCCGTCTAAGCACAATAGCCAGCCCTCGGTCCCTCAGATGTGGACAAGTAAAAGACCATTTCCTCCTAGCCATGAGAAAGCTAAGAGGTTGAATTTCACCATCTGCAAGCTCTTGGCTACAGAAATGCTGCCTTTCCGCCTGGTGGACACAGAGGATTTTCGAGACCTTATGTCCGTCGCAGTGCCCCAGTACCAGATGCCCAGTCGGCACTACTTCTCAAAGAAAGGTGTGCCTGCGCTCCACCAGCATGTCGCACACAACATCACCGCTTCTTTGAGAAACTCTGTGTGTGACAGGGTGCATTTCACCACAGACACTTGGACGAGTAGGCATGGACAGGGGCGTTACATGTCGCTGACTGGGCACTGGGTAACTATGGTGACAGCAGGACAAGGGGCTGCTGTCCAAGTCTTGCCGTCCCCACGAGTTGTGCGTCAATCCTCTTTATGTCATTTTTCCTCCACTGCTTCTGCCTCCTCAACCTCCTCTCGGTCTTCCACCTGCACCCAAAGCCTGTCTGGTCATGCCACAAGCTTTCTAACTGCGCAGAAGGGATCCTGCACACCTCCTTACTATGCTGGCAGTAGGGCTCAACGTCATCAGGCGGTTTTTACATTGAAATGTCTGGGAAATGTGAGTCACACAGCTGAGGAGTTGTGGTCAGCTCTGGAGAACCAATTTCATGAATAGTTGTCTCCACTGGACCTGAAACCAGGGAAGGCCGTGTGCGACAATGCTGCAAACCTGGGTGCGGCCCTTCGCCGGGGCAATGTCACACACGTGCCTTGTATGGCTCACGTGTTGAACCTGGTTGTCCAGCAATTTTTAGCCCACTATCCCAGACTAGATGGCCTTCTGCAGAGGGCACGGTCGCTGTGTGCTCACTTCCGCCGTTCGCATCCCGCAGCTCAGCGACTTACATCTCTACAGAAGTCGTTGGGCCTGCCACTTCACCGGCTAAAATGCGATGTGCCTACCCGGTGGAATTCAACTCTGCACATGTTGCAGCGACTGTGGCAGCACCGACAAGCCCTGGTGCAATACGTTCTGACGTATAGCCTGGGCCAACGAGATTCAGAGGTGGGGCAAATCACGCTGGAGGAGTGGTCTCAGATCAGGGACCTATGCACCCTTCTGCACAGTTTTGAAATGGCGACGAAGATGTTTAGTGCTGACGATGCCATTATCAGCATGACTATTCCGGTGATTTACATGCTGGAGCACATGTTAAACAGAATTCGGAGTCAGGTGGTGGCACAAGAGGAGGTGGAGGAAGTAGAGGAGGAGGAGTTGTATGCGGAAGGGCTAACATCTGCAAGGTCCAGACGGTCGGCAGCACCAGGGCGGCAGGCATGTGAGGGTGGGGGAGATGATTTTACCAGGGCGCATGGTAGCAGTCAAACTAGTGAGGAAGGTGCAGGAGCCCAGGAAGAAGTGGAGGACGAACTGATGGAAGACTCATCAGATGAGGGAGACCTTGATCACATTTCTGTTGTGCGAGGTTGGGGGGAGAGGACAGAGGAAGGAAGCATGATTGTTACCTCGCCACCAACACAACAGGGACTTGGTGCTCCTGGATGCGCAACACACATGAGTGCCTTCATGCTGCACTACCTGCAACATGACCCTCGAATTGTGAGAATTAGAAATAATCCTGACTACTGGGTTGCCACACTGTTAGATCCCCGGTACAAAAGTAAATTTGCAGAAATTATTCCTGCCATAGAAAGGGATGCACGCATGCAGGAGTATCAGCAGAGACTGTTGCAGAATCTTACATGTGCTTTTCCACAAAATACCAGTGGTGCACGTAGTGAATCTCACAGTTCCAACTTGCCAACCGTGGTCTGTATGGAATTGTTCAATAAAGGGCCCAAAATTAAGATAACATAGATGGGAGAGGTCTCTATGAATAGGAATTCCTAAGTATTTGATACCCTGTGAGGGCCAGGCAAAGGGAAAGTTGGACTGGATGGAATCCTATATGGATTTAGGGAGGGAGACATCGAGGGCCTCAGACTTCGCTGCATTGATTTTAAAATTTAACCATGTAACAAAGTGATCTATTTCAGCCATAACAGCAGGGATGGATATATGTGATTGAGTGATATATACTAGGACATCATCAGCAAATAGAGAGCACTTGTACTCGGTGCCTCCCACCTCAATCCACCTAATATTGGGGTTATGGCGAATTGATGAGAGCAGGTGCTCCGTCACTAGGATGTATAAGAGAGGGGACAGAGGACATCCCTGCCTTGTCCCATTGGTGATTGTGAAAGGTGATGAAAATGTTCTGACGCACCCCCTGGGCCTTGGGACACCCGGAGCCGGACCCTTTTTGGTGGATGCTGGTGGTTGTAGTCTTCGTGGCGGCGATCCGGTTCCGTGGCTCAGGGCGGTCAAACCAGTGGCGGAACTATTTATGTGGTTTTGATGTTTAAATGTCCGACTACGCCACCCGTGGATTGCGGTCAGAGTGAACAGCTGTTACAGGGCAGACCGCTAAGGCTGGTGTTGTGGGTGCAGCAGAGCGTAGCATAACTCCCCACGGGAGGAGTATAGCCTCAGGGCAGTGTATGCGGAGGATGGGAGTGATGGTGCAGGGCAGCAGCAGTAACGACACGGAGTCAGTGAGGCAGTTCAGGGCCTTTACTCACAGTTCTTATTATCCAGACCACGTCTGCAGGTAACGGCTGCCCACGTCGTACTGTGCTCACCAGGTGAGGGGCTCAGACAACTCCCAGATAACTTTGGAGCGCTTCACAGGACCCCCTTTGTGTGTCCTTTGTCTGGCCTTTCTTACCAACACTTCTGTCCGGCTGCCTCGGGCCTCCTCTTGGTAAACTTGGCGCCGGTTTCCCTGACCCTATGTGGTGCCTTCCTAGTGGGTGGAGCAAGGGGCTGCGCCACATAAAATGTCAGAGCCTCCGGTTTCTAGCTGAGGGTCGTTTCCTGCCTCCACTAGTTCGGGGACCGGTCTCCCCCTTTGGCCTGACCCCTCCATGCAGGTGGATTCGGGCGTGCGGTGGCGACTCGCCCGTCCGCACCCCAGGGATCCCTTCATTCCTCGTTCCTGGAGCCTTCTCCGCTCCTCTTCCTTCCTTCTCCCTCTTGCAGGCCTGGGCCTCTGTTACTAGGCCCGCCTCCGGAGCAGAGCTCATGCAGAGCCCCTGCTCCCTGCCACTTCTGCTCAGACTTCTCTGCACTGAACTAAGATGGTGCCCACCTTTTATACTCCCTTCTCAATGCACCCAGGAACTGCTTCCTCCCTGCTCCTGCACTGCAGGGTTCCCCTTCCTCAGTGTTCCCTCCCCCCACTCCAGCCAGGGACAGGGACTGTCGTGCCCATCTCAGGGGCATATTGGTCGCCCTGCCCCACGGCAATGTGGTGTAATGCATGCAGGTGTCGGGTCCTGATCCACACTCCATCCTTATCTGAGAGTGAGATATCACACCTCTGGGTGAGGTGCAATACGTCTGTAGCAACCGAGCCCTCGGTGCTACAGTTCCATTTATCTTCAGCCTAGGTGACGTATTGTGATACAGGGCCGTGATTTTGGCTATAAAAGTGTCCCCTAGACCCCTACCCCAAGCTTTTTAAGAGAATCATATATGGCGTGCCAGGAGACTCTATGGAATGCTTTCTCAGCATCCAACGAGAGTATCTACTTACAAATTTTTAACTGCATCTAGCCCAGGAAATATTTTGTGCCTAGTAGCAGTGTCTGCTAGTCAGCGGATTATCCCGGCTGTTAAGCAAGCTACACCACCTGTAGTTTGGACACTTAATTTTTTCAAAGGAAATGCTTCGGGACCACGGGATACTTAGTGAAGAGCATCAGGAGGCACCCCAAGGCATAGGGGCTGGGACTGGCAGTAGGATGCCTTGCGGTGGACAGCCAAGCTCGATCCTTATAAAAGCTTTTTAACTGCAGCAGCTTTAGTGGACGCTACTGGAGCTGGAATTACGCGGCTGCTGGCATGAGACTTGCCCTCCAATAGATCCTTGTAAATGGATTTAAAGTGTATTCATTCAAATTAGAGGGACAATTTAAATTAAAAAGCTTAGAGCTGCCTCCACCACAGGGGGGCTCTCTCGACCCACCAGCGGACAGGCACCAGTATTGGGAGAGGGGGGCTGGCCGTCAGGGTTCACCGCGGCTCTGGCACAAACCCGGCGACACGGAGGTGGCACGGGCAGGAGCGGACTGGCCGTCTCGGCTTCTCACTTTTTGGATTTTAGAAGGGCATGACATGCCTATATCTGTGTCTCCCCCTCCTTTTACTCCTCCACCTCTTTTCTTTTCGCATGACTATATGTACTTGTCACTTTTCCATGTGTTAGTTGTGTCTTCTGAGCAGTTTGTCAGCTTTTGGACACCTTTGAAGGTGTTTTCTATGTGTTTCTATGTGTTTTTGTTTGCCTGCCATTGGTTTTAACGGTGTTCGAAGGTGTTCGACGAACAGTTCGACGAACAGTTCGGCGAACACACGGGTGTTCGACGAACCGAACCGAACTCGAACACTACGGGGGTGGCTCAACACTAGTGTTGAGCCACCCCCGTAGTGTTCGAGTTCGGTTCGGTTCGTCGAACACCCGTGTGTTCGCTGAACTGTTCGTCGAACACCTTCGAACACCGTTAAAACCAATGGCAGGCAAACAAAAACACATAGAAACACATAGAAAACACCTTCAAAGGTGTCCAAAAGCTGACAAACTGCTCAGAAGACACAACTAACACATGGAAAAGTGACAAGTACATATAGTCATGAGAAAAGAAAAGAGGTGGAGGAGTAAAAGGAGGGGAGACACAGATATAGGCATGTCATGTCCTTCTAAAATCCAAAAAGTGAGAAGCCGACACGTTCAGTCCGCTCCTGCCCGTGCCACCTCCGTGTCGCCGGGTTTGTGCCAGAGCCGCGGTGAACCCTGACGGCCAGCCCCCCTCTCCCAATACTGGTGCCTGTCCGCTGGTGGGTCGAGCGAGCCCCCCTGTGGTGGAGGCAGCTCTAAGCTTTTTAATTTAAATTGTCTCTCTAATTTGAATGAATACACTTTAAATCCATTTACAAGGATCTATTGGAGGGCAAGTCTCATGCCAGCAGCCGCGTAATTCCAGCTCCAGTAGCGTCCACTAAAGCTGCTGCAGTTAAAAAGCTTTTATAAGGATCGAGCTCGGCTGTCCACCGCAAGGCATCCTACTGCCAGTCCCAGCCCCTATGCCTTGGGGTGCCTCCTGATGCTCTTCACTGAGTATCCCGTGGTCCCGAAGCATTTCCTTTGAAAAAATTAAGTGTCCAAACTACAGGTGGTGTAGCTTGCTTAACAGCCGGGATAATCCGCTGACTAGCAGACACTGCTACTAGGCACAAAGTATTTCCTGGGCTAGATGCAGTTAAAAATTTGTAATTAGATACTCTCGTTGGATGCTGAGAAAGCATTCCATAGAGTCTCCTGGCACGCCATATATGATTCTCTTAAAAAGCTTGGGGTAGGGGTCTAGGGGACCCTTTTATAGCCAAAATCACGGCCCTGTATCGCAATACGTCACCTAGGCTGAAGATAAATGGAACTGTAGCACCCTGAGGGCTCGGTTGCTACAGAGGTATTGCACCTCACCCAGAGGTGTGATATCTGACTCTCAGGTAAGGATGGAGTGTGGATCAGGACCCGACACCTGCATGCATTACACCACATTGCCGAGGGGCAGGGCGACCAATATGCCCCTGAGATGGGCACGACAGTCCCTGTCCCTGGCTGGAGTGGGGGGAGGGAACACTGAGGAAGGGGAACCCTGTAGTGCAGGAGCAGGGAGGAAGCAGTTCCTGGGTGCATTGAGAAGGGAGTATAAAAGGTGGGCACCATCTTAGTTCAGTGCAGAGAAGTCTGAGCAGAAGTGGCAGGGAGCAGGGACTCTGCATGAGCTCTGCTCCGGAGGCGGGCCTAGTAACAAAGGCCCAGGCCTGGAAGAGGGAGAAGGAAGGAAGAGGAGCGGAGAAGGCTCCAGGAATGAGGAACGAAGGGATCCCGGGGGTGCGGACGGGCGAGTTGCCACCGCACGCCCGAATCCACCTGCATGGAGGGGTCAGGCCAAAGGGGGAGACCGGTCCCCAAAACTAGTGGAGGCAGGAAACGACCCTCAGCTAGAAACCGGAGGCTGTGACATTATATGTGGCGCAGCCCCTCGCTACACCCGCTAGGATGGCAGCACAAAGGGTCAGGGAAACTGGCGCCAAGTTTACCAAGAGGAGGCCCGAGGCAGCCGGACAGAAGGGTTGGTAAGAAAGGCCAGACAAAGGACACACAAAGGGGGTACTGTGAAGCGCTCCAAAGTTATCTGGGAGTTGTCTGAGCCCCTCACCTGGTGAGCACAGTACGACCTGGGCAGCCGTTACCTGCAGACGTGGTCGGGATAATAAGAACTGTGATTAAAGGCCCTGGACTGCATCACTGACTCCGTGTCGTTTCTGCTGCTGCCCTGCACCATTTACCCCCATCCTCCGCATACACTGCCCTGAGGTTATACTCCTCCCGTGGGGAGTTATGCTAGGCTCTGCTGCACCCACAACACCAGCCTCAGCGGTCTGCCCTGCAGCGGCGGTTCACTCTGACCGCAATCCACGGGTGGCGTAGTCGGACATTTAAACATCAAAACCACATAAATAGTTCCGCCACTGGTTTGACCACCCTGAGCCACGGGACCGGGTCGCCGCCACGAAGACTACAACCACCAGCATCCACCAAAAAGGGTCCGGCTCCGGGTGTCCCAAGGCCCAGGGGGTGCATCAGAACATTTTCATCACCTTTCACAATCACCAATGGGACAAGGCAGGGATGTCCTCTGTCCCCTCTCTTATACATCCTAGTGACGGAGCACCTACTCTCATCAATTCGCCATAACCCCAATATTAGGTGGATTGAGGTGGGAGGCACCGAGTACAAGTGCTCTCTATTTGCTGATGATGTACTAGTATATATCACTCAATCACATATATCCATCCATGCTGTTATGGCTGAAATAGATCACTTTGTTACATGGTCAAATTTTAAAATCAATGCAGCGAAGTCTGAGGCCCTCGATGTCTCCCTCCCCAAATCCATATAGGATTCCATCCAGTCCAACTTTCCCTTTGCCTGGCCCTCACAGGGTATCAAATACTTAGGAATTCCTATTCATAGAGACCTCTCCCATCTATGTTATCTTAATTTTGGGCCCTTTATTGAACAACTCCATACAGACCACGGTTGGCAAGTTAGAACTGTAAGATTCACTACGTGAACCACTGGTGTTTTGTGGAAAAGCACATGTACGCTGTGTTCCAAATTATTATGCAAAAAGTGTTTAGGAGTGATAAGGGAAGAATTTGTTCGTTTGTTAGTTAAACTCATTGACGGTGATGTGTGTCAGGGCTCTTTATATCACTGTAAGCAATTGCAGACACCTGTGCTAATTAGTATGGCAGGTGTGTCCAATGAAAGGCAAGACTACTTAAGAAGGCTGTCTCACATTATTAAGCAGCCTACATTTTCTGCCAAAATGGGAAAGAAAAAGGATGTGTCGGCTGCTGAGAAGCAACAAATTGTGGAGTGTTTAGGTCAAGGCATGACTGCAATCAACATTGTGCGATGATCAGGATGAAGTGTCTTGGCAATCAAGAAGTATGTAGCTGATTCACAGTACACACGTGTGCGTGCTGATAAGGGCAAATTGAGGACTCTTTCCTACAGGCAATTACGTCAGGTTAAAAGAGCAGCGGCAAAAAAGCCTTGTCATAGCAGCAGACAAGTTTTTGAAGCTGCTGGTGCCTCCAACGTCCCCAGAACAACAAGATGCAGGGTCCTTCAGAGGTTTGCAGCTGTGCATATGCCATCCTGTCGACCTCCTCTATCCACTTCACACAAGCAGAAACGGCTCCAGTGGGCCAAACATTACATGAAGACTGATTTCAAAACTGTTTTGTTCACGAATGAGTGCCGTGCAGCGCTCGATGGTCCACATGTATGGAGTGGAGGATGGCTGGTGTAACGGGTCTGGGAGGCGGAACCTCTGAGCTACTATACAAGGGGGCGGTCCTTGTAAGGGAGCGGGTGGCGACCAGGGAAGACGGGCAGGCAGTCACAGCAGGTGACCGGGACAGTCTCTGGGTGAATGGGCTGGAGGTCACGGCAAGTGACCGGGGCAGTCTCTGGATGAACGGGCAGGAGGTCACGGCAAGTGACCGGGGCAGTCTCTGGATGAACGGGCAGGAGGTCACGGCAAGTGACCGGGGCAGTCTCTGGGTAAAGGGTAGGTACGACCTGTGATGGCTGAGCCTCCAGGTAGGCTAGCAGGCAGGTAGCAGATGTGCGCTCCCAGGTGAGCGGGCAAGCTGGTCCATAGACAGACTGACAGGAGTAGGAAGGCAGACCGTCGGACCTCAGGCTAGCAAGCAGGTAGGAGGAATGTCAGGCAGGAAACAGACAGCAAACTGGCAGGATACTGGCAGGTAACTGGCAGGTAACTGGCAAAGGGACCTGAGGGCTGAAGCAGAGTAGTGAACAGTGCAACAACATTGCTCGGGCACCTCCATTTTGGAGGAGGTGCCTTATATATGGTGAAGTCCTCCGGCCATTGGCCGGGGACTCCTTAGGACGGAGCCTAAGAGGGAGGGAGCGCGCGCGCGCGTGCCCTAAGCACAGTGGCCGGGAAGGAGCGCGCGCTGCCAGCAGAGCGGGAGGAGGATGCCGGGCTCGGAGCAGAGGGGTGAGGGGAACAGCGTCCCTGCCTAGCAGAGGGCAGGGACGCCGGCGCTACAGTATCCCCCCCTTTAGGCCCCCCCTTTTTTAGGCCAGAGAGAAATTTATCTAGGATGAGAGGGGCATGGATGTTCTCCCGGGGCTCCCACGTTCTCTCTTCAGGACCAAACCCCTTCCAATCTACTAGAAAAAAGGTCTTCCCTCTTACCCTTTTGGTGGCCAGAATGTTCTCTACCTCAAATTCTTTTTCAGCGGAAACCGGAGCAGGAGGCGTACCTGTAGACTTGGAAAAAGAGTTAAGTACCACAGGTTTGACGAGAGATACATGGAAGGAGTTAGGGATCCGCAAGTTGGCCGGGAGTTTCAATTTATAGGCCACTGGGTTGATCTGACTGATGACCTCCAGAGGACCGATGAACCGAGGCCCTAACTTATAGGAAGGAATCTTGAGCCGGACATACTTGGACGAGAGCCAGACCTTATCCCCTGGATGGAATTGAGGAGGATCCAGACGTTTTTTGTCAGCATGTCTTTTGATACGCTCGGATGACAGAAGGAGTGCGGACCAGGTACTCTCCCATATGGAGGAAAATCTGTTAACAAGAGCAGCCGGATTGTCCACCGAGGTGGAGACGGGAAATGGGATGCGAGGATGCTGACCGAAGACTACAAAAAACGGGGATTTGGAGGAAGATTCGCTCTCGTGATTGTTGTAAGAAAATTCGGCCCATGGCAGGAGATCCACCCAGTCTGAATGGTGGGCATTAACGAAGTGCCGGAGGTAACTGGTCAGGTCCTGATTGATCCGCTCCACTTGACCATTAGACTGTGGGTGGTAAGCGGAGGAGAAGTCCAGGGTGACGTCTAGCAGTTTACAAGTGGCTCTCCAGAAACGTGAGGTGAACTGTACCCCACGATCCGACACGATGTGGAGGGGCAAGCCATGAAGACGGAAGATGTGGCGGATAAAGTCTTTAGCCAGCTCGGGTGCAGACGGGAGGCCTGGCAGGGGAACGAAATGAGCCATCTTGGAAAAGCGGTCAGCGACCACCCAAATGACCGTACAACCGGCAGAGACGGGGAGATCAGTTATAAAGTCCATTGCTATATGCTGCCAGGGGGCAGCAGGTACTGGAAGCGGAAGGAGGCGACCGGCTGGCAGATGTCTCGGAACCTTGTTGCAGGGCGCAGGACACACAGGCAGAAACAAAGTCTATTACGTCCTTGTGCAGGGTAGGCCACCAGTAGTGCCGGGTAATAAGCTGGAGGGTCTTTTTCTGACCGGCGTGGCCAGCTAGTTTAGACGAGTGACCCCAGTGTAGGATCTTCTCCCGATCAGGTACTGATACGAACGTCTTACCGGGAGGGAGACGATTTAGACTCACGGGAGCCACCTGCATTACTCTGGCGGGATCGATGATGTGTTTCGGTTCCTCCTCGAGATCAGACACCAGAAAGGATCAGAACAAGGCGTCCGCCTTGATGTTTTTGTCAGCCGGGCGAAAATGAAGAATAAAATCAAAGCGAGCAAAAAACAAGGACCACCGAGCTTGGCGCGGGTTAAGTCTCTGGGCATGCTGGAGGTAAGCCAAGTTCTTGTGGTCAGTGTAAATTATTACTGGGTGAAGAGCCCCTTCGAGCAGGTAACGCCACTCCTCCAATGCCAGCTTGATGGCCAATAACTCTCGATCTCCTATGGAATAGTTGCGCTCAGAAGAAGAGAAGAGTTTCGAGAAGAAGCCACAAGTTACCATTCTCCCGGAAGATGATTTTTGGGTAAGTACCGCTCCGGCTCCAGAGGAGGAGGCGTCAACCTCCAGGAAGAACTGCTTGTTGCCATCTGGGCGATGCAGCACCGGGGCGGAAGAGAAGGCCTGTTTTAAGGAAAGAAAGGCCTCCTCTGCTTCGGGCGGCCACTCTCTGGGATTAGTGCCCTTACGGGTGACCGCGGAAATTGGGGCAGTCCGGGAAGAGAAGTGCAGTATGAAGAGGCGGTAGTAGTTGGCGAAGCCCAGGAACCGCTGAATGGCCTTCAACCCCTCCGGTCGGGGCCATTTCTCGATGGCGGACAGTTTCTCTGGATCCATTCGTAGGCCGATCTGAGAAATAATGTAGCCCAAAAACGGAAGCGAGGTCTGCTCAAAGAGGCACTTCTCATATTTAGCGAAGAGGTGATTCTGCCTGAGCCTGAGCAGGACCTGACGAACGTCCCTCCGGTGAGTCTGGAGATCCGGAGAGAAGACCAAGATGTCGTCCAGGTACACCACTACGCAGGAGTAGAGAAGGTCCCGGAAGATGTCATTGACCAACTCTTGAAAGACGGCAGGAGCGTTACAGAGACCAAAGGGCATTACCAGATATTCAAAGTGGCCGTCCCGGGTGTTGAATGCAGTCTTCCATTCATCCCCTTGACGGATACGGACCAGGTGGTACGCACCACGGAGGTCCAGTTTGGTGAAGATTCTAGCCCCCCTCAGACGATCAAATAATTCTGGAATGAGCGAAAGGGGGTACTTATTCTTCACCGTGATCTGGTTAAGGCCTCTATAGTCTATACAGGGACGGAGAGAGCAGTCCTTCTTTTTTACGAAAAAGAAGCCTGCTCCCGCCGGGGAGGTAGATTTCCGGATGAATCCCCTGGCCAAATTCTCCTCAATATATTCGGACATCGACCGGGTCTCAGCAGCGGACAATGGGTAAATACGCCCACGGGGAGGCGTAGTACCGGGTAACAGGTCGATAGGACAGTCGTATGGTCTATGAGGGGGTAATGTCTCTGCCTCCTTTTTATTAAAGACATCAGCAAATGACCAATAGGGAATCGGAAGTCCAGGTAGATTAGTTGGGGTAGGAGAAGGACGGGCGGGATGAACAGGAACCAAACAAGTCTTATGACAGTCCTGTCCCCAGCGAAGGACTTCTCCGGTCTGCCAGTCAAGCACGGGTGCATGTCTCTGGAGCCAAGGTAGACCTAGTAAGAGGGCGTGAGAGAGTCCAGGCAGAACATGAAAAGAGATGCTCTCAGAATGCAGCATTCCCACCTGCAGAGTTATGGATTCGGTGATGAGTTGGATGGGACGTGGTAAGAGGCCCCCATCCACAGCAGCGACAGATAATGGTATAGCCAGAGGTTTGGTGGGAATGTGGTATTTTTCTACCAGTGCCTGTGAAATAAGATTCCCGGCTGCTCCAGAGTCAAGTTGGGCTAGTTCGAAATAACGATTCTCCCCGCAGATAATTGAGACTGACAGCAGCAGAGATGGAGAGGATTTATTCTTGTCTAGGTCGACCTCTCTGAGAGAACCTAGACACAGGCGTTTCCCGACCTCTCCGGGCAGGTACGGATCCGGTGCTCCTTACTGCCACAGTAGAAGCAGCTCCCCTCGGCACGGCGTAAGTCCTGACGGGTTTTGACCATCTTGGTCTGGTCGACCTGCATAGGCTCAGGAGAGTGTACCTGGGGAGAAACGGAGGGAGTGACGGGCTTCTGAAAAGTAGGAGCTAGACGTGGAAACCTCCTCTCATGGGTGACTTCTTTGGCACGCTCCTGGAACCTTAGGTCAATCCGGGTGGCAAGAGTTATTAGGTCATCGAGAGTGGTAGGAATGTCTCGACCGGCGAGTTCATCTTTAATACGGCCGGACAGACCCTCCCAGAAGACAGATACCAGAGCGTCGTTATCCCAGGCCAGCTCCGAGGCAAGGGTACGGAACCGTATGGCATATTGGCCCACGGTGAGACTTCCCTGACGGAGGCGTAGCAGAGATGATGCGGATGAGGTCTTCCGTCCGGGTTCGTCGAAGACTTTCCGGAAAGCCGTGAGAAAGGCAGGCAAGTCGGACACCAGGGGGTCTCCTCTCTCCCATAGAGGATTTAGCCAGGCCAGGGCCTCCCCGGTGAGATGGGACATGATGAAGGCAATTTTGGCCCGGTCGGAGTTAAACTGGTGGGACAGGAGTTCGAAGTGCAGGGTGCACTGATTTATTAAGCCCCGAGCCTGAGCGGAGTCGCCTCCGAAGCGAGGAGGTGCAGAAAGCCGGGGTCCGGGGTAGGATACCATAGTATTGGTGGGCAGCGGAGCTGCCGGATTGCGAGTCATGGCACTGGCGGTGGTTGCTGGTGGAGCAGTCAGAGTGTCCAGGCGAGAATTGACATTCCGCAGGTGACCCAGGATGGACTCCTGTTGGGACCTCTGACGGGACAGTTCATGACACAGGTCCGAGAGTGAGGGAGCTTGGGTGCCACCGGGTTCCATGGCCCGAGCAAACTGTAACGGGTCTGGGAGGCGGAACCTCTGAGCTACTATACAAGGGGGCGGTCTTTGTAAGGGAGCGGGTGGCGACCAGGGAAGACGGGCAGGCAGTCACAGCAGGTGACCGGGACAGTCTCTGGGTGAACGGGCTGGAGGTCACGGCAAGTGACCGGGGCAGTCTCTGGATGAACGGGCAGGAGGTCACGGCAAGTGACCGGGGCAGTCTCTGGATGAACGGGCAGGAGGTCACGGCAAGTGACCGGGGCAGTCTCTGGGTAAAGGGTAGGTACGATCTGTGATGGCTGAGCCTCCAGGTAGGCTAGCAGGCAGATGGTAGATGTGTGCTCCCAGGTGAGCAAGCGAGAGTCTCTGGATAAACGGGTGGTCACAGCATGTGACGGCGGAGCCTCCAGGTAGGCCAACAGACAGGCAGCAGATGAGCGCTCCCAGGTGAGCGGGCAGGAGTCTCTGGAATGGTAGGTGGTCACAGCACGTGACGGCGGAGCCTCCAGGTAGGCCAACAGACAGGCAGCAGATGAGCGCTCCCAGGTGAGCGGGCAGGAGTCTCTGGAATGGCAGGTGGTCACAGCACGTGACGGCGGAGCCGCCAGGTAGGCTAGCAGGCAGGTAGCAGATGTGCGCTCCCAGGTGAGCGGGCAAGCTGGTCCATAGACTGACTGACAGGAGTAGGAAGTCAGACCGTCGGACCTCAGGCTAGCAAGCAGGTAGGAGGAATGTCAGGCAGGAAACAGACAGCAAACTGGCAGGATACTGGCAGGTAACTGGCAGGTAACTGGCAACGGGACCTGAGGGCTGAAGCAGAGTAGTGAACAGTGCAACAACATTGCTCGGGCACCTCCATTTTGGAGGAGGTGCCTTATATATGGTGAAGTCCTCCGGCCATTGGCCGGGGACTCCTTAGGACGGCGCGCGCGGCCCCTTTAAGAGTGAGGGAGCGCGCGCGCGCCCTAAGCACAGTGGCCGGGAAGGAGCGCGCGCTGCCAGCAGAGCGGGAGGATGACGCCGGGCTCGGAGCAGAGGGGTGAGGGGAACAGCGTCCCTGCCTAGCAGAGGGCAGGGACGCCGGCGCTACAGCTGGATGATGGACACCCCACGCAAACACGGCTACAGCGCCAACAAGGAGGAGGTGGAGTAATGTTTTGGGCTGGAATCATGGGGAGAGAGATTGTCGGCCCCTTTAGGATCCCTGAAGGCGCTAAAGATGAACTCCATAATGTATGTGGATTTTCTCAAACAGCACTTCCTGCCATGGTTCAAGAAGAAGAACCGTGTATTTCACAGCAAGATCATTTTTTTGCATGATAATGCACCATCTCATGCTGCACATAAAACATCTGCATCTCTGGCTGATATGGGCATAAAAGGGGACAAACTTATGGTGTGACCCCCATGCTCCTCTGACCTCTACCCCATTCAGAACCTCTGGAGCATCATCAAAAAGAGTGTCTATGATGGCGGGAGGCAGTTCACATCTAAGCAACAGCTCTAGGAGGGTATTCTGTCCTCATGCAAAACAATTGAAGCAGAAACCATCCAAAACCTGACAAATTCAATGGACGAGAGAGTTCAGAAGCTCCTTTCGAACAAGGGGTCCTATGTGAAAATGTAACATCACCTAGAATAAAGTTTTGAGTTGAAAACTGTTTGATTTCAGTTTCTAATAACCTGCTAATGCTTATAATTTCAAAAATGACCATTTTTTTGGTCTTTATTAAAATGAAAAGGTTGATCGAAAAGTTTGGGGGATCTAAGAGTGTGGTAACCCAGTAGTCATGATTACTTCGAATTCTGACAGGTCATGTTGCAGGTAGTGCAGCAAGAAGGCACTTATGTGTCTTGCGCATCTCGGAGCCCCAAAATTATTTTCCGGGCTAGATGCAGCTACAAATTATTATTAATTTTAAATCTGGTGGAGCTTAGTATAGATGGGCTAAAAGGATCAGTGCTGCACACTGCTACAAAGCCCAAATTATTTTCCAGTCAAGATACAGATAAACATGATTAGTAATTTGAAAGCTTAAAACGGTTGGTAGGGTGATTTTAACCAATCATCAAGCTTTTACTCTCCCCAGGATGACACAGGGGTAGAAAAGTCGTTTCTGTCTACATTATCAGTGGAGAGCTGCGTGTGCTTATCTGTCAGCACACCACCAGGAGCGCTGAACACACGTTCAGACAGAACGCTGGCTACGGGGCATGATAAGATCTCCAAGGCGTAAGTGGCTAGCTCCGGCCATTTATCCAGATTGGAAGCCCAAAAAGAGCAAGGGTCCAGTGACACAGTCATGGCTTCAATGTTTACTTGGAGATACTCCTGTACCATCGTCTCTAGGCGTTGACTATGTGTCAGACTTCTTGTCTCCTGTGGCCTTGAAAAGGATGGGCTAAAAAAGTGGTGAAATGATTCCGCAAAATTGATGTTACCAGCAGATACTGTGGTTCTGTTACGGTTTGAGTGCTGAACACTTGACGGTCCCACGGTTGGCAAGTTGGAACTGTGAGATTCACTACGTGCACCACTGGTGTTTTGTGGAAAAGCACATGTAAGATTCAGCAACAGTCTCTGCTGATACTCCTGCATGCGTGCATCCCTTTCTATGGCAGGAATAATTTCTGCAAATTTACTTTTGTACCGGGGATCTAACAGTGTGGCAACCCAGTAGTCAGGATTATTTCTAATTCTCACAATTCGAGGGTCATGTTGCAGGTAGTGCAGCAAGAAGGCACTCATGTGTGTTGCGCATCCAGGAGCACCAAGTCCCTGTTGTGTTGGTGGCGAGGTAACAATCATGCTTCCTTCCTCTGTCCTCTCCCCCCAACCTCGCACAACAGAAATGTGATCAAGGTCTCCCTCATCTGATGAGTCTTCCATCAGTTCGTCCTCCACTTCTTCCTGGGCTCCTGCACCTTCCTCACTAGTTTGGCTGCTACCATGCGCCCTGGTAAAACCATCTCCCCCACCCTCACATGCCTGCCGCCTTGGTGCTGCCGACCGTCTGGACCTTGCAGATGTTAGCCCTTCCGCATACAACTCCTCCTCCTCTACTTCCTCCACCTCCTCTTGTGCCACCACCTGACTCCGAATTCTGTTTAACATGTGCTCCAGCATGTAAATCACCGGAATAGTCATGCTGATAATGGCATCGTCAGCACTAAACATCTTCGTCGCCATTTCAAAACTGTGCAGAAGGGTGCATAGGTCCCTGATCTGAGACCACTCCTCCAGCGTGATTTGCCCCACCTCCGGATCTCGTTGGCCCAGGCTATACGTCAGAACGTATTGCACCAGGGCTTGACGGTGCTGCCACAGTCGCTGCAACATGTGCAGAGTTGAATTCCACCGGGTAGGCACATCGCATTTTAGCCGGTGAAGTGGCAGGCCCAACGACTTCTGTAGAGATGTAAGTCGCTGAGCTGCGGGATGCGAACAGCGGAAGTGAGCACACAGCGACTGTGCCCTCTGCAGAAGGCCATCTAGTCTGGGATAGTGGGCTAAAAATTGCTGGACAACCAGGTTCAACACGTGAGCCATACAAGGCACGTGTGTGACATTGCCCCGGCGAAGGGCCGCACCCAGGTTTGCAGCATTGTCACACACGGCCTTCCCTGGTTTCAGGTCCAGTGGAGACAACCATTCATGAAATTGGTTCTCCAGAGCTGACCACAACTCCTCAGCTGTGTGACTCACATTTCCCAGACATTTCAAAGTAAAAACCGCCTGATGACGTTGAGCCCTACTGCCAGCATAGTAAGGAGGTGTGCAGGATCCCTTCTGCGCAGTTAGAAAGCTTGTGGCATGACCAAACAGGCTATGGGTGCAGGTGGAAGACCGAGAGGAGGTTGAGGAGGCAGAAGCAGTGGAGGAACTTTGACATAAAGAGGATTGACGCACAACTCGTGGGGACGGCAAGACTTGGACAGCAGCCCCTTGTCCTGCTGTCACCATAGTTACCCAGTGCCCAGTCAGCGACATGTAACGCCCCTGTCCATGCCTACTCGTTCAAGTGTCTGTGGTGAAATGCACCCTGTCACACACAGAGTTTCTCAAAGAAGCGGTGATGTTGTGTGCGACATGCTGGTGGAGCGCAGGCACACCTTTCTTTGAGAAGTAGTGCCGACTGGGCATCTGGTACTGGGGCACTGCGATGGACATAAGGTCTCGAAAATCCTCTGTGTCCACCAGGCGGAAAGGCAGCATTTCTGTAGCCAAGAGCTTGCAGATGGTGAAATTCAACCTCTTAGCTTTCTCATGGCTAGGAGGAAATGGTCTTTTACTTGTCCACATCTGAGGGACCGAGGGCTGGCTATTGTGCTTAGACGGGGTTGATAAGGGTGTCCCCGGCAAACTGCCGGTCTGTGAGGAAGATGCAGGCGGACATGTTAGGTTGCCTTGATCCAAAGGTGGTGCTATCGATGTCGGACAGCGCTCAACACCAGCTGGTGTTACCACCTCCAAAGAAAATGATGACCTGCCAATCACGCTGGCTGTTGCGGGTAAAGAGGTGGCAGGTCTGCGCCCCAAAACAGGTGTGACTGCTGTCCCCCCAGTCACAGAGGATGAAGAGGCCGCGGATGCACAAGATATGGCAGACGGTGGTTGGCCCGGCCGGCTAGGCCGCATTGTAGCACACTGAGCTTCCCACTGCAACTTATGCTTCATGTCCATGTGCCGGTTCATGCATGAAGTACTCAAACTATGTATTTTTTGGCCTCTACTTAGCTTTTGCTGACAAATGTTACAGATAACACGAGTTGGGTCATCTTTATCGATCTGAAAAAATGCCCAGGCTATGCAAGGCTTAGCACCCATGCGACCTGAAGAGCCACCACGACTTGTGGTGAGAGGCAGAGTTGTGTTTGAGGATGCAGTTGTTGACGTGCTTCCAGTACTACGTCTCTGTCCAGGAAGGCGCAACCTGACCTCGTCGTCACTAGCATCTTCCTCCACCTCCTCAGCTGACCTCATCTCTTGGCTGACTGTGGGTTGACAGTAAGTGGGATCTCCAACCTCATCATCATCACCCTGTGCGTTATCACACCCGTCGTCCTCGGAGCCAACCTGTTCCTGCCCTGACAAAAAACTAAAGTTGTCGCTCCAATCAGGTATTTGAGTCTCATCATCGTCTTCCTCATTGTCTCCACCAACAGGAGTTACAGTTTGGGAATGAGGGTCTACATTATGGTCAGAACCTTCTGCGTCTGGTCCTGGATCCGATTCAGAAAGGTTCTGGGCATCAGTGCAGATCATTTCCTCGTCTGGATTCACAGAAGCGCTGGAGTCGACCTCTGATTCCCAGGCTATAGTATGAGTAAACAGCTCTGCAGACTCAACCATCTGTTCTATCTCATACTCAGACGGGCAGCTGGAGATTTGTGAGCTGTGAGGAAGCAAGTGCGATTGGGGTGACACCTTTGAGGACTGGAGTATTTGTGATGTTGAAGTTGATGCGGAGGAGAGCCCACTTAAAGGAGCACTTGATATCCGTTGAAGCACCTGCTGTTTTTGTGCCTCATCTGGAATTTGTAGCGATTGGCGTGGCCGTAAGAAAGGGATCTTATCACATTGTCCGCTAAAAGAAGTAGACATTTTAGTTTGGCTGGAAGATGGTCTTTCTTCTGCAGATGTTACTGTTGCTTTAACACCTACCCCACGGACACAACCTTTTTTCCCCTTCCCAACACGCCTATTCCCCTTTCCACCAGCAGCAGGCCTTTTTCCACTCATTTTGGTGGTTAACTAATTCACAACTCTGGAGTTGTTTGCACAAAAAAACAATGGATGGGAACCGAGCAGAGCTGAGTGGCCAAACTGTGGTATTAGGCCAAAACTATTGGCTGGGTTAGATGCAGAAAAAAATTATATTCAATTTGCAACCTGATGGAGGTCAGTATAGATGGACTAATAGAGAAAGTCCCACACACAGCTAGAAGCCCAAATATTTTTTCAGAGGTAGATGCAGAAAAAAAATATATTCAGTTTGCAACCTGATGGAGGTCAGTATAGATGGACTAATAGAGAAAGTCCCACACACTGCTAGAAGGCCAAATATTTTTTCAGAGCTAGATGCAGGCAAAAAATTATTTTCAGTTTGCAACCTGATGGAGGTCAGTATAGAAGGACTAATAGAACAAGTCCCACACACAGCTAGAAGCCCAAATATTTTTTCAGAGGTAGATGCAGAAAAAAATTATATTCAGTTTGCAACCTGATGAAGGTCTGTATAGATGGATTAATAGAACAAGTCCCACACACAGCTAGAAGCCCAATATTTTTTCAGAGGTAGATGCAGAAAAAAAATAAATTCAGTTTGCAACCTGATGGAGGTCAGTATAGATGGACTAATAGAGAAAGTCCCACACACTGCTAGAAGGCCAAATATTTTTTCAGAGGTAGATGCAGATAAAAATTATTTTTAATTTGCAACCTGATGGAGGTCAGTATAGATGGACTAACAGTGAAAGTCCCACACACTGCTAGAAGGCCAAATATTTTTTCAGAGCTAGATGCAGACAAAAAATTATTTTCAGTTTGCAACCTGATGGAGGTCAGTATAGATGGACTAATAGAACAAGTCCCACACACAGCTAGAAGCCCAAATATTTTTTCAGAGGTAGATGCAGAAAAAAATTATATTCAGTTTGCAACCTGATGGAGGTCTGTATAGATGGATTAATAGAATAAGTCCCACACACAGCTAGAAGCCCAATATTTTTTCAGAGGTAGATGCAGAAAAAAAATATATTCAGTTTGCAACCTGATGGAGGTCAGTATAGATTGGCTAATAGAGAAAGTCCCACACACTGCTAGAAGACCAAATATTTTTTCAGAGCTAGATGCAGACAAAAAATTATTTTTAATTTGCAACCTGATGGAGGTCAGTATAGATGGACTAATAGAGAAAGTCCCACACACTGCTAGAAGGCCAAATATTTTTTCAGAGCTGGATGCAGATAAAAATTATTTTTAATTTGCAACCTGATGGAGGTCAGTATAGATGGACTAATAGAGAAAGTCCCACACAATGCTAGAAGGCCAAATATTTTTTCAGAGCTAGATGCAGAAAAAAATTATATTCAGTTTGCAACCTGATGGAGGTCAGTATAGATGGACTAATAGAACAAGTCCCACACACAGCTAGAAGCCCAAATATTTTTTCAGAGGTAGATGCAGATAAAAATTATTTTTAATTTGCAACCTGATGGAGGTCAGTATAGATGGACTAATAGAGAAAGTCCCACACACTGCTAGAAGGCCAAATATTTTTTCAGAGCTAGATGCAGACAAAAAATTATTTTCAGTTTGCAACCTGATGGAGGTCAGTATAGATGGAATAATAGAACAAGTCCCACACACAGCTAGAAGCCCAAATATTTTTTCAGAGGTAGATGCAGAAAAAAATTATATTCAGTTTGCAACCTGATGGAGGTCTGTATAGATGGATTAATAGAACAAGTCCCACACACAGCTAGAAGCCCAATATTTTTTCAGAGGTAGATGCAGAAAAAAAATATATTCAGTTTGCAAACTGATGGAGGTCAGTATAGATGGACTATTAGAGAAAGTCCCACACACAGCTAGAAGGCCAAATATTTTTTCAGAGCTAGATGCAGACAAAAAATTATTTTAAATTTGCAACCTGATGGAGGTCAGTATAGATGGACTAATAGAGAAAGTCCCACACACAGCTAGAAGCCCAAATATTTTTTCAGAGCTAGATGCAGAAAAAAATTATATTCAGTTTGCAACCTGATGGAGTTCAGTATAGATGGACTAATAGAACAAGTCCCACACACAGCTAGAAGCCCAAATATTTTTTCAGAGGTAGATGCAGAAAAAAATTATATTCAGTTTGCAACCTGATGGAGGTCTGTATAGATGGATTAATAGAACAAGTCCCACACACAGCTAGAAGCCCAATATTTTTTCGAGGTAGATGCAGAAAAAAAATATATTCAGTTTGCAACCTGATGGAGGTCAGTATAGATGGACTAATAGAGAGAGTCCCACACACTGCTAGAAGGCCAAATATTTTTTCAGAGCTAGATGCAGACAAAAAATTATTTTTAATTTGCAACCTGATGGAGGTCAGTATAGATGGACTAAAAGAGAAAGTCCCACACACTGCTAGAAGGCCAAATATTTTTTCAGAGCTGGATGCAGATAAAAATTATTTTTAATTTGCAACCTGATGGAGGTCAGTATAGATGGACTAATAGAGAAAGTCCCACACACTGCTAGAAGGCCAAATAATTTTTCAGAGCTAGATGCAGAAAAAAATTATATTCAGTTTTCAACCTGACGGAGGTCAGTATAGATGGACTAATAGAACAAGTCCCACACACAGCTAGAAGCCCAAATATTTTTTCAGAGGTAGATGCAGATAAAAATTATTTTTAATTTCCAACCTGATGGAGGTCAGTATAGATGGACTAATAGAATGATGCTATGCCCAAATGATTTTACTTCACTAGGTGCAGTAAAAAAATTGGTATTCTATACACAGGTGGTATATCTTGCAACACAGATAGGCTACTCCACTGACTAACACACTCTGCAATAGGCCAAAAAGGATTAGCTTTGCTAGATTCAGCCAAATGCTGTGAAAAAAACTTGCACAGCACTGGTCCAGACCTGCCTGGCAAAAACTGATAGGAACTGATGTAACCTAGTCCTGAAAAGGACTGCAATTACAATTAGTTTTTACTCCCACAATCTATCTATTTAAGAGCACAGACCTGCCTGATAAAAGTCGTAGGAAATGCTGTAACCTAGTCCTTAAAAGGACTGCAATCACAACTATTCCCTACTCCCAAGCTATCTGTAGATTTGTGCGAAAATTGGCTTGAAATTAACAAGGTATAGCGCACACAGCAACAGCGGTGCCGTCTAACACGCAGCTGCAGCAGTGAGAAAATGGTGGCGACGGGGAAAATGGCTTGGTCTTATAGGGCAAGGACATGTGACATACACTGCCAATGACACATGCCCTTGCTTGTGTGAAAAAAGCACTTCGCTCCGTGTGTGCGCTGCTGATAGGCTGACAGACTGCACCTCCCCACTGTAAATGCGGGAAAGAGAAAAAAAAATGGAGATCTTCATTATTCCTGCAGAGATCCATCCCCTGCCCCTCCCCCCACCCCGCTGTACACTCAAACTGCGTATTAACATTAATTTTCATCATTACTGAGAAAAAATCCAGTTATGATTTTGGTGCACGAACAGTTATCGAACATAACCTCGAACAGCCGAATTTTTCTCAAATCGTTCGTGTTCGCCGAACGGCTCGAACACCGCCCAAAACAGCTCGAATTTGAGATTGGCGAACAGTTCGAGTAGAACAACGCTCATCTCTCACCACTATGCCATGGACCCTGGAGAGCCTGAAGGGGTATGATTAAGGGAGCACTGGACTAGAGCCTCTGATGGTGAGGTTAGACTTGGCTCTCGATGAACGCCAGATGCAACTCCAGGACAGACCAATGGGCGTGCAGCAGCTGGACCCAGCAGGACAGACTACAGTCATGGCCAAAAGTATTGAGAATGAGACAAATAGTAATTTTTCCAAAGTTTACTGCTTCATTTTTTGTAATGGCAATTTGCATATACTCCTGAATGTCAAAGAGTGATCAGCTTAACAGCAATTACTGTACTTGCAAAGTCAATATTTGCCCAGAAAATGAACTTTAACCCCCAAAACACATTTCAACATCATTGCAGTCCTGCCTTAAAAGGAGCAGCTAACATCGTTTTAGTGATTAATCCATTAACACAGGTGTGGGTGTTGATGAGGACAGGGCTGGTGATCAATCAGTCATGATTAAGTAAGAATGACATCACTGGACACTTTAAAAGGAGGCTGGTTCTTGCTATCATTGTTTCTCTTCAGTTAACCATGGTTATCTCTAAAGAAACACGTGCAGCCATCATTGCACTGCACAAAATGGCCTAACAGGGAAGAGTATCGCAGCTACAAAGATTGCACCTCAGTCAACAATCTATCGCATCATCAAGAACTTCAAGGAGAGAGCTTCCATTGTTGTCAAAAAGGCTCCAGGGCGCTCAAGAAAGACCAGCAAGCGCCAGGACCGTATCTTAAAACTGTTTCAGCTGCGGGATCAGACTATCAGCAGTGCCGAGCTTGCTCAGGAATGGCAGCAGGCTGGTGTGAGTGCTTCTGCACGCACTGTGAGGCGGAGACTCTTTGAACAAGGGCTGGTTTCAAGGAGGGCAGCAAAGAAGCCACTTCTCTCCAGAAAAAACATCAGGGACCGACTGATATTCTGCAAAAGGTACAGGGAGTGGACTGCTGAGGACTGGGGCAAAGTCGTTTTCTCTGATGAATCCCCTTTTCGATTGTTTGGGAGCCTGGAAAACAGCTTATTCGGAGAAGAAGAGGTGAGCGCTACCACCAGTCTTGTCTCATGCCAACTGTAAAGCATCCTGAAACCCTTTATGTGTGGGGTTGCTTCTCAGCCAAGGGAGTCAGCTCACTCATAGTCTTGCCTAAAAACACAGCCATGAATAAAGAATGGTACCAGAATGTCCTCCAAGAGCAACTTCTCCCAACCGTCCAAGAGCAGCTTAGCGCCCAAAAATGCCTTTTCCAGCATGATGGAGCACCTTGCCATAAAGCAAAGGTGATAACAAAATGGCTCATGGAGCAAAACATAGAGATTTTGGGTCCATGGCCTGGAAACTCCCCAGATCTTAATCCCATTGAGAACTTGTGGTCAATCATCAAGAGACGGGTGGACAAACAAAAACCAACAAATTCTGGCAAAATGCAAGCATTGATTATGCAAGAATGGACTGCTATCAGTCAGGATTTGGTCCAAAAGTTGATTGAGAGCATGCCAGGGAGAATTACAGAGGTCTTGAAGAAGAAGGGGCAACACTGCAAATATTGACTTGCTGCATTAACTCATTCTAACTGTCAATATAACCTATTGGTACTCATAATATGATTGCAATTATATTTCTGTATGTGATATAAACATCAGACAAACACTAATAAAAACCAGAGGCCAGCAGATCATGTGAAAATATAATTTTGGTGTCATTCTCAAAACTTTTGGCCATGACTGTAGATGGTGCAGCAGGCAGAGTCTGTATCAGAGTGCAGCAGGCAGAGTCTGTATCAGAGTGAAGCAGGCAGGGTCTGTATCAGGAGTGCCGCAGGCAGAGTCTGTATTAGTAGTGCAGCAGGCAGAGTCTGTATCAGAGTGCAGCAGGCAGAGTCTGTATCAGAGTGCAGCAGGCAGAGTCTGTATCAGGAGTGCAGCAGGCAGAGTCTGTATCAGGAGTGCAGTAGGCAGAGTCTGTATCAGAGTGCAGCAGGCAGAGTCTGTATCTGGAGTGCAACAGGCAGAGTCTGTATGAAGAGTGCAGCAGGCAGAGTCTGTATCAGGAGTGCAGCAGGCAGAGTCTGTATCAGAGTGCAGCAGGCAGAGTCTGTATCAGGAGTGCTGCAGGCAGAGTCTGTATCAGAGTGCAGCAGGCAGAGTGTGTATCAGAGTGCAGCAGGCAGAGTCTATATCAGAGTGCAACAGGCAGAGTCTGTATAAGGAGTGCAGCAGGCAGAGTCTGTATCAGGAGTGCAGCAGGCAGAGTCTGTATCAGAGTGCAGCAGGCAGAGTCTGTATCAGGAGTGCAGCAGGCAGTGTCTGTATCAGTGTGCAGCAGGCAGAGTCTGTATCAGGAGTGCAGCAGGCAGAGTCTGTATCAGAGTGCAGCAGGCAGAGTCTGTATCAGGAGTGCAACAGGCAGAGTCTTTATCAGAAGTGCAGCAAGGACTGGTACGCAACCTTACACAACTTAGACTGCAGAACAGGAAGGTTCCACTACAGCCAACCCAATAGATGGAGACCCAATCAGGATTCCCCACATTTAAAAAAATTAGTGACAGACGCCAGTAAAGTGGCATCAATTTCACTATTGTAGAAATAATGTAAATAAGACCCACACCTCTTCCAGTACAGCCAACCCAGGAGATGGAGACCTAACCAGGAGTGTTCACATTGCCCTAAATGAGGACCTAACACCACCGAAGTGGCATCAACGTCATTAGACTACAAGTAGTTTAACGCAGACCCATACCAGTCCCACTACAGCCAACCCAGGAGATGCAGACTCAATCGGAAGTGTTTACATTTAAAATAATAGGGCCTAAGACCACCATTTCCGTGGCCAACAGATTGGATATGGTGGAGTTCAACCTCTTAGCTTTGTCATGTGTAGGATAAAACAATCTTTTACGTGACCACAACAGCGGGATTGAGGGTTGACTGTAGTGCTGAGAGAGGGCAGAGTACGGTGAAACGGACAAACCGATAGACCGTGAGTGATGTGCAGGCGGAGATGTTATGGTGGATTGAGAAACATGTGTTGTGCTCAGGGAAACAAACACAGCAGGCATGTTCGCTTCACTTACAGCTGATGGGCTGTCACTCAGCCTAACTGCAGCGGGTATACAGCTGGTTCTGTCGGACACCTGGGTGACACAACTTGGCACGGTAACAGAGGAGGAGGAAGAAGCAGCAGAGGTGTTTGATGGGGCGACTGATGGTTTATTGAAAATCAATTCAGAGTTTATCATGTTTGTGTACCCGTTTGGGGAGAACAATATCTGCACCAAATGCTCAATTTCACTGCAGTATAACTATAGAAATTCATGGAGACCAAAAGCTCTTCCACTACAGTCAACCCAATGGATGGAGACCCGATTCCCCACATTTCCAAAAATTAGCGGCAGACGCCAGCAGAGTGCAATCAATTTCACTACAGTAGAAATAGTGTAAATGAGACCCACATCTCTTCCAGTACAGACAACCCAATAAATGGAGACTTAACCAGGAGTGTTCACATTGCCCTAACTGAGGGCCTAACACCCCCGAAGTGGCATCAATTTCACTAGAGTATAAGTATAGCAAAGGAGGCCTAAACCAGTTCCACTACAGCCAACCCAATAGATGGAGACCCTATCAGGATTCCCCACATTTAAAAAAATTAGTGGCTGACGCCAGCAAAGTGGCATCAATTTCACTACTGTACAAATAGTGTAAATAGACCCACACCTCTTCCAGTACAGCCAACCCAGGAGATGGAGACCTAACCAGGAGTGTTCACATTGCCCTAAATGAGGGCCTAACACCATCAAAGTGGCATCAATGTCATCAGGCTGCAAGTAGTTTAACACAGACCCAAACCTGTCCCACTACAGCCAACCCAATGGATGGAGACACAATCAGAATTCTCCACATTTCCCAAAATTAGGGCCTAAAACCTGCAGCAGCAGCAAGATCAGGCACAGAAGCTATATCACAGACTGCAATTTCAAGAGATCAATGCAGCACACTCAAAACGACAACATCGCCTACTCTGTACAGTCTGCAAAGTCCTTGGAGATCCATGACTTGTTCATCTTGATCAAAGTTAGGCAGTCTACACTTTTAGGGGACAGCTGGGTGCGCTTTTCTGTCAAGACACTACCAACAGCGCTGAAGACACGTTCAGAGAGAACGCCGGCTGCCGGGCATGATAAAACCTCCAAGGCGTGAGAGGCGAGCTCAGGCCATTCATCCATTTTTGAAGACCAAAATGTAAAAGGGTCCAAACCCTCCCTGATGGTATTGATATTGAACTGTAGATACTCCAGCACCATCCTCTCCAGTCGTTCACCACGTGTCAGACTTGTACTCAGTTGTGCTGGTGCACGAGCTGATGCAAAAAATATGTGAAAGGACTCCCATAAATTGCTTCTGCCATTTACTCTGCTGCTGCTAATGTTTTGGAATTGAGAAACTGATGTGCCGGAGGTTGAAAGACTACAGCTGCGATGCACACTGTGTGCCTCACTGTTATCTTGGGGAAAACCCCTATTAAGGTTGCTTAAAAGCTTGTTTCGATACTCCAACATAAGCGGGTCCTTTTTCAGGGCGGGAAGCATCTGGCAAAATTGACTGTTGTGGCTAACATGTGGCTAATTGACTCTTGTGGCTAGTCATCTATTGATATCACTCACTTTTTCTCGCTGTGTTTTATGTTCCAGGGCGAGCCAGGATACATAGGGATAGCCGACGATGAGCGGGGGGGCGCCAAAATCGCCAACTTTAATTAAAGTGCCAAGCTCCGCAGATAGGCAGGAATCAGCATATAGGTGGTAATTTAGGGCCTGGTACGTGGTATTTTAGTGTAAAGGTCTATGCTACAGTGATCCCATTTGTTTGTTTTAATTATGCACTACAATCACTTTGTTCACTGGGTTGCACTTATCCTTGTGTGGTACTGAAAGACTCGCTATATGATTCTATATAATCCTTCCTATCTGTATAAAGGAGGGGATTGTTGGATTATGATAAATGGTATACTAGTTGTGTGAGATATCCCCTCCTTTCTGCCAATTAGGGCTCTTTGGAACTAAAGAGTAGAGTCCAGTACCTTTAGTGTGGTTCCACATTAATGTATATGTTGTCCGCTTTTTAATGAGATTTTTCTGATTAAAAGTTTTTTTATTCTGAGGTTACATGTTAGCCACGTTTTTTTCCTCAGAACATTTGTATTATATTATAAAAATTACAAAATTGACTCTTATAGCGTGGACCTAACAGAGTGGCAACCCAGTAGTCAGCATTATTTAGAATCCTAACTATACGGGGATCATGTTGCAGATAGTGCATCAAGAAGGCACTCATATGTCGGGCTCTTCCAGGCGGTCCAAAGCCAGGCTGTATTGTGGGCTGCATAACACTAAGGTTAAGTGTCCACGTAGCGTTTTTGCAGCGTTTTTGCGGCATTTTTACGGCTGTGAAAACGCTGCAAAAAAGCTTGTAAAACAGTCTGCCGTGCAAAGCAATGTGAATTCGGATGTGCTGTGCACATGATGCGCTAATTTGCGCGCCGAATTCGCGTTGCGTTGCAAAACGCTGCATGACCATTTCTAACGCGATTACGCTGCAAATTCGCGGCCATTGAGGAACATTGAAACGCAGCAAACCCGCAGGTATATGTGGATTTGCTGCATTTCAATTAAATTCAATGGCCGCGAATTTGCAGCGTAATCGCAGTGCGTGTGGTACCCAGATGAAGAGGAGACTAGAACTCCTCTTCATCCCGGCTACCGCGCGGTGGAAAAAAGAAATAAAAAAGTTAAAAATAAACAAAACCTGTATATTCACCTCTCCGGCAGCCCCCAGTCTGCTCCTGGTCACGTCCTCTCTCCTTTGTGTCCTGCGGTGTACTGTCAGGACCTGCGGTGACGTCAATTAGTCACCTGATGGTCACGCGACCGCTGACGTCGGCGGTCAGATGATGGTCGCGTGACCATCAGCTGACTAAATGATGTCACCGCAGGTCCTGACAGTACATTGCGGGACGCTGAAGAGAGAGGACGCTGCCGGGAGCCGACTGGAGGAGACCGGAGAGGTGAATATACAGGTTTTTTTTTATTTTTAACGTTTTAATTCTCTTTTTTTTACTATAGATGCTGCATTTAAAGCATCAGTTGTTCACACATTATAAATCCTTGCCGGTTGCATGGATTTATATAGTGTGACTAACTTGTCAAGCACTTTTTCAAGTGATGCTCAAAATCGCTTGGAAAACTGCTTGAAAAAACGCATGCGAAAACGCATGTAAAAACGCTGAAAAAACACTTCTCTCTGGCAGAAAAAACGCATGTAAATCTGCATGCGTTTTTTTCTGTCAGAGAGAGGCAAAAATGCTCTGCATCAAATCTGCTACGTGGGCACATAGCCTAAGGCTTGTTTCTTCCGTCCCTTCCTGCCAACCATGTTCAAACAAGAGGGGATGATTATCCTCTTCATTTTCAGACAACTGCTCACCCATCACCTCTTCCTCCTCCATTAGTTCCTCGGCTCTTGCACCTTCACTAACAGTTTGCCTGGTATCACCAAACCCCCTTGATCGCTGTAATCCACCATCACTTGGCATCCACCTGTGTGACGACAGTCAGGAAATTTGAGACATTGGTATCCCTTCCGCATCCTCCTCTTCTTCTGGGGCCACCACCTCCTGCCACAGGTTATTCAAAGTTTGCTCCAGCATGTAATAGTGATGCTGATGACCAAGTCCGTACTGCGTTGCCCCAAGCTATACGTCATAACATACTGCGTCAGAGCTCGTTGCTGCTGGTACAGTCGCTGCAACATGTGCAGAGTGGAATTCCACCATGTTGGCACATCACAGATCAACCTGTTAACTGACACGGACAAAGACCTCTGTATCGATGCAATTAGATGACATGAAGGGTGCGAACGGCGGAAGTGAGCACACAGTTTCCGTACTTTGTGAAGCAGCTCATCCATGCCAGGATAGTGATAGAAAAATCGATGTACCACCAGGTTGAGGATGTGAGCCATGCAAGGCACAGTTGTGAGCTTGCCTCGGCCTAGGGCCGCTAACAGGTTCTCACCATTATCGCACACGGCCATCCCTGGCTCTAGGTTCTGCGGAGACAGCCATTGCTCAAACTGAGCCTGGAGAGCAACCCACAACTCTTCACCTGTATGACTTCGATCTCCAAGGCATATTAATTTGAAGACTGCCTGATTACGATGAGCCCTGACTGTGCAGTACGGAGGTGATGTGGATTCGCTCCGCACCCTTGGAACGCGTGTCTCGTTAAGGCAGAGGTTGAGTGCGCAAGTGGAGGTCCTAGAGGAGGTGGAGGACGCAGAAGCAGAGGAGGAAGTGGTAAATACAGAGGTTTCTTCTGCAAGCCTTGGGGATTCTAAGATTTGTGGAGCAGCCCCTTCCTCACCTGCCCCCACAGCCTCCAGAGTCACCCAGTGCCCTGTCAGCGAGATGTAACGACCTTGAACATGCTTACTCGTCCAGGTGTCTGTGGTGAAATGCTCCCTGGCACACATAGATTTAGACAAGGATTGGGTGATATTGTCTGCGACATTCTGGTGTAGCGCAGGCACAGCTTTCTTAGAAAATTAATGTCAACTGGGCAACTGGTACTGGAGGACTGCGACGGCAATCAGTTTTCGGAAACAGTCTGTATCTACCAGGCGGAAAGACAGCATTTCCGTGGCCAACAGATTGGAGATGGTGGAGTTCAACCTCTTAGCTTTGTCATGCGTAGGATGAAACAATCTTTTACGTGACCACAACTGCGGGACCGAGGGCTGGCTAAGCAGCTGACAGAGGGTAGAGTATGGTGAACCGGAAAAACTAGTGGAGCGTGAGTGAGGTGCAGATGTTACGGTGGATTGAGAAACATGCGGTGTGCTTGGTGAAACAAACACAGCAGGCGTGTCCGCTTCCGTTACAGCTGACTGCTGTGACTCAGCCTGACTGGAGCGGATAAACAACCGGAGTTTCTGCAATGGGAGACCTGCGAGACAATACTTGGCACGGTAATAGAGGAGGAGGAAGAAGCAGCGGATGTGTTTGATGGGGCAGCTGATGGTTGTTGAGGTCCACTGGTCCGCATTTCAGCGCCGTAAGATTCCCAGCGTAAACAATGTTGTTTGAGCATGTGAATTTTAATGCATGCAGTAGTCAAATTGCAGTTTTTCCCTCTACTGAGCTTTTTAGCGCAAAGTTTGCAGATAACATAAGTTGGCTCATCCTTTGCAGTGACAAAAAAGGCCAATGCTAGGCAACCCTGCGAGCTGCAGACCCTGACCGCTGCTGGCCACAGCCACGGTTGTGGCTAAGGATGCAATGCTCCTCGTGCTTGCATCACTCCGTGTCTGTGCCGTAGGGCAAAATGTAACCTCCTCATCTTCCTCCTCCACCTCCTCAGATGAGCTACTTGGCTGCGTGACTCTGGGTTCACACCAAGTAGGATCTTCAACCTCATCATCATCCAATGTGTTATCCCATTCCTCGCCCTCAGAGTGACCCCTCTCCTCTTGTTGCCCTGACAACACAGTACAGTCCGCATGAGCCTCAGGTATCTGAGTCTCATCAGGATCACCTCCCTCCCCTGCGGTTAAGGTCTGGTGACGAGGGTCTGGAACCTGCACGGACCCTACTTCGTCCTGCCCCGAATCCAAGCTAAAAAAATTTTGGCCATCAGTGCAGATGCTTTCCTCCCCTTCACTCTGTGACTGTTTGTAGTACACATCTCATGCCCATGGTGTAGAAGAGGTGAAGAGTTCTACAGACTCGCCCATCTGTGGTTCGCTACAGTCAGTTGACCAGTTGGCTAGTTGTGATGCGGGGGGAAGCATGGGTAATTGGGGTGCCACCTCTGTGGACTGTACTGCGTGTGATGTTGAGGTGGAGGAAGAAGAGGAGAGGGCACTGGATGCAGAGCTTGCCATCCACTGGAGCACCTGCTCTTTCTGGGCCTTATCAACAAGGCGTATCGCTGTGCGGCTGCCAAAGGAAGGGAGTGCAGTAGACCGTCCACTATCATAAGTTTTCAGTTGTCTTTGGATAGGACCTATTTTTGTTTGTTCACTAGTGCTTTCACTAACATTACCACGTACCCCACGTACACCTTGAACACCAAGCCTATTCCCCCTTCCACCACGCCCTCTCTTTTTCCCACTCATGTTGGCAGATACAGTGGTAGGAGCATGCAATTAAATAAAGAAAAATAATTTTTTTTCCTGTGCAATAGCTCGGCACACACCTGAATTTCAGCGACACTAAATGACAAGGTAAGATATGGCCTGCCGTATAACGTTACTAAAAGACAAAAGAAATTTGTTACTGTGCATGAGGCCGATAAAACCTACGAGATATTCTCCAAACAATTTCAAACTGAGATGTCCCTTGCTGTAATACTTTAGGAACAGAAGAAATTTTTTTTTGAATGTGGATGAGGCCAGTATGACAAAGAATATATGCTCCAAAATATTTCAGGCTCAGATCTAGCCAGCTGTATCACCTACTGTATCCTCACCCATCCCTTGTAGATTGTGAGCCCTCGCGGGCAGGGTCCTCGCTCCTCCTGTACCAGTCGCTGTCACATTGAGTTCAAGATTATTGTAATTGTTCTTGTTCTTTTTCACATGTAAAGTGCCATGGAATAAATGGCGCTATAATAATAAATAAATAATAATAAATAAAAAATATCACTTTACTCAGAGCAAAAAATATTTTTAGGTTACTCTGCATAATCTCTGCGTCCAGCTGACTTTGACCGCCACTGACGTAGTAGCTGGCTTATAGAACTTTATGACTTTTGGCACAGGAAAAAATATTTTTTGGACTGGGCCTGGTAAGAGAAGTTGATTTTTTTTTTTTTAAGTTCGACGCCACTAAAATAAGATCTGCCTTTTAGTAGACTTGATCAACTTTGACACAGTAAAAAAATCTTTGGTGGACTCTGCCTGCATACAAGCTGTGCATACAAGCTGAATTTGACCGCCACTGACGTAGTAGCTGGTTTATAGCACTGTATGACTTTTGGCACAGGAAAAAATATTTTTTGGACTGGGCCTAGTAAGAGAATTTTTTTTTTTTACTGTGAAACCAGGACAAGTTCAACGCTACTAAAATAGGATCTGCCTTTTATCAGACTGGATCAACTTTGCCACAGTAAAAAACCTTTGGTGGACTCTGCCTGCCAACCAAAAATATATAGAAATTTGACTGTGCGTACAAGCTGAATTTAACCACCACTGACGTAGTACCTGGCTTATAGCACTGTATGACTTTTGGCACAGGAAAAAACATTTTTTGAACTGGTGTTGCAAGAGAAAAAATTTATTTTTTTACTCTGAAACCACCTGAAGTTCAACTCCACTAAAATAGTATCTGACACTAAACAAAACTTTAGTGCACACAGCTTTCAATATCAGAATAACAGCAGAAAAAAAAACAGATTTTGTGCTCTGCAATAAGAAGCTCTGCAGACTCTGCAGAGCACAATTTCAACCCCACTAAATGAAAAAGTGCACTGCGCTTGCTTGATCACATTGGCAAGTGCAAAAAAAGATTCAAGGTATACTGAGACATGGAGCTCTATACCAGCGGTGCACAGCACTATTGTATGGCATGGGCCCTCTGTTTCTGTCAGAATCTCAGTGCTTGCACAAGAACACCAAAAATGTGCTGCACCAGCGGCTGCAGAGGTACACAGGCCAGGAAATATCTACACTATCTGACTACGACACAAGCGCCCATCTATCTAGCTAATATCTCTCATTACATAGGAGAACACTGAGCTGCGTCTGTCTCCAGCAGTGACATGGATATAATGGGGAACATGAATATCTTCCAACATACTTGTGACAACATAGCATTTCTTCTTAATCACCCAAAAGTCTAAATTCAGGAGAAATACACTATTATCCTTATGTTGACTTTGAGTTTATGTGTTTTTCTTTGGTTGGTAAAGAAGGACAGACTTATTGTTCGTGTAAGCCTGCCAGTTGACATTTGAGCTGATATTTACTGAAATTTATAGTCTGTTATCTCTGGTGATAGGTACTGACGGTCATGAAACAATGATGTTTACTAAAATGCTGATTACATATTGTCCCAGGTCAGCTACCTTATTGACTAGCTAAACAGGAGGACAAAAGATCAATTTGATGTTCTAATAACGTAAGTTAAACTCATCTCACCTCCCTTCTGACCTGTGGATAATGTCTAAAAGGACAATTGTGAAAAATGAAAGGGTTCTCTGCCTCTGTATCAGAGTCTTTTTACAAAAACACAGCAAAGAGAGACTTGAGGTCAGCAAGCAGAATATATGGTTCCATCAAGAGGAATACAAATCTGCTCAAGTAAATATCACTGAACTCTTAGAGACATAATGAAGAAATACAAGTTTGGAAACTCAGGTCACCTGGCCACATATCTCACTGTTCTATCCCAGGCAGGCCAGCAGGAGGGTGTGGACTGTGTAATGTTGTACCATCTTGGATATTTGCTGGGACTGTTCTATCTGTTTATTGTCCACTTTATGGTTCAACAAATTATTGCCACAAAGGTTTACCCTCACCCTGTGTTGTCTGAGTAGTATTACACCCACGGAAGACCCCGTGTCTTCACAATAGTATTGCAAAATCATGTAGCTTTGAGGGATTTTTAAAGGGCTCGTTCACACTAGCGTACAAGGATGAGTGCTATCTGGTGGAGAAGATGGAGAAAATAAGTTCTCTATCTTTTACACACCTGTCCTGCGATTGTCTCATGTGAGAGAATCGGATCACAGTAGGATGACACTCGGATCAATCTCTGACAGTAAGAGCGAGCTCTAAAGCTTTACATTTTACAACAGTCATTTTGGGACATGTTAAGCCATGTTGGTAAGGATGGACACATCTATACAACAACCAGATTTAAGGCATGCTGGAAGTTGTAGTTTTGGAGTCCATTAGTCTAAGATGACTATTTTAATGAAAATATCAGAATCAAACAATTTTAATGCCTTCGATTAAACCCATTCCTGTATAAAGTTCTTGCCTGAGTATAAAACTTGAATCCGCTCTGACATTTATTTACATATTTTTATGATAAGTTTTATGCTTTTTTTATATTCCTGCATGTCAACAGAAGACACTAATTTACATAATGGGAGAAACGTTTATTATATTTCATTTCATTGCAACATAGAGTGTCAGTCTATTTTCCGACAAAGATTAGAGCTAATAAATACCTACATTTATCAAAGGCACTGTGTATGCCGTAATAAAAAAAAATAAAAAAGCTCAGATGCTTAGCAAAATGGCTGTATCCTGGTAAATTGATAATTGTTAGCAGCGTTTGTAATATAACCTATTATGCCTCAAGAGCTGAAAACATTCAATGTGTTCTTGGAACTATTTGCATAATTGGTATTTTTAGAATAGATGGTTGCTGCCACTTCGTTGTCTCTCACACTTCCATTCTGTCTTTTTGCCTGACATATCTCTACAGAGGAAATGCGAGTAAAAATCCTCAGGGGAGCAGAGTGTGAAAGGGGACGTAATTTATCTGAGATTTGCTCTGTATTTGCTCCAGCAGAAGAGACAGTACACCGAGCGCGCTTAGATCATTGACAAGACTTGACAAATTCGTTTGTTAAGAAAAAAAACAACAAAATACATCACTTTGGAATAAAAACAATAACACAATTGCAAAGAAAATATAAAATTAAAAAATGCACATTCAATTTTTTAAGGGGAGGCGAGGGAAGAAGGATAAGCGTTAAAATGCCGATGTTGGTATTTCATTTGGGGTGATTAATGAGCAATCTCCTTTGCATAATCGGTTCCACGTGTTAACGTTTATTTAATGAACATTGAGCAAAGTGGATTACAACTCGCCACCCGGGTGGAAAACACTGTATCTCGACAGATTCACCATCCTAGGTGGTAATTTAGCCTGTTATGCATAATTTATCATGTTGCTTTAATTAAATAAGGTATATCACACCTCCGTAGTGAGGGACATCGTAGAACATTGGTATCTACAGAGAGGGGACAGAGGATATCAGCATTGTTGAAAAGATTTATAACGTACAGATGGAGCAAAGATGAATTTGTCACTGAACATTTTTTGCATTTCCTGTACTTATTCACAGAGTTAGGATTGGTTAGTAGTTAAGTTCACACTAAGTTTTATAATTCGTGGTTATAGCTACTCAGAAAATAAAGGTTTTGAGGGAACCTGGCACCAGTTTTATACCTCATAAACCATGCACATTACCTTTAAATGCATGTAAACTGGGCTCCTAC